>NC_092333.1:534375833-535049166 GCF_046630445.1 Rutidosis leptorrhynchoides | reverse complement strand
AAAGTATATGTAAGCTTTCAAGCTTTTGTTTATGACAAAATAAGTAGACCATAAGCTATAGAAACTTAGATCTTTCATATGTATGTGAAGTTGTAACTAGAAAGTTAAACTTCCATGATCTTGAACTTATAAGTTAACCTTAGTTCAAGAAAAATGAGATCAAAGTTAACTAGTAACACTTGACCAACAACAACATGAATCACGAAATTAAAGTGCAAGGAAATGAAGTAATAAACTAAATAAACAAGTAACTAGTTCATGGTTGTTCATACTTTAAAGATTCAAGCCAAAGTCTTGATCTTTAAGGAAGTAAACTTTAAAGTTTACCACATGAACTTCAAGTAATGATTTACAACTCATGAACTTTAATCTTTTAAAACATTAAGTGTAGAACATAAACTAGAAAGTTTTGTTCTTGTATGTTCTTGTATGAATAAGATAAAATGAAGAACAAACTAAAGAGTTTGATTTTTAAAACTAGTAAGTAAGCAACAACAACTACAAGTAAGTAATCAGCAAACAACAACAAGTAACAAAACAACAATCAAAGAATGATGATGATGAGTTTGGGATTCGGTTTTTATGAAGAAAAAAGAAAGAAAAGAAACCTTGTTACTTACAAGAGTTAGAGAGAAAAATGAGAGAAATGGAAGTATGAAATGAAGAGTATGTGAGAGTGAAATGATACTAGTGAATCAAGTAGTAAAAAAAAAGATTTGAACTCCCCCATTTACCAAGGTGGACGACGGTTAGGGGTTCCAAGGGGGGAAGGAGAAAGTCCACAAGATCATGCATGTAATTAACTCAAAAAGGTGGTTATAAGATTTCATGGTGTTGGAACATGGTGTAACTAAGTAACTAGATTCCATGCACTAATCCATCTAGTTTTATCTTAAAAGTAATACTTACATGAGTGATGGGCTAATAAGTCCATTAAGGTGAGTAGAGTGGGCTTCTAAGTCCACTAACACTAATGAAAGCCCAAGTTCAGGTGATTAACAATTTAATCCAACAAAGCCCAAGTAATTAACTAGTAACCTTAGTTAATTAAAAATGATTAATAAAAGTCAATCATGAATGTAAATAATATCTGAAAATATTATTCGTGAAATGTTCGTGTGTCACAAAGACGTGTCGGGCAATCAAAAGTCAATCATGGTAACAAGTAAATGTAATAACATACATTCATTAAATCACAAGTATTAATAATAAACATTATTAATTAAAGATGGAAAAACCAGGGTCGTTACATTACCCACCTGTTAAAGAAAATTTCGTCCCAAAATTTTAAGTTGAGGTAGATGGAGGAGTCGGGAAAAGGTGAGGATACTTCTGCATCATTTGATCTTCTCATTCCCAAGTGAACTCAGGTCCTCGTTTGGCATTCCATCGTACTCGAACGATTGGAATCTTGTTGCGTTTCAAAGTTTTGACCTCACGGTCCATAATCTCGACAGGTTCTTCCACGAAGTGGAGTTTGTCATCAATTTTAAGTTCTTCCAGTGGTATGATGAGTTCTGGTGCAGCAAGACACTTTTTCAAGTTTGACACGTGAAAGGTAGGATGAACTGAGCTCAATTGAGTTGGAAGATCCAAACGGTAAGCAACGGATCCAACACGTTCCAAGATTTCAAAAGGACCAATGTATCGCGGGTTGAGCTTCCCACGTTTTCCAAAACGGATCACACATTTCCAAGGTACAACCTTCAACATTACACGGTCACCCACATTGAATTCAAAGTCTTTACGTTTAAGGTCAGCATAACTCTTTTGACGATCGCGGGCAGTCTTAAGTCTCGCTTGAATCTGAGCAATCTTCTCCGTTGTTTCATGGACTACCTCGGGTCCGGTGATTTGCTTTTCGCCTACTTCGGCCCAACAAATAGGAGATCGGCACTTGCGGCCATACAACGCTTCAAAAGGTGCGGCATTAATGCTCGAGTGATAACTGTTGTTGTAAGAAAATTCGGCGAGTGGCAAATGCCTTTCCCAGGCCTTTCCGAAATCAATGACACATGCACGCAACATGTCCTCCAAAGTCTGAATCGTTCGTTCACTTTGCCCGTCAGTATATGGGTGATATGCAGTACTCATGTCGAGACGAGTTCCCATGGCTTCTTGCAAAGAACGTCAAAATCTAGAAGCAAAACGGGGATCACGATCTGAGATGATCGATAACGGTACACCATGACGAGATACAACCTCTTTGATGTATAGTTGAGCAAGTCTCTCCATCGTATCCGTCTCCTTCTTGGCTAAGAAGTGTGCAGATTTGGTAAGACGGTCAACGATAACCCAGATGGTATCGTATCCGCCCACCGTCCTTGGTAGTTTGGTGATGAAATCCATTATTATCCTTTCCCACTTCCATTGTGGGATTTCCGGTTGTTGAAGTAAGCCAGAGGGCCTCTGATGCTCAGCCTTAACTTTCGAGCAAGTCAAACACTTACCAACATAAGTTGCAACGTCTTTCTTAAGGTTCGGGCACCAATACTGTTCTTTAAGATCGTGGTACATCTTGCCCACTCCGGGATGAATCGAATATCTCGACTTGTGGGCTTCATCTAATATAAGGTTTCGTAGATCTCCATAACAAGGTACCCAAATTCTTCCGGCATAACATCGGAGTCCAGTTTCCCTAACCTCGAATCGAGAGACAAGAATGTTCAAATGTTCGTGAGATATATTCTCCTCCTTGAGAGCCTCATCTTGGGCTACTCCGATCCGGCTGTTGAGATTTAAATGGAAGGTGATGTTCAGTGCCCGAACACGAAGAGGTGCCATCCTCTCCTTTTGGCTCAAAGCGTCAGCTACAACATTGGCCTTGCCAGGATGATAACGAAGTTCACAATCATAGTCGTTTAGCGTCTCGATCCATCGACGCTGTCTCATATTCAGTTGCTTCTGATCAAAGATGTGTTGGAGGCTTTTATGGTCGGTGAAGATAGTGCTCTTTGTTCCATAAAGATAGTGTCTCCACAATTTGAGCGCAAAGACAACGGCTCCAAGTTTGAGATCGTGAGTAGTGTAGTTCCGTTTGTGAATCTTCAGTTGGCGAGAAGCATAGGCAGTAACCTTTGATCTTTGCATTAGTACACAACCAAAACCACTTTTCGATGCATCGCAATAAACGACGAAATCGTCACTTCCTTCAGGAAGAGATAAGATAGGTGCGGTGGTCAACTTCTTCTTCAAGGTTTAAAATGCTGATTCGTGTGCGGGTTCCCAAATGAACTTCTTCCCTTTGTGAGTCAGCGCAGTCAAAGGACGCGCAATCAGAGAGAAACCTTCAATAAATCTTCGGTAATAACCGGCGAGGCCTAAAAATTGACGAATGTGAGTCGGATTAGTCGGGGTTTCCCACTTGCTGATAGCTTCAATCTTGGCGGGATCAACTTTGATACCCTGGTCACTCACAACATGACCCAGAAATTGGACTTCCTTCAACCAAAATTCACACTTGGAGAATTTCGCATAAACTTGTTCTTGTCTCAAAAGTTCGAGCACTAGTCGGAGGTGTTGTTCATGCTCTTCTTCGCACTTAGAGTAGATGAGGATATCATCTATGAAGACGATAACAAACTTATCCAGTTATGGCTTGCAGACACGATTCATGAGATCCATGAATATGGCAGGTGCGTTGGTTAATCCGAATGGCATCACGAGAAAGTCGTAATGACCATAACGAGTTCTGAATGCAGTCTTCATTACATCGCTTTCCTTCACCCTCAACTGGTGATAACTTGATCGCAAATCGATCTTAGATTAAACGCTCGATCCTTGTAGTTGATCAAAAAGATCGTCAATTCGGGGAAGAGGATACCGATTCTTGATCGTCAATTTATTGAGTTCACGATAGTCGATACACATGCGGAAGGATCCGTCCTTCTTCTTCACAAACAAAACAGGTGCGCCCCAAGGCGAGAAACTTGGTTGTATAAACCCTCGATCTAGCAGTTCTTGTAATTGGCTCTGCAACTCTTGCATTTCGGAAGGTGCGAGTCGATAAGGTGCGCGAGCTACAGGTGCAGCTCCTGGCACTAAATCGATCTGAAACTCTACTGCTCTCGGCGGCGATAATCCAGGCAATTCTTCTGGAAAGACATCGGAAAACTCGTTCACAATTCGAACATCGTTCACACTCTTCACCTCGGTTTCTACCGTTTTCACATGTGCTAAAACAACAAGATGTCCCTTCTTCATGATCTTTTGCGCTTTAACGCAACTAATGAGGTTCAGCTTCGAGGTACATCTCTCTCCGTAAATGATCAGTGGCTCACCGTCTCCGTGAGGTATACGAAGAGCTTTATCTCCACAGATAATGTCAGCCTTTATCTTGGTCAACCAGTCCATACAGACAATAACATCAAAGCTTCCCAACTTAATGGGTATCAAGTCAATCTCGAAATCTACACCAACTATGTTGATAATAGCTCCTCGACTAATATGGTCAACTTTCTCAAGTTTTCCATTGGCGACCTCGACAAGCATACTCTCTTTTAGAGGGACTAACGACCAATTAATCTTATCGCAAAAGTATCTACATACATAACTTCTATCGGCACCAGTATCAAATAGGACAGAAGCTAATAAATTGTTGATAGTGAATATACCTGTCACCAAGTCAGGGTTCTCACGTGCATCCCTTGCATTAATGTTGAAAGCTCTACCACGCGGTGGTCTGCCGTCCTTTCACTTGTTGGGACACGCATTTCTGAAATGGCCCGTCTGTCCGCATTCGTAGCACTTTTTTGGTCCATTGAGGTTCGCCTTCACATTCAGAGTGGTGACCTTGCAGTCCTTACTGATATGTCCAGTCCGTTGGCACTTTTCACAAACAACGTTACAATACCCTGTATGGTGCTTGTAGCACCTCTTGCATTGTGGTAGTGTACCCTTGTAGTTGGGGTTTGAGTTAGTGTTCGGATTGGGGTTTCCACCGTTGTTATTTCCTCTGAAACCCTCATGTTGTTTCGCTTGGTTTTGATCATAGGTCCTTCCCCTGTTGTTATCCCATTTGCGCTTCTCACTACTACCCGCTTCAGACTTAGTCTTATCCTGTTCATCGGTGATAATTTGATTCATTAAAGTATGCGCCATGCGCATCGCTTCTGGGACATTTGGTGGCTTAGACGAGGTGACGTTTCCCTTAATGGACTTAGGAAGTCCCCACAAGTATCTCTCCATACGCTTGAATTCCGGGGTGACCATGGTAGGACACATCAGGGCTAGTTCCAAATACCTACGATTGTAACCATCGAGGTCGTTTCCCACAACCTTCAACTGCATAAACTCAATCTCCATCTTCTGGATCTCGGTCCTAGGGAAATATTCCTCAATCAGGGCCCCTTTAAATTCCTCCCATGGGGTAGTAAATGCCTCATCGATACCTTTTGCTTGAGCCAATGTGTTCCACCATGTTAGTGCACCGTCAGACAGCGTGCATGAAGCAAACTTGGTTTTATTCGGCTCCGAGCAGTTACTAACTTGAAACACGGATTATAATTTCTCAAACCATCTAGTGAGACCAACCGGCCCCTCCGTTCCACTAAAGTTATGGGGTTTGCAGCTTTGAAACTCTTTGTACGTGTACCCATTACGAATGGGCTGAATAACCGGTGGCAGTGGCGGTGGAGCTTGGAGGTTCCTTTCCACTAAAGCTGCGGTGACTCGTTCATTAATCATCTCCTCGATTTGAGCTGCGGTAGGTGTTGATCGTCCGTTGGCCATTGGTGTTCTAAACAAAAATTTTGACTCAAGTCAAAATCCAGTATTCAAATAGTAATAATACAGTATATGGTAACCAACATGAAATCAACACATCATAAGTTTATTAAGTAATGCAACCAGGTACAAATACCGCAGAATCATACAGTAATGTAAATAGAACATCGTGCAAGAATTAAATAACGCAAAGTTCCATTAATTAATAATAAGTCGCATACATCTGCATATGTTCGTACAATACATAAGTGAAACATAAAACTACAACTAGATTACATAATGAAATCTGCTACAAAAGCCGTACGGTGACGGTGGGTGTAGGATGTCCAATACGTGGGACATCTGGTCCTCGAGCTCAGTTACCCGAGCACGGAGGGTCTCCACCTCCCTCATCAGTTCCTCGACAGAGGGAGATGGTGGGGCAGGCAGTGCAGTCGGTACTGGTGGTGCTGGTGGAGCTGGTGGTGCAGACGGTCCGGCTCCAGAAGTAGAGGCTGCGAAGCGGTAAGGCTTACGGATGAAGGGATCAGCAGGGTACGGCACAAGCCGCTTACGGGCGGTAACCCTACGACGCCGACCATATGCGTCAGTGAATGCTCGACCTCCATTAATCCCCGGAATGACGGTACCATTGAAACCCTACCGTTTCTTCGGCGGGGTGGAGGGTGGCTGTACAGGTGCATCATCAGGGTCCTCCTCGTCGGAGTCATCATCACTAGAGTTGTCTGTGGATGAGTCATTGAATGACGGGTCATCTGAATCATGTGGAGGTGGCTGCACGGATGGCTGTACTAGCTCTTCTCGGGCAGCCATCATCTGTCAGTATCTGGCGGGTCCGATCGGCACGAGACGTCCATCAGGAGCGCGTCGGCACCAATGATGATACTGATTACAGAATGGACCTTCCCCAAATTCTGCGGGAATCACAACACCACCGGGGCGGGGCTGTGGCTCCTGAGGTTCTGGGGCAGGTGGAGCTGGAATCTCCGGGAGGTCCTCGGCTCCGTCAGAAGTAACCATCGGGCCAGGTGAATGACTACTAGCTCCGGAGGACGAAGCGCCTGAGTCACTAGAGGGTGTCGCCGACGGGATATGAGGATCGGCAATAGTGGCAGGTGAAGTGGCTGATGAGTCTGTCTCGCTGCCCAAAATGATAGCAGGTGGAATATACATCTGAACAAGGAAAAATAACTTTTTCCATGTCAGTAAGTCATAAAGCAAGTATGTATTAGGCAAAGTAACTATAATAGTCTAAATCATGTATAACAGTAAATAGCATGGCAATAATAACGAATCTTACAGAAGTAGCATGCAATCGGAAGCAAATAATAGCATGCAGTAGTGAAAACAAGTAGCATACGGCATATAGCAGTAAAAGTAAGCAGCATCATGCAGTAAGTTCAATGGAAACAAGTAAACTAGCAAGTTATAGATTAGTCCTATTAGTGAATCCTACTCGGGTCGGTCTTAGACTCACTAATGCAACCAAATTTCCTACAACCAATGCTCTGATACCAAATGTGATACCCTGTACTAAATCATCATGCACGGACCACCAACAACAGGATCATTACAAGGTCAAACACTATATGCTATTTCAAAATACGTTTGCATTCAAGATAAAAGGTGATGTCTTAACCAACATCAATGTTTAACAACCAAAAGTATGCTTCAACGAATAGAAGCAAGGATAATAGTATGTGACCCATAGGTCGTTACAAATAATAGTTTCAAAAATAATAATGTTTATGAATGCTTGATAAACGTTCATGCGGTGACATCTCTAAAGCAGTGGGTGTCTACAGCAAGACTAGTACAACAACGGAAGCAGCTAACCTTAAGCACCTGAGAAAAACATGCTTAAAAACGTCAACACAAAGGTTGGTGAGCTATATTTTAAGTATAACAGTAATGTAAGGTAGGCCACGAGATTTCAGTGCTACAAAGAGCGTTTGAAAACAGTATGATAAAGTATATGTTTAACCATGGGCACTTGGTAACTAACTTAACATTTATAACCCCCTGAATGTACACTTGGCGAGTGCGTATATTTACGAAGTATTAAACACCCGTTAAATGCTAGCACTACTAGCCCGAGTGGGGATGTCAAACCCTATGGATCCATATCTAAGATTCGCGTTCACCGGTTCAAAAACCAATGACTAAACATTACCGAGCTAAAGGGAATGTTTATGCCGTTGTATAACCCACACATATATAAAGTTTAAGTATTCGTGCCTAGTATGTAAAACGTAAAATGCGCATGTATTCTCAGTTCCCAAAATAATTAAAGTAAAAAGGGATGCTATAACTCACAGTGGTAAAGTAGTAGTAAAGTTGAGTCGGGAAGTAAGCAAGTATGTAGGTCCGGAAAGTCCTCAACCTAGGTCAAATATCACTAAGTCAGTAAATCGTCCCAATAGGTTTAAAAGTATGTAAATTAGGTCTTAAGGGTCATCATCATTCATCATCAAACAAAAAGTATAAAGTAAGTTTCGCTCTAAAAAAGAGTTTAAAACAATGGCTGATTTCGATCAGTCACCACGGCCTCTATACCTACTGAAATAAGGTGAGACCAGTGGCCATGGCTCCGTATATGAGTTCTTTAGTTGTGGTAAAAATTACAGAAGCAAACTCGTCTTCGTTTGACCGTGGCGACGGTCTAAGTGCGAGTAGGTCAGAAATTGTCAGCACAACGTTAAAAGGACATAGTGACACTTGGAGGGCCATAAATCCTAAACCGTAACTCGGATTAAGACGAGGCTTAAATGAAAAGTTATCTAAATGACCTGAGAAAACTGAAAATTATCTTTACAGCAGCCCAGGTGGTCCGACCAGTTCCAGAAAACAGTAAGCAGTGTGTTCCGGTGGGTTCTTGGTGCTTGACGTTCATCACGGTTCTCATCCTTGATGCATATAGCTTCAAGTGTACAACTCGTTGATGTGTTTACATCATATTTACCAAGTTTTGACCATCATAACACAAGTGTAAGTCTAAGATAAGTAGCACAACTCAATTAAGTGTTGCAAGTAGTTTGATGAACCAAAGTTACATCAAGATCTTAGATCCGACACATACATGAACTCTAAAAGTAATATTAAGCTACAAACTTGAAAGTAAACTAACTAATCAAGATCTTAAGTTGTAGAACATAGTTCTTAGTTAGATCTTGAAGATCCAAGACCCAAAAGTCTAGATCTAAAGTTATTAAGTTAAATCCTAAGTAATAACACTTGAATCTTTACTTTAATGAAACCATAAGCTATAAAACTTAGATTTTCATCTTGTAAAGTATATGTAAGCTTTCAAGCTTTTGTTTATGACAAAATAAGTAGACCATAAGCTATAGAAACTTAGATCTTTCATATGTATGTGAAGTTGTAACTAGAAAGTTAAACTTCCATGTTCTTGAACTTACAAGTTAACCATAGTTCAAGAAAAATGAGATCAAAGTTAACTAGTAACACTTGACCAACAACAACATGAATCACGAAATTAAAGTGCAAGGAAATGAAGTAATAAACTAAATAAACAAGTAACTAGTTCATGGTTGTTCATACTTTAAAGATTCAAGCCAAAGTCTTGATCTTTAAGGAAGTAAACTTTAAAGTTTACCACATGAACTTCAAGTAATGATTTACAACTCATGAACTTTAATCTTTTAAAACATTAAGTGTAGAACATAAACTAGAAAGTTTTGTTCTTGTATGTTCTTGTATGAACAAGATAAAATGAAGAACAAACTAAAGAGTTTAATTCTTAAAACTAGTAAGTAAGCAACAACAACTACAAGTAAGTAATCAACAAACAAGAACAAGTAACAAAACAACAATCAAAGAATGATGATGATGAGTTTGGGATTCGGTTTTTATGAAGAAAAAAGAAAGAAAAGAAACCTTGTTACTTACAAGAATTAGAGAGAAAAATGAGAGAAATGGAAGTATGAAATGAAGAGTATGTGAGAGTGAAATGATACTAGTGAATCAAGTAGTAAAAAAAAAGATTTGAACTCCCCCATTTACCAAGGTGGCCGACGGTTAGGGGTTCCAAGGGGGGAAGGAGAAAGTCCACAAGATCATACATGTAATTGACTCAAAAAGGTGGTTATAAGATTGCATGGTGTTGGAACATGGTGTAAATAAGTAAGTAACTAGATTCCATGCACTAATCCATCTAGTTTTATCTTAAAAGTAATACTTACATGAGTGATGGGCTAATAAGTCCATTAAGGTGAGTAGAGTGGGCTTCTAAGTCCACTAACACTAATGAAAGCCCAAGTTAAAGTGATTAACAATTTAATCCAACAAAGCCCAAGTGAAATGTCCCGTTCATATTGATTATAAACGTTCCATATTAATTGATTTCGTTGCGAGGTTTTGACCTCTATATGAGACTTTTTTCAAAGACTGCATTCATTTTTAAAACAACCATAACCTTTATTTTATCAATAAAGCTTTTAAAAACATTACGTAGATTATCAAATAATGATAATCTAAAATATACTGTTTACACACGACCATTACATAATGGTTTACAATAGAAATATATTACATCGACATATGTTTCTTGAATGCAGTTTTTACACAATATCATACAAACATGGACTCCAAATCTTGTCCTTATTTTAGTATGCAACAGCGGAAGCTCTTAATATTCACCTGAGAATAAACATGCTTTAAACGTCAACAAAAATGTTGGTGAGTTATAGGTTTAACCTATATATATCAAATCGTAACAATAGACCACAAGATTTCATATTTCAATACACATCCCATACATAGAGATAAAAAATCATTCATATGGTGAACACCTGGTAACCGACATTAACAAGATGCATATATAAGAATATCCCCATCATTCCGGGACACCCTTCAGATATGATATAAATTTCGAAGTACTAAAGCATCCGGTACTTTGGATGGAGTTTGTTAGGCCCAATAGATCTATCTTTAGGATTCACGTCAATTAGGGTGTCTATTCCCTAATTCTTAGATTACCAGACTTAATAAAAAGGGGCATATTCGATTTCGATAATTCAACCATAGAAAGTAGTTTCACGTAGTTGTGTCTATTTTGTAAATCATTTATAAAACCTGCATGTATTCTCATCCCAAAAATATTAGATTTTAAAAGTGGGACTATAACTCACTTTCACAGATATTTCCTTCCTCGGAAATAAGACTTGGCCACGGATCGATTCACGAACCTATACAAATATGTACATATATATCAAAGTATGATCAAGATATAATTACAACCATTTTTATTATGTTTTAAAGATTTGAGTGTATTAAGTCAGCTGTCCTCGTTAGTAACCTACAACTAGTTGTCCACAGTTAGATGTACAGAAATAAATCGATATATATTATCTTGAATCAATCCACGATCCAGTGTATACACGTCTCAGGCTAGATCACAACTCAAAGTATATATATTTTTGGAATCAACCTCAACCCTGTATAGCTAACTCCAACATTACTGCATATAGAGTGTCTATGGTTGTTCCAAATAATATATATACATGGGTCGATATGATATGTAAAAATATTTGCATACGTGTTTATGGTATCCCAAGATTACATAATATATTAGAATACATGTATAATACAATATAAGTTAGCTAGGATATGATTTGTATAGATTTGTTAAACATTTCCCGTAGCTAAAAAGATCAAAAATATCCAATCTTGTTTTACCCATAACTTCTTCATTTTAAATCCGTTTTGAGTGAATCAAATTGCTATGGTTTCATATTGAACTCTAATTTAAGAATCCAAACAGAAAAAATATAGGTTTATAGTCGGAAATTTAAGTTACATGTCAATTACTAAAGAGATAGTCATTTCCGTCGAAAGAACGACATCTTGATGACCATTTTGAAAAACATACTTTCACTTTGAGTTTAACCAAGATTTTTGGATATAGTTTCATGTTCATATGAGAAATCATTTTCCCAAAAGAATAACTTTTAAATCAAAGTTTATCATAGTTTTTAATTATCCAAACCAAAACAGCCCCAGGTTTCACTACGACGGCGTATATCCGATTTTATGGTGTTCATCGTGTTTCCAGGTTTTAAATCATTAAGTTAGCATATCATATAGATATATGACATGTGTTTAGTTGATTTTAAAAGTCAAGTTAGAGGAATTAACTTTTGTTTGCGAACAAGCTTAGAATTAACTAAACTATGTTCTAGTGATTACAAGTTTAAACTTTCGAATAAGATAGCTTTATATGTATGAATCGAATGATATTATGAACATCATTACTACCTCAAGTTTTCTGGATAAAGCTACTGGAAATGAGAAAAATGGATCTAGCTTCAAAGGATCCTTGGATGGCTTGAAAGTTCTTGAAGCAGAATCATGACACGAAAACAGTTCAAGTAAGATTTTCACTCGAAATAAGATTGTTATAGTTGTAGAAATTGAATCAAAGTTTGAATATGAATATTACCTTGAATTAGAAAGATAACCTACTGTAAATAACAAAAGTTCCTTGATCTTAGATAATTACTTGGAATGGATTAGAAAGCTTGGAAGTAAACTTGCAAACTTGGTAGTATTCTTGATTTTTATGAAACTATACTTATGGAATTTATGAAGAACACTTAAAACTTGAAGATGGAACTTGAGAGAGATCAATTAGATGAAGAAAATTGAAGAATGAAAGTGTTTGTAGGTGTTTTTGGTCGTTGGTATATGGATTAGATATAAAGGATATGCAATTTTGTTTTCATGTAAATAAGTCATGAATGATTACTAATATTTTTGTAATTTTATGAGATATTTCATGCTAGTTGCCAAATGATGGTTCCCACATGTGTTAGGTGACTCACATGGGCTGCTAAGAGCTGATCATTGGAGTGTATATACCAATAGTACATACATCTAAAATCTGTGTATTGTACGAGTACGAATACGGGCGCATACGAGTAGAATTGTTGATGAAACTGAACGAGGATGTAATTGTATGCATTTTTGTTAAGTAGAAGTACTTTGATATGTGTCTTGAAGTCTTTCAAAAGTGTAAGAATACATATCAAAACACAACATGTATATACATTCTAATGGAGTCGTTAAGTCTTCGTTAGTCGTTACATGTAAGTGTTGTTTTGAAACCTTTAAGTTAACGATCTCAATTAATGTTGTTAACCCAATGTTTATTATATCAAATGAGATGTTAAATTATTATATTATCATGACATTATGATGTATGAATATCTCTTAATATGATATATACATTAAAATATCGTTACAACGATAAGCGTTACATATAAGTCTCGTTTCGTAATTCTTGAGTTAGTAGTCTTGTTTTTCATATGTAGTTCATTGTTAACACACTTAGTGATATATTTAAATATCATTTTATCATGTTAAATATAGTGTTTCAATATCTTAATATGATACATATGTATTTAGTAGACGTTATCATAACGATAATCATTATATATATCATTTCGAGTTTCTTAACTTAGTAATCTCATTTCTTATGTATATCACACATTGTTAATATATTTAGTGAGATACTTACTCATCATAATCTTATGTCAACCATATATATATGTCTATATATAACACAACATGTAGTTTTTTACAATTTTGTAACGTTCGTGAATCGCCGGTCAACTTGGGTGATCAATTGTCTATATGAAACTTATTTCATTTAATCAAATCTTAACAAGTTTGATTGCTTAACACGTTGGAAACATTTAGTCATGTAAATATCAATCTCAATTAATATATATAAACATGGAAAAGTTCGGGTCACTACACCAAGTAATTAACTAGTAACCTTAGTTAATTAAAAATGATTAATAAAAGTCAATCATGAATGTAAATAATATCTGAAAATATTATTTGTGAAATGTTCGTGTGTCACAAAAACGTGTCGGGCAATCAAAAGTCAATCATGGTAACAAGTAAATGTAATAACATACATTCATTAAATCACAAGTATTAATAATAAACATTATTAATTAAAGATGGAAAAACCAGGGTCGTTACAGATGAAATGCAACATAAAAGTTGTGATGAAGAAGAAGCAGCACGAGAAGAAGTGATGGAAAATGTTTCCAAAGAGTCAATAAGGATAGTTAAAATAGATACTGAGAAAGAAGAAAATTTGGTTGAAAACAATCATAAAAAAAAATTGTGATATGGAAATGGAGACAGAAATTATAGAATATTTTAATGAAAAAAATGCAAGCAATAGTTGAACAGCAGGATACAGTAATAGGTGTGAATGTGCCATTGAATAGTGAAGTAGTGGACAATTTGTTTCAAAAATCAAGTGGTGATGAAGAAAAAGCAGCAACAAAAGAAGGAATACCAAATGTTTCAGGAGAGTCAATAGACATGGTTGGAATGGAGACTGAGAAAGCAAAGAATATGGTTGAAAAGGTTGAGAAAGAAAAAAGTGTGAATGTTGAAACTGAGACTAAGATGGATGAAGATTTTAATGAGAAAACAATTGATGATGATGAAGAAAATACAAACGCAGTGATAGCAAATATATTGGGAGATATGAAAAATGATAGTTTATTTTCAGGTGCAATAGATACAAATATAAGCAGAGTAGGGGAAAAATTGGAGAAGAAGGAGTTGTCAAAGAAGGGAAAACAGAAAATGAAGAAAATAAAGGAGGAAAAAGAGAAAAAAGAACAATACAATTACCAGCTGTATACAGATCACCTTTTAACAAAAGGGAAGTTGAAATCACAAAAAAAAAAAATGACAAGGGAAACTTAATTGTTGCAAGATACTTCATGAGCTTTGGAGAAAAAGAAGGGTAATGTGATGAATAAATCATATCATATTTATTTATTATTAGACATCAAATATCATATCATAATATAATATATACAATTTACAGGTCGTTTGTTTACTATAACAAAGATGGAGAGATGATAACAGATGAAGCAATAGCAAGCTTAATGCACCGAGTGTACGTGGAAGCAACTGTGATAAACGTATGGGCAGGAATTCTAAACAGGCAAGAGATAAATGCTGGAACAAACACCAAAAAATGATTATTCATGCCAACGTGTATAGTGGTAAGAAAAATTAAAAAATTGAACATATACATAAAAAATTTATTGATGAAAATAAATGCTATCTAACATAATTCCTAAAATATAGGCAACCGATTATCTGAAACATAACAGAATACTCAACAAACATAAAGATGATTTCAACATAAATGTGAAGGGTTATCTGAAGGGCAGAAAACTCTGAATGTGGATATGATCTGGTAAGAAATAAAACAAGTACTGTATATGATATATATATATATATATATATATATATATATATATATATATATATATATATATATATATATATATATATATATATATATATATATATATATATATATATGAAAATATATACAAGTGCTACTTATTTTATTTTAAAAACATACTGAATGATAAATTGCAGGTAATGTTCCCGATATGCAAATCGAATCACTTTTACATGCTGTGCTTCAATCTTAACACTAGTGTTTTGGAGACCATTAACAATTCAGCAACAAAAGAAAACTTGAAGACAAAATACGAAAATGTTCCAAAAAAATTTGTAAGTACTATTTATGTAAGTACATATTGTAAAACCTATATAACTAATACGTCAATGTTGACTTAGGTGACCATGTTGAAAGGATATATAGAAAAGAAAGGTAACAAGAAAGCAGCTGAAAAGATTGGATCAGGTATTACAACCGAGCTACAAATGGCCTGGAGAACAGTTGACAATAAGGTTGAGTGTGGGGTTTTCTTAATGCGTCACATAGAAACATACAAAGGTGAATATCCATGGAACAGTAAGCTACCAGCAGACGAGGAAATGCAGTCCACATGTTTAAATGAACTGCGAATAAAGTACGGAGTGAAGATATTGACCGATACAGAGAATACATTTTGGCCTGAGTTGGATGCGAAAAGAAAAGAGTAAGAAAAAAATCATGATGAAAAAACAAAGATGCAGAAGTTGAAAGAAGGGATAATCAAGGCAACATAAATGAAAATTTGACTAGTTTAAGAAGGAATGAATTGATGTAAAAGGAAACAAATTTTTTGTGATTTCATATAACCTGAAACACATAGTATGAATGTATGTAAATGTACGTGATGCATGAAAAATGTTGAAATTTATTAAACAAGTTGTATAAAACATACGTGATGGATGAATGTTCGAAGTGTTAGATAAAAATTTGTTTGATAAATAAACAAAAAGGCAAATTTTTAACATACATTGGATGTATGTTACTTTACTAGCATTTTAAAAATCATTATTGGTTGAAAAAAACATTAAGATACATATGATGTATATTTATGTAAATTGTACTTAATATATATGCTTGTAAAACAACAACAACAAGAAAAAAAAAAAAAAAAAAATTCAATGCATGTAATGTATGTTATTGTAATGTAAATATTTTAAAAATCATTATTAGTTAAAAACATATTAAGATACATATGATGTTTATTAATGTAAATTGCACGTGACAAATAGGTTTTTACACACAAATATATATATATATATATATATATATATATATATATATATATATATATATATATATATATATATATATATATATATATATATATATATATATATATATATATATATATATATATATATATATATATATATATATTAAAATGCATGTGATGTATGTTATTGTACGTTAACTATATAAAAAAACAGTTATAGAAAATCTGTAGAAAAAAGTATATATATTACAACATATCACTAATAAAACCAAAAAAAAAACACTTAGAAAAAAGGAACATTGCTATGTATTAAACTGAATGATATAAAAATATTCAGAATTATTGATAAAACTCAAAGCCTAAGTAAAAAAAAAACAAATAGTTCTTTAATCATCAACATATTAAAATCACATAGCATGTAAAAAAAAAATTGTACTTAATGATCATTGTCTTTGCCTTTGTCTGAATGAACATCTTCGTCATCATCCTCGTAATTAGTAAACTCTGAATCAAGGTCTACAGTTCAAGTAAGAACATTATGACCAACCCTTTGACAACATTGACACTTTCTCCTATTTACAGACGATTTACTTGCAGCCTCTTCTTGAGCACTTTTATACCTTTTACTGATGCGCTGACCTTTGTTTAGAACAATGACTGGAGCACGAACCTTAACATTACTTGGCTTTGAAAATTCCAAAACATTCTCAATTTATTGAACCTTTGTAGCTGAAGAATGTTGGTCAGGGATGGAAGGTGCAAATTCTTTAACAACAAAGCCATCAAACTTATCACTAAAAAGCTGAAGTATTTCTTTGTAATTCTTACAATTAGAAATAACTCTCCTAAAAGTATTGAAAAGATGTTTGGTAATCATGTAGGCATCAGAATTATAATTAACACCAGCAAAAATGACATTCAAAGATTCAGATGCATCTCTAGTCCACCTCCACAATATATGTTGTTTAGGAATTTCAAAAATGTCATTAATTTCATAAACATGAAATATGTGACGACACAAACGGCCTTCACAGTTGAACAACAGACACGAACAATGTGCTTCACCAGACACAGAATATATATATATATATATATATATATATATATATATATATATATATGAAAAGAAAAAGCAAAAAGTAACAACAAAAAAATAAAAAACATCAAATCTTCATTGTAAAAAAGTGACATAAATTACAGAAACAAACAGAAAAAAATGAAAAACTTACCTTGTAAATCATTTTCTTACGAGGAGGAATGAACTTTTCCCGAACTTCACAAATCTTCTTAAGTTCATCATCACCATCAGCCACACAACTTATTTGAGAACACATTTTATCCGATTGAAAAATTTCATCTTGAACTAATAAAAAAAGGTAGGAGTGTACACGTCTCTTGCTTGAAGCTCAATTGGCTTAACAGTTGTACACTTAATAGCTCTGCTTTCCATTTGAGAATCTATCAATCTGGTATTATGACGCTGCTTATCCATGGAAGCATCAAATCTAGAAAAGAAATCAACTAAATTTGAATGCTTATTTTTGCATTTAGAGAAAAACGAATTCTCACTTTCAGAGGATGTTCGCATTAAACCATTCATTGGTACATCTCTAAAAAAGAAAGGAATCCACATCTCCTTGATTGCATACATATCATCAAACCACTTTGCACCATCTAACTCAAAATCTTCAATTAACGACTTCCAATGTCTTTCAAAAGATGATACAGACATTTCATTGTTCCAAAATATGTAATTCATACGTCTGCGGAAAACTTTATTATTAAATAAAACATAACCAACCTGAAAAACACATGTAACAAAAGAAAATATTAAGATACATCATATGAATATTAAAAAAAACAAATAACTTAGTGATGAAAAAATAAATAGATATTAAAATACAACACATGAATGATAACAAAAAAAATGAATAAAAAGTTACCATTTCATTTAAGAAAATTTAAAAAATAACATATGAATGATAAAAAAAAAATTTAAAAAAGTTACATGTTCTTTATGCAAACAAAAATTAAAATGCATCAAATGAATGATAACAAAAAGAACAAATTAAGTTACCTTATCCTTTAACTTCTCACTGATGTGCCACATACATAATCTGTGTTTTGCAGTTTTAAACTTCTCAGCCACCGCTTCCAACACACTGCAGGGTCTTGATCAGTGGTAACCAAACCAGGTTCAGTAGAGAAAGATTTTTAAAAACAGTCAATAAACCATTTGAACGAATCAATAGTTTCACAATATAGCAATGCAGCACCAAATATAACAAGCTTCTTGTGATTATCAATACCAGTGATAGGAACAAATCTCATATTGTACCTGAAAAAAGAAAACCAATAAAAAAACAACATTAAGAGCTAATATACAACTAATGAATGTTAAACAAAACAATTTCACATAAAAAACCAAACAAAACAAAAAAAAAGGAAAAAAAATACCTATTGGTACCATATGTTGCATCAAATAAAACAATGTTACCAAATTCTTTGTAATTCATTTCAGACAACTGATTAGCCCAAAAAACACCAGTTAAACTACCCTCTTCATCACATCTATACTCGCAAGTAAAATTGGGTAAAACCTCCTTCTTCCTAAGTAGATTTTCAATGACAATGTGAGCATCAGTTTCATCAATATGCCTTAGCGAATCACGCCTAAAATTTTTGTAATCTACATTAGTAGTACCAACCATATCATAAACACCACTAATATTACATTTAATATGATGAGCAAGCATAGGGCCAATATTAGACTTCGAAGCAAGATCCTGAACAAAGTTCATATCAAAATACTGCATCTTTCTCTTCTTGTTCAGTGAATTCTTATTAACTTCATAAACGAGCTTATGATTGTGCCCCTCAAAAAACATAAAAATGAATATCTTACCGTTTTCATATTTACACCTTAGACTAGCCTCGCAACCACATTTAATTGTTAAAGACTTACGGTTAGTAAATTTAGGAGGTTTATTTGAAGAATTTTCATCATTAACCTGATTATCATCAACTTCTTTACCTTTCCTAGATTGGCGTTTCGATTTATTGTTCACAGCCTCCGCATGATTAGAAATAACACTTGAATTCCTTTTCGATATATCAACATGATTAGAAACAACACAGGGATCATTAACAAGAGTATCAACAACTAATCTTTTAGGAACACCCGACCTGATACACCTGAACACAACGTAATCGATAGTACCATCAGCCAACCTATTAAATGAAGCTTTCTTGACATCAAATCAAGTAAATTCAGCATAACTCTCATAAAAATGCAAGCAATGATCATAAAAAGGATAAACAGAATCAACAACGGACTTTAATGCATCAGGAACTACTGGAAACAATAACCTAGAACCATTTGGAGTTCGATTCTCAACTGAACTCAGTATATGATTATATTCATCAATAACAGGGGAAGCATTCAGAACATCTATGAGGGGAAAAACATAAGAACAATAAAAATATTAACATACATGTGATGTACGATAATAAGTAACACGAGAACATGAAAAAGTAATAAAAGTTTTGTATCAAAAAGTAAAATACATCTGATGAATGATAACATCTAAAAAGATAAAATAAATTATGTATAGGAATTAAACAATAACATACATATGATGTATCTTAATATAATGATAAAAACAGTATTGTATTACAGTAAAAAGCATCTGATGTATGATAACATCTAAAAAGATAAAATAAATTATGTATAGGAATTAAAAAATAACATACATATAATGTATGTTAATATAATGATAAAAAAGTATTGTATTACAGTATAATGCATCTGATGTATGATAACATCTAAAAAGATAAAATAATTTATGTATAGGAATTAAACAATAACGTACATATGATGTATGTTAATATAATGATAAAGACAGTATTGTATTACAGTAAAATGCATCTGATGTATGATAACATCTAAAGATAAAATAAATAATGTATAGGTATTAAACAATAACATACATATGATCTATGTTAATAAATCGATGAAAACAATATTGTATTAAAGTAAAATGCATCTGATGTAACATTTAAAGATAAAATAAATAATATATAGGTATTAAACAATAACATACATATGATGTATGTTAATTTATTGATGAAAACAATATTGTATTTTATAAAATTGAGAATAAAACAGTAACATACTGATAAGGCTAAAAAGGAACATATATTTCATAGCAATATCCCTCCTAAATAATAGGTTTCATATGTAATTGTATTATATTTTCATTGTAATTGTTTAAATAAATAAGTGCGAAGACAAAAGGCGAAAACGAAGATTTGAAGACACAAACGTCCAAAAAGCTCAAATGTACAAGACACAATTCAAAAGGTTCAATTTATGGATGAAAAACATCTAAAAATGACAAGAGTACAAGTTACAAAACGCAAAGTACAAGATATAAAATTGTACGCAAGGACGTTCGAAAATCCGGAACCGGGACATGAGTCAACTCTCAACGCACGACGCAACGGACCAAAAATTACAAGTCAACTATGCACAAGAATATAATATAATATATAAATAATTATATTAATTATTTATATTTTATATTTATATATTTATTATGTCGACAAGCTAGGAGCCAAAAGTTTGTGAGCTGGATTTTCAAACTCCACGACTCGCGGAGTTTGCAGGCATAAAACTCCTCGACTCGCGGAGCTGTCAGAAATCAAAATGCCTATAAAAGGCCATGCATTCGTTCGATTTTAATATATAAAAAATATATAAATAAATAATAATAATAATACTAAATAATAAATAAATATATAATATATATATATATATATATATATATATATATATATATATATATATATATATATATATATATATATATATATATATATATATAGTATAGGGTAGTTTTATATTAGATTAGTTCGGGTTATGTAAAGGTTATTTTTACGGGTTTTAAAGTCGGAGCTCTGTCCGTGTACCACTACGCGATAAATAATCAATGTAAGCTATGTTCTCCTTTTTAGATTAATGTCTCGTAACTAAGTTGTTATTATGCTTATTTGAACCGAAGTAATCATGATGTTGGGCTAAAATACTAAAATTGGGTAATTGGACTTTGTACTATAATTGGGGTTTGGACAAAAGAACGACACTTGTGGAAATTAGACTATGGGCTATTAATGGGCTTTATATTTGTTTAACTAAATGATAGTTTGTTAATTTTAATATAAAGATTTACAATTGGACGTACCCATAAATAACCATATACACTCGATCGGATACGATGGGCGGGGTATTTATATGTACGAATAATCGTTCATTTTACCGGACACGGGAATGGATTAATAGTCACTAGAATTATTAAAACAGGGGTGAAATTATGTACAAGGACACTTGGCATAATTGATAACAAAGTATTAAAACCTTGGGTTACACGCAGTCGATAACCTGGTGTAATTATTAAACAAAGTATTAAAACCTTGTTACAGTTTAAGTCCCCAATTAGTTGGAATATTTGACTTCGGGTATAAGGATAATTTGACGAGGATACTCGCACTTTATATTTATGACTGATGGACTGTTATGGACAAAAACCAGACGGACATATTGAATAATCCAGGACAAAGGACAATTAACCCATGGGCATAAAACTAAAATCAACACGTCAAACATCATGATTATGGAAGTTTAAATAAGCCTAATATATTTTATTTCAATTTTCCTCGTACTTTTATTTATTGTCATTTTAATTATTGTTATTTATTTTATATTGTTATTTAAATACTGTCATTTACTATACGCTTCGCTTAAAATATAAATCGACAAACCGGTCATTAAACGGTAAACCCACTTTTATATATTATTATATATAATTATATATATTTTGTACAAATATAGTTGTTTAAAAATATAGTGTGCAATAAGCCCGCTCCCTGTAGAACGAACCGGACTTACTAAAAACTATACTACTCTACGATTAGGTACACTGCATATAGTGTTGTAGCAAGGTTTAGGTATATCCCATTTGTAAATAAATAATTAAAACTTGTCTAAAATTGTAGCATATTTAATAGTATTTCCTAGTAAAAATATAAACTATTTCATACCCCCACGCTACGACATCAAGTTTTTGGCGCCGCTGCCGGGGACTCGGCGAAACGCAATATTTTTAATTTATTTTTGTATAAATATATTTTTATATATTTTTAGAAAAACAATATAAAATTAAAAAAAAAACGTTTTTTTCAAACTCCACGACTCGCTGAGTTTGCAGGCTTAAAACTCCACGACTCGCGGAACCGCCCTGACGCGCTGACAGAAACCCTATTTTCGCTTTAATTACGGAGTAATATTATTTATTATTATTTTTAAACCCTAATTACTTTATTAGTTTAATATAATTAGTTTTAATTTTTAATTAAATTGTATTTTAATTATAATTATTTTTATTATATATAAAAATTAATACTTTTATAAAATAAATATAAAAATAATATTTTTTATAAAATTAGTAATTTTATCATTTTTGTATCTTTTTAATTATTTAATCGTAATATTTGTATTTTTATCGTTCATATCTAGTTTTAAGCTTAGTATTTTGCCGTAGCTTATTTTTATTTCTAGATTTTTAGGCTTTGCCGTAAAATCCCTTAAGTGCTTATTCCTTAGACTAAGATTTAGGTGCTTTAGAATTTTGCGATGCCGTTTTTCGCGCTATCTTTCTTACTTTTATTTTTCGACGTTTTTCGACGCGCACTCTTTTTCTTTCTTATTTCTCGACACGCTAGTTTTTAGGACTTAGAAATTTTCTCTATTTCTTATCTAATATCTCAAACGGAAAGAAAAATTATTTAAGTGGTTAAATTAATGAACGTTGACAATTTTCTGCTTCGTAGTAATAGTTAGATTTGTTAGTAGCTGAGTTGTGAGCTTCCAATTTAAGGGGTTCTGGCTCCCTGCTGCATCTTTTGGCTATTCGAAACGTGGGCAAAAGCAGAAAAGTCTATTAATTGGACAACTTATATAAGTTTTTCTATTTTTATAACTAATAGGATAATTAGTAAATGCACCACATTGTAGCTAAAATTTGGCCATCTCAATAAAATGAAATTTTTTGAAAACAAGGCTATGGAAACTCTTTTTGATATCCAAAATCAATTAAATCAATACTCTCAAACGGGTGTTGATGACAATTCGTTCGGTCAATCTTGGATCACGAATGACGAAACAATAACTGGTTGTGAAATCTGTGAAGATTATCACTCAACATGGGAATGTTATTATTACGTTCCTATGGAAAATTATGCACCCACGGAACCTGAATCGAATGATTATGAAGAATACAATTCAAATTGGGATTATTGCCAAGAATATTTCCAAACTCAACAACCAGTAGACGAGAAAAATTACGTGTCTGAAAATTTATTAGACAATATGAAAATCAAACTCGAAGAACTCAATGCTCAAAATGAACAAATGAGAGAATTTGTAAACCGGCAAGCTGAAACTCTATCAGACTACACACCTGTTGATCTGAGGAGTATTGTGCAAGAAAATCTCATATCATCGAATTTTGATGAATTCGAGAGCTCCGAAATCACCAACTATCCCGATGATACTTTTTATTCAGCTTTACCAATTTCACAACATATCGACACATTAGCCTCTACCGACGAAATCAACGATCCATCAATGGATGAAGAAGAAGAAGTAAGGGTGACAAATTGGTACTCTTGGAAAAACGATAACGTTGAAAATTTTACCCCCGAGACCAAAATGGTGAGACCAATAAGTACCATTAATGAAGAAGAATTTGCTTTGATCCCGAAATTCACCATTCCACAACCTTCTAACCCAATATTCTCAATAGACGAGTCATCTACAGAAGATGAACTACGAGCTTTAATAGATAATGACACCTCGGATTTCACCCAAATGGGTAATAGAGGTGAAAACTTTGATCCCGAGAATAAACGGAAGGAACTGTTAGGAATTGTCCACCCTATAGTATGTATGTCGGTGTATATCGATCCATTTGACCAAGAACCAGAAAAGAGATATATCCATTTACTAAAAGCTACACTTAAAAAAAAATTAAGTAGTGACAATCGGGCGAGTCTAAACTTTAAACCCATTGATATATTATACACCACCCGAGATGTAAATAACTGGCTCACTACTCTAATTCGTGGAACTTATTCTACCGACTTCACATGTCGTCAGCTAAGTGTGGGGAAGTTTAACCCCACTTAACGTTAAATTAGGGGTTCGGGTTTGTGCATAACTCGTTAATAAAAATGCATGATTAGGGTAAAAGACGTTTTTCAAATATTAGTAAACAGTTCAGAAAAGCAGCTTTTTTTGAAGAAAAAAAAAAGCATGTGTGATAAAACAAGAAGGAGTGAACGATGAGGCGCGCCATCTATCATCCGACGAGCTTTGTAATTACAAACTGGGTATTTTCAATCATTTTTCTACACTAATCACCCTCATGAATTTATAATTATAGTCTGATTTCATGCTAATGAGGGCATTGCATGATCTCAAGTGTGGGAAGGGTTATAAATTCTCTCGGGTTTATACTTGGTTTATTTGCCAAATTTTATGAAAATTTGAAAAAATTTCAACTAAATGAATTTAAAATCATGTTTATATATATTTATGAACGGTGAAAACTAGGTGTTAATACCGAAATTATCGTTACCTCGGAAAGGACATAAATTGAGAAACACCCTAAAACGATTGAATTCATTTAAAATGGAATAAAGGAGAATAAAAAGGCAAAGAAAGAAACTAAGTGTGGGGAGAATGTGCCAAGTTATTCAATTAAAAACTATCTATCACATGTTTCTGTAAAGTTTATTGCAGGTGCTTTTGTTTTGGACTAAATTAACTATTTTACCCGATGAAAGAAAAGAAAAGATGGATCTACACGATGAATCAATTCCATCATTAAGAGGAAGTAAAGTCTTCCGAAAAAGACACGCGCTTCTTGATTTAGGTCAAGAAGTTGTCGTCCAGACCAGCTGTAGGTTGACGAAAAATCTAGAAAAGTCATTTCTAAAATCAGCAGGAAATCCACGGACCTCAGCATCAAACAGGGTCGCCAAGTGGTCAGATTTATCCTAACCATGAGAAGGATTTATCTCGTACAACGGGGGGCACCGTGCAAATTAGCTTGATAAGACTAATGAACCAGATCCCCAGAAAGGATAATCTCCTTAAAGATTAAAAATCAGCTTTTAAGCCTGATATTACTCAATTCTTGAGATTGACCTTAAAGATTGAGAATTACAAACTCATGGAATTCAATGATATCTAAACTCGAGCTTGAACGAGAAAATATTTTGATCAAAATTAAAACCGATTTGTTTTCTGAAAACCTATTTTCAATGCGTTCATTACCATTGAACGTAAAATCCTAGGAATTCACCTGGAATTCATTAGGTCACCTGAACCAAATCGGGTGTCAACCGTAAGAACGGTGGTTGCATAGCATGGTCGAAGACAGGACCTTGTGCCAGACCAAAAAATTATAAGGGTGAGCTTTACTATTACTCCTACCAAGGATAGTAATTGCGTCCGACACGTTATAGACCATAATTAAAAGCATGTCAGGGGACATTGCCTTAACAGTTGCTTGTTCAACGCATTCCTTTACAACCGGACGGTAGTTTACCGAAAGGTAATATACGGAGCAAGTATACTGGACGTGTTGCTTTCCTAATACAAGGTTAGCAAGTGGGTGACACAAAACCATAAGTTTTGAGCTAAAATTTTCAAATCTGAAACCCACAAAACCCACAAAAATATTTTGCAACACCGGTGAAGGGTTATTCCGGAAAACTTGTCTAGGGTAAAAGCTAGATTGAATTTTCAAAAGATCAAATGTTTTCATAAAGATCCAATTTCCTAACGGATCTAAATTTTCATAGTCATGTGGGACTGTAAACCGCCTTTCAAATGTGCACTTTGCTTTGGAAACCGAAAGTAAATCGGCTATTTGATTGCAAGTGTCGTTGACCTAAACCCGAGGCAACTGTGGATGACACACCCACCTTTAACCATGGTTCTATCGTTACTATCATTGTTTATATCACCATATCAAAATCACTGATGTACAAAGTGTGATGAATAAAAAAGTGATTCATGTATGTTTTTATTTCAAGTTCTGTATTGCTTGAGGACAAGCAAAGCTCAAGTGTGGGGATATTTGATAAGGCTAAAAAGGAACATATATTTCATAGCAATATCCCTCCTAAATAATAGGTTTCATATGTAATTGTATTATATTTTCATTGTAATTGTTTAAATAAATAAGTGCGAAGACAAAAGGCGAAAACGAAGACACAGTCCAAAAAGCTCAAATGTACAAGACACAATTCAAAAGGTTCAATTTATGGATGAAAAACATCTAAAAATGACAAAAGTACAAGTTACAAAACGCAAAGTACAAGATATAAAATTGTACGCAAGGACGTTCGAAAATCCGAAACCGAGACATGAGTCAACTATCAACGCTCGACGCAACGGACCAAAAATTACAAGTCAACTATGCACAAGAATATAATATAATATATAAATAATTATATTAATTATTTATATTTTATATTTATATATTTATTATGTCGACAAGCTAGGAGCCAAAAGTTTGTGAGCTGGATTTTCAAACTCCACGACTCGCGGAGTTTGCAGGCATAAAACTCCACGACTCGCGGAGCTGTCAGAAATCAAAATGCCTATAAAAGGCCATGCATTCGTTCGATTTTAATATATAAAAAATATATAAATAAATAATAATAATAATACTAAATAATAAATAAATATAATATATATATATATATATATATATATATATATATATATATATATATATATATATATATATATATATATATATATATATATATATATATAGTATAGGGTAGTTTTATATTAGATTAGTTCGGGTTATGTAAAGGTTATTTTTACGGGTTTTAAAGTCGGAGCTCTGTCCGTGTACCACTACGCGATAAATAATCAATGTAAGCTATGTTCTCCTTTTTAAATTAATGTCTCGTAACTAAGTTGTTATTATGCTTATTTGAACCGAAGTAATCATGATGTTGGGCTAAAATACTAAAATTGGGTAATTGGACTTTGTACTATAATTGGGGTTTGGACAAAAGAACGACACTTGTGGAAATTAGACTATGGGCTATTAATGGGCTTTATATTTGTTTAACTAAATGATAGTTTGTTAATTTTAATATAAAGATTTACAATTGGACGTACCCATAAATAACCATATACACTCGATCGGATACGATGGGCGGGGTATTTATATGTACGAATAATCGTTCATTTTACCGGACACGGGAATGGATTAATAGTCACTAGAATTATTAAAACAGGGGTGAAATTATGTACAAGGACACTTGGCATAATTGATAACAAAGTATTAAAACCTTGGGTTACACGCAGTCGATAACCTGGTGTAATTATTAAACAAAGTATTAAAACCTTGTTACAGTTTAAGTCCCCAATTAGTTGGAATATTTGACTTCGGGTATAAGGATAATTTGACGAGGATACTCGCACTTTATATTTATGACTGATGGACTGTTATGGACAAAAACCAGATGGACATATTGAATAATCCAGGACAAAGGACAATTAACCCATGGGCATAAAACTAAAATCAACACGTCAAACATCATGATTACGGAAGTTTAAATAAGCCTAATATATTTTATTTCATTTTTCCTCGTACTTTTATTTATTGTCATTTTAATTATTGTTATTTATTTTATATTGTTATTTAAATACTGTCATTTACTATACGCTTCGCTTAAAATATAAATCGACAAACCGGTCATTAAACGGTAAACCCACTTTTATATATTATTATATATAATTATATATATTTTGTACAAATATAGTTGTTTAAAAATATAGTGTGCAATAAACCCGCTCCCTGTAGAACGAACCGGACTTACTAAAAACTATACTACTCTACGATTAGGTACACTGCCTATAGTGTTGTAGCAAGGTTTAGGTATATCCCATTTGTAAATAAATAATTAAAACTTGTCTAAAATTGTAGCATATTTAATAGTATTTCCTAGTAAAAATATAAACTATTTCATACCCCCACGCTACGACAGAAAATTGAATTAACTGATCAGTAATTTAAAAAATAATAAAACGAAAAAGAAAAGAAAAATAAAAAGACACAAATACCCTTACCTCTGTAAATTACCTTGAACGGAAAACAAAACAAGGGAAGAAGGAAGAACGGCGGCGATGAGAGAAGGATGACAAGATCGACGATGTAGAGCTGCTTATCCCCTTATCGCTGGACATACCGCTTAGCGCTGGATCGCAGCCCTATATATGTATATATATATATATATATGTATATATATATATATGTATATATATGTATATATATGTATATATATATATATGTATATATGTATATATATGTATATATATATATATATATATATATATATACTAGGTTTTTAACTCGTATGATGCACGACCATTATATAATCAATTAATAGATTATTTATGATAATCACGTTCATATATTTTTAAGCGCGTGCGATGCCAGAAGTTATGATCTATTTTAAATACTTATTTAACTAAAAAGTGTACCCACAAATGTTAATAAGTAAATATGTAGCAAAATAAACACACTTAAGGTTTGAACAAAAATTGTTTTATGTTAGCCAACTTGATTCGGCATGTTTTTGGACCCTACTGGCCCATTTTCCTAGCCGCATGCTACCTATTTTGCCACTCTTTGAGTCATCATGGATATGTTTACTTGTATCACCTATATAGATAGTAGATAGATAATTTTATAAATAAAATATTTTATAAAATATAAATTTTAAAAGATGAAGGATATCAAAATAAGAGTTATGGACGTATATGGATATTTGTTCAATTTAAAAATCTATATGAATATGAATATCGATATTTGTTTTACTTAAAAGTTGAAACATTATTCTTATCTTATAATGTAGTTGTATATGTCACACTTGTGCTGTGAGCGTAGATTCCCGAATTACTACCTTATGAGTGTTGGTTATTCGATATTGATTTTAGGATAGAAGAAAAAAACATGTTAAATGATATTAGGAAAACCTATTTATGATAGGATATTATTAATTTAATATATACGAATAATTAATTTAATTTAAATATATGAATATTTATATATATATATATATATATATATATATATATATATATATTAAATATATGAATATTTGTTTAATTTATATATATATATATATATATATATATATATATATATATATATATATATATATATATATATATATATATATATATATATATATGTGTGTGTGTGTGTGTGTGTGTGTGTGTGTGCTAGTTTTAAGAGGCCGTGCATTGCACGTTGGATTTAATATTATTTCAAATATAGCGTACGTATAATATTAGTAACATAACATTAAAACATATACTACGTTTCATATATATGATATGAATGAAACATATTTAAAAAATAGATTATACTTGATGGATCTCATAATAATGTAACATAATTCAAATATTTAATAAAAAAAAATTAAACATACATAATAGTTCATAGATATCATACAAATGGAAATTATTGAAAACATGTCTTCAATTAAGTCTATAAGTGTTGCAAGACTTCTTTGTATACCACATTTTTGGTTATGTTGGATAGTTTGTTATCCTTGTCTAAGATTAATATCTTGATTCCTTGCCGATTAGTAACCTGAGATAGTACAACGTATAGTTGTCCATGACTAAAGACCGGTTTTGGAAGAAATAAACCGACATGCGATAGTGATTGTCCTTGACTTTTATTTAATTTCATTGCAAAAACTACATGATTCTATAATTAATGATTTTAAATACTTCATCACCGACAGCAAGAACTGCCCGTTCCTGATAACATTCCGTCTTAATATTCAGTAGACTTTAAAAACAGACATATGTGTGCATGAGGGAAGCCACGTTTTTGAAATTCAGTTGTGTAAACAATTGCAGTGAAAAATTTAAATAATTAGAGTTCAATTAAAAAGTTAGAGTTTTAGTGAATATACACTTAATTAATATCAAGATATTCATTGAAAATACCCGTTTCAACCTCGCCAAAGACATTATTCTCTTTGAAGTCTTCTATCATACTTTCTAGCTTCATTTCAAATAGCGAACACAATATTTTGGGTATGTCTTCGGGTCTGAAATTCTGATTGTACAAGAAACGGACAATTTCCAGCCACTTTGGATTGCAAGTAATATTTATGAACACTTTGGATTGTATCATATGCATATAACCTATGATAAAAGTTCAAAGGAGACATAAGTGCAAGAAGTCAGCAAAACATTGAAAAAAGTCAACAAAACATTGAAAAAAGTCAAATTGAGAGCCGGATATTTCAATCTTACACATTTTTAATAACCTAAAAGGTGGGGAATAAGATCATTTTCAATTGGTAATAATTGAGAGAAAGGGGATATCTTCATTACCTTCAAAATCCAAGCTTTCTGATTTGACTCCCTTTTCCAGAAAACCACACAATATGTATCGTCAAGTACATTGCATATAAAAATATACTTAAGGTTGAGAGATTGTAATTGTAAGAAAATGAAGTGGGTGAAAGAGAAGATGAAAGATTATATTATTTAAAACTAAAATGAAAAGAAAAATAAGTTTAGAAAACATACCATATCATCAAATAAATCACTATGAAGAAATGTTTATGAAACATAATTGAGAAAAAAAAAAACCTGGGAATCTTGATTTGAATTAGAGAGAAAATTAGATATGTAAAAAGAAGATGATTGCAAAAAGAAGATGAAGAGAGACAGATTTAGGAGTTTTTTAAGTTTGTATATCTAAGCATTTGATTTTCAAAAATTTATGAAGAAAGAATTAAGAATCTTTCATTTCAAATTTCAAATTTTAAAAATCTACACACATACATTGAAATTTCTAGGTAGATGTGTGTACTTGAGTGGTTTTTTGAATAAAAAGAATTTTTTTAGTCACATGGTGATAGACATATCATGTGAAAAGTAAGTCCTGGTACCTTCTCCATGAACTTAGACAATTTAAAAAATTAAATAAAAGTCATGTGGATGGCTGATGTGGTCTATATTTACAATTTAAGGTTTAGTTTGAGGTAAATAAAATAGTAAAAAAATTGTAATATGTATAGGTTTTTTTTTAGACATACATGTCTCCTATGTGGCCCTTAAATCATAGGTGATTCACAAATCGGCCTAAGTAAAACCATTTTAATATAAATCCTCTCTCGTATGGATTGCACGGGGAATAAGCCACAAAGGTTGTATAGTAATTTATATTGTAAATGAAATAAGTAATATAGACGGTCATTGTCGAAAAGAGTGTCGTGGGCTAAATTTGTAAGGTACGTAGAATACACATCACAAAAACGTTGATAAATTATGTTCTAACATTTGTTCATAATTCTCTCAAATGTTTCCGCGCTATTTTCTTTCCTATTTGAAAATGTACCATCCATAATACACATAAACATCACAATAAAAGAAAAGTATAAGAATGAAATGTTAGAATCTAAATAAACGGAATGATGATCTGTAATATTTTGAAAACTCCTTATATTGAAATGTAATATATATTGAAATTATTTAATTTTACAAGTTTACTAAAAACATATTTTGGAAAATTATAATAAGATCGGCCCAACAAAAATATTTGAAGGGCAAAAAATGTTTAAAACATGGAATTTTAAATGTTAAACTCAGTAAGTCATATTCATGCTCAAAACATGGTTAATATATTTCTAAAAGTAAAGATACCAAGGTAAATTTAAACTATTCCATTAACATTATAATAATAGCTAACAATCAATGGTGTAGCAAAATAAATATAATATCACATAGTTTGAAGGAAGCATCAGTAACATAATTATACAAAAATTTATGACATGTTTTTGATTCAGTTGTGTGTGCGTGCGTGTGGATGTATGGATGTGCATTTTGATTGTCTGTATGTATACTTGGATTTACATATTTCTGCGCATTATATTATCCATGCTATCTGCCATATTGTTGTGCATTAGTGCTATATGTGTTTTCTTTTATGGCTATTTTGTATGGTTGCATCTTTCTAGGTGCACATAACTCTTGTAGGTATGTATGTTAGCACTATTTCATTTTGAGGAGCATTCATGGCCGGAGGTCCTTTAGGAAGCAATCTCTTGGCACTCGAGTAGAGGGAGGGACGATCTTATCTAGTCACGGGTTATATATCCGTGATTGGAGTAGTGACATCCTTCTACTGTAGAGTTCGAGGAATGATTGTCTACACTCCACCTCCCCCATACCCTACATTCGTGGGATTGGGCATTGTTGTTGTTGTTGTTGTTGTTGTTGTTGTTGTTGTTGTTGTTGTTGTTGTTGTTGTTTTGATTCAGTTTCATAAAAAAGGAACACCAACATCATATTTTCAACGATTAATATTCCTTCATCCACTTGATCTTTCCACCCTCTTTGTCACATTCTTAAGCACAAACATTGATTTACTCGGCATGTAGACAACTTCACATTCATCACCAAATCCAAGGTTGTTTTTTTCAGAAAAGGCAGCCAACCACCAGAAATGCTCAACTTTGGTGGTTTTGAACCTTTATCCGGTATGAAGCACCACGTCACTTTAACGCCATATGCGTTAACAATGTCCACATAACCACCATTTTCAACTCCATAAATGTTATATAACTCAGGTGGAATACGCTATATAAAACCAAATAAAAAGTACACATTAGAAAACATTTTAGTGGAATATGAATGAAATCTTTGTGTAACATATAAAAATTATAAATAAAATAAATATTAAGAATAAAAATGTGTTAATGAAATTGAATTTGAGCACATCAGTTAATTTAAAAGGAGAAGAATCGTACAAAGCATCTTGCTTTGAGGATTTTAAACTTGATGAAACGATCTTCCACACTAGATGTTGAAGGAACTTCATTGTGCTGATGTTGTTGTACAACAGAAGTAGAAGCTGCATTCATAGGTGTGGTTGATGGTTTATGAGGTAGCTTAGTTCCAAGGTAGCTTATAAATAGAAAATTATCATTGTCTACAGGCTTGAAGATCAAAATGCTGAACTGCTGGAGCTTCATTGTTTCCACAAAAGTTTTCCATCCGGTTGTAAACATTAATTGCACACCATCAGAACTGATCTGAAAGGACCCGTTCATATACATTATAAACAATTCACAATAGTTGATTACATCGCGAGGTATTTGACCTCTATATGATACATTTTACAAACATTGCATTCGTTTTTAAAAGACAAACTTTCTTTACAACGAAAATTGACGGTATGCACACCATTTCATAATATATCCAACTATAATTGACTTAATAATAATCTTGATAAACTCAATGACTCGAATGCAACGTCTTTCAAAATATGCCATGAATGACTCCAAGTAATATCCTTAAAATGAGCTAATGCACAGCGGAAGATTTCCTTAATACCTGAGAATAAACATGCTTTAAAGTGTCAACCAAAAGGTTGGTGAGTTCATAGGTTTATCATAACAACCATTTCAATATATTAATAGACCACAAGATTTCCGTTTATAAATATATGTACACTCGCAAGTGTATAAAAGTATTCTATAAGTTGTAGGCACCCGGTAACAAGCCTTAACGTTCATGTTTTACCCTCTGAAGTACACCAGATCAGGTGTGTTTAAAATAACCTCGAAGTACTAAAGCATCCCATAGTCAGGATGGAGTTTGTCAGGCCCAATAGATCTATCTTTAGGATTCGCGCCTACCGTACATAGACAAGTAGTTTAATATTACCAAGCTAAGGGTATATTTCTGGTTTAAACCCACGTAGAAGTTTTAGCACTTGTGCCTATTTCGTAAAACATTTATAAAAACAGCGCATGTATTCTCAGTCCCAAAAATATATATAAAAAGGAGCAAATGAAACTCACTTTTGCCTTGAAGGTATTTAATTCGACTTGGTCTCCGATAGATATCACGAACCTAACCATATATATAATATATCAACATATTTTCTTTTTTAAGTAATCGTTACATATATATATACTATTAATACTTTTAATATTTTCTTAGTCCGTAGTTAGCCGTCCGATGTTAGTGGTCCACAATTAGTTGCTTAAATAAAATAAATAAAGACCCCATCGTATTCGTATTGATCAGAATTAATCTCGACCCATGGTACCATGTTGTCAAATGACGTGTTGCGTACATAAAGTACCGTGTTGTCAAATGACGTGTTGCGTACAATCATGAGGTCTTATGATTAATCTTCTCGTATTGTTTACGGGTGGTCCTGAAATATATAAAATCAAATCATAAGTAATTATATATAAAATATCATATTAATTAGAAAAGATATGATTAATTTACTTTTTCTCCAAATATTTTCGTAGCTAAACTAGCTTTGGATACCCAATCTTGTTTTAGTTGTAGTTTCTTCATTACAACTCCGTTTTTGTTGGTTCAACTTGACCCTTCCTTGGATCGAGTCAAATTTTAAGAATATGAACTGAAAATACCTTAGTTTGTATTCGAAATCATAGGTTATAGGTTAAACTTTGGTGAAACTTATGAAATTGATCATTTTCCATCATAAAAACAACATTTAATGATCATTTTTCTAAAAATACTTACACTTTGAGTTAAACCATGAAATTTTTATGTGTTAACATATTCATAAGAAATATCATTTTTACAGAACATGAACTTTCAATTCAAAGTTCAAGATGATTTTTAATTATCCAACCCAAAACAGCCCCCGGTTGCACTCCGACGACGTAGATTCAGTTTTTAAGATGTTCTTTGTAAAACCAAGTTATATCTTGTTAGGTTAGCATATCATTATGATATATTACAGGTCTTGAAGTGTTTTAAAAGTCAAGTTAGAAGGATCTATTTAGTTTGCGAACAAGTTTGAAATCATTCAAACTATGTTCTTGTTGTTAAAATTTTATACCACAAAATAAGATAGCTATATGAATATTAATTGAATAAGATTATGAACAAGGTTACTACCTCAAGTTACTTGGACAAAGTTACTGCAAAAGATAAGAAATAATCTTGGAATCAAAGAGTGGTGGAGTTAGATCAAAAGGTTGGAAGTAAACTTCTTCAAATGGGTGGTTATTTTGATATGTTCTTGAAAGAGTTTTCTTATGGTGTTTAAGGCTTGTAATTGAAGCTAAATGATGGGGAAAATGCTTGGAGATGATCAAGTATGAAGTTAGGAGTATTTTTAGAGAGAAATGAGGGTGTAGGTATGAGAAAATGGAGTGAAGAAATGGTGTTCATTTATAAAAATGTTTTTAGTTTATAAAGAAAGAAAAGGATTCCTAATTTTGTTTTCTTACTAATAATTCATACTATTTGACAAATCCTAGTTACCTCATATCTAGGGCAGTAATAATGTTGATTAGGATGCTGATTTGATGTGTATATATCAATAGTAAATACGTATAGAAGCTGGGTATGATACGGGTACATATACCCTAGATATACGTATAGAAATCTTGAGGAAACGGAACGAGAATTCAAATATAGCTATCTTTTGTGAATATACTTATATTGTTTTATGTATTTAAGTCCTTAAAAGTGATTAAATACTTTATATATACGATACGTGTATAAGCATTATATATTATAAGTATATATATCAAAGAATGTTACGTATAGTTATCGTTTTGAAAACTTAAGTTAGTAGTTTCAAAATATACTTATAACTCATTGTCATTAGTACACAATGAGATGTTAAACCATCCTTAGATCATGTTAAATATATATAAATACATATATATACACAAACTTATAATTATCGTATGTTATATAGTTCGTGATATCATCGGTCATATTGGACGGTCAAACGTTGTGTAAAACTCTTTTCAAAAACACAAGTCTCAACAATTTGGATTGCTTATCATGTTGGTATGGTTTAATTTATGTAAATATTAATCTCATAAGTATAATTTGGTCGGAAAATTCCGGGTCATTACAGTACCTACCTGTTAAAGAAATTTCGTCCCCGAAATTTGATAGAGGTTGTTATGGATAACAATAAGAAGGTTTTCATGACAAATATAAGGTGATAATGGAGTTTTATCATCATTGAGTAATGTAGATAAAACAATTCGATTATGCGAAGAATATAAATGAGACTATCGTAAAAGAGTGAGATGAGTAAAATATATTCGTCTTAACCGATGACGTAGTTATGATTGATTTCCGGGATTTAAGGGATTTAAAGAGAATCTTACGTAACAAGATTTGGTTCTTTGGTGATTAAGGAAATCAGGATCTTCTTTGATTATATGCAATAATCAGTTTCGATTGCTCTGTCAGATATTTCACTATAAATTCACCCCTTCGTTTCCTTATTTTCCACGACTCACACCTTCTATTCTTTCTCCCTTGATTCTTACTTTAAAGCATTCATCAATATGCTCCATCCAGTCCTGATTTTTGATATACTCCTAACTTTTATATCTGTCATTCTTCTTTTTCATCTACCACCAGAAGAATCTATTTACTTCTACTATACTCTTGTGTTTATAGTGTTTCTAATTCTCCCGTGTCTCTATATTGCTATCTGCATCGATATACATGGTTTGTAATTTCGGGGTTATTATCGGAGTTTATATTCTTCATTATTTTTCGGAGCTTCATGCTTTCGTTTTCTCTTCCCGACTTCGAGTCAAGCGATAATGGTCCGGAATTCTTAGATATGAAATTCAGAATGAACATAGCTAATGCTCTAAGAAGAAAATGGTAATTGAACGATTTTGATTTGTTAAATTACCAGAATACCCTGGAGAAGACCGAGTCATCCAGAAAAATATTCTCTTGATATGTTTAGAGATTAGATAGAATGTAAGAGTCGTGTAAATGGCACATGATGACGGTACTGTGAATCATCATGCTTCATTAGAAACTCAGCATGACTTACTGTAATATAATGACGTTGATCAAGTGTCATTATATTATACTAATCCATGCTTCAGTTCCCAACACTACTTCAAAACATTCATATTTTAAACTCGAAGGTTTCAGAATTTAGAAACTAACACAATTTCTTTTATGTTGCAGATATTACGGAGAGATAAATGATCTCAGATAAGAATAGTTGTGAAAATATCGCCAGAAATATGGAGGATATTTATAATAGAACATACCAGAATATCTTAGAATTTCTAATATCAATGGATGATGAAGAAGATTTGTCTGTGAAGGTTTAGAATGAGAAATAAGATGTTTGCTAACGATTTCAGTAGGCACAGAATCATTTGGATTCTTTGAAGGCAAACTTATTCTTTGTGATTTGTCCACGACTTTCTTCATAGTTTCGCATAATCCGCTTTTCGGTACTAAATTTTCTATCGAGCGTTCCTAACACTCCTTTCTTTATCATCAAACTTTTGGCCATTAAGATCATCTACAACATGCTGCTTCGTCAGCATTTTCAAAGTTAACTGATCTGGGTCATCGGTTATCAAACCGAGGTAGTTTCAGGAGAATTGTGTTTTTAGAATGATTAATCGCTGATGGTAATATTGTGGAATATAAAAGGTTCCCCAGTAACAATAAAGAGTACGCATATATATCGCGGTTATAATAAAGTTGTTTCGGATGAAAAGTCGGAGTTGACTTGCTGGAGCTGTGACAAAATTAGCTACTTTGGAAAGGGATTGCAAAACGATATTCAGTAATAACAATGTCAAAGGAACTAGAACAGATACGTGTCAAACGTTTACTCAGTTTCCGGCGATTTTTCAGGTGCATAACTATATGCATCAATCTTTTCTTCCGTAGATGAAGTGCGGTTGGTTTATCCTCTCGATTGAGGTGTTTTTAAAAATCATGATAGATTTGAACGCTGATTGTAATCGTCGAGATACAATGAGGTTTAAGATGAAATCAAGTGGCAATCTTGAAGAAATGTTTAGTTTCATATGTTATAATCAATATTTTAATTCATTTTAATTGTCCAATGTCATTAGTCCACAGTCGATAGTCCACAGTAACAGTCCAATAATTCATATATAGTTTAATATATAATATACGAATTAATTAATACGTGTCGTGACCCGTATACGTCTCAGACTCGATCACAACTCAAACTATATATATTATTGTAGAATCAACCTCAAACCTGTATAGAGAACTCGATCATTACTGCATATAGAGTGTCTATGGTGATTTCAAATAATATATATAGATGCGTCGATATGATATGTCAAAACATTGTATACGTGTCCCGATATTTAAAGTGCGTAAAATAATTATAGAAATTAAATGACGATAAATAAGAGTGCGATAATTAAATTGCGATAAATAAACTACGATAAATAAAATGTAATCAGTAGCTAGGAACAGTTAGCTGGAACAGTTAGCGTGGATTCTTAACAAAATTTTTCATAGTTAATTTGTTTGTTTCTAACAGATTTTATTTTGTCATATGTTTTCTTCATATGCCACTTGTTGGATTCTGGGAAGTCAAAATCCAAATATGAAATTGAATGAAAATGGTTATTCTGCGGTGAACGGATACGTATATCGGTGGTTGTAAGTAGGATAGTAAATGACTGTTGAATCAGCTTCGACGAATGTACAATGTAACTTATTAAGATGAAATCTAATTATTCCTCGGGTATTACCTACCCGTTAAAAAAAAAATTTCACCATTAATATTTTGTACAAAAGAACTTTTAATTACAATCTTTATGAAAACATATATACATATATATTTTCTTTAGATGAAATCATGAATTTAATGAGTTAATATGATATTAATCTCATTTGCTTTTCGGTTTGAGCTAGAATAAGAAATCTCTAAAACTTTTTGAAACCACATATTCTTTGCAGAACATCAATGAAGTTATGGATCAATACTTCATCGTTCATTATTGTTGGTACTCCTTGGTATCTATGGTGCATATGATGTTGATGTTTGTGGGACAGATTATGATGTCGAGACGTTTGATGCGGATGTTGTTTGTTAGTGGTGATGATGGTATTGTTGATGTTATTGATGGTGGTGCTGATTATGCTGCTGGTGCTGCTGCTGGTGTTTGCAACCTTCGCACCATGTTCTCCAAAGCCGTCACGCGAGCGCGAAGTTCGTTAACTTCTGCTAGTACACCGGGATGATTGGCGGTTGGAGCGAACGAATGAACAATATTTGTAATATGGGATAGTATATAATCGTGACGAGATACTCTAGAAATGAGAGAGAAAATGGTGTTTCGAATAGGTTCGTCGGTAAGTGCTTCAGGTTCATCGCCAAGAGGGCAATTTGGTGGATGGAATGGATCACCTTCTTCTTGTCTCCAGTGATTTAGTATATTACGAACCCATCCCCAATTCATCCAGAATAGATGATGGGAAATTGGTTGATCCATTCCGGTGACGCTACTTTCGGAGCCCGAATGGAAATCCATATCGGCATAACTGTCGGAATCTGAAGAATTCGAACTAGATGCGGAATCCATCTTGTATAATGGGGAAAATGAATTTTTGGTATGGAATAGATTATAGGAGTTAGATTTGGTACTCTTCAATACATAATTTACATATGTATATATAATACCAAAATCCCGTAAATTACGGAGAATCTTTGAAAAGATATCAGTCAAAGTTCGCAATAACAGATATATGCTAAGATAAGAATTCGTCTATACACTATCAATGCAGTAAATGCAGTAAAACGTGTCTAGACTTATGAATGATAAGCAGGTAATTTCCTAAGGATGATAAGCAGATGATTTCCGACAAGAAATGATAAGCAAAACTTTTGACATGTAGACACGGTCGAAGTCCAGACTCATTAATGCATCCTAACAACTACTAGTTAAACACACTAATGCAAGACCTGATTCGCTACGACCACCGCTCTGATACCAACTGAAAGGACCCGTTCATATACATTATAAACGATTCACAATAGTTGATTACATCGCGAGGTATTTGACCTCTATATGATACATTTTACAAACGTTGCATTCGTTTTTAAAAGACAAACTTTCTTTACAACGAAAATTGACGGTATGCACACCATTTCATAATATATCCAACTATAATTGACTTAATAATAATCTTGATGAACTCAATGACTCGAATGCAACGTCTTTCAAAATATGCCATGAATGACTCCAAGTAATATCCTTAAAATGAGCTAATGCACAGCGGAAGATTTCCTTAATACCTGAGAATAAACATGCTTTAAAGTGTCAACCAAAAGGTTGGTGAGTTCATAGGTTTATCATAACAACCATTTCAATATATTAATAGACCACAAGATTTCCGTTTATAAATATATGTACACTCGCAAGTGAAATGTCCCGTTCTTATTGATTAAAAACGTTCCATATTAATTGATTTCGTTGCGAGGTTTTGACCTCTATATGAGACGTTTTTCAAAGACTGCATTCATTTTAAAACAAACCATAACCTTTATTTCATCAATAAAGGTTTAAAAAGATTTACGTAGATTATCAAATAATGATAATCTAAAATATCCTGTTTACACACGACCATTACATAATGGTTTACAATACAAATATGTTACAACAAAATAAGTTTCTTGAATGCAGTTTTTACACAATATCATACAAACATGGACTCCAAATCTCGTCCTTATTTAAGTATGCGACAGCGGAAGCTCTTAATAATCACCTGAGAATAAACATGCTTAAAACGTCAACAAAAATGTTGGTGAGTTATAGGTTTAACCTATATATATCAAATAATAATAATAGACCACAAGATTTCATATTTCAATACACATCCCATACATAGAGATAAAAGTCATTCATATGGTGAACACCTGGTAACCGACAATAACAAGATGCATATATAAGAATATCCCCATCATTCCGGGACACCCTTCGGATATGATATAAATTTCGAAGTACTAAAGCATCCGGTACTTTGGATGGGGCTTGTTGGGCCCAATAGATCTATCTTTAGGATTCGCGTCAATTAGGGTGTCTGTTCCCTAATTCTTAGATTACCAGACTTAATAAAAAGGGGCATATTCGATTTCGATAATTCAACCATAGAATGTAGTTTCACGTACTTGTGTCTATTTTGTAAATCATTTATAAACCTGCATGTATTCTCATCCCAAAATATTAGATTTTAAAAGTGGGACTATAACTCACTTTCACAGATTTTTACTTCGTCGGGAAGTAAGACTTGGCCACTGGTTGATTCACGAACCTATAACAATATATACATATATATCAAAGTATGTTCAGAATATATTTACAACACTTTTAATATATTTTGATGTTTTAAGTTTATTAAGTCAGCTGTCCTCGTTAGTAACCTACAACTAGTTGTCCACAGTTAGATGTACAGAAATAAATCGATAAATATTATCTTGAATCAATCCATGACCCAGTGTATACGTATCTCAGTATTTATCACAACTCAAACTATATATATTTTGGAATCAACCTCAACCCTGTATAGCTAACTCCAACATTCACATATAGAGTGTCTATGGTTGTTCCGAAATATATATAGATGTGTCGACATGATAGGTCGAAACATTGTATACGTGTCTATGGTATCTCAAGATTACATAATATACAATACAAGTTGATTAAGTTATGTTTGGAATAGATTTGTTACCAATTTTCACGTAGCTAAAATGAGAAAAATTATCCAATCTTGTTTTACCCATAACTTCTTCATTTTAAATCCGTTTTGAGTGAATCAAATTGCTATAGTTTCATATTGAACTCTATTTTATGAATCTAAACAGAAAAAGTATAGGTTTATAGTCGGAAAAATAAGTTACAAGTCGTTTTTGTAAAGGTAGTCATTTTAGTCGAAAGAACGACGTCTAGATGACCATTTTAGAAAACATACTTCCACTTTGAGTTTAACCATAATTTTTGGATATAGTTTCATGTTCATAATAAAAATCATTTTCTCTGAATAACAACTTTTAAATCAAAGTTTATCATAGTTTTTAATTAACTAACCCAAAACAGCCCGTGGTGTTACTACGACGGCGTAAATCCGGTTTTACGGTGTTTTTCGTGTTTCCAGGTTTTAAATCATTAAGTTAGCATATCATATAGATATAGAACATGTGTTTAGTTGATTTTAAAAGTCAAGTTAGAAGGATTAACTTTTGTTTGCGAACAAGTTTAGAATTAACTAAACTATGTTCTAGTGATTACAAGTTTAAACCTTCGAATAAGATAGCTTTATATGTATGAATCGAATGATGTTATGAACATCATTACTACCTTAAGTTCCTTGGATAAACCTACTGGAAAAGAGAAAAATGGATCTAGCTTCAACGGATCCTTGGATGGCTCGAAGTTCTTGAAGCAGAATCATGACACGAAAACAAGTTCAAGTAAGATCATCACTTGAAATAAGATTGTTATAGTTATAGAAATTGAACCAAAGTTTGAATATGATTATTACTTTGTATTAGAATGATAACCTACTGTAAGAAACAAAGATTTCTTGAGGTTGGATGATCACCTTACAAGATTGGAAGTGAGCTAGCAAACTTGAAAGTATTCTTGATTTTATGAAACTAGAACTTTTGGAATTTATGAAGAACACTTAGAACTTGAAGATAGAACTTGAGAGAGATCAATTAGATGAAGAAAATTGAAGAATGAAAGTGTTTGTAGGTGTTTTTGGTCGTTGGTGTATGGATTAAATATACAGGATATGTAATTTTGTTTTCATGTAAATAAGTCATGAATGATTACTCATATTTTTGTAATTTTATGAGATATTTCATGCTAGTTGCCAAATGATGGTTCCCACATGTGTTAGGTGACTCACATGGGCTGCTAAGAGCTGATAATTGGAGTGTATATACCAATAGTACACACATCTAAAAGCTGTGTATTATACGAGTACGAATACAGGTGCATACGAGTAGAATTGTTGATGAAACTGAACGAGGATGTAATTGTAAGCATTTTTGTTAAGTAGAAGTATTTTGATAAGTGTATTGAAGTCTTTCAAAAGTGTATAAATACATATTAAAACACTACATGTATATACATTTTAACTGAGTCGTTAAGTCATCATTAGTCGTTACATGTAATTGTTGTTTTGAAACCTTTAGGTTAACGATCTTGTAAAATGTTGTTAACCCAATGTTTATAATATCAAATGAGATTTTAAATTATTATATTATCATGATATTATCATGTATGAATATCTCTTAATATGATATATATACATTAAATGTCTTTACAACGATAATCGTTACATATATGTCTCGTTTCAAAATCATTAAGTTAGTAGTCTTGTTTTTACATATGTAGTTCATTGTTAATATACTTAATGATATGTTTACTTATCATAATATCATGTTAACTATATATATAACCATATATATGTCATCATATAGTTTTTACAAGTTTTAACGTTCGTGAATCACCGGTCAACTTGGGTGGTCAATTGTCTATATGAAACATATTTCAATTAATCAAGTCTTAACAAGTTTGATTGCTTAACATGTTGGAAACATTTAATCATGTAAATATCAATCTCAATTAATATATATAAACATGGAAAAGTTCGGGTCACTACAGTACCTACCCGTTAAATAAATTTTGTCCCGAAATTTTAAGTTGTTGAAGGTGTTGGCGAATCTTCTGGAAATAGATGCGGGTATTTCTTCTTCATCTGATCTTCACGCTCCCAGGTGAACTCGGGTCCTCTACGAGCATTCCATCGAACCTTAACAATTGGTATCTTGTTTTGCTTAAGTCTTTTAACCTCACGATCCATTATTTCGACGGGTTCTTCGATGAATTGAAGTTTTTCGTTGATTTGGATTTCATCTAACGGAATAGTGAGATCTTCTTTAGCAAAACATTTCTTCAAATTCGAGACGTGGAAAGTGTTATGTACAGCCGCAAGTTGTTGAGGTAACTCAAGTCGGTAAGCTACTGGTCCGACACGATCAATAATCTTGAATGGTCCAATATACCTTGGATTTAATTTCCCTCATTTACCAAATCGAACAACGCCTTTCCAAGGTGCAACTTTAAGCATGACCATCTCTCCAATTTCAAATTCTATATCTTTTCTTTTAATGTCAGCGTAGCTCTTTTGTCGACTTTGGGCGGTTTTCAACCGTTGTTGAATTTGGATGATCTTCTCGGTAGTTTCTTGTATAATCTCCGGACCCGTAATCTGTCTATCCCCCACTTCACTCCAACAAATCGGAGACCTGCACTTTCTACCATAAAGTGCTTCAAATGGCGCCATCTCAATGCTTGAATGGTAGCTGTTGTTGTAGGAAAATTCTGCTAACGGTAGATGTCGATCCCAACTGTTTCTGAAATCAATAACACATGCTCGTAGCATGTCTTCAAGCGTTTGTATCGTCCTTTCGCTCTGCCCATTAGTTTGTGGATGATAGGCAGTACTCATGTCTAGACGAGTTCCTAATGCTTGCTGTAATGTCTGCCAGAATCTTGAAATAAATCTGCCATCCCTATCAGAGATAATAGAGATTGGTATTCCATGTCTGGATATGACTTCCTTCAAATACAGTCGTGCTAACTTCTCCATCTTGTCATCTTCTCTTATTGGCAGGAAGTGTGCTGATTTGGTGAGACGATCAACTATTACCCAAATAGTATCAAAACCACTTGCAGTCCTTGGCAATTTAGTGATGAAATCCATGGTAATGTTTTCCCATTTCCATTCTGAGATTTCGGGTTGTTGAAGTAGACCTGATGGTTTCTGATGCTCAGCTTTGACCTTAGAACACGTCAAACATTCTCCTACGTATTTAGCAACATCGGCTTTCATACCCGGCCACCAGAAATATTTCCTGAGATCCTTGTACATCTTCCCCGTTCCAGGATGTATTGAGTATCTGGTTTTATGAGCTTCTCTAAGTACCATTTCTCTCATATCTCCAAATTTTGGTACCCAAATCCTTTCAACCCTATACCGGGTTCCGTCTTCCCGAATATTAAGATGCTTCTCTGATCCTTTGGGTATTTCATCCTTTAAATTTCCCTCTTTTAAAACTCCTTGTTGCGCCTCCTTTATTTGAGTAGTAAGGTTATTATGAATCATTATATTCATAGATTTTACTCGAATGGGTTCTCTGTCCTTCCTGCTCAAGGCATCGGCTACCACATTTGCCTTCCCCGGGTGGTAACGAATCTCAAAGTCGTAATCATTCAACAATTCAATCCACCTACGCTGCCTCATATTCAGTTGTTTCTGATTAAATATGTGTTGAAGACTTTTGTGGTCGGTATATATAATACTTTTGACCCCATATAAGTAGTGCCTCCAAGTCTTTAATGCAAAAACAACCGCGCCTAATTCCAAATCATGCGTCGTATAATTTTGTTCGTGAATCTTCAATTGTCTAGACGCATAAGCAATCACCTTCGTTCGTTGCATTAATACACAACCGAGACCTTGCTTTGATGCGTCACAATAAATCACAAAATCATCATTCCCTTCAGGCAATGACAATATAGGTGCCGTAGTTAGCTTTTTCTTCAATAACTGAAACGCTTTCTCTTGTTCATCATTCCATTCAAATTTCTTCCCTTTATGCGTTAATGCAGTCAAGGGTTTTGCTATTCTGGAAAAGTCTTGGATGAACCTTCTGTAGTAACCAGCTAGTCCTAAAAACTGGCGTATGTGTTTCGGAGTTTTCGAGGTTTCCCACTTTTCAACAGTTTCTATCTTTGCCGGATCCACCTTAATACCTTCTTTGTTCACTATGTGACCGAGGAATTGAACTTCTTCCAACCAAAATGCACACTTTGAAAACTTAGCGTACAATTCTTCCTTCCTCAATACTTCTAACACCTTTCTCAAATGTTCACCGTGTTCTTGGTCATTCTTTGAGTAAATAAGTATGTCATCAATGAAAACAATGACAAACTTGTCAAGGTATGGTCCACACACTCGGTTCATAAGGTCCATGAACACAGCTGGTGCATTAGTTAAACCAAACGGCATGACCATAAACTCGTAATGACCGTAACGTGTTCTGAAAGCAGTCTTTGGAATATCATCTTCTTTCACCCGCATTTGATGATACCCGGAACGTAAGTCAATCTTTGAATAAACAGACGAGCCTTGTAGTTGATCAAATAAGTCGTCGATTCTCGGTAGTGGGTAGCGGTTCTTGATGGTAAGTTTGTTCAACTCTCGGTAGTCGATACACAACCTGAATGTACCATCTTTCTTCTTGACAAACAAAACAGGAGCTCCCCACGGTGATGTGCTTGGTCGAATGAAACCACGCTCTAAAAGTTCTTGTAATTGGCTTTGCAGTTCTTTCATCTCGCTGGGTGCGAGTCTGTAAGGAGCACGAGCTATTGGTGCAGCTCCTGGTACAAGAACTATTTGAAATTCAACGGATCGATGTGGGGGTAATCCCGGTAATTCTTTCGGAAATACATCGGGAAATTCTTTTGCAATGGGAACATCATTGATGCTCTTTTCTTCAGTTTGTACTTTCTCGACGTGTGCTAGAACAGCATAGCAACCTTTTCTTATTAGTTTTTGTGCCTTCAAATTACTAATAAGATGTAGCTTCGTGTTGCCCTTTTCTCCGTACACCATTAAGGGTTTTCTTTTTTCTCGTATAATGCGAATTGCATTTTTGTAACAAACGATCTCCGCTTTCACTTCTTTCAACCAGTCCATACCGATTATCACATCAAAACTCCCTAACTCTACTGGTATCAAATCAATCTTAAATGTTTCGCTAACAAGTTTAATTTCTCGATTCCGACATATATTTACTATCCAAAGGCGTCAATGGACAACTTAATTTAGCACAAAAATCTCTACTCATATAGCTTCTATCCGCACCCGAATCAAATAAAACGTAAGCAGATTTATTGTCAATAAGAAACGTACCCGTAACAAGCTCCGGGTCTTCCTGTGCCTCTACCGCATTAATATTGAAAACTCTTCCACGGCCTTGTCCATTCGTGTTCTCCTGGTTCGGGCAATTTCTAATAATGTGGCCTGGTTTTCCACATTTATAACAAACTACATTGGCATAACTTGCTCCGACACTACTTGCTCCGCCATTACTCGTTCCGACACCATTTGTTCCTTTCGTTCTATTAACCCCTGGTCCGTAGACCTCACACTTCGCCGCGCTATGACCATTTCTTTTACACTTGTTGCAAAATTTGGTGCAGAACCCCGAGTGATTCTTTTCACACCTTTGGCATAGCTGCTTCTGATTGTTGTTGTTGTTGTGGTTATTATTGTTGTTGGGATGATTGTTGTAGTTGCTGTTGTTGTTGTTGTTGTTGTTGGGCCGTTTGTTGTAGTTGCGATTGATGTTGCGATTGTTGGGATAATTGTTGCGATTATTGTTGTAATTGCTGTTGTTGTTGTATTGGTGATTCTTATCACCGTTTTCCTCCCACTTTCTTTTGACTTGCTTCACATTGGCCTCTTCAGCAGTCTGTTCTTTAATTCTTTCTTCAATCTGGTTCACTAGTTTGTGAGCCATTCTACATGCCTGTTGTATGGAGGCGGGCTCGTGTGAACTTATATCTTCTTGGATTCTTTCCGGTAATCCTTTCACAAACGCGTCGATCTTCTCTTCCTCATCTTCGAATGCTCCCGGACACAATAGGCACAATTCTGTGAATCGTCTTTCGTACGTGGTAATATCAAATCCTTGGGTTCGTAACCCTCTAAGTTCTATCTTGAGCTTATTGACCTCGGTTCTGGGACGGTACTTCTCGTTCATCAAGTGCTTGAATGCTGACCACGGTAGTGCGTACGCATCATCTTGTCCCACTTGCTCTAGATAGGTATTCCACCATGTTAACGCAGAACCTGTGAAGGTATGCGTAGCGTACTTCACTTTGTCCTCTTCAGTACACTTACTTATGGCAAACACCGATTCAACCTTCTCGGTCCACCGTTTCAATCCGATCGGTCCTTCGGTTCCATCAAATTCCAAAGGTTTGCAGGCAGTGAATTCTTTGTAGGTGCATCCTACACGATTTCCTGTACTGCTAGATCCAAGGTTATTGTTGGTATGTAGCGCAGCCTGTACTGCGGCTATGTTTGAAGCTAGAAAAGTACGGAATTCCTCTTCATTCATATTCACGGTGTGTCGAGTAGTCGGTGCCATTTCCTTCAAAATAGTCAAATGGAACAAGTTAATCATACAGAATATTAAGAGTAGTTAATAGTATTTCGTAGCATAATATGAACTCATTTATAAAAGCTTTTTCTTCATATTAGCGTTTTATAAGTTTAAATTCGGGTAGTACCTACCCGTTAAGTTCATACTTAGTAGCTAATATACAATTCAACTACTACAATTCTATATGAAAAACTGATTATAATAATATTTCGCGTTCAAACTTTTATACAATATTTTACAAACTTACAATACCGCTTATTTTACATAAAGCATGAAATATAGCACACAATAACTTTGATACAAGATAGTTGTGAAGATAATTCTAGCTAGTACACAAGTCGTTCAGCAAAGGCAATAAAGACACGTAATTCATACGTCCAGAAACAAGTCATGCATTCTGGTTTTACTAGGATTACTTCCCATCCTTGGTCTTGTGGAACATAACCGTTATGGCCGTTGATAAGACAGCGTGTTGTAACGTCGTCAAAGGGACGAGGGTTACGTAATGTGAAATGTCCCGTTCTTATTGATTAAAAACGTTCCATATTAATTGATTTCGTTGCGAGGTTTTGACCTCTATATGAGACGTTTTTCAAAGACTGCATTCATTTTTAAACAAACCATAACCTTTATTTCATCAATAAAGGTTTAAAAAGCTTTATGTAGATTATCAAATAATGATAATCTAAAATATCCTGTTTACACACGACCATTACATAATGGTTTACAATACAAATATGTTACAACAAAATAAGTTTCTTGAATGCAGTTTTTACATAATATCATACAAGCATGGACTCCAAATCTTGTCCTTATTTAAGTATGCGACAGCGGAAGCTCTTAATATTCACCTGAGAATAAACATGCTTTAAACGTCAACAAAAATGTTGGTGAGTTATAGGTTTAACCTATATATATCAAATCGTAACAATAGACCACAAGATTTCATATTTCAATACACATCCCATACATAGAGATAAAAATCATTCATATGGTGAACACCTGGTAACCGACAATAACAAGATGCATATATAAGAATATCCCCATCATTCCGGGACACCCTTCGGATATGATATAAATTTCGAAGTACTAAAGCATCCGGTACTTTGGATGGGGTTTGTTAGGCCCAATAGATCTATCTTTAGGATTCGCGTCAATTAGGGTGTCTGTTCCCTAATTCTTAGATTACCAGACTTAATAAAAAGGGGCATATTCGATTTCGATAATTCAACCATAGAATGTAGTTTCACGTACTTGTGTCTATTTTGTAAATCATTTATAAAACCTGCATGTATTCTCATCCCAAAAATATTAGATTTTAAAAGTGGGACTATAACTCACTTTCACAGATTTTTACTTCGTCGGGAAGTAAGACTTGGCCACTGGTTGATTCACGAACCTATAACAATATATACATATATATCAAAGTATGTTCGAAATATATTTACAACACTTTTAATATATTTTGATGTTTTAAGTTTATTAAGTCAGCTGTCCTCGTTAGTAACCTACAACTAGTTGTCCACAGTTAGATGTACAGAAATAAATCGATAAATATTATCTTGAATCAATCCACGACCCAGTGTATACGTATCTCAGTATTGATCACAACTCAAACTATATATATTTTGGAATCAACCTCAACCCTGTATAGCTAACTCCAACATTCACATATAGAGTGTCTATGGTTGTTCCGAAATATATATAGATGTGTCGACATGATAGGTCGAAACATTGTATACGTGTCTATGGTATCTCAAGATTACATAATATATAATACAAGTTGATTAAGTTATGGTTGGAATAGATTTGTTACCAATTTTCACGTAGCTAAAATGAGAAAAATTATCCAATCTTGTTTTACCCATAACTTCTTCATTTTAAATCCGTTTTGAGTGAATCAAATTGCTATGGTTTCATATTGAACTCTATTTTATGAATCTAAACCCAAAAAGTATAGGTTTCTAGTCGGAAAAATAAGTTACAAGTCGTTTTTGTAAAGGTAGTCATTTCAGTCGAAAGAACGACGTCTAGATGACCATTTTAGAAAACATACTTCCACTTTGAGTTTAACCATAATTTTTGGATATAGTTTCATGTTCATAATAAAAATCATTTTCTCAGAATAACAACTTTTAAATCAAAGTTTATCATAGTTTTTAATTAACTAACCCAAAACAGCCCGCGGTGTTACTACGACGGCGTAAATCCGGTTTTACGGTGTTTTTCGTGTTTCCAGGTTTTAAATCATTAAGTTAGCATATCATATAGATATAGAACATGTGTTTAGTTGATTTTAAAAGTCAAGTTAGAAGGATTAACTTTTGTTTGCGAACAAGTTTAGAATTAACTAAACTATGTTCTAGTGATTACAAGTTTAAACCTTCGAATAAGATAGCTTTATATGTATGAATCGAATGATGTTATGAACATCAATACTACCTTAAGTTCCTTGGATGAATCTACTGGAAAAGTGAAAAATGGATCTAGCTTCAATGGATCCTTGGATGGCTCAAAGTTCTTGAAGCAAAATCATGACACGAAAACAAGTTCAAGTAAGATCATCACTTGAAATAAGATTGTTATAGTTATAGAAATTGAACCAAAGTTTAAATATGATTATTACCTTGTATTAGAATGATAACCTACTGTAAGAAACAAAGATTTCTTGAGGTTGGATGATCACCTTACAAGATTGGAAGTGAGCTAGCAAACTTGAAAGTATTCTTGATTTTATGAAACTAGAACTTTTGGAATTTATGAAGAACACTTAGAACTTGAAGATAGAACTTGAGAGAGTTCAATTAGATGAAGAAAATTGAAGAATGAAAGTGTTTGTAGGTGTTTTTGGTCGTTGGTGTATGGATTAGATATAAAGGATATGTAATTTTGTTTTCATGTAAATAAGTCATGAATGATTACTCATATTTTTGTAATCTTATGAGATATTTCATGCTAGTTGCCAAATGATGGTTCCCACATGTGTTAGGTGACTCACATGGGCTGCTAAGAGCTGATCACTGGAGTGTATATACCAATAGTACATACATCTAAAAGCTGTGTATTGTACGAGTACGAATACGGGTGCATACGAGTAGAATTATTGATGAAACTGAACGAGAATGTAATTGTAAGCATTTTTGTTAAGTAGAAGTATTTTGATAAGTGTATTGAAGTCTTTCAAAAGTGTATAAATACATATTAAAACACTACATGTATATACATTTTAACTGAGTCGTTAAGTCATCGTTAGTCGTTACATGTAAGTGTTGTTTTGAAACCTTTAGGTTAACGATCTTGTTAAATGTTGTTAACCCAATGTTTATAATATCAAAAGAGATTTTAAATTATTATATTATCATGATATTATGATGTACGAATATCTCTTAATATGATATATATACATTAAATGTCGTTACAACGATAAACGTTACATATATGTCTCGTTTCAAAATCATTAAGTTAGTAGTCTTGTTTTTACATATGTAGTTCATTGTTAATATAATTAATGATATGTTTACTTATCATAATATCATGTTAACTATATATATAACCATATATATGTCATCATATAGTTTTTTTTTTACAAGTTTTAACGTTCGTGAATCACCGGTCAACTTGGGTGGTCAATTGTCTATATGAAACCTATTTCAATTAATCAAGTCTTAACAAGAATGATTGCTTAACATGTTGGAAACATTTAATCATGTAAACATCAATCTCAATTAATATATATAAACATGGAAAAGTTCGGGTCACTACAGTACCTACCCGTTAAATAAATTTCGTCCCGAAATTTTAAGCTGTTGAAGGTGTTGACGAATCTTCTGGAAATAGATGCGGGTATTTCTTCTTCATCTGATCTTCACGCTCCCAAGTGAACTCGGGTCCTCTACGAGCATTCCATCGAACCTTAACAATTGGTATCTTGTTTTGCTTAAGTCTTTTAACCTCACGATCCATTATTTCGACGGGTTCTTCGATGAATTGGAGTTTTTCGTTGATTTGGATTTCATCTAACGGAATAGTGAGATCTTCTTTAGCAAAACATTTCTTCAAATTCGAGACGTGGAAAGTGTTATGTACAGCCGCGAGTTGTTGAGGTAACTCAAGTCGGTAAGCTACTGGTTCGACACGATCAATAATCTTGAATGGTCCAATATACCTTGGATTTAATTTCCCTCGTTTACCAAATCGAACAACGCCTTTCCAAGGTGAAACTTTAAGCATGACCATCTCTCCAATTTCAAATTCTATATCTTTTCTTTTAATGTCAGCGTAGCTCTTTTGTCGACTTTGGGCGGTTTTCAACCGTTGTTGAATTTGGATGATCTTCTCGGTAGTTTCTTGTATAATCTCCGGACCCGTAATCTGTCTATCCCCCACCTCACTCCAACAAATCGGAGACCTGCACTTTCTACCATAAAGTGCTTCAAACGGCGCCATCTCAATGCTTGAATGGTAGCTGTTGTTGTTTTTGTTGTTGTTGTTGTTGGGCCGTTTGTTGTAGTTGCGATTGATGTTGCGATTGTTGGGATAATTGTTGCGATTATTGTTGTAATTGCTGTTGTTGTTGTATTGGTGATTCTTATCACCGTTTTCCTCCCACTTTCTTTTGACTTGCTTCACATTGGCCTCTTCAGCAGTCTGTTCTTTAATTCTTTCTTCAATCTGGTTCACTAGTTTGTGAGCCATTCTACATGCCTGTTGTATGGAGGCGGGCTCGTGTGAACTTATATCTTCTTGGATTCTTTCCGGTAATCCTTTCACAAACGCGTCGATCTTCTCTTCCTCATCTTCGAATGCTCCCGGACACAATAGGCACAATTCTGTGAATCGTCTTTCGTACGTGGTAATATCAAATCCTTGGGTTCGTAACCCTCTAAGTTCTGTCTTGAGCTTATTGACCTCGGTTCTGGGACGGTACTTCTCGTTCATCAAGTGCTTGAATGCTGACCACGGTAGTGCGTACGCATCATCTTGTCCCACTTGCTCTAGATAGGTATTCCACCATGTTAACGCAGAACCTGTGAAGGTATGCGTAGCGTACTTCACTTTGTCCTCTTCAGTACACTTACTTATGGCAAACACCGATTCAACCTTCTCGGTCCACCGTTTCAATCCGATCGGTCCTTCAGTTCCATCAAATTCCAAAGGTTTGCAGGCAGTGAATTCTTTGTAGGTGCATCCTACACGATTTCCTGTACTGCTAGATCCAAGGTTATTGTTGGTATGTAGCGCAGCCTGTACTGCGGCTATGTTTGAAGCTAGAAAAGTACGGAATTCCTCTTCATTCATATTCACGGTGTGTCGAGTAGTCGGTGCCATTTCCTTCAAAATAGTTAAATGGAACAAGTTAATCATACAGAATATTAAGAGTAGTTAATAGTATTTCGTAGCATAATATGAACTCATTTATAAAAGCTTTTTCTTCATATTAGCGTTTTATAAGTTTAAATTCGGGTAGTACCTACCCGTTAAGTTCATACTTAGTAGCTAATATACAATTCAACTACTACAATTCTATATGAAAAACTGATTATAATAATATTTCGCGTTCAAACTTTTTATACAATATTTTACAAACTTACAATACCGCTTATTTTACATAAAGCATGAAATATAGCACACAATAACTTTGATACAAGATAGTTGTGAAGACAATTCTAGCTAGTACACAAGTCGTTCAGCAAAGGCAATAAAGACACGTAATTCATACGTCCAGAAACAAGTCATGCATTCTGGTTTTACTAGGACTACTTCCCATCCTTGGTCTTGTGCAACATAACCGTTATGGCCGTTGATAAGACAGCGTGTTGTAACGTCATCAAAGGGACGAGGGTTACGTAATGTCCAACAGTCCCGTAATAATCTAAAAACCTCATTTCTTACCCCAATTACCGACTCCGTCACTTGTGGAAACGTTTTGTTTAATAGTTGTAGCCCGATGTTCTTGTTCTCACTTTGGTGAGAAGCGAACATTACTAATCCGTAAGCATAACATGCTTCTTTATGTTGCATGTTAGCCGCTTTTTCTAAATCACAAAGTCCAATATTCGGATATATTGAGTCAAAATAATTTCTTAACCCGTTGCGTAAAATAGCATTTGGGTTCCCCGCAATATATGCGTCAAAGTAAACACATCGTAACTTATGGGTTTCCCAATGTGATATCCCCCATCTTTCAAACGAAAGTCTCTTATAAACCAAGACATTCTTGGAACGTTCTTCGAATGTCTTACAAACTGATCTCGCCTTAAATAATTGTGCCGAAGAATTCTGGCCGACTCTAGACAAGATTTCATCAATCATGTCTCCGGGTAGGTCTCTTAAAATATTGGGTTGTCTATCCATTTTGTGTTTTTAAACTGTAAAATAGACAAGAGTTAGATTCATAAAAAAAAAATAGTTATTAATACAAGCAATTTTTACATATATCATAAAGCATAAGAACACTATATTCCATATATTACACCACACGAATACAACTATCTTATTCCGACTCGCTCGTTTCTTCTTCTTCGGTTTTGGTTCGTTTTGCCAAGTTTCTAGGGATATATGATGTTCCCCTAATACGAGCCGTCGTTGTCCACATTGGTTTAGAAAAACCTGGTGGTTTAGAGGTTCCCGGGTCATTGTTACAACTTAAGGACTTCGGGGGTTGACGATACATATAAAGTTCATCAGGGTTGGAATTAGATTTCTCTATTTTTATGCCCTTTCCCTTATTATTTTCTTTTGCCTTTTTAAATTCAGTTGGGGTAATTTCTATAACATCATCGGAATTCTCGTCGGAATCCGATTCATCGGAGAATTGGTAATCCTCCCAATATTTTGCTTCCTTGGCGGAAACACCATTGACCATAATTAACTTTGGTCGGTTGGTTGAGGATTTTCTTTTACTTAACCGTTTTATTATTTCCCCCACCGGTTCTATTTCTTCATCCGGTTCCGATTCTTCTTCCGGTTCCGATTCTTCTTCCGGTTCCGACTCTTCTTCCGGTTCCTCTTCGGGAACTTGTGAATCAGTCCACAAATCATTCCAATTTACATTTGACTCTTCATTATTATTAGGTGAGTCAATGGGACTTGTTCTAGAGGTAGACATCTATCACATAATATCAAACACGTTAAGAGATTAATATATCACATAATATTCATATGTTAAAAATATATAGTTTCCAACAAAAATGTTAAGCAATCATTTTTAAAGAAAACACGGTCGAAGTCCAGACTCACTAATGCATCCTAACAAACTCGATAAGACACACTAATGCAAATTTTCTGGTTCTCTAAGACCAACGCTCGGATACCAACTGAAATGTCCCGTTCTTATTGATTAAAAACGTTCCATATTAATTGATTTCGTTGCGAGGTTTTGACCTCTATATGAGACGTTTTTCAAAGACTGCATTCATTTTTAAACAAACCATAACCTTTATTTCATCAATAAAGGTTTAAAAAGCTTTATGTAGATTATCAAATAATGATAATCTAAAATATCCTGTTTACACACGACCATTACATAATGGTTTACAATACAAATATGTTACAACAAAATAAGTTTCTTGAATGCAGTTTTTACATAATATCATACATGCATGGACTCCAAATCTTGTCCTTATTTAAGTATGCGACAGCGGAAGCTCTTAATATTCACCTGAGAATAAACATGCTTAAAACGTCAACAAAAATGTTGGTGAGTTATAGGTTTAACCTATATATATCAAATAATAATAATAGACCACAAGATTTCATATTTCAATACACATCCCATACATAGAGATAAAAGTCATTCATATGGTGAACACCTGGTAACCGACAATAACAAGATGCATATATAAGAATATCCCCATCATTCCGGGATACCCTTCGGATATGATATAAATTTCGAAGTACTAAAGCATCCGGTACTTTGGATGAGGCTTGTTGGGCCCAATAGATCTATCTTTAGGATTCGCGTCAATTAGGGTGTCTGTTCCCTAATTCTTAGATTACCAGACTTAATAAAAAGGGGCATATTCGATTTCGATAATTCAACCATAGAATGTAGTTTCACGTACTTGTGTCTATTTTGTAAATCATTTATAAACCTGCATGTATTCTCATCCCAAAATATTAGATTTTAAAAGTGGGACTATAAATCACTTTCACAGATTTTTACTTCGTCGGGAAGTAAGACTTGGCCACTGGTTGATTCACGAACCTATAACAATATATACATATATATCAAAGTATGTTCGAAATATATTTACAACACTTTTAATATATTTTGATGTTTTAAGTTTATTAAGTCAGCTGTCCTCGTTAGTAACCTACAACTAGTTGTCCACAGTTAGATGTACAGAAATAAATCGATAAATATTATCTTGAATCAATCCACGACCCAGTGTATACGTATCTCAGTATTGATCACAACTCAAACTATATATATTTTGGAATCAACCTCAACCCTGTATAGCTAACTCCAACATTCACATATAGAGTGTCTATGGTTGTTCCGAAATATATATAGATGTGTCGACATGATAGGTCGAAACATTGTATACGTGTCTATGGTATCTCAAGATTACATAATATATAATACAAGTTGATTAAGTTATGGTTGGAATAGATTTGTTACCAATTTTCACGTAGCTAAAATGAGAAAAATTATCCAATCTTGTTTTACCCATAACTTCTTCATTTTAAATCCGTTTTGAGTGAATCAAATTGCTATGGTTTCATATTGAACTCTATTTTATGAATCTAAACCCAAAAAGTATAGGTTTCTAGTCGGAAAAATAAGTTACAAGTCGTTTTTGTAAAGGTAGTCATTTCAGTCGAAAGAACGACGTCTAGATGACCATTTTAGAAAACATACTTCCACTTTGAGTTTAACCATAATTTTTGGATATAGTTTCATGTTCATAATAAAAATCATTTTCTCAGAATAACAACTTTTAAATCAAAGTTTATCATAGTTTTTAATTAACTAACCCAAAACAGCCCGCGGTGTTACTACGACGGCGTAAATCCGGTTTTACGGTGTTTTTCGTGTTTCCAGGTTTTAAATCATTAAGTTAGCATATCATATAGATATAGAACATGTGTTTAGTTGATTTTAAAAGTCAAGTTAGAAGGATTAACTTTTGTTTGCGAACAAGTTTAGAATTAACTAAACTATGTTCTAGTGATTACAAGTTTAAACCTTCGAATAAGATAGCTTTATATGTATGAATCGAATGATGTTATGAACATCAATACTACCTTAAGTTCCTTGGATGAATCTACTGGAAAAGAGAAAAATGGATCTAGCTTCAATGGATCCTTGGATGGCTCAAAGTTCTTGAAGCAAAATCATGACACGAAAACAAGTTCAAGTAAGATCATCACTTGAAATAAGATTGTTATAGTTATAGAAATTGAACCAAAGTTTAAATATGATTATTACCTTGTATTAGAATGATAACCTACTGTAAGAAACAAAGATTTCTTGAGGTTGGATGATCACCTTACAAGATTGGAAGTGAGCTAGCAAACTTGAAAGTATTCTTGATTTTATGAAACTAGAACTTTTGGAATTTATGAAGAACACTTAGAACTTGAAGATAGAACTTGAGAGAGTTCAATTAGATGAAGAAAATTGAAGAATGAAAGTGTTTGTAGGTGTTTTTGGTCGTTGGTGTATGGATTAGATATAAAGGATATGTAATTTTGTTTTCATGTAAATAAGTCATGAATGATTACTCATATTTTTGTAATCTTATGAGATATTTCATGCTAGTTGCCAAATGATGGTTCCCACATGTGTTAGGTGACTCACATGGGCTGCTAAGAGCTGATCATTGGAGTGTATATACCAATAGTACATACATCTAAAAGCTGTGTATTGTACGAGTACGAATACGGGTGCATACGAGTAGAATTATTGATGAAACTGAACGAGAATGTAATTGTAAGCATTTTTGTTAAGTAGAAGTATTTTGATAAGTGTATTGAAGTCTTTCAAAAGTGTATAAATACATATTAAAACACTACATGTATATACATTTTAACTGAGTCATTAAGTCATCGTTAGTCGTTACATGTAAGTGTTGTTTTGAAACCTTTAGGTTAACGATCTTGTTAAATGTTGTTAACCCAATGTTTATAATATCAAAAGAGATTTTAAATTATTATATTATCATGATATTATGATGTACGAATATCTCTTAATATGATATATATACATTAAATGTCGTTACAACGATAAACGTTACATATATGTCTCGTTTCAAAATCATTAAGTTAGTAGTCTTGTTTTTACATATGTAGTTCATTGTTAATATAATTAATGATATGTTTACTTATCATAATATCATGTTAACTATATATATAACCATATATATGTCATCATATAGTTTTTTTTTTACAAGTTTTAACGTTCGTGAATCACCGGTCAACTTGGGTGGTCAATTGTCTATATGAAACCTATTTCAATTAATCAAGTCTTAACAAGAATGATTGCTTAACATGTTGGAAACATTTAATCATGTAAACATCAATCTCAATTAATATATATAAACATGGAAAAGTTCGGGTCACTACATAATGTCCAACAGTCCCGTAACAATCTAAAAACCTCATTTCTTACCCCAATTACCGACTCCGTCACTTGTGGAAACGTTTTGTTTAATAGTTGTAGCCCGATGTTCTTGTTCTCACTTTGGTGAGAAGCGAACATTACTAATCCGTAAGCATAACATGCTTCTTTATGTTGCATGTTGGCCGCTTTTTCTAAATCACGAAGTCCAATATTCGGATATATTGAGTCAAAATAATTTCTTAACCCGTTGCGTAAAATAGAATTTGGGTTCCCCGCAATATATGCGTCAAAGTAAACACATCGTAACTTATGGGTTTCCCAATGTGATATCCCCCATCTTTCAAACGAAAGTCTCTTATAAACCAAGACATTCTTGGAACGTTCTTCGAATGTCTTACAAACTGATCTCGCCTTAAATAGTTGTGCCGAGGAATTCTGGCCGACTCTAGACAAGATTTCATCAATCATGTCTCCGGGTAGGTCTCTTAAAATGTTGGGTTGTCTATCCATTTTGTGTTTTTAAACTGTAAAATAGACAAGAGTTAGATTCATAAAAAAATACTTATTAATACAAGCAATTTTTACATATATCATAAAGCATAAGAACACTATATTACATATATTACACCACACGAATACAACTATCTTATTCCGACTTGCTCGTTTCTTCTTCTTCAGTTTTGGTTCGTTTTGCCAAGTTTCTAGGGATATATGATGTTCCCCTAATACGAGCCGTCGTTGTCCACATTGGTTTAGAAAAACCTGGTGGTTTAGAGGTTCCCGGGTCATTGTTACAACTTAAGAACTTCGGGGGTTGACGATACATATAAAGTTCATCGGGGTTGGAATTAGATTTCTCTATTTTTATGCCCTTTCCCTTATTATTTTCTTTTGCCTTTTTAAATTCAGTTGGGGTAATTTCTATAACATCATTGGAATTCTCGTCGGAATCCAATTCATCGGAGAATTGGTAATCCTCCCAATATTTTGCTTCCTTGGCGGAAACACCATTGATCATAATTAACCTTGGTCGGTTGGTTGAGGATTCTCTTTTACTTAACCGTTTTATTATTTCCCCCACCGGTTCCGATTCTTCTTCCGGTTCCGATTCTTCGTCCGGTTCCGATTCTTCTTCCGGTTCCGACTCTTCTTCCGGTTCCTCTTCGGGAACTTGTGAATCAGTCCATGAATCATTCCAATTTACATTTGACTCTTCATTATTATTAGGTGAGTCAATGGGACTTGTTCTAGAGGTAGACATCTATTATAACATCCCGCGTTTTTCCGTTAAATTTATTTTAACACCGTCTTTTTTTTTTAAATAATATCTTTCGCGATTTAAATTTGTATCTTCATTAACTAACGTTCATAATATCCTCGTTATTTAAATATAACGTCACCCGTTTACTCGAGCGTTTTTAAAATATTCGTTTGGTTAATTCCCGCACCCGACTACAAACTCGAGGGACCATTTTTGCCATATGGCCAAACTAATCACTAGTAGTTGACTAAGTCAACTACTTCTCCACCATTCCCCACATTTTTAATTTCTTTTCTTTCTTCTTTTCTCTCAACCAAAAACTCAAACCTTAAATTCTTCATCATCTTCAATCATCATCCAAATTCAAGCAAGGAATCAAACATCAAAACAAATTGTACTTTTGGAATCCTCGTTTCATCCTCTTCGATTTGATACCAACCTCATTGATTTTGGGTAACATTTCTAAAATACTAAATTTCTCTAAATTCGTTTTAATTACTTGAAATGTTGTTAGTTAGTGACTATGGCTCGTGTATAACATGAATATATGATTTGTTTGCTTGATTTGTTGATTTTGGTGTAACTAGCTTGAAAATGAAAATTGTATGCTTAATCTTTGATTTGAATGATTAAAGGTTGTTAGATTGTTAAAGTTCATGTTTTAAAAGTGTTACTAGCATCATTAGCTTCATGTTGATATATAGATTGATCAAAGAAACTTCAAAAACGTGATTATTGATTTTGGTGTTGCTTGACTAGGGTTTGCTAGTTCTTGAAATGAATTTTTGGATGCTTGAATGCCATGGAATGTTAATTGTTAGTGATTAGTTGTAATGTATGCTTCATTACCTTCAAAACGGCATATCATATGTGTAAATTGGATTCCCGGAACTTAAAATGCATATTGATGAACTTGAGGCTTTGAAATGAGCGTTTATTGATCACATGACGAGAATTCGATTGTTGTAAATGATGTTTTTGTTTGAGGATTTGTGTTTAGTTGTGTTCCTTGTCAAAAGAGCTTTCCAACGGTATAAGATACGTCTTCTAATTGTTTGCGGTTTGCGTTTTGCGTTTGTTTGAAGTTTTGACCAAGACTTGAACCTTGAAAACGACCTGACACCAGACCATGTGTTATGTCGCGGCGCGACACCCCTTGCCGCGGCGCGACATTTGCCTTGTCCAGATTCTGTCCAACTTTTCCATTTTATCAAAAATGTTTGCCATGTTCTAGACCTCCAATTCACATGCAACTTGTTTTAACATGCTTATATATGAATAACTAGCATAGAAAATTTGTCCGAGACCCGACCCGAACGTGTTGACTTTTTTTTTTTCGTTGACTTTGACCAAGTTTGACTTTTAGTCAAACTTAACCAAATGATTTTTGCAACCTTCCTAACTTGTTTATATACTTGTATCTTGCATGAAACTTGACAATTTGATTTCACATGCTAAATAATCGAGTCGTAACGAGCCATAGGACTAATTGAACATCTTTGACCTATCGTGTTTACCGTTATTAATACAACCTATTTGTTTAGGTCAAGACTAGCATTGTTCTTTGCACACGTTACTTGTCGAAGTACTTTTTGGTTCGTGCATACAAGGTGAGATCATAGTCCCACTTTTACTCTCTTAAACTTACTTTTGGGATGAGAAAACATAAACGATTCTTTTGAACTAAGTGAACACAAGAACGGGAAAACAAACATTCTACATACGAGTTTAGAACGAAAATCCTCAATCCGATTATCATTAGTTACATCAGATGGTGTAAGCGAGAACTTATGTTATATGGCCATATGGGTTTGACAAACCCTCATTCAAACGGTTCGCTACCGTTTACGAATGAAATATATTTTCGGGAACAGTGTTGTTCTAGCACTAATTGATGGGGTATTCAACGGACGGAACGTTAAGCTTTGATAATTGGGTGCTCGTGAATATTAACTTTTAGAATGTACTATGGCTTTATCGATGTTGCAAATCTTGTGGTTCAACTTACTATTACTCATTTACTTATTTAAACCTATGATTTCACCAACGTTTTCGTTGACAGATTTCTATGTTTTTCTCAGGTCACTACACGATATGTGAAACATGCTTCCGCTTACTATATGATACTTGCATTGGATGTCGAGTATACGTGCATTTCATGGAGCGTCTTTTGACTTACCTTAAACTGTGTCGCCTAGATTTCAATCGTACTTATAACGTTGTAACTTAACTTTTGGTTGAACAATTCTTGTAAACTTTGAAACAATCCTTATTTTGAAATGAAGGCGACATATTTTGGTCAAACGTTATCTTAAAGACTTATAATCAGGTAATGGGACCCACGTAGTCGACGCCGTCACTTGACGATTTGTCGGGGTCGCTACATCTATCACATAATATCAAACACGTTAAGAGATTAATATATCACATAATATTCATATGTTAAAAATATATAGTTTCCAACAAAAATGTTAAGCAATCATTTTTAAAGAAAACACGGTCGAAGTCCAGAATCACTAATGCATCCTAACAAACTCGATAAGACACACTAATGCAAATTTTCTGGTTCTCTAAGACCAACGCTCTGATACCAACTGAAATGTCCCGTTCTTATTGATTAAAAACGTTCCATATTAATTGATTTCGTTGCGAGGTTTTGACCTCTATATGAGACGTTTTTCAAAGACTGCATTCATTTTAAAACAAACCATAACCTTTATTTCATCAATAAAGGTTTAAAAAGATTTACGTAGATTATCAAATAATGATAATCTAAAATATCCTGTTTACACACGACCATTACATAATGGTTTACAATACAAATATGTTACAACAAAATAAGTTTCTTGAATGCAGTTTTTACACAATATCATACAAACATGGACTCCAAATCTCGTCCTTATTTAAGTATGCGACAGCGGAAGCTCTTAATAATCACCTGAGAATAAACATGCTTAAAACGTCAACAAAAATGTTGGTGAGTTATAGGTTTAACCTATATATATCAAATAATAATAATAGACCACAAGATTTCATATTTCAATACACATCCCATACATAGAGATAAAAGTCATTCATATGGTGAACACCTGGTAACCGACAATAACAAGATGCATATATAAGAATATCCCCATCATTCCGGGATACCCTTCGGATATGATATAAATTTCGAAGTACTAAAGCATCCGGTACTTTGGATGGGGCTTGTTGGGCCCAATAGATCTATCTTTAGGATTCGCGTCAATTAGGGTGTCTGTTCCCTAATTCTTAGATTACCAGACTTAATAAAAAGGGGCATATTCGATTTCGATAATTCAACCATAGAATGTAGTTTCACGTACTTGTGTCTATTTTGTAAATCATTTATAAACCTGCATGTATTCTCATCCCAAAATATTAGATTTTAAAAGTGGGACTATAAATCACTTTCACAGATTTTTACTTCGTCGGGAAGTAAGACTTGGCCACTGGTTGATTCACGAACCTATAACAATATATACATATATATCAAAGTATGTTCAAAATATATTTACAACACTTTTAATATATTTTGATGTTTTAAGTTTATTAAGTCAGCTGTCCTCGTTAGTAACCTACAACTAGTTGTCCACAGTTAGATGTACAGAAATAAATCGATAAATATTATCTTGAATCAATCCACGACCCAGTGTATACGTATCTCAGTATTGATCACAACTCAAACTATATATATTTTGGAATCAACCTCAACCCTGTATAGCTAACTCCAACATTCACATATAGAGTGTCTATGGTTGTTCCGAAATATATATAGATGTGTCGACATGATAGGTCGAAACATTGTATACGTGTCTATGGTATCTCAAGATTACATAATATACAATACAAGTTGATTAAGTTATGGTTGGAATAGATTTGTTACCAATTTTCACGTAGCTAAAATGAGAAAAATTATCCAATCTTGTTTTACCCATAACTTCTTCATTTTAAATCCGTTTTGAGTGAATCAAATTGCTATGGTTTCATATTGAACTATATTTTATGAATCTAAACAGAAAAAGTATAGGTTTATAGTCGGAAAAATAAGTTACAAGTCGTTTTTGTAAAGGTAGTCATTTCAGTCGAAAGAACGACGTCTAGATGACCATTTTAGAAAACATACTTCCACTTTGAGTTTAACCATAATTTTTGGATATAGTTTCATGTTCATAATAAAAATCATTTTCTCTGAATAACAACTTTTAAATCAAAGTTTATCATAGTTTTTAATTAACTAACCCAAAACAGCCCGCGGTGTTACTACGACGGCGTAAATCCGGTTTTACGGTGTTTTTCGTGTTTCCAGGTTTTAAATCATTAAGTTAGCATATCATATAGATATAGAACATGTGTTTAGTTGATTTTAAAAGTCAAGTTAGAAGGATTAACTTTTGTTTGCGAACAAGTTTAGAATTAACTAAACTATGTTTTAGTGATTACAAGTTTAAACCTTCGAATAAGATAGCTTTATATGTATGAATCGAATGATGTTATGAACATCATTACTACCTTAAGTTCCTTGGATAAACCTACTGGAAAAGAAAAAAATGGATCTAGCTTCAACGGATCCTTGGATGGCTCGAAGTTCTTGAAGCAGAATCATGACACGAAAACAAGTTCAAGTAAGATCATCACTTGAAATAAGATTGTTATAGTTATAGAAATTGAACCAAAGTTTGAATATGATTATTACCTTGTATTAGAATGATAACCTACTGTAAGAAACAAAGATTTCTTGAGGTTGGATGATCACCTTACAAGATTGGAAGTGAGCTAGCAAACTTGAAAGTATTCTTGATTTTATGAAACTAGAACTTTTGGAATTTATGAAGAACACTTAGAACTTGAAGATAGAACTTGAGAGAGATCAATTAGATGAAGAAAATTGAAGAATGAAAGTGTTTGTAGGTGTTTTTGGTCGTTGGTGTATGGATTAAATATAAAGGATATGTAATTTTGTTTTCATGTAAATAAGTCATGAATGATTACTCATATTTTTGTAATTTTATGAGATATTTCATGCTAGTTGCCAAATGATGGTTCCCACATGTGTTAGGTGACTCACATGGGCTGCTAAGAGCTGATAATTGGAGTGTATATACCAATAGTACACACATCTAAAAGCTGTGTATTATACGAGTACGAATACGGGTGCATACGAGTAGAATTGTTGATGAAACTGAACGAGGATGTAATTGTAAGCATTTTTGTTAAGTAGAAGTATTTTGATAAGTGTATTGAAGTCTTTCAAAAGTGTATAAATACATATTAAAACACTACATGTATATACATTTTAACTGAGTCGTTAAGTCATCGTTAGTCGTTACATGTAAGTGTTGTTTTGAAACCTTTAGGTTAACAATCTTGTTAAATGTTGTTAACCCAATGTTTATAATATCAAATGAGATTTTAAATTATTATATTATCATGATATTATCATGTATGAATATCTCTTAATATGATATATATACATTAAATGTCTTTACAACGATAATCGTTACATATATGTCTCGTTTCAAAATCATTAAGTTAGTAGTCTTGTTTTTACATATGTAGTTCATTGTTAATATACTTAATGATATGTTTACTTATCATAATATCATGTTAACTATATATATAACCATATATATGTCATCATATAGTTTTTACAAGTTTTAACGTTCGTGAATCACCGGTCAACTTGGGTGGTCAATTGTCTATATGAAACATATTTCAATTAATCAAGTCTTAACAAGTTTGATTGCTTAACATGTTGAAAACATTTAATCATGTAAATATCAATCTCAATTAATATATATAAACATGGAAAAGTTCGGGTCACTACAGCAAGTGTATAAAAGTATTCTATAAGTTGTAGGCACCCGGTAACAAGCCTTAACGTTCATGTTTTACCCTCTGAAGTACACCAGATCAGGTGTGTTTAAAATAACCTCGAAGTACTAAAGCATCCCATAGTCAGGATGGAGTTTGTCAGGCCCAATAGATCTATCTTTAGGATTCGCGCCTAACGTACATAGACAAGTAGTTTAATGTTACCAAGCTAAGGGTATATTTCTGGTTTAAACCCACGTAGAAGTTTTAGCACTTGTGCCTATTTCGTAAAACATTTATAAAAACAGCGCATGTATTCTCAGTCCCAAAAATATATATAAAAGGGAGCAAATGAAACTCACTTTTGCCTTGAAGGTATTTAATTCGACTTGGTCTCCGATAGATATCACGAACCTAACCATATATATAATATATCAACATATTTTCTTTTTTAAGTAATCGTTACATATATATATACTATTAATACTTTTAATATTTTCTTAGTCCGTAGTTAGACGTCCGATGTTAGTGGTCCACAATTAGTTTCTTAAATAAAATAAATAAATACCCCATCGTATTCGTATTGATCAGAATTAATCTCGACCCATGGTACCATGTTGTCAAATGACGTGTTGCGTACATAAAGTACCGTGTTGTCAAATGACGTGTTGCGTACAATCATGAGGTCTTATGATTAATCTTCTCGTGTTGTTTACGGGTGGTCCTGAAATATATAAAATCAAATCATAAGTAATTATATATAAAATATCATATTAATTAGAAAAGATATGATTAATTTACTTTTTCTCCAAATATTTTCGTAGCTAAACTAGCTTCGGATACCCAATCTTGTTTTAGTCGTAATTTCTTCATTACAACTCCGTTTTTGTTGGTTCAACTTGACACTTCCTTGGATCGAGTCAAATTTTAAGAATATGAACTGAAAATACATTAGTTTGTATTCAAAATCATAGGTTATAGGTTAAACTTTGGTGAAACTTATGAAATTGATCATTTTCCATCATAAAAACAACATTTAATGATCATTTTTCTAAAAATACTTACACTTTGAGTTAAACCATGAAATTTTTATATGTTAACATATTCATAAGAAATATCATTTTTCCAGAACATGAACTTTCAATTCAAAGTTCAAGATGATTTTTAATTATTAAACCCAAAACAGCCCCCGGTTGCACTCCGACGACGTAGATTCAGTTTTTAAGATGTTCTTTGTAAAACCAAGTTATATCTTGTTAGGTTAGCATATCATTATGATATATTACAGGTCTTGAAGTGTTTTAAAAGTCAAGTTAGAAGGATCTATTTAGTTTGCGAACAAGTTTGAAATCATTCAAATTATGTTCTTGTTGTTAAAATTTTATACCACAAAATAAGATAGCTATATGAATATGAATTGAATAAGATTATGAACAAGGTTACTACCTCAAGTTACTTGGACAAAGTTACTGCAAAAGATAAGAAATAATCTTGGAATCAAAGAGTGGTGGAGTTAGATCAAAAGGTTGGAAGTAAACTTCTTCAAATGGGTGGTTATTTTGATATGTTCTTGAAAGAGTTTTCTTATGGTGTTTAAGGCTTGTAATTGAAGCTAAATGATAGAGAAAATGCTTGGAGATGATCAAGTATGAAGTTAGGAGTATTTTGAGAGAGAAATGAGGGTGTAGGTATGAGAAAATGGAGTGAAGAAATGGTGTTCATTTATAAAAATGTTTTTAGTTTATAAAGAAAGAAAAGGATTCCTAATTTTGTTTTCTTACTAATAATTCATACTATTTGACAAATCCTAGTTACCTCATATCTAGGGCAGTAATAATGTTGATTAGGATGTTGATTTGATGTGTATATACCAATAGTAAATACGTATAGAAGCTGGGTATGATACGGGTACATATACCCTAGATATACGTATAGAAATCTTGAGGAAACGGAACGAGAATTCAAATATAGCTATCTTTTGTGAATATACTTATATTGTTTTATGTATTTAAGTCCTTAAAAGTGATTAAATACTTTATATATACGATACGTGTATAAGCATTATATATTATAAGTATATATATCAAAGAATGTTACGTATAGTTATCGTTTTGAAAACTTAAGTTAGTAGTTTCAAAATATACTTATAACTCATTGTCATTAGTACACAATGAGATGTTAAACCATCCTTAGATCATGTTAAATATATATAAATACATATATATACACAAACGTATAATTATCGTATGTTATATAGTTCGTGATATCATCGGTCATATTGGACGGTCAAACGTTGTGTAAAACTCTTTTTAAAAACACAAGTCTCAACAATTTGGATTGCTTATCATGTTGGTATGGTTTAATTTATGTAAATATTAATCTCATAAGTATAATTTGGTCGGAAAATTCCGGGTCATTACATGATCTTTATGATCGAACGATTACCTGCGCTGGTGTTAATGAATACTTCAGAAGGAGGAACTGTATTGTGATACGTCATGTCAGCCCACTTTAAAGGTAATAGCTGCATAACAAATCAAGACAAATGAAGTTAATAATATTTAGGTTCATTAAATAATTCACTAAATGTAAATCTAAATGTAATTGATAAACATACCATGCTTGGGTCATGACAATCCAGCAACCATTTCATGAACATTGGCGGTCGATGTTGTGGAACATGAATTTCAACCAAATCATCATTAAAAACAGCCAAATCAAGTGTTTTCCTATCAAGTAATGTGATTCGGAGTATGTGTTTCTTGGTAATCTTAAGATCTTCCACAATCTGACTCCACCCAGTTAAAAAAGTCAGATCTTCTCCTATTCACTTCAATTCAAATTAACATTGATAACCAGATTCATTAATGATGTTCATTAACTTGGAGGTTTTTATTTTCCTGAAGTAGTTGTTTGCAAAATCATGCGGCATAGTCTAAAAATTAACACGACATATGTTTAAGAAAGTATTATATGCACTTGTCATTATATAAATTTGATAACATTATAAGTAAAATTGTTTATTTAAAAAGATTAGCATCGTAATACTTGTAATGGCTCATACGGGCACCTAAACATGATAATAAAATAAGGAAGCCATAAAGTTTGTGTCATGGGTTGAGTATATTTGTCTAGGAATTAAAATGAAATATATTTATACAATGAAGTTCTGAGTATATGATATAACAATTTTTTAAACTAAATATTAATGTTTGTATATTTTAAGAACATATGTAAGTTACAATGTAATGTAAAATAATATAATTATTAATGATACAGATATGTAAAAGCACAATCTTATTTTTATAAAAACCACATCACAAAGTTAAAAATTAAAGCTTATAGTTTTATAAATTTAGAAGAATATATAGATTCTTTAGCTAATATTATCAACAGACATATATACTAACACAATATTCGGATTAAAAGTGTCAGATAGAAGTATCTATATCATTAAAAATTAATATACGGATTTATACTTGAAAATCGAAATTACAAAGCCGATTTAACTCTACGGAAGGATGCATGCATTCATCCATTAGCAATTTCTTTTACATGGAAAAATTATTAAGAAACTAACATAAATACCATTACAAACCCTAACAAATCTAATAAAATAGATAGCAATATAACAACTCAAAAAAATAAACACGTTTACAGATACTATAGATAGTTGGAAATCGAAGTACATATGGAAAAAAGAAACTAATAAAAGAAGATGACACTTACAGGTATATTGTAGTCCTTGTATGTAAAAGCGGTTTCGAAGGTCAAAAGATTTTGAAGAAGTTAAGGCGACAAACATATGTTTTTTTATCTCACCTACCTTTTTTATTTTACAGTAAAAATTAAGCACAGTAAAAGGGGCTTTTTTTGTTGGACTAAAAAACACGGACTATTTTATATGGACTATATTATATTGGACTGAAACAAAACTGAAAATGAACTTTTAAAAAATTATTGGGCCTGTATACAGTGAAAACAAATTAGCCCAAGATTAAACAAAAACATATTCAAAGATTAATGTTGTTGTAATAATTAATTGTATAACAACACGAATATCAAGACACCTACACTAAGAAACAAAAATTAACTTCTTTGAAAGGTGATTTTTAGAAAACAAACAGACATTAACTGGCGAAGAAGAATATATCATTGATTGTAAGTACAAAATTGTTTCCATCACTTTCTACTTCATTTGTTAAATCAAGAGTTGTATATGGTTTCGTTGTATACAAAGTTATTTTTTAATAATTAGTTTAATATAAATATATCTATTTTTTGTGCTGTTAGGGTTTTTAAAGATCATAATTTTAAATTAATGTAAACATGATCATCATTTGATAGATAAACTTATACAGATTTATTTGTTTTGATATTTTTATAGGTTGCATGTATGTTAGTTGTTGGATAATAATAAGTGCTTAATATATATAAATCCAAAATTAATTAGTATAAATTGGTATTTAAATAGGATTTACTAACCAAAATTACTAATAGAATGTTGTTGTATAAATAATATTTAGATTACATAAATAACAAAACTAAAGTCAACTACCTGGATGATTTTTAATACTTGAAGATTGTTTTGATTATAGAACATATAGTTTAATAGTTTGTCATAAACATTGTTATTTAGTTTAGGAGATTAAGTTTTGATGATTGATGGTTCTCACATAATCATTGTGCAAGATATAAAAGATTCAACTCTATTATGATATTAGGGATTATGAGGAATAGTATATTAAATTAGAAAACAATTATGTTCTCATTATAATATGTTTTTCATGGTTGAAATTTTGTTATTGATTTTAAGTTTGATGTATTTGTAATTAATTATACAAATTTATAATGGATAAATATAATAGAATTTTGTATTAACTAATATATGTATTAATTTGATTGATCAGATAACAGAGTTGAATGGATTTTTCTCAAAGACTACCTTCGTTTCTGACGGTCATTCATGATCCAAATGGGAAGGAAATGGTAAACCATACATGCACATATTTATTTATAGGATAATACTTTGTTAAATTATTAAGCATATGCTGATAAAAACTTCTCAATGTTCATTTAACGGAAAATTAATTCATTTTTCAGCAAGCACCAGCAGAATTTATGAGAAGACATATTGATCCACCATGTACTATTGATTATTTCAGCATTAAGTTAAGACGCACATATTCTATTCGGATTCAACTGCGATGGGAAGGTACAAAATTGTTCTTCAGTGATGGCTGGGAAGAAATTAATAAGTATTTTCAAACTGAACGTAGTGACATGTTAACGTTGGCATATGTGGGTGAGTACACATTTGAAGTGAAACATTAAAAAGCAAGAGACGATTTATGTGAACGTTTTTCTTCGAAAAAGCCGTGTATTTCATGCTTAAATATCAACATGAATCCAAACGCATCGGAACTGGTATTGTATTTCAGTACACTAATATATTGTACATGATCTGTGATTGTTAATATATTAAACATGCTTAATTATTAATTAACACGTGTTGCTAACCAAATGGATTGGAAATCAGGCAATGGATTATGATAGAGTAGTTAGCTTGGAGTACTCAACATCAGAGGAAATGTATATGCCGTGGAGATGAGTTGTATTGGCAATAAGTTAGCACTACAAGAAAAACGGCCTTTTAGGACCCCCAAAAAAGGTCCTATTATGTACTCTAATAGGACCTTTGAGCTGATAGGACCCTTAACAAAAGGGTTCTCCCAGGGTGGCGTCCCAAAAGACTAATAAGGTTCTTAACAACATATTAGGACCTTATTACAAAAGGGTTTTAAAAAATGTATAAGAACCCTTACGAAAGGTCCCATGAACATATTAGGACCTTATTATAGGGTCATATAATGTGACATCTAATATATTAAAACATATAAGTACTTTATTTAAAGGTCCTAAAAAACATATTAAGATCTTTAAAAAGGGTCCTAATAGATGAATAAAGTTTATGAAACCCATGAATAAGGGTTGTATAATATCATTAAGGACCCTTAGGAAGGGTCCCATGAACATATTAGGACATTATTATAGGGTCATACAATGTGACTTCTAATATTTTAAAACAGATAAGGACTTTATTTAAGGGTCCTAAAAAACATATCAGGATCTTTAAAAAGGGTCCTAATAGCTGAAAAAAGTTTATGAAACCAATGAATAAGGGTTCTATAATATCATTAAGGACCCTTAAGAAGGGTCCCATGAACATATTAGGACCTAATTATAGGGTTATATAATGTTGTAGCGACCCGACCAAAATCGTCATTGACGGCGTCGTTAACTGAGGTCCCGTTGCGTGGTCGTAGTCCCTATATGAGACTCGTTTGACCAAAATTATGTCGCATTCACTTGAAAGGTACAAGACTTGCAAAGTTCAGTTTACCAAAAGGATCGACAACAAGTTTAAGTTTACAAAAGTCATAAAGTATAAATGAAATAACTTGCGACATAATTAGTTTAAAAACACAGTTGCTATAAATAGCGTAAGTATGTAAACAATATGTTTGAATCCAAAAATGCTATCCCTAGCGTATGCATGCATGGTAGACTCCAATCAGGTAATCAAAGAGTGCGGAAGCATGTATCAAGTAGCCAAGTATGAACCTGAGAAAACATGTAGAAAACTGTCAACGCAAAAACGTTGGTGAGATCATAAATGTATTTGTGAAAGTATGTTTTTGAATCACAAGGTTTAGTATCAAGGCGTATACATCTCTAAAGATGTGTTTGTAAACCATAAGATTTAGTATAAAGTGAATATCAAGCGTATACATCCCAAAAGATGTTGTCTGTATCACGAGCACCCAATTACCAAAACTTAACTGAATCTTCCCTCTGAATTTTGAATATAGTGTTAGAACATACACTATGCACGTTGAAATTATATTTCATCCACTAACGGTAGCGAACCGTCTGAATGAGGGTTCGTTAAACCCGTATGGCCACACAACATAATCACTCGCTTACACTTACACCCTGCAAGTGGAACTAATGATAATTGGATTGAGGACTTTTGTTCTAACTCGTCTGTATCTTTGCTCTTGTATTCGCATTTGTATCCAAAGTATGAAAGTATAAACCGTATAAATGTATATAAAGTATATGTTTCTCAGCCCACGATTTAAAAGTATAAAAGTATTTGCAAAGGTGGGACTATGATCTCACCTCGAGTGCACGAGTATAAAAGTACTTCACAAAGTAACGTATGCATGAAAGTTGCTTAGCCTTGACCTAAACAAGTAAGTTATATCAATTAACCGGTTACGACACAAGGTCGGGTGAAATGTGTTCAATTAGTCCTATGGCTCGTTACGACTCGATTAAATATAGCATGTGAATCACGTTGTCAAGTTTCATACAAGAAACAAGTATAAAAGCATGTTAGAATGATTGTATAAAAGTTTGGTTAAGTTTGACTAAAAGTCAAACTTGGTCAAAGTCAACGAAAAAGTCAACATGTTCGGGTCGGGCCCCGGACTATTTTTCTATGCTAATTATTCATATACAAGTATATTAAAACAAGTTTCATGTGAATCGGAGGTCGATAGCTAGTCAAACATTTCGCGTGAAATGCGCCAAACAAAGCAGAATCTGGCCAGGCCAATCCGCGCGCCGCGCGGGGATGGGGCGCGCCGCGCCACCATCTGGGCAGACACTTTTCTGTTTTTCAAAGTATGCACGAACCAAAACATTTTCCAACCCAACTCTTGACCCGCAAACACTTATAATGCCTATCATATATCGTCGAAAAGGTATTTTGACGAGGAATACAACTAACCACATATCATCAATCAAAAACATCATTTACAATAACCGAAAACTCGTCAATTGATCAAGAAAGGTTTATTTTCAAAGTTTCAAGTTCGTAAAACGTATTTTATGATTCGGGAATCCAATTTACACATACGATATGCCGTTTCGAAGGTAATTAAGCATACGTTACAACTAATCACTAACAATTAACATTCCATGGCATTCAAGCATCAAAAGTTCATGTCAAGAACTATCAAACCCTAGTCAACATCAAAAAATCATTAATCGGGTTTTTGAAGTTTTCTTAATCAACCTACGCATCAAAACGAAGCTAGTGATACTAGTAACACAATTAAAACATGAACTTTAACAATCAAACAACATTTAATCTTCCAAAATGCAAGATTAAGCAAACCCATTTCAAAGTTCATATTAGTTACTCCAAATCGACAAATCGAGCAAACAAAACATATATTCATGTTATACACGAGCCATAGACACTAACTAACACAATTTCAAGTATATAAAACGAATTTAGAGAAATTTAGTGTTTTAGAAATGTTACCCAAAATGGATGAAATTGGTACCAAATCGAAGAGGATGATGAGAGGATCACGAATATGTAATTTGTTTTGAAGTTTGCTTCCCGATCCGAATTTAGATGATGAATTATGTTTGTGTTCTTGAGAGAAAAAAAAAAGAAAGAAAGAGAGAGAGATGGAGGGATTGAATGGTGGTGATTGGGGTGGACTAGTTGACCTAGTCAACTAGTTTGCCCCGTGTCAATTTTAGTCCCTCGAGTTTAGAAGCGGGTGCGGGAATTAACCAAACGAATATTTTTAAAACGCTCGAGTAAACGGGTGATGTCAAAATTAAATAGCGGGAATATAATGAACGTTACTCACGGAAACTATTAATTTAAATACGAAAGATTATGTTTTAAAAAAAAAGACGGTGTTAAAATTAAATTTAACGGAAAAACGCGGGATGTTACATTATCCACACCTCAAAAGAAATTTCGTCCCGAAATTTAGTTGGAAGTAGTAGTTGTTGAATCTTACTCGAGATCTTGCGTTGTAAATTCTACGAATAAGTGAAGGTACTCCCTTGGGCATTTCAACGAACTTTGACAGTCGGGATTTCACGTCGTCTTAGAGTTTGGGTTCACAATTCATGGTTTCGACCGGCCTTCCTAGGAATGAAGTTTATCGTCGATAGTGAGTTCATCAAAGGAGATAGCAAGTTCTCGTTTCGCAAAACACGTCTTTGAGTTGATACATCGAATGTAGGATAAACGGAGACTCAAAATGGGTCGGAAAATCTAAACGGCTAGCAACGGGTCCAAAACTCCCCAAGATTTCAAAAGGATTAAAATATCACGGATTTTGTTTTCTATGTTTCCCAAAACGGACTACACCTCCTCAAGGTGCGACTTTTAATATTACGCGGTTCCCCATGGAATTAGAAAGGTTTACGTCTAACATCGGCGTAGCTCTTGGTGATTACGAGTCGCGTTGGGTCTTGCTTGAATATGTATAAATTTTCTCGGTTGTTCATGAATAAACTCGGCCCCGGTGAATTGATCATCGTTTACTTTGTTCGACAAAAGAGAATGACGTTTCCGGTCACATGTGGTTTCAAAAGGAGTGACGTTAAAACTCGAATGAAAATCATTGTAGTACGAGGATTCGGTTTAAGGAAAATACTTTTCTCAAGTAAATTTGAAGTTGGTAATACAAACTTGTATTATGGTTTCCAAGGTTTAAATCGCATGTTTGTTCGGTACGTCGGGTTGTGGATGGTACGCGGTACTCATGTCTAAATGCGGTCCCGAGGCTTTTTGTAAGGTACTCCAAAATCTAGAAATGAAACGAGGATCTCGATCCGAAACGGGGTATATTTCCCTAAGGCATATTGAACAAGTTTGCTAGGAATTGAAAACGTTAGCTAGGACAAGTTTCTCAAGAAAATTCGCGTCGCGGAAGATATATCGGTTTCCAAAAACGTTCGTCGGGGCAAGTTCTTATCGGGTTTTGAAAACGATTGTTAGGACTATCCACCCTCGCGGCGAATACTAGTATAACGTGAAGAGTCTCTCTCCATTGAGAATTTAGAATAATGATTTCCTTATACGGAAGTACGAGTGTAAGGCGAGAGAAGTTTCCGCCTCAATGCGAGCATAACGAGTAAGTTGTAGTTAGTCAATAAGACTGGGCGAGGACGAGATAGTATACACGTGCAACGTATGGTCAAAGTCGGGAGAATTTGTCATTCATTCGGAAGCATAAATATAGTTCGACAAAAGTCGAAGGGGTGTCCCCGGTATGGTTGTTATCAATATTCTCGGAGTTTTCGGATGTCCAAACCTGAAAAGATGAAGTCATGTACATGGCACATGGTGGTGTTTAGGTTGATCGAGTCTAACCACCATCACGCGTCACTAGAACTTTGGTACGTCTTACCGTAATATAACCACGTTGATCGAGTGTCGTTATATTACGCTAACTCATACCTCCATTCCCACATCACTCTATAGATTCAAGTTCGTGTAATCGTGAAGTTTAAAATAAACAAAGTGTAACAACGTCTCAAACGTGACTCGTATTAAATCGAAAGAATTGGTGCAACTCTGAAGATGCGTTCCCCGAGGGAAATGTATAAATGATTGTTCACGTCAATGCGGTTCGAGTCAGACAATAATGTATTTAGGTATGAAAAGAGTAACGAGTCGTGATAACAAGTAGTACACAACCGTAGCGATAAATAGTGATGACGATACTCATCTAGAGTAGTGACGGTGACTTTACAATACTCATGGATAGTAAGCTAAGATGGGGTGGATAACAACCAAAGAATTAGAGTTCCCGAGCTAGAGTGGCTAACGAAGTCGCGGTCATCCGTACGCGTATGAATCTTGAATTCACGTGTTTTACCAAAAATTGGCGGAATACGAGTTCGTATGATGAAAGTTTGGGTACCATTAAAAAGTTTTCCTAAGAATGATTCAAGTATAATGCACAAGTAGTCAAGTAAGTGCTATCTATAGCAAATGTATGTCAGAATGCAATGGCTAACTATCCGGTTGTAGTCTAGACTCACTAATGCGTCCTAACGACTCTGTTAGACACACTAATGCACGTCCTAGTTCCCTACAACCAACGCTCTGATACCACTTGTAGCGACAGATGGGGTAGAAACCCACCCAGTGCCTTTCCAGCTAACCGCTTGGTGACCACTGAGTGTACCTCAGACACTGATTTTACGGCCCGCATTTCTGCCAAACTGCCAACCCTCAAATTCCAAGGGATCGCAAGGGGTAAGAGCCAATGCTTCGTCACAGGTAACACTGTGAGAACCCCCTCTACGATTAACCCGCCAAAAAGCATAGTCCGTATGAGTGCCCGGCCTGACAGCCGGCGCGCGTGACTACCTTTACGGCTAAGGTTAAACCAGCTCTGATACCACTTGTAGCGACCCGACCAAAATCGTCATTGACGGCGTCGTTAACTGAGGTCCCGTTGCGTGGTCGTAGTCCCTATATGAGACTCGTTTGACCAAAATTATGTCGCATTCACTTGAAAGGTACAAGACTTGCAAAGTTCAGTTTACCAAAAGGATCGACAACAAGTTTAAGTTTACAAAAGTCATAAAGTATAAATGAAATAACTTGCGACATAATTAGTTTAAAAACACAGTTGCTATAAATAGCGTAAGTATGTAAACAATATGTTTGAATCTAAAAATGCTATCCCTAGCGTATGCATGAATGGTAGACTCCAATCAGGTAATCAAAGAGTGCGGAAGCATGTATCAAGTAGCCAAGTATGAACCTGAGAAAACATGTAGAAAACTGTCAACGCAAAAACGTTGGTGAGATCATAAATGTATTTGTGAAAGTATGTTTTTGAATCACAAGGTTTAGTATCAAGGCGTATACATCTCTAAAGATGTGTTTGTAAACCATAAGATTTAGTATAAAGTGAATATCAAGCGTATACATCCCAAAAGATGTTGTCTGTATCACGAGCACCCAATTACCAAAACTTAACTGAATCTTCCCTCTGAATTTTGAATATAGTGTTAGAACATACACTATGCACGTTGAAATTATATTTCATCCACTAACGGTAGCGAACCGTCTGAATGAGGGTTCGTTAAACCCGTATGGCCACACAACATAATCACTCGCTTACACTTACACCCTGCAAGTGGAACTAATGATAATTGGATTGAGGACTTTTGTTCTAACTCGTCTGTATCTTTGCTCTTGTATTCGCATTTGTATCCAAAGTATGAAAGTATAAACCGTATAAATGTATATAAAGTATATGTTTCTCAGCCCACGATTTAAAAGTATAAAAGTATTTGCAAAGGTGGGACTATGATCTCACCTCGAGTGCACGAGTATAAAAGTACTTCACAAAGTAACGTATGCATGAAAGTTGCTTAGCCTTGACCTAAACAAGTAAGTTATATCAATTAACCGGTTACGACACAAGGTCGGGTGAAATGTGTTCAATTAGTCCTATGGCTCGTTACGACTCGATTAAATATAGCATGTGAATCACGTTGTCAAGTTTCATACAAGAAACAAGTATAAAAGCATGTTAGAATGATTGTATAAAAGTTTGGTTAAGTTTGACTAAAAGTCAAACTTGGTCAAAGTCAACGAAAAAGTCAACATGTTCGGGTCGGGCCCCGGACTATTTTTCTATGCTAATTATTCATATACAAGTATATTAAAACAAGTTTCATGTGAATCGGAGGTCGATAGCTAGTCAAACATTTCGCGTGAAATGCGCCAAACAAAGCAGAATCTGGCCAGGCCAATCCGCGCGCCGCGCGGGGATGGGGCGCGCCGCGCCACCATCTGGGCAGACACTTTTCTGTTTTTCAAAGTATGCACGAACCAAAACATTTTCCAACCCAACTCTTGACCCGCAAACACTTATAATGCCTATCATATATCGTCGAAAAGGTATTTTGACGAGGAATACAACTAACCACATATCATCAATCAAAAACATCATTTACAATAACCGAAAACTCGTCAATTGATCAAGAAAGGTTTATTTTCAAAGTTTCAAGTTCGTAAAACGTATTTTATGATTCGGGAATCCAATTTACACATACGATATGCCGTTTCGAAGGTAATTAAGCATACGTTACAACTAATCACTAACAATTAACATTCCATGGCATTCAAGCATCAAAAGTTCATGTCAAGAACTATCAAACCCTAGTCAACATCAAAAAATCATTAATCGGGTTTTTGAAGTTTTCTTAATCAACCTACGTGAAAGAACCCGTTCATATACATTATAAACGATTCACAATAGTTGATTACATTGCGAGGTATTTGACCTCTATATGATACATTTTACAAACATTGCATTCGTTTTTAAAAGACAATCTTTCTTTACATCAAAAATTGACAGGCATGCATACCATTTCATAATATTCACTATCCAACTATAAATTGATTTAATAATAATCTTTGATGAACTCAATGACTCGAATGCAACGTTCTTCGAAATATGCTATGAAAGACTCCAAGTAATATCTTTAAAATGAGCAAATGCACAGCGGAAGATTTCTTTAACACCTGAGAATAAACATGCTTTAAAGTGTCAACCAAAAGGTTGGTGAGTTCATTAGTTTATCATAATCATTTATTTCCATCATTTTAATAGACCACAAGAATTTCCTTTCCAGTTCTCATAAATATACGTCCCATGCATAGAGACAAAAAATAATCATTCATATGGTGAACACCTGGTAACCGACATTAACTAGATACATATAAGAATATCCCCTATCATTCCGGGATCCTCCTTCGGACATGATATAAATTTCGAAGTACTAAAGCATCCGGTACTTTGGATGGGGTTTGTTAGGCCCAATAGATCTTTCTTTAGGATTCGCGTCAATTAGGGTGTCTGTTCCCTAATTCTTAGATTACCAGACTTTAATAAAAAGGGGCATATTCGATTTCGATAATTCAACCATAGAATGTAGTTTCAATTACTTGTGTCTATTTCGTCAAACATTTATAAAAGCGCATGTATTCTCAGTCCCAAAAATATAAAGGGTAAAAAGGCAAATGAAACTCACGCATATAAATATTGTAAATCAGTTAATAAAGCATTTGCATGTATTCTCATCCCAAAAGTGTAAAGAGTAAAAAGGGAGCAAATGAAACTCACCATACTGTATTTCGTAGTAAAATTACATATAACGTCATTGAACAAGTGCAAGGTTGGCCTCGGATTCACGAACCTAAATTAATTATATATATTTATGTGTTGGTCAATATTTGTCTAACAAATTAGGTCAAGTCATAGTGTACCACAATCCTAATGCTCGAGACTAATATGCAAAAGTCAACAAAAGTAAATTTGACTCAAAATAATTTCTAAAAATCTATACATAATTAATATATAGTTTAAATATCGTCGTTTTATATTTTTAAATATTTTTAAAAGATTTATTAAAGTAAATAATATAATTTATTTATTAATAAATATAATTTTATATTATATTTATATAATAAAATATACTTTTATATATATTAAGTAATAAAATTTATAGGGTTCATTTAATATTATAAAGATAATATGATAGGTATTATTAAAGTAAGTTATTACACGTAGTAAAATATGTTTATATCAAATATTTATTTGATAAAATAATATCTATAATGATAGTAAGTAAAAGTTGTATTATTTTGTAATAATAATTATTATTATAAAAATATCAATATTTATAATTACTAAGATGACATTATGATAAACGATAATTCTAATTATGATAACTTTAATATTTACGATAATTTTTAATATTATCTTTAAAATAATAATTCTATTTAAAATAATAATAATAATAATAATGATATTTTATAGTAACAATGACATTTCTATTAAAATGAAAATTTTTGTTAAAATGATAGTTTTAATGCTAACGATAATTTTAATAATAATAGTAATGATAAAAATAATAAGAACGATAATTTTATCTAAATCAATATCTTATAATATTTTAATTTCATCATGATACTCTTACCCATTATTTCCTAATCGTTTCGTTTAATTGCTTTTAATCGTCTTTTATATCGTGTTCGTAATAATGATAATAATAGTAATCAAGATAATTAGGTGTTACAAATATTTGTTTTAATTACACTAATATTAATAATGATAGTTACTATAACATTATTAACGATAATACTAATAATTATCTTAATGATAATATAGTAATAATAATATTAACAATAACAATAACCATTTTTAAATAATGATATATATATTAATAATGATAATAATAATAATAATACCAATAATAATAATAATAATAATAATAATAATTGGATAATAATAATACTAATTATAACTTTAACGATAATAACGATAGTAATAATAATAAAAAATAACAATTTTTTTAATGATAAATCCTTTTATTGATAAAGATAATAATAATAATAATAAGATAAAACTAGAACGACGATAATAACGACGATAATAATAATCATTTTTAATAATAATACAAAAATTCGATGGACTATAACTTCAAATCCGTTCATCGAAATCATTCGATATCTAAATGAAAAGTTCTTAATTTTTCGTTAGCTTTCCAACGACATGCATATCTTATACCTTATCTCAGTCGCATATATAACTAATTCAGGATTCAACATAACCTAACTAAAGGCAATATCAAAAGTACAAATATGCATAATCCTATATACTCGAGCACTAGTCAAGGATACACTATTAGTATGTAAAAGTTAAATTATGAGTACTCACGTATCAATATTGAGATTCAATATTGCAGGAAAGGTACGTAGACGCAACGGAGATGATAAACACTATATTGACCTCACGAGCATACCCATGAACCATACCCAATCACCTCCATAGCTATAACCCATAATTTCCTTAATCCAATCTCACTCGAAAAACAATTTCAAAATCACTCGGACAGCACTCTGACGTAATATTTTATGTATACTAATAATATCTTGAAATAATACGGAGTAAATATATATATGTAAATCGATTGAGAGAGTTTAGAGAAAAATATTTTCAAGTTTCTATGAAATAATGAAACCTATTGAATTCTATTTATAATAGATTTTTGAATTATTAAAGTGAATTATTAAAGTATGATTTATTAAAGTGAATTATTAAAGTATGAATTATTAAAGTGAATTATTAAAGTATGAATTATTAAAGTGAATTATTAAAGTATGAATTATTAAAGTGAATTATTAAAGTATGAATTATTAAAGTGAATTATTAAAGTTAAAGTAAAGTAAAAATAAAGTAAAGGTAAAGTTTAAGTATAGTAAAAGTATAAAACTATGTACGTATAATACGCGTATAAATATATATAATATTAATTTAAATCGTTATATATATTTAATAAAATAAAATATAAATATCGTTATCTTTATCATACTGGTTAAGTAATGAGTTGTCAAAAGTGGTTCTAGATATTTATAAAAGTTATATACGTTTTAATAATAAAGTTCTTTTTAAACTGAAAACGTTTTTGTACGTTTGAAACTAAATCAAATAAATATAATAATTTTGTTTTCCAAAACCAAATATATTTTTAAGAATCATTTTATTTAAAGGTTAAAATAATGGAAATCGTTATATCATAAAATATTTTAGAAAAGTAGAATCATATATATTCATAATAGGTTTCAAGTTTTTAAATTACAGTTTGTTGGTGAAGCATGGGATAAAGTTCAAAGGTTAAATAAACGTATGAAATCATCTTAATGAAAAATGTCGAGTTACTTAACTTGTCGATATCCAACATCTAAGTTATTTACACTTCACGTTCTTACTTATAAATCACTTTACCATTTTCCGAATGTTGTCAAAAAGAATAGATTTCTTAAATCACAGTGGATCTCATAACATAGACCCGTAATCATATCATAATGTATCTGATAAATCAATCATTTGATATTATCTTCTAATTCCATCGATAAACATATTGAAACAAATACGTTCATGTAAAGTATTATACGTTTAATACTTTATTAATATTCTCAAGTTATAATATATATATACATATATATACATATTTATTTATATATAACGGTTCGTGAATCGTCAGAATTTGGTCGAGGTTATAATGAATGTATGAACACAATTTAAAATTCTTGAGATTTAACTTAACAGACTTTGCTTATCGTGTCGGAATAATATAAAGATAAAGTTTAAATTTGGTTGGAAATTTCCGGGTTGTCACAGTACCTACCCGTTAAAGAAATTTCGTCCCGAAATTTGAGTGGAAAGGTCGTGAATGATAATAAGTATGTTTTCATGATGCATACAGGCTGAAAATTAGAGTTTTATCATCAGCAAATAATTTGGATAAACAATCCATTTATATGAAGAGTACGAATGAAGCTAACATAGAAGAGTGAAATGAGTAAGTGTAGATTCATCTTATCATTTGACGTAGATATGATTGATTTCCAGATTTCAAGGGATTTGAAGAAAATCTTTGTAATAAGATTTGATTCTCCGGTAACAAAAGGAATTTGGATCCGCTTTAAATGCGATAGTCCATTTTAATTGTTCTGTCAGAGATTTTCTTATAAATTCACCTCCTTCGTTTTCTTACAACTCACACCTTCTGTTGATGCATTTTATGCAAGTCCCTTGACATCTACCCACGTCTATTGCAGGTACAACAGTTTACAGGCCACCATGATCGTTCGTTATTATCCTATCCTTGTTTGTATGTGGTTACAGCAACTGCAGGAACGAGATTTAGATGTTTGACTATATTAGACTTAGTCAGACGTCCGAGTGAAGCCTCACTCGTACGGCTGATAGGCTCATACGCACGGTTGATACTGAGCTAAGTCACAATTACAACCTAAATGAGAAGACACGAGTGAGTGATCACCCGTACGGCTGATGAAGCCAACTCGTATGTGTGATGGATGAATCGTACGGGTGAGTCAACAGCAGGGGTATATAAAGTCTTATGTTCATCATTTTAGGTTAAGCCTCTCATTTGTTACACACACTCAGATCTGGTGAGCTCCTCCGATTCTCTCTCAACCCAAATCACCCAGGTGGTGAATAATAGCTCTAGGTGTTGATCTAATCACACTTGATTTAGTTATGGTATGACTAAATTAATCCCAAAAAGCTTAACCTATTTACTAGAGGGTTTGATTCACTTATTCCGTCATTGTGTGAGTTAAATCTGTTGATTTCTAAGTTCCTAGTCATGTTTCATCACCTTCTATTCTTTCCCCCTCAACTCATATTTTAAAGTGTTCATCAATATGCTCCATCCAGTTCTGATTCTCAATATACTTATAACTTTCATATCGGTCATTCTTCTTTTTCATCTACCGCCGGAAGAATCTATTTACTTCTACTATACTCTTGCGTTTATAGTGTTTCTAGTTCTCATGTGTCTTTATATTGCTATATGCATCGATATATATGGTTTATAATTTTCGGTTTGTCGTTGGGCTTTATATCTTCCCTTATATTTCAAAGTCTCTGTTTCTATCTTCTATAATCATTGTCATCCACAGTTAATGCTCTCTTTTATTTGCTGCAATTTATACCCCAATTTCTATTTCGGAGTTTTGTCCTTTCGTTTCTTCTTCTTACGATTAAGCACCGCTTGTAATGGTCCAGAATTCACAGATATGAATTTCGGAATGAACATTGTTAATGTTCTAGGAAGGAAATTGTGATGGCACGATCTTGACTTGTCAAATTACTAGAATACCTTGGAAAAGGCCGAATCATCAAGAAATATTTTCTTGATCTTTTAGAGGTTAAATAGAATACAAGAGTCGTATAACATGGTACATGATGATGTTATGATCTGTGAATCATCACGTTCCATTTAGAAACTCAGCATGAATTACTGTAATATAATCACGTTGATCAAGTGTCATTATATTATACTAACTCATGCTTCAGTTTCCAACACTACTTCAAAAATATTCATATTTTAAACTCAAAGGTTTACAGAGTATAGGAACTAAACAGTTTCCTTTTTGATGTAATACAGATAGCGCAAAGAGATAAATGATTCCAGATAAGAATAGTTATGGAAATATCTTCAGAAATATGGAGGATATTTATAATGAAGATACGATGATATCTTAGAATTTCTAAGATCAGAGGATGATGAAGAATATTGTCTGTAAGGGTTTAGTGTCAGGAGCAAGGTATTCGTTAATGACTTCAGCAGACACTGAATCATTTGGATTCTTTGAAGGCAGGTTCAGTCTTTGTGATTTGTCCACAGCCTCCTTCATACTTTGCTCAATCCGTTTTCCAGTTCCAAAACTTCTCTATTTCTGAGCTTTGTTAATACACTAATCTTTATCATCAAACTTTTTACTGCTAAGGTCGTTTACAGTTTTTGTTGCTTCATCAGCATTTCGAGAACTAGTTCGCGGTTCAGAGTGTTTTTCAGAAACTTCACATTCGAAGTATGTAAGCCTTGGAAATAGACGTTATGTATAACTGTTGGCGCCAACATGCTGTGATATTTCAAAATACTGATTGCTAATTCCCAATGATTCGTATGGTAATTCTCGTTACAAGAGGCAGATGAGTAAATGATGAGGTTTCGATAAATATAAAGATTCTTCGGAATGCCCAAGATCAGTGAAATTGTTGGTAAGTTTATTGCTAATGTGGTGGAATATGAAAGGTTCTCCGGTAATAAAAGGGTAATCACATATATCAAAATTATGATAAGGCTACTCCGAATGAAAAATCGAAGTTGTCTTGCTGGAGCTGTGATATAATTTGCTACTTTGCAAAGGAATTGCAAGGTTACTTTTGCTAATAAATGCCAAAAGATCTGACACAGATATGTGTTGAATTATGACTTTGGTTTCGAGAGCTTTTTAAGTACATAACTGTGGGTAATATGTGGTTGGATCATCATCTCGATTGCTCATTATTTGAAGTGTCTTCAGAGATTTTCGAAGGGTTTGAACACAGATTGTAATTGTTTGTATACATTTGATGTTCTAACACACTTTTGAAGTCAAAGTATAGCTTTGAAAGATGTAGGAATCTAAAAGTGATGGTACCGGTTATATCTCGAATTGAATTCTGAGATTTTAAAATCAGAATATGTAATTGGGTTTGAATGAGTATGATTGTTTTGATTTCTATGAAAGAATGTATATTATTGTGAAAGTAGGAAGTATAATTGATAATTTGCTTAATCTGATTCGAAGAATGTAACATATTAATTGTGAATTTATAGATATCTCTTGGGTATTACCTACCCGTAAAAAATTTTTCACAATTAATATTTTGTACATAAGAATTTTATTACAGTCTTTATGAAAATATATATGTATATATTCTCCTCAGATGTAACATAGATTTTAATGAGTTAATACTAAATTAAACTCATTCGATTTACGGTTGGAACTAGAATTGAATAATTCCTTGAAGGCTTTAGAGGTTACATAAGTATTTCTTCAATAATATTGAAATTATGAATCAATACTTCGTTATTTGTTGAGATGTGATGTTGGTTTTCGTTAAATTCTTGTGAACTTCGCAAAGTACGAATGATGTTATCTGAAAAGTTTCGGTTACATCAATGATGAAGTGTAAAATCAAATATATACTTGATTTATTAGGAATTGGAATTTGTTGAATTGAGACAGAGATTGTAGTTAACGATGGTTAAGTCACGGGCGAGGGACGTACATTATTGCATATTTGTAATATGAATTAATCGAGTAGTTAAGATTCACACACAATAGCTTAGCACGGAAAGATTTATTTTTTATTTCAAAATATATATATATATAAAATATATATATAATTTCTTCAGAGGGAATGAGTTAATTCTTCATAACTTGTTGATACAATATACACGTTATTGATTCGTAATGATGTCCACAGTGATTCTTGAACTGACGGAGTTTGTGATATTATAGGTGTTGTTGATTCTGATGTTGACTGTACTGACGATGCTGGTGACGTTGACGGTACTGTTGATGCTGTTGGTAAAACAAGTTTAACTTGTTAATCACACACCATTTTTTTTCAGGGTTTCTACTCTTCCTTCTATCATTTTGGTTCGCTTAACTGATTTATGGTTAGGGCTAGATTAGATAATCTCTAAGACTTTAGAGATTATATAATCGCCGCGGAATGTTTCTCCAATGAAGTTATGAATTAATACTTCGTCAGTTATTGTTGTTGGTACTCCTTGGTATCTATGGTGCGTATGACGTTGATACTAGTGGGACAGATTGTGAAGTTGAGGTTTACAACGTGGTTGTGGTTGGAGGTGGTAATGGTACTGTTGGTGTTGATGATGGTGGTACTGGTTATGCTGCTGGTGCTACTGCTGGTGTTTGTAATCTCTGCACCATATTCTCCAAAGCCACTACCCGAGCGCGAAGTTCGTTGACTTCTTCTATTATTCCAGGATGATTGTCGGTCAGAACGAGCGGATAAATAAAATCTAGAATTTGATGTAGTATATAATCGTGACGAGATACCCTGGAAATGAGAGAGAAAATGGTGTCTCGAACAGGTTCGCCGGTAAGTGCTTCAGGTTCTTCGCCAAGAGGGCAATGTGGTGGATGGAAAGGATCGCCTTCTTCTTGTTTCCAATGATTGAAGAGGCTACGAACCCATCCCCAATTCATCCTGAATAGGTGATGACTGATTGGTTGATCCATTCCGGTCACACTGCTTTCGGAGCTTGAGTGAGATTCCATTTCAGAATCCGAGTGACTTGAACTGATGACAAATTCCATTTCGTACGATTGGATAAAGGATATTCGATATAAAATGATTTTTCGGCTATCGGGTGGTATTCTATTTACATAGGATATCTATATATAGATATCAAAAGATTTCATAGATTACGGAGGAATTTGCGGGATATGTCAGACAAAGTTTAAAGTAACAGATATGATAAGATATGATTTAGCAGATACGCTAAGATATGAATTTTGTCTATACACTACTCATGCAATTAATGTAGCAAGACGTGTCTAGACTAATAATGATAAGCAGGTAATTTCCTATGGATGATAAGCAGATGATTTCCGACTAGAAATGATAAGCAAAACTTTTGACATGCAGACACGGTCGAAGTCCAGACTCACTAATGCATCCTAACGACTTATCAGTTAGACACACTAATGCAGACATGGTTCGCTAAGACCACCGCTCTGATACCAACTGAAAGAACCCGTTCATATACATTATAAACGATTCACAATAGTTGATTACATTGCGAGGTATTTGACCTCTATATGATACATTTTACAAACATTGCATTCGTTTTTAAAAGACAATCTTTCTTTACATCAAAAATTGACAGGCATGCATACCATTTCATAATATTCACTATCCAACTATAAATTGATTTAATAATAATCTTTGATGAACTCAATGACTCGAATGCAACGTTCTTCGAAATATGCTATGAAAGACTCCAAGTAATATCTTTAAAATGAGCAAATGCACAGCGGAAGATTTCTTTAACACCTGAGAATAAACATGCTTTAAAGTGTCAACCAAAAGGTTGGTGAGTTCATTAGTTTATCATAATCATTTATTTCCATCATTTTAATAGACCACAAGAATTTCCTTTCCAGTTCTCATAAATATACGTCCCATGCATAGAGACAAAAAATAATCATTCATATGGTGAACACCTGGTAACCGACATTAACTAGATACATATAAGAATATCCCCTATCATTCCGGGATCCTCCTTCGGACATGATATAAATTTCGAAGTACTAAAGCATCCGGTACTTTGGATGGGGTTTGTTAGGCCCAATAGATCTATCTTTAGGATTCGCGTCAATTAGGGTGTCTGTTCCCTAATTCTTAGATTACCAGACTTTAATAAAAAGGGGCATATTCGATTTCGATAATTCAACCATAGAATGTAGTTTCAATTACTTGTGTCTATTTCGTCAAACATTTATAAAAGCGCATGTATTCTCAGTCCCAAAAATATAAAGGGTAAAAAGGCAAATGAAACTCACGCATATAAATATTGTAAATCAGTTAATAAAGCATTTGCATGTATTCTCATCCCAAAAGTGTAAAGAGTAAAAAGGGAGCAAATGAAACTCACCATACTGTATTTCGTAGTAAAATTACATATAACGTCATTGAACAAGTGCAAGGTTGGCCTCGGATTCACGAACCTAAATTAATTATATATATTTATGTGTTGGTCAATATTTGTCTAACAAATTAGGTCAAGTCATAGTGTACCACAATCCTAATGCTCGAGACTAATATGCAAAAGTCAACAAAAGTAAATTTGACTCAAAATAATTTCTAAAAATCTATACATAATTAATATATAGTTTAAATATCGTCGTTTTATATTTTTAAATATTTTTAAAAGATTTATTAAAGTAAATAATATAATTTATTTATTAATAAATATAATTTTATATTATATTTATATAATAAAATATACTTTTATATATATTAAGTAATAAAATTTATAGGGTTCATTTAATATTATAAAGATAATATGATAGGTATTATTAAAGTAAGTTATTACACGTAGTAAAATATGTTTATATCAAATATTTATTTGATAAAATAATATCTATAATGATAGTAAGTAAAAGTTGTATTATTTTGTAATAATAATTATTATTATAAAAATATCAATATTTATAATTACTAAGATGACATTATGATAAACGATAATTCTAATTATGATAACTTTAATATTTACGATAATTTTTAATATTATCTTTAAAATAATAATTCTATTTAAAATAATAATAATAATAATAATAATGATATTTTATAGTAACAATGACATTTCTATTAAAATGAAAATTTTTGTTAAAATGATAGTTTTAATGCTAACGATAATTTTAATAATAATAGTAATGATAAAAATAATAAGAACGATAATTTTATCTAAATCAATATCTTATAATATTTTAATTTCATCATGATACTCTTACCCATTATTTCCTAATCGTTTCGTTTAATTGCTTTTAATCGTCTTTTATATCGTGTTCGTAATAATGATAATAATAGTAATCAAAATAATTAGGTGTTACAAATATTTGTTTTAATTACACTAATATTAATAATGATAGTTACTATAACATTATTAACGATAATACTAATAATTATCTTAATGATAATATAGTAATAATAATATTAACAATAACAATAACCATTTTTAAATAATGATATATATATTAATAATGATAATAATAATAATAATACCAATAATAATAATAATAATAATAATAATTGGATAATAATAATACTAATTATAACTTTAACGATAATAACGATAGTAATAATAATAAAAAATAACAATTTTTTTAATGATAAATCCTTTTATTGATAAAGATAATAATAATAATAATAAGATAAAACTAGAACGACGATAATAACGACGATAATAATAATCATTTTTAATAATAATACAAAAATTCGATGGACTATAACTTCAAATCCGTTCATCGAAATCATTCGATATCTAAATGAAAAGTTCTTAATTTTTCGTTAGCTTTCCAACGACATGCATATCTTATACCTTATCTCAGTCGCATATATAACTAATTCAGGATTCAACATAACCTAACTAAAGGCAATATCAAAAGTACAAATATGCATAATCCTATATACTCGAGCACTAGTCAAGGATACACTATTAGTATGTAAAAGTTAAATTATGAGTACTCACGTATCAATATTGAGATTCAATATTGCAGGAAAGGTACGTAGACGCAACGGAGATGATAAACACTATATTGACCTCACGAGCATACCCATGAACCATACCCAATCACCTCCATAGCTATAACCCATAATTTCCTTAATCCAATCTCACTCGAAAAACAATTTCAAAATCACTCGGACAGCACTCTGACGTAATATTTTATGTATACTAATAATATCTTGAAATAATACGGAGTAAATATATATATGTAAATCGATTGAGAGAGTTTAGAGAAAAATATTTTCAAGTTTCTATGAAATAATGAAACCTATTGAATTCTATTTATAATAGATTTTTGAATTATTAAAGTGAATTATTAAAGTATGATTTATTAAAGTGAATTATTAAAGTATGAATTATTAAAGTGAATTATTAAAGTATGAATTATTAAAGTGAATTATTAAAGTATGAATTATTAAAGTGAATTATTAAAGTATGAATTATTAAAGTGAATTATTAAAGTTAAAGTAAAGTAAAAATAAAGTAAAGGTAAAGTTTAAGTATAGTAAAAGTATAAAACTATGTACGTATAATACGCGTATAAATATATATAATATTAATTTAAATCGTTATATATATTTAATAAAATAAAATATAAATATCGTTATCTTTATCATACTGGTTAAGTAATGAGTTGTCAAAAGTGGTTCTAGATATTTATAAAAGTTATATACGTTTTAATAATAAAGTTCTTTTTAAACTGAAAACGTTTTTGTACGTTTGAAACTAAATCAAATAAATATAAAAATTTTGTTTTCCAAAACCAAATATATTTTTAAGAATCATTTTATTTAAAGGTTAAAATAATGGAAATCGTTATATCATAAAATATTTTAGAAAAGTAGAATCATATATATTCATAATAGGTTTCAAGTTTTTAAATTACAGTTTGTTGGTGAAGCATGGGATAAAGTTCAAAGGTTAAATAAACGTATGAAATCATCTTAATGAAAAATGTCGAGTTACTTAACTTGTCGATATCCAACATCTAAGTTATTTACACTTCACGTTCTTACTTATAAATCACTTTACCATTTTCCGAATGTTGTCAAAAAGAATAGATTTCTTAAATCACAGTGGATCTCATAACATAGACCCGTAATCATATCATAATGTATCTGATAAATCAATCATTTGATATTATCTTCTAATTCCATCGATAAACATATTGAAACAAATACGTTCATGTAAAGTATTATACGTTTAATACTTTATTAATATTCTCAAGTTATAATATATATATACATATATATACATATTTATTTATATATAACGGTTCGTGAATCGTCAGAATTTGGTCGAGGTTATAATGAATGTATGAACACAATTTAAAATTCTTGAGATTTAACTTAACAGACTTTGCTTATCGTGTCGGAATAATATAAAGATAAAGTTTAAATTTGGTTGGAAATTTCCGGGTTGTCACACTACGCATCAAAACGAAGCTAGTGATACTAGTAACACAATTAAAACATGAACTTTAACAATCAAACAACATTTAATCTTCCAAAATGCAAGATTAAGCAAACCCATTTCAAAGTTCATATTAGTTACTCCAAATCGACAAATCGAGCAAACAAAACATATATTCATGTTATACACGAGCCATAGACACTAACTAACACAATTTCAAGTATATAAAACGAATTTAGAGAAATTTAGTGTTTTAGAAATGTTACCCAAAATGGATGAAATTGGTACCAAATCGAAGAGGATGATGAGAGGATCACGAATATGTAATTTGTTTTGAAGTTTGCTTCCCGATCCGAATTTAGATGATGAATTATGTTTGTGTTCTTGAGAGAAAAAAAAAGAAAGAAAGAGAGAGAGATGGAGGGATTGAATGGTGGTGATTGGGGTGGACTAGTTGACCTAGTCAACTAGTTTGCCCCGTGTCAATTTTAGTCCCTCGAGTTTAGAAGCGGGTGCGGGAATTAACCAAACGAATATTTTTAAAACGCTCGAGTAAACGGGTGATGTCAAAATTAAATAGCGGGAATATAATGAACGTTACTCACAGAAACTATTAATTTAAATACGAAAGATTATGTTTTAAAAAAAAAGACGGTGTTAAAATTAAATTTAACGGAAAAACGCGGGATGTTACAAATGTGACTTCTAATATTTTAAAACATATAAGGACTTTATTTAAGGGTCCTAAAAAACATATTAGGATTCTTAAAAAGGGTTTAAATAAGTTTATGAAACCCATGAATAAGGGTCCTATAATATCATTAAGGACCACACAAATAGGGTAATAAAATAAGTTTTTGAAACCCATGAATAGGGTCCTATATAATAATTAAGGACCACACGAATAGAGTCCTAAATAATATATTGCGACCTTTCAATAAGGTCCTAAAACACACAAAAAAGGTCCTAAAAAGCACATGTTAGGCTGTTAATTAAGGTCCTAATATACTAACCAAGATGATGATACCCTTTTTAGGGTCCTATAATATAATTATTTATAATATAAATGGGTCCTAAAACATATATTAGGATCCATTAAAAAGGTCCTAATATCTCAACTAAGATTATGAAACCCTTTTTAGGGTCTTATAATATAAATATTTACAATACAAATTGGTTCTAAAAACATATAGTAGGACCTTTTTAATGGGTCCTCAAATGTCAAAGTAAAATTATGAAACCGATTTTTAGGGTCGCGTAAATCAGCTGTATTGGTCATCATAAATATAAAATAATCATGGGCATGCTCATAAAATTATAATTAAAACAAACAAATTCTATAAATGAAATAGACATCCAAAAACTGATTTTTATTTAATAGCAAACTCGAAATCTCAGATATGTTTCATCTGGAAGTAAACATAGTTACAAAAATCAAATATAAAAGTCTAGTAACATTTGACGATAATAATAAAGAAGTAAAAACATGAATCCTAAGAACGAGCAGATCAATCATGAAGCAATCTTCTTAATCAAGAGGTACTACCTACAAAAAAATATATTTCATATGTTAATTTTAAACCTTCGCGTTAATATAACTTATAATTACAAAAGTACACTTTAAGAAGGTCAAACCTCGACAAAATTTCTTGGCCATGCAATAGACGTGCCTATAGCTTCAATAATTGTGTCCATCTATGCATACGGCTTAACCAGCTCTTCTTCTTTTTGAATTGCCACATGAGGATTAACCGAACAGTATCTTGTACCAATCTGTTTCCCTCCCACCACCTCTTTTGGATCTAAACTCAAAACCCATCCTCTTGCTACAATGTCAAACGGCTTGTGAATGCTCCTCAGATATACGTCAGACTGAACCTGAATATCATTTTACAGCAAATAAGAGTTAAACTATACGGAGTATTTGTTAAAATTGAGAAGAAAAAGTTTTTTATAACATAACCATACCCGTAAAGGTGGAGGTTCAATGACTGGTGAGGTAACTGGGGAAATAGTTGAATAACTGTTGGACCGATTCTTTTCCCGATTCTGTTGTGCTATTTCCGTCTCTAAATCCACGATCTTTGACTTCACATTTGATTCTCTCATGTGTAAGCAACACGAGATGGTGTTACACCCCATAGATTAGTAGCATGGACTTCTAAGCCGTATAGGTCAGCATTAACATATTTATCGTTTCCCTTTACCTTTGAGAAAATGTTATCTGGCCCAGGCGCATCGCTTGTACCAGGTGGACTATTCTTTTTAAGTTCATTCATTTCACGATGTATCAAGCATAATAAACATCGTAAGACAGAATCCACATGTTAAATCAATTTGATCAGCCTAACAGAAATATTACACATGAGCAAAATCATTCAGTCAAAAAATTGACACTAGTAACAATATTACTTACAATGGCATCGTTAGCTTCCAAGCAATTTGTATTGCCATTATTAGAGAAACACTTTTCAAACATTTCAATAAGTCTTAGTTATTGACCATTATTATTTGCCTGTTTCAATTAAATTAAAATTGGTTTAACAATAAATGATACCCACAAATTATCATAAAATAACTTTTTCCCCTTTTTAATTACCTTCATCTCTTCTCGATCACGTGCATAACTCTTTTTTCCAGTGAGTTGCATCAGCTTCTTCTTCGCCCGATTCGATTTGTTTTTTCACTAACTTCCCGTGGTAGGAAAGTGATGTCTCGTAAACGACATACATTGATATAAGTAATATATAAGATGTAGCAAGATAACAATTGCATACCTTGCTGCTTCTTCTATTCCAGCACCTTACAACTCTTTTCCAATGCTCTTCTTCGATTCGTGAAGACCTAGAATTATGCTGTTCTTGGAGTGATAAATATAGTGACCCGAACTTTTTCATGATTATATATTATATAAGATTCATATTTACATGATTAAATGTTTCCAACATGTTAAGCAATCAAACTTGTTAAGACTTGATTAATTGAAATGAGTTTTAGATAGACAATTGACCACCCAGTTTGTCCGGCGATTCACGAACGTTAAAACTTGTAAAAACGACATGATGATATATATATGGATATATATATATTTAACATGATATTATGATAAGTAAGTATCTCACTAAGTATATTAACAATAAGTTATATGCATAAAATGAGACTACTGAATTAAAGAACTCGAAACGATATATATATAACAATTATCGTTATAACAACGTCTAAATTAAAATAAAGACATATGTATTGTATTAAGATATTAATACACTATGTTTAACCTGATAAAATGATAATTAAATATATCATTAAGTGTGTTAACAATGAACTACATATGTAAAACAAGACTACTAACTTAAGGATTTCGAAACGAGTTATATATAACGATTATCGTTGTAATAACGTTTTAATGTATATATATATCGTACTAAGATATATTCATACACCATGTTATCATGATAATATAACAATTTAACATCTCATTGGATATAATAATAATGAGTTGATTACATTAAACAAGGTTGTTAACTTATAAGTTTCAAAACAACACATACATTTAACGACTAACGATGAGTTAATGACTTAATTAAAATGTATGTATATGTATTGTATTAAAATGTATTAATACACTTTTGAAAGACTTAATGACAATATCAAACTACTTCTACTTAACAAAAATGATTACATTTACATTTCCATTCGTTTTCATCAACAATTCTACTCTTATACATACAGTAATTGTACTCGTATTGTACGCAGCTTTTAGATGCATTTACTATTGATCTATACCAATAAAAATCTGCTCCTTAGTAGCCCTAAATGATTAAGAGACATGTGGAACCAAACATTTGGCAACTAGCTTGACTTATTACACTAAAAATCAAATTACAACTCGCTTAAATGGAGACATGGTTCACGTTTTTCTTCACCATCCCACACACTTGCATTTTTCAATTTTCTTTCACTCATTTGATCTCTCTCTTGTTCTCTCTTGATGTTCTAAGTGTTCCTCATCATCTACATCAACATCTACATCAATCTAGCTCAAAAATCAAAACATAAAACAACTTACAAAACAACTACTCAAGAAAACTTCAATAACACTTTCAAGTTTGCAAGATTACTTCCAAGCTTTCAAATCCATTCCAAGTAATCATCTAAGATCAAGAAACCTTTGTTATTTACAGTAGGTTATCTTTCTTATTCAAGGTAATATTCATATTCAAACTTTGATTCGATTTCTATAACTATAACTATCTTAATTCAAGTAGTAATCTTACTTGAATTTGTTTTCGTGTCATGATTCTACTTCAAGAACTTCCAAGCCATCAAAGATCCTTTGAAGCTCAAGTTATTTTTTCATCATTTCCAGTAGGTTTACCTACTATACTTGAGGTAATAATGGTGTTCATAACCTTGTTCGATTCATATATATATATATATATATATATATATATATATATATATATATATATATATATATATATATATATATATATATATATATATATATATATATATATAACTATGTTATTCGAAGAATATAACTTGTAATCACTAGAACATAGTTTAGTTAATTCTAAACTTGTTTGCAAACAAAGTTAATCCATCTAACTTAACTTTTAAAATCAACTAAACACATGTTTTATATCTATATGATATACTAACTTGATGATTTAAAAGTTGGAAAAATGAAGAACACCTTAAAACCGGACATACGCTGTCGTAGTAAAACCGGGGGCTGTTTTGGGTTGGATAATTAAAAACTATGATAACCTTTGAATTAAAAATTTTTCTCATGGAAAAATGATATTTCTTATGAACATGAAACTATATTCAAAAATCATGGTTAAACTCAAAGTGGAAGTATGTTTTTCAAAATGGTCATCAAGATGTCGTTCTTTCGACGACAGAAATGGCTATCTCTTTAAAAATTGACTTATAACCTGTATTTCTAACTATAAACCTATAATTTTTCTGTTTATATTAATAAATTATGGTTCGATACGAAACCATAGCCTTTTGATTCACTCAAAATGGATTTGAAATGAAGAAATTATGGGTAAAACAAAATTGGATAGAATTGCTAGTTTAGCTACGAAAATTTTATAACAAATCTATACTAACCATATACTAACTAACTTATCCTATATTCTATATATATAATATACCATGATAGACCATAGACACGTATACAATGTTTTGACATATCATATTGACATTATCTATATATATTATTTTAAATAACCCATAAGACACTATATGCGGTAATGCTCGAGTTAGCATATAATGGGTCAAGGTTAATTCTAAAATAATATATATACCATGGGTTGTGATCGAGTCTGAGACATGTATACACTGGGTCGTGGATTGATTCGAGATAATATACATAATATGATATATTGATTTATTTATGTACTACTAACTGTGGACTACTAATTGTGGACTACTAACGTTGGACTGTTAACTTAACAACTTAAATCGTCAACACGTAATAAAATATGTTGTGAATATATTTCGATCATACTTTGATATGTAAATATATATTTGTTATAGGTTCGTGAATCGACCCGTGGCCAAGTCTTATTTTTGACGAATTGAAAATCTGTGAAAGTGAGTTATAGTCACACTTTTAATATCTAATATTTTTGGGATGAGAATACATGCAGTTTTCTAAATGTTTTACAAAATAGACACAAGTAATCGAAACTATATTCTATGTTGAATTATCGAACCGAATATGCCCCTTTTTAGCTTGGTAGCCTAAGAATTGGTGTTTATTATAATTGCCACCAATTGACATGAATCCTAAAGATAGATCTATTTGGCCCAACAAGCCTCATCCGGGTTACGGATGCTTTAGTACTTCGATTTATCATATCCGATGAGAGTCCCGGAATGATGGGGATATTCTATATGCATCTTGTTAAGGTCGGTTACCAGGTGTTCAGCAAATGAATGATTTTTATCTCTACGCAGTTTGCGAAATGCCTGATATGAGATGGATGTTTATGAAAAATGAAATCTTGTGGTCTATTATTACAATTTGATATATATATATATATATATATATATATATATATATATATATATATATATATATATATATATATATATATATATATATATATATATATATATATATATATATATATATATATATATGTATATATATATATATAGGTTAAACCTATAACTCACCAATATTTTTGTTGACGTTTAAAGCATGTTTATTCTCAGGTGATTATTAAGGGCTTCCGCTGTTGCATGCTAAATTAAGGACAGGATTTGGAGTCAGCATGTTGTATAATATTGTTTAAAAACTGCATTCGGAATTGTATTTTGTTGTAACATATTAATATTGTAAACCATTATGTTATGGTCGTGTGTAAACGTTATATTTTAGATTATCATTATTTGATAATCTATGTTATGTCTAATAAACCTTTGTCGATAAAATAAAGGTTATGGTTTGTTTTAAAAATGAATGCAGTCTTTGAAAAACGTCTCATATAGAGGTCAAAACCTCGCAACGAAACCAATTAGTATGAAAAGTTTATAATCGATATGAACGGGACATTTCAATAAAGTTGGATCATAGTATTGCTTTTTTAATCTTGCCCTCAATTCTTTACCTTCTTCCCTAATGATCTCAAGATCCACCCTTCAGTAATATCAGGAATATCGAATTTCGCCTGCAATAATAACATGTAACTTGATCAATTAAGTACACTAGTAGTACAAATACAGAATTCTGAATATGTACCATTACTACTGATATGGCCGAAACGGACGGTTTTATTTGTGCGGTGTCGTTAGGTCGCAACACGTCAGAATCAGTCACCAGAAGGGGGTAACGGTTTTATTATTTATATTTAGTGGGGCCTAAACCGTACTACTCCTTATTATGAGTAGGGGAAGTATGACCTGGGGTCGTATTTTAAGATATCAGTAGAATCGAACCTATATTTAAAGCTTAAGATAGTTCTAAGGTGAAAGAGTAGTGGTTACCTAATTTTGGGTTTTTATAGTTTATAAGACAGATAAAGTAAATGCAATAAAATTTATAATTCAGACAAGGTTAAAACAAGCGCATACAATGATTTCAACAGTTACTTTGCCGGAATTATGGAATGCTAGCTCATGAATAGGTAGGGACCTTGTATTCAGTACACTGGTTCTAAACGCCCCTGTCGTAAGACATGTCACTGGGTAATGCGATAGGCGTGAAGATTCTGAATAGACAGCAACGTCCCTTACCCCCAATGCCCGTGCAGTCTGACTACAGGCATACATGTTCAGATGGCTCATCCAATTAAGCGACTTGGTTGGGTGACGTATTAGCATTCCACAAAGGTCTAAACATTCTTAAGCATAATAGAATACAGGATTTACCGTATCCAAGAGAAGTGATGTGTTTAGATGCTTTCGTTAATGATTGGGTTTAAAAGATAGTTAGGCCCTTAAAAAGAGTTCAACCATAAAGAACACCATGGCCAAGTCAAGTTTGACTTCCATGAACATGTTCGGTTATCGTAACGGTACAATCCTCTATGTGTTTAAACAAACAGTTCCTTAATTAACCAAGAATCCCTCAAGCGAGGTGCAATGCTTGAGACCGCGTTATGGTGAAGTGTACTAATCAGCACTGACCGGGTTCCATGGCCTTACTTAGCAGATGTACAGCTTACAACAACCATTGTTCTTCAGCATGCATGTACGAAGTTTATATGCTTGGTGACTACACCAGCATGGTCTAGGACCGATAATGTACTAGGGGTCTAGTTAGATGTTTCAACGAAAGAGTCCTCAGTCAGAATCCAAAGCTTGATAGACTTACTACAACCGGTGTGCCTCAGTCAATCTTGTGTTGTATCCGATAGACTTCCCTTACCAATGGGTGACACATGTAGTGTACTCTGGATCGGGATTCGTGATTTCCCAATAACAGAGCCAATAACTACGTTCTATTAGTTGGAAAAGCGATTGAGTTTAAAGCATAATTGGAAAGCATCTCGACAACATACACAAACCATAATATTATTTCGGCATTATAACTGACTACATCATAGCATACATTAAAGATAACTACTCGCTAATCATGGAAACAATATCACAAAGCATAATAATGGAAGACATTATATAAAGACAAAGGATAGAAGTACCAGTAGATTAAACGAGTTCCTAATACATAAGTGACAGCTTCAAACTTCAGACCGCGCCTAATACAATCTTCGGCGTTCTTCTTCGGGTACTAGATTTCTCGCACGGAGTCGAAGACCTTGAAAGTATGACCAATATTGTAGAAAGAGAGAGAAAGAAGTGAATTGAAGTGTGTGTTGAAATGGATGACAAAGTGTAACAACCCAACCCGTTAACCAACCAATAATGCGAAATAAAAAAAAAGGGTTTTACGGTTTTCACAACATATTATAATAGTTAAAACTAACACGTTCCATCAATAAAAAGAGTTTTACGACACCGGGCCCACATATGCCCAAATTACACTTTAAGTACCAATTTCAAGTTTTCGACCACACTACTTTTAATACAAAATAAAGCCGAGCATGGCGATTGGGGATACGCTACTCAATCCTAATCAATCCAAAAGCAAGCCTTCTAAAGCAACTACGCGAGTCCACTAGTCCCACGCTTACCCGAGCCACCGCATCCATGCAAATCTATAAAAAAGGTAAACAACGAGAGGGTAAGCTAACGCTTAGCGAGTGAGAATATACTACATACATATATATGCATAAAATGGACACGCCACACAAAACCAAATACCGCATACCGGAGCATCCAAGCATAAAGGCAAGCTAGTCTAAGCATACTGTAAGATCACTAAGCAACGAGCTAAAGATACATCAACAAAATATAAGTTCACCAACAACGATGTGAACAATGCCAATAAGGTACACCCGGAGGGTTAGCTACATCACGATAATACAACATTATATGTATACAATATATATATATATATATATATATATATATATATATATATATATATATATATATATATATATAAATATATATATACATATATATATATATATATATATATATATATATACATATATATATATATATATATATTGTATACATAATTTGCTTACGCTTACAACACAATAACCATGGTTAACCAATCGTACAAGGGAATGGCGCTCGCGAAAACGCCATCGGTGTTCATAACATCCGTTAGGGTACTTAACACCTCGTATCACTAACCCCTAGGGTGGCACCTTAACACCTCGGTACTTCACCCCGAGTGGCATCTTAACACCTCGATGCTTCACTCATTATTTTACGGATTGGTGTCTTAACGCCTCGACACTACACCCCTAGGTGGCATCTTAACACCTCGATGCTTCACCCCGAGTGGCATCTTAACACCTCGATGCTTCACTCATCACGTGAAACATGGTGTCTTAGCACCTCGATACTAGACATTTCACGCTACAACAAATAGATACATTATATACCTACACATATAATTATTCCACTCACTATATTAACCCTTCGTCATTGGGGTTATATAAGTCCACATCGCGTGCCCATGTGATAACGTACACACAAAGTGTGCACTTCGCCAAAGTGGTCAACCAAAACGCACAACCGTGCCAATTGGACCTATACACAAGTCCAACAATTCCACCTATACGAGAAGCGAGCTCTATAAGCGAGAACCCCTTCACCCGACCCGCACCCATCCTACACATACATATGCATATAGGATATTTACACTCACCTTGTCGGCTTGAAGAATGCTACCGAATAATCCGCAATCGCTGATGGAATGTACCTAATCCATTTATCACATAACAAGTAACACAATTAGGGTGGATATACAAATCAACCCAAATTAACAACTAGTGCAATTTCGACCCAAATGCACTTCCAAGCACAAACCACACCCAAACTAACCAATAATCACTAACACAAGTGAGAATGGTCCTAGTATGTCAATCAAACCCAATCATAGGTGTTAAACACCTATCTTGCCCAAAATGACACTTAAACCCTAATTTGACCCATAAGAAGTCAATATCACGCCATTAGCAAGTTTTGACACCAAAAGATATTTAACTCGGTTCTATGCTTCAACTTAATCCATTTTAAGTTTATAAACCTTATTAAATCGGCAATTGAGTCATAATCATCAACAAACCCTAATTTTGACTCTAGTCAAAATTAGTCAACCATAAGAACCCTTGATGTGGTAGCGGAGGGGTACGTGATAGTACTATATTTTACTACGAAATACGTTACAAATTACACAAGTTTTAATTATTTATTTACAAAATGGATATACCTAAACCTTGCTACAACACTATAGGCAGTGTACCTAATCGTAGCGTAGTATAGTTTTTAGTAAGTCCGGTTCGTTCCACAGGGAGCGGGCTTATTGCACACTATATTTTTAAACAACTATATTTGTACAAAATATATATAATTATATATAATAATATATAAAAGGGGGTTTACCGTTTAATGACCGGTTTGTCGATTTATATTTTAAGCGAAGCGTATAGTAAATGGTAACAATAAAATAAATAACAATAATTAAAATGACAATAAATAAAAGTACGAGAAAAAATGAAATAAAATATATTATGCTTATTTAAACTTCCGTAACCATGATGGTTGACGTGTTGATTTTAGTTTTATGCCCATGGGTTAATTGTCCTTTGTCCTGGATTATTTAATATGTCCGTCTGGTTTTTGTCCATAACAGTCCATCAGTCATAAATATAAAGTGCGAGTGTCCTCGTCAAATTATTATTATACCCGAAGTTAAATATTCCAACTAATTGGGGATTCGAATTGTAACAAGGTTTTAATACTTTGTTTAATGAATACACCAGGTTATCGACTGCGTGTAAACCAAGGTTTTACTACTTTGTTAACAATTACACCAATTACCCTTGAATGTAATTTCACCCCTGTTTTAATTATTCTAGTGGCTATTAATCCATTCCCGTGTCCGGTTAAATGAACGATTATTCGTACATATAAATACCCCGCCCATCGTGTCCGATCGAGTGTATATGGTAATTTATAGGGACGCCCAATTGTAAATCTTTATATTAACATTAACAAACTATCATTTAGTTAAACAAATATAAAGCCCATTAATAGCTCATAGTCTAATTTCCACAAGTGTCGTTCTTTTGTCCAAACCTCAATTATGGTACAAAGTCCAATTACCCAATTTTAGTAATTAGCCCAACATCATGATTACTTCGGCTCAAATAAGCATAATAATAACTTAAGTACGAGACATTAATTTAAAAAGGAGAACATAGCTTACATTGATTATTTATCGCGTAGTGTTACACGGACAGAATTTCGACTTCAAAAACCCGTAAAATAACCTTTACATAACCCGAACTAATCTAATATAACACTAATCTATATATATATATAATATATATATATATATATATTTGTTTATTATTATTATTATTACACACGGAGTATTATTATTATTTTTATTATTCATTTTACATGCAGAACTCGAGAGCTTTTATAGCCAGAACTGAAATTCACTGCTCCGCGAGTCGCGGCCATTTTGGCCTTCCAGCTCCGCAAGTCGCGGAGGTTCCAAAACCAGCCCACAAGTTCAAGATCCAAGGCTGCCGACGGTTTTTATTTAAATATATATAATATATAAATAATTTTTATAATTATTTATATATTATATTATATTTATATACATAGTAGACTCGTAATTTTTTTTCCGTTGCGTTGAGCGTTGAGAGTTGGTTCATGTACCGGTTCCGGATTTTCGAACGTCCTTGCGTACGCTGAGATATTTTGTACTTTGCGTTTCGTAACTTGTACTCTTGTCATTTTTAGACGTTCCTTATCAATAAATTGAACCTTTTTAATTGTATCTTGTACTTTTGAGCTTTTTGGACCTTTGCGTCTTCAATTCGTTGTTTTCGCCTTTTGTCTTCGCACTTATTTAATATAAATGAATATTACATGAAAATGGAACAATTGCAACTGAAATCTTTACATATCGGAGGGATATTGATACTAAATATATGTTCATTTGGAGCACTATCAAATATCCCCACACTTGAACGTTGCTTGTCCTCAAGCAATACAGTCTTGAAATAAAACACACTAGAATCACTTCTTTATTCTTCACACTTTGTACATCAGTGATTTTGATACGGCGGTATAAACAATGATAGTAGCATTTGTGGTTTACAGTCCCACATGACTATGAAAATTTAGATCTGTTAGGAAATTGGATCTTTATAAAAACATTTGATCTTTTGAAAATTCATGCTAGATTTTACCGTAGACAGGTTTTCCGGAATAACCCTTCACCGGTGTTTGCAAAATATTATTGTGGGTTGGTGGGTTTCAGATTTGAAAATTTTAGCTCAAAACTTATGGTTTTGTGTCACCCACTTGCTAACCTTGTATTAGGAAAGCAACACGTCCAGTTTACTTGTCCCGTATATTACCTTTCGGTAAACTACCGTCCGGTTGTAAAGGAAAGCGATGAACAAGCAACTGTTAAGGCAATGTCCCGTGACATGCTTTTGATTATGGTCTTTAACGTGTCGGATGCAATACTATCCTTTGTAGGAGCAATAGTAAAGATCACCCTATAGTTTTTCGGTCTTGGCAAAAGGTCCTGTCTTCGACCAATATGCAACCACCGTTCTTACGGTTGACACCCGATTTGGTTCAGGTGACCTAATGAATTCCAGGTGAATTCCTAGGATTTTACGTTCAATGAACGCATTGAAAATGGGTTTTCAGAAAACAAATCGGTTTTATTTTTGATCAAAATATTTTCTCGTTCAAGCTCGAGTTTAGATATCATCGAATTCCATGAGTTGTAATTCTCAATCTTTAAAGTCAATCTCAAGGATTGAGTAATATCAGGCTTAAAAGCTGATTTTTAATCTTTGAGGAGATTATCCTTTCTGGGGGTCTGATTCATTAGTCTTATCAAGCTAATTTGCACGGCGCCCTCCCCATTTTACGAGACAGATCCTCTCATGGTTAGGATAAGTCCGACCACTTGACGACCCTGTTTGATGCTGAGGTTCGTGGATTTCCTGCTGATTTTAGAGATGACTTTTCTAGATTTTTCGTCAACCTACAGCTGGTCTGGACGACAACTTCCTGACCTAAATCAAGAAGCGCGTGTCTTTTTCGGAAGACTTTACTTCCTTTTAATGATGGAATTGATTCATCGTGTAGATCCATCTTTTCTTTCAAATATATTACACTAAATCGGGTAAAACAGTTAATTTAGTCCAAAACAAAAGCACCTGCAATAACTTTATAGAAACATGTGATAGATAGTTTTTAATTGAATAACTTGGTACATTCTCCCCACACTTAGTTTCTTTCTTTGCCTTTTTATTCTCCTTTATTCCATTTAAATGAATTCAATCGTTTTAGGGTGTTTCTCAATTTATGTCCTTTCCGAGGTAACGATAATTTCGGTATTAACTCCTAGTTTTCACTGTTCATAAATATGTATAAACATGATTTTGACTTCATTTAGTTGAAAATTTTGAAAAATTTTCACAAAATTTGGCAAATAAACCAAGTGTAAACCCGAGAGAATTTATAACCCTTCCCCACACTTGAGATCATGCAATGCCCTCATTTGCATGAAATCAGACTATAATTATAAATTCATGAGGGTGATTAGTGTAGAAAAGTAATTAAAAATACCCAGTTTGTACTTACAAAGCTCGTCGAATGATAGATGGCGCGCCTCATCGTTCATTCCTTTTGTTGTTTTATCACACATGTTTTTTTCAAAAACGGTTGGTTTTCTGAACTGTTTACTAATATTTGGAAAAGCGTCTTTTACCCTAACTCATCGTGTATTTTTATTAACGAGTTATATATTAACCCGAACCCCGAATTTAACATTAAGTGGGGTTAGACTTCCCCACACTTAGCTGATGACATGTGAAGTCGGTGGAATAAGTTCCACGAATTAAAATAGTGAGCCAGTTATTTGCATCTCGGGTGGTATATACTATATCAATAGGTTTAGAGTTTAGACTCACCCGATCGTCACTACTTAATTCTTTTTTAAGTGTAGCTTTTAGTAAATGGATATGTCTCTTTTCTGGTTCTTGGTCAAATGGATCGATATATACCTACATACATATTTCTATAGGGTGGACAATTCCTAATATTTCCTTCCGTTTATTCTCGGGATCAAAGTTTTCACCTCTATTACCCAATTGGGTGAAATCCGAGGTGTCATTATCTATTATAGCTCGTAGTTCATCTTCGGTAGATGACTCTTCTATAGAGAATATTGGGTTGGAAGGTTGTGGAATGGTGAAGTTCGGTTTGGTCTCGGGGTTAAAATTTTCAACGTTATCGTTTTCCCAAGAGTACCAATTTTTCACCCTTATTTCTTCTTCATCATTCATTGATGGATTGATGATTTTGTCTGTAGAGGCTAATGTGTCGATATGTTGTGAATTTGGTAAGACTGAATAAAAAGTATCATCGGGGTAGTTGGTGATTTCGGAGCTCTCGAATTCATCAAAATTCGATGATATGGGATTTTTTTGAACATGTCTCCTCAGATCAACAGGTGTGTAATTTGATAGAGTTTCAGCTTGCCGGTTTACAAACTCTCTCATTTGTTCATTTTGAGCATCGAGTTCTTCGAGTTTGATTTTTATAATGTTTAAAGAATTTTCGGACACGTAATTTTCCTCGTCTTCTGGTTGTTGACTTTGGATATATTCTTGGGAATAATCCCAATTTGAATTGTGTTCTTCGTAATCGTTCCATTCAGGTTCCGTGGGTGCGTAATTTTCCATAGGAACGTAATAGTAACATTCCCATGTTGAGTGATAATCTCCACAGATTTCACAACCAGTTATTGTTTCGTTGTTCGCGATCCAAGATTGACCGAATGAATTGTTATCAACACTCGTTTGAGGGTATTGATTTAATTGATTTTGGAGTTCAAAAAGAGTTTCCAAGGCCCTGTTTTCAAAATTTTCCATTTTATTGCGATGGACAAATTTTTAGCTACAATGTGTGCGTTCACTAATTATCCTATTAGTTATAAAAATAGAAAAACTTATATAAGTTGTCCAATTAATAGACTTTTCTGCTTTTGCCCACGTTTCGAATAGCCAAAAGATGTAGCAGGGAGCCAGGCACCTTTAAATCGGAAAAGCCACAACTCAGCCACTAACAAATCCAACTATTACTACGAAGCAGAAAATTGTCAACGCCCATTAATTTAACCACTTAAATAATTTTTCTTTCTGTTTGAGATATTAGATAAGAAATAGAGAAAATTCTAAGTCCTAAAAACTAGAGCGTCGAGAAATAAGAAAGAAATAGATTGCATGTCGAAAAACGTCGAAAAATAAAAAGGTAGAAAAATAGGCGTCGAAAAATAAAAATAAGAAAGTAGCACAAAAAAAACGGCGTCGCAAAATTCTAAAGCACCTAAATCTTAGTCTAAGGAATAAGCACTTAAGGGATTTTACGGCAAGACCTAAAAATCTAGAATTAAAAATAAACTACGGCAAATACTAAACTTAAAACTAATTACGAGCGAAAAATATACAAATTACGCTAAAACAAAAAAAAATAAAAAAAAATACGACAATATAAAAAGATATAAAAAGTGATAAAATTACTTATTGTTATAAAAATATTATTATTATTTTTTTTTATATTATTTATTTTATAAAACTATTAAATTATATATTTATAAAAACTAGATTAAAATTTAAAAATAACAAAGTAAATAAATAAACTAAACTAAATAATTAATTAAGATAACCTAATTAGGGTTTAAATAAAAATAATAATAATTATTACACTGTAATTAATGTGTCGACAGAGGTTACCAGACGTGTCTGAGGGGCTTCGCGAGTTGCGAGGTTCCCAGTTCAAAACCTCCGCGAGTCGCGGGGGTTCAAAATTCAAACGTGACAGGTCAGTTTTACAGGTTCAATGTATTTATTTTATTTTTATTTTATTTATTTTTCTGTTTTGTATTTTTACAAAATATTTTTATATAGTAAATAAACACTTATATTTAAAAAAAACCAAAATAGAAATGAAAATATTTTATAAAAACAGATTTATATATATATATATATATATATATTTTTTTTTTCGGTGTTTAATTTTTTTTTTTAGATTTTATATTGTTTTTCTAAAAATAAAATATAAATATACAAAAATAAATTAAAAATATAAAGTTTCGCCGACATCATGATTACTTCGTTTTAAATAAGCATAATAATAACTTAGCTACGAGACATTAATGTAAAAAGGTTGAACATAACTTACAATGATTAAAAATAGCGTAGCGTTACACGGACAGAATTTCGACTTACACCCTTACAATATTCGCTAACATACCCTTATTATTAGAATTATAATTAAAATTAAAATATAAATTATAAATATAAATATAAAATGGATATTTGTTTAATTATTTATTTACAAAATGGATATACCTAAACCTTGCTACAACACTATAGGCAGTGTACCTAATCGTAGCGTAGTATAGTTTTTAGTAAGTCCGGTTCATTCCACAGGGAGCGGGCTTATTGCACACTATATTTTTAAACAACTATATTTGTACAAAATATATATAATTATATATAATAATATATAAAAGGGGGTTTACCGTTTAATGACCGGTTTGTCGATTTATATTTTAAGCGAAGCGTATAGTAAATGGTAACAATAAAATAAATAACAATAATTAAAATGACAATAAATAAAAGTACGAGAAAAAATGAAATAAAATATATTATGCTTATTTAAACTTCCGTAACCATGATGGTTGACGTGTTGATTTTAGTTTTATGCCCATGGGTTAATTGTCCTTTGTCCTGGATTATTTAATATGTCCGTCTGGTTTTTGTCCATAACAGTCCATCAGTCATAAATATAAAGTGCGAGTGTCCTCGTCAAATTATTATTATACCCGAAGTTAAATATTCCAACTAATTGGGGATTCGAATTGTAACAAGGTTTTAATACTTTGTTTAATGAATACACCAGGTTATCGACTGCGTGTAAACCAAGGTTTTACTACTTTGTTAACAATTACACCAATTACCCTTGAATGTAATTTCACCCCTGTTTTAATTATTCTAGTGGCTATTAATCCATTCCCGTGTCCGGTTAAATGAACGATTATTCGTACATATAAATACCCCGCCCATCGTGTCCGATCGAGTGTATATGGTAATTTATAGGGACGCCCAATTGTAAATCTTTATATTAACATTAACAAACTATCATTTAGTTAAACAAATATAAAGCCCATTAATAGCTCATAGTCTAATTTCCACAAGTGTCGTTCTTTTGTCCAAACCCCAATTATGGTACAAAGTCCAATTACCCAATTTTAGTAATTAGCCCAACATCATGATTACTTCGGCTCAAATAAGCATAATAATAACTTAAGTACGAGACATTAATTTAAAAAGGAGAACATAGCTTACATTGATTATTTATCGCGTAGTGTTACACGGACAGAATTTCGACTTCAAAAACCCGTAAAATAACCTTTACATAACCCGAACTAATCTAATATAACACTAATCTATATATATATATAATATATATATATATATTTGTTTATTATTATTATTATTACACACGGAGTATTATTATTATTTTTATTATTCATTTTACATGCAGAACTCGAGAGCTTTTATAGCCAGAACTGAAATTCACTGCTCCGCGAGTCGCGGCCATTTTGGCCTTCCAGCTCCGCAAGTCGCGGAGGTTCCAAAACCAGCCCACAAGTTCAAGATCCAAGGCTGCCGACGGTTTTTATTTAAATATATATAATATATAAATAATTTTTATAATTATTTATATATTATATTATATTTATATACATAGTAGACTCGTAATTTTTTTTCCGTTGCGTCGAGCGTTGAGAGTTGGTTCATGTACCGGTTCCGGATTTTCGAACGTCCTTGCGTACGCTGAGATATTTTGTACTTTGCGTTTCGTAACTTGTACTCTTGTCATTTTTAGACGTTCCTTATCAATAAATTGAACCTTTTTAATTGTATCTTGTACTTTTGAGCTTTTTGGACCTTTGCGTCTTCAATTCGTTGTTTTCGCCTTTTGTCTTCGCACTTATTTAATATAAATGAATATTACATGAAAATGGAACAATTGCAACTGAAATCTTTACATATCGGAGGGATATTGATACTAAATATATGTTCATTTGGAGCACTATCAACCCTAATGGTTTCCAAAACACCAATAATCACTAACACTAGTGATTATACACCATTTACAAGTCTTAAACATGACTAAATCATTAACCAACCCAAAACCCGCCAAATATCATAATAGCAAGTTTCCATAAACCCTCTTCATCAACCAAATGGGTTTTACAACTAACAATCTCAAACCCTAACTTGAATATCAAATCTAACAAATGAAATTCGGAGTTAGGACTTACCAATACTACCAAAACGTAGCTAGGAGCGAGATGAACTACTTTAAAACCCGAGCTTTGGCTAGAATTCGACTCCTTCTTCTCCAAATCAAGCTCTCTCACTCTAGAACTCTTCCTCTATCTCTAAATATGGATGAGAGTGTTAGTGTGGGTGAGAAATGAGCTCCAATGGAGTTCTAGATCAGTTTTGGTGACCCTAAACTGACCCCAATTGAAAAGACCAAAGTACCCCTCATTTAAACCTTTTAAAAAAGATGAAAATTGCTTCTGACGCGATCAGAGCGCCGCGCCATAAGGTGGAGCGCCGCTCCAATCTTCAGGTCAGTTTTCAGTTTCTTGTTTTGGCCATAACTTTTTGACCGTAGCTCCGTTTTCGATGAATCAAATATCGTTGGAAACGTAATAAGATTTTCTTTCCAATGGTAAGGCTTTGAAACATCAACACAAATTTATTTGGGGTTGAAAAGATACGTACACACCTTGTCACTTCAGACAACGTCCAGTTTCCTTCGACGTTCGAGCAAGCAACACGTACATGCTGCGTACACTTCATACACGCATCGTACATCATAAATATATTATGTACAATAAATATTTGGGTCTTACAACTCTCCCCCACTTAAACTCGATCACGTCCTCGTGATCTTCTCCACTTAATCAATCCAGAACTACTCAACGGCCCTCAATCCTAAGTTCCAATCCGAACCTTCCTAGACAATTCTTCCCAATGAATCACCTGTAACAACTAAAATCGTCACCCGCGATTTATCAAAACCACAATCCGAGCACTAAAACCCACTCAATTCCCCATATCGGGAAAAACTCAACCCATCTCGTACCGAGATATCCATTCCTTAGCGTACCTTTACCAAGGACAACGCTAAAAATGACCAAGTCTTGACCTAAAGTCAACAATCCGAACGTTGAAGATCGAACCACATGAATCCTTACGGATTACACTTACTACTAAACATCCTTTGTAATGCGCAATACAACCAATACGCCACTATCCTAACATCATATGAGCGAAACACGGCTATCGCAATCACTAATCACACAACATGGTCCTCACGATCCCACCATCGGTGTATAAAACGACCGATAGATCACACCACACGGTCCTTACGAACCCACCATCGGTGTATAAAACAACCGATAGATCATTCAACACCGGATGAAGTCAGCGGACCCCGTCAACGGTCATGCTTCACTGATATAACACTACACCCATGATGAAGTCAGCGGACCCCGAAGGGCATGCTTCACCAATCAACGATCTCATGATGAAGTCAGCGGACCCCGAAGGTCATGCTCGACCAATCAACGATCTCATGATGAAGTCAGCTGACCCTGAAGGTCATGCTTCATCAATCACCAATACCATGATGAAGTCAGCGGACCCCGAAGGTCATGCTTCATCAATCAACGCCCTTTTGGCCTCGAACGACGAGTAGCGTAACATCGCGCTCTGCTACGCCATAGTGAATCCTAACGGATACCACTAACCATTCACACAATCGAGCAAGAGCCACCTATATGAAACATAGGCACAAAACATTAATTCTCTAAAAGAGGATCTAATACGCACATCCCTTAACCGAGGGATTTCACTTTGCTCGCCATATCCATCCATTATCTCTCAACGAGATTTACCACATTACCACCTTGGTGATAATTCAAATCCAAAATCATAGGTACAATTTAACCGAAATTGTACTTTACCACAAATCGACCAAATCTAGGTCCCGACAAAAATTTCGGATCTACCAAAAGCATTGTCCGAAATCTCACACTAAAACCTCCGTGTGCGGGAGTGTAACTCCTCCACTTGGAACTACGTTCCATAACCGCATCTCGTATACCCGCACAATGCTACCAAAGGTAGACTTTACCAATAATTGGGTTCACACGGCCCATCACCATGTCTTGTTTCAACTTTGAGCATACCAAGGATCCTAACCTATCCTTAAACACTTCGAACGAAAAGTGTACCACAAATTACACGAACTATACACTCGCAATCATCCAATTGCTTTAGTTTGTCGAATTTCACCCGATCACTCTTGTACCTAAGGGTTTCACTTCGGTACCCTAAGTACAATGTAACCGCAACACAATCGGAGTCGAACACCACGCTAGTAGGTATAAAAAGGCACCTAATGTCGCGTCACATAGACTCCTTTACGAACATACATCGAGATCAACACTCGATTTCGAGAGTTTCAATCCACCCGACGAACCTCATGGTTCATCAACTTCAACACGAAAGCGAACACGCGCTTAACGACCGAACACCAAAACCCATTTCCATGGTTTGGTAGAAACATTTCCCAAATACTAAGGAATGCTTGGTTGCACCAAGTCTTACGCCCTTCGCCCGACAATCAAACGTCACCATAGGGTACTTCCATTCGGAACGTCACCCATATCAATAACATGCACAACACCATTGAGACTTTAAGGGTCTCACTCAAACGAGCTTAACGACCCGATACCAACCAAAATGCTTAAGCACCCAAGGATTCGCACCATAGGATTAAGGCACAACACACCACTTATACACTCTACTGAGAACAAACCGGAACCATAAACGTAAACCGCCCGCTTGCTATGAATTATCTCCAACGGAGAATAAAGTTTAGCTAAGACTTACGCGCATACCGCATGTTATTACAAACGAACAACATATAATTCGGTACTAAAAGTACCTGATGTAGCGCTGTTGGGCTTCCGTGCTCCACTACCCATCATGTAATCGCGCTCTAACCTCCTAACCCGATCGTCATGCGATTCGAAACACTCTGACTTCCGGTGTCCCTCCATCCGGAAAATGAAACACCTGATTGAGCCTAAAGGCACCACCGTACAATCTTGTGCCAAATGACCCCGTTCCCCACATTTAAAGCACGTGAACTTGTAACCCTTCTTACTCTTCTTCTTCACATTCTCGACGCCTTCAGGCGTACTTAGTGTGTGACGACCCGGAAATTTTCGACCAAATTTAAACTTAATCTTTATATGGTTTCGACACGATAAGCAGAATCTGTAATGTTGAGTCTCAAAAACTTTGGAACAGCTTACATGAATACATTTGCCCTTTTGACCATTTCCGACGATTCACGAACAATTAATTGTAAATAGATGAGTGTGTGTGTGTGTATATATATATATATATATATATATATATATATATATATATATAATTGAAAATATAATTTGATATATTATATGTTGTTGTTATTAAAAATTAATTGTGCAAAATAAAATAAAAATATGATATTATGATAATTATTATTTAAAAACACATCCATGTAAATAAAGTATATTAAATATATATTTTGTGATTTCGAATCTATTTAGTAAACGATAGTGACACTCAAATGTCACTCGATCGATATTAGGCAAATTAAATTTGAACTTATGTGATTTTAAAGTAAACGGTGTACGAAATACTATCCCTAATTAAACGGTCGGTAGAAAGTAAGGCTGCTAACTGTGTGCTTGCACTTTTCAATTAGAATTAGGAATTCATAATATATATATATTATTATTATCAAAAATTATTATTATATTATATTACCTATCAACTTGATGCTATATATTTATATATGCGATTGTGATACGTACACTAACACCACACAATTTTCAAACACCAATTGCCATCATTTTGAAACCCACTACACTTATTCTTGTTTCAACCAATCATTTCTCTTGTTTGTATAAGTAAAGTTGTTAATGTGTGCGCTTTTACATACTTTATATTTATATTTTTACATACTTTATATTTATATAGGTAAATGATAGATGACATATAACAAACCGGGACCATAATGATTTGTTTTCTTTCTTCACCTTATTCGACCTTGGTAACTTCCTACATATATAGTACAAACATATAAGAAAAGAAGTCAATCCACTATCACCATCTTTTCTTTAATAAAAGACACCACTTGCAAATACTACAAAACTTCTCTTGTCGAGCAAACTCACCCTCCACTATCATATTATATTATATATAAATATAAATATATAGATATAGATTATGCATACATGAAACCAACAACAACCATTCTCAATTCTATTTCTTTTGATCACCAACACAAATTAACATAAACTCAAACCAATACCATTTCCTATCTAGATTACCAATTTTATGCCATCACCACCATTTGGCCAACACCCATTTCATATGCATGTTTCTTCTTCAACCATCGACTACCAAGACAACATCACAAAACCACAAAATACTATGTTGATGCGTCTGTTTTATGATACAATCGACCAAGAACAACCACCTAGCTTGTTACTGTTTTTTTTCCTACCTGTGCAAACTCTTGCTACAGCTTTCGACTCCTTTTCTATTTAACAGGAACGAGAACCACAAAAACTGCTTCTTATTTCCTGAATACTTACCTGCTGCTGCATACATGTTCCTGTACCCATTTTAATCCAGGTGACACACTGCAACCTTTCTTTTATGTTTCCTACCCAAGATCTAGAACAAAACTCGTTTTATTCGAAATATATGCACTACTACTATACTTCTTTTCTTATATATTTCACCAACACCTGAAGACCCACAAATCCACCTGTGATTCTCATTTATTTCTGTAATTTGAAACCAATCCCTTAAACACCACTTGCCATCATCAATTGTTGCATACTCCTAATCAAAAGCAAAACAACAATACAAATACAAAACTTAAAAACTATTATGAGAAGTAGATAATGAACCGATTACCTGCTATCCCTATGTTTCTTCTTTAGATTCACAACCACTCTAAAACGCCACCCATTTATATGTTTCCTGCTACTGTTGGCCGATTTAAATCACCACCACAAACCATTTTGGCCTCCGGAGCTAATCAAACTGCTTAATATCGAATTGATTTCATAATCAGGTTTCTGATCATTCCTTGATGCTTCGTGATGTTTTAATTCAAATTAACAATCATTGGATGATTAAAAATCCCAAAGTCAAACTAATGTTCATCGAGGTTAATATTTCGATTCACAAATTATAGTATGTTTTCGATATAATTAATGGCTATCGAGTATTTAGGAGACGAATTACAATAACCTCATGAAGGAATTTATACCTGAAACGCTTTTGATATCAGATTCTAACTTTCATCTTCATCATCACCATCGCCATTATTCTTAACAAAAATTCGAGTTTATTGATAATCATAACCGTGATTCTCTCTTAGAATTTATTAAGTGTGGATCTAGGAATCAAGTTCATTTGATTTTGTGACTTGATTTTTTTTTATAAAGGTTAACCTAGAAAAGGGATTTGGGTGTGCGTATGATAGAGGATGAAGGTTACAGGAACCGAATGATAAGTAGGCGGTTTCTTTGAACTCCTAAAGCCCAACACATTATTATTTTTAATGGGCTTCTAATTAATTTCGATTGGGCCGAGAGTTGTTGTAGAAAAACGGGGTATATATTTATTCTGGGCTAGAAGAATATCAGAAGAAGAGAAACAGTGTGATGGTTTAAGATGTTAGCGGGTTTGCGAGAGGTCGCGGGTTCGAGTCCCGCCTTGGGCAGTTTATTTTCCTTTTAGCATTTTAAGGTAGTTTTTGTTATAAGTATTATTATTATTATTATTATTATTATTATTATTATTATTATTATTATTATTATTATTATTATTATTATTATTATTATTATTATTATTATTATTATTATTGCTATTATTGTTATCATTATTAATATGACAAATAATTTTTTTTATATAAAATATACATATTACGTATATATATTACATTAATGTTACATAAATTTTTATAAAATAATATTACTTATGATTTTATATATAATTAATTTACATATAGTATAAATATATATTTTAACATAATCATACATTTAAATATAAATTTTGATACAATATATATTATTTTAAGTAAATATATATAATTTATAATAAATGACATATATATATATATATATATATATATATATATATATATATATATATATATATATATATATATATATATATATATATATATATATATTTTAATAAGAATTTGATATATATAAATATTAAGTATAATAATAATATTTGTTTACTATTATTATATGTGTTAATACTGCTGGATAAATGACTGATATAGGTTCGTGAATCAGAGGCCAACCCTGCATTGTTCAGTTTGTCTAATGTCGTTATATGTATTTTTACTACAAAATACATTAGGTGAGTTTCATTACTCCCCTTTTAAATGCTTTTGCAATATATATTTTTGGGGCTGAGAATGCATGCGTTTTTATAAATGTTTTACGAAATAGATACGAGTAATCGAAACTACATTATATGGTTGAATGATCGAGATCGAATATGCCCCTTTTTATATAGTCTGGTAATCTAAGAATTAGGGAACAGAAACCCTAATTGACGCGAACTCTAAAGATACATCTATCGGGCCCAACAAGCCCCATCCAAAGTACCGGATGCTTTAGTACTTCGAAATTTATATCATGTCCGAAGGAGGATCCCGGAATGATGGGGATATTCTTATATGCATATTGTGAATGTCGGTTACCAGGTGTTCAATCCATATGAATGATATTTTTGTCTCTATGCATGGGACATATGTTTATGAGAAATGGAAATATGAAATCTTGTGGTCTATTAAAATTATGAAATGATTATTTATGTTAAACTAATGAACTCACCAACCTTTTGGTTGACACTTGAAAGCATGTTTATTCTCAGGTACGAAAGAAATCTTCCGCTGGGTAATTGCTCATTTTAAAGATATTACTTGGAGTCATTCATGACATATTTCAAAAGACGTTGCATTCGAGTCGTTGAGTTCATCAAGATTATTATTTAGTCAATTATGGTTAGATATATTATGAAATAGTATGCATGCCGTCAACTTTCGATGTAAATGAAAATTTGTCTTTTAAAACGAATGCAATGTTTGTAAAATGCATCATATAGAGGTCAAGTACCTCGCAATGAAATCAACTATTGTGAATAGTTTATAATCGATGTGGACTTCGTCCGGATGGATTAGGACGGGTTTTGACAGTTGGTATCAGAGCAGAGGTCTTAGTGAACCAGGTCTGCATTAGTGTGTCTAACTGATAAGTCGTTAAGAGGCATTAGTGAGACTGAACTTCGACCATGTCTGCATGTCAAAAGTTTTGCTTATCATTGCTAGTCGGAATTCATTTGCTTATCATCCTTAGGAAAATTACCTGCTTATCATTCTTTGCATTGACTGCATGAATAGTGTATAGATAAAATTCATATCTTAGCGTATCTGCTACTTCATATCTTAGTGTATCTATTACTGTAACTTTGCCTGACAACTTCCGTAGATTCCTCCGTAACTTATGGGATTTTAGTATTATATATGCATATGTAAATTATGTATAGCAGGGTACTAATCTACATCCTATAATCTATTTCTTATCGAAAAATCCTTCATCTGATCGTACGAGATGAATCCTGCAACCAGTTCGAGTCCCTCAGATTCTGATAGCTATTCCGATAGTTATTCCGACAGCTATTCCGACATAGATGTTCACCTAAGCTCCGAAAACAACGTCACCTACATGAATCAACCAATCAGCCATTATCAATTCATCTGATGGGTTCGTAGTCGACTTAATTAATGGAAACGCGCAGAAGGCAATCCCTTCCACCAACCGAATTCACCTCTTGACAATGAACCTGAAGCGTTTATCGACGAACCTGTTCGAGACACCATTTTCAGTCTCATTTCCGGGGTAACTTGACAAGATTATATCCTATCCACAATTCTGAACCTTATTCATCCGCTCATTCCGACCGACAATCATCCTGGAGTAATAAGTCAACAAACTTTGCACTCGAATAATCAATTCGGAGAATATGGTGCAAAATGTACCAGCTTCAGCAACATCACCGGCACCAATAGTACAATCAATAATAGCACCAGTACCATCAACAATCCATGCTTCAATATCATCATCTGTACTTTGATTATGATCTTCGTTCGACATGTCGAATATGTAATCTCTAAAGTTTTAAAGATTATTTATTCTAGTTCCAACCGAAAGGCAAATGAGTTTAATATTATATTAACTCATTAAATCCATGAATACATCTGAAGAAAATATATATGTATATATGTTTTCATAAAGATTGTAATTAAAAATTCTCTTGTACAAACTGTTAATGGTGAAAATATTTTAACGGGTAGGTAATACCCGAGGACTATTTAAATTTCACATTAATAAGTTACATTGTACGTTCTTCGAATCTGTTTCAATAGTCATATACTATCCTACTTACATCCACCGATATACAAATCCGTTCACCACAGAATAACCATATTCATCCAATTACATATTTAGATTTTGATTTATCAGAATCCAACAAGTGACATAATGAAGAAATAATGGACACAATAAAAATTGATTAGAAACAGACAAATTAACAATATGAAATTTTGTTAAGAAACCACGCTAACAAAATCCTAGCTAACTATTCCTAGCTAACTGTTAATTCCATATTACATTTTATTTATTGCAATTTAATTATCGCAATTTATTTTATCGTAATTTTAATTCTAGCAATTTTATATATCGTTATTTAATTTCTGTTATTTACTTTACGCATTTTATTTATCGTCATTTAATTTCCGTTATTTACTTTACGCACTTTAATTATCGTCATTTAATTTCTGTTATTTATTTTACGCACTTTAAATATCGGGACACGTATACAAGGTTTTGACATATCATATCGACGCATCTATATATATTATTTGGAATCACCATAGACACTCTATATGCAGTAATGATCGAGTTCTCTATACAGGGTTGAGGTTGATTCTCAAATAATATATATACTTTGAGTTGTGATCGAGTCTGAGACATGTACACGGGTCACGATATTTATTGATTAATTCGAATATTATATATTAAACTATATATGAATTACTGGACTGTTACTGTGGACTATCAACTGTGGACTACCAACACTAGACAATTAAAATGAAATAAAATATTGATTATAACATATGAAACTAAACAATTCTTCAAGTTTGCCACTTGATTTCATTTTAAACCCCATTCGTATCATCACAATTACAATCTGCGTTCAAACCTTTCATGATTCTTGAAAACACCTCAATCGATAGGATGAATCAACCGCACTTCATCTACGGGAGAAAAGATTGATGCATTTAGTTATGCATCTGAAAAACTTTCGGAAACTGAGTAAACGTTTAACACATAGTTGTGATAATTCCTTTAGTGTTATTATTACCCAAAATAACTTGGTAATTCCTTTCAAAGTAGCAAATTTTGTCACAGCTCCATTAAATCAACTTCGACTTTTCGTTCGAAACAACCTTATTATCACCTTGGTTTATATGTATGCTCTTTTATTGTTACCGGGGAACCTTTTATATTCCACCATATTACCGTCAGCGTTTAATCATCTAAAAAAAAAAACACACAATTCTCTTGAAATCACCTCAGATCGATAATCAATGATTCAGATATGGTAGCAGTAAATGTAGAAGAATCGGCAAGCAGTATTTTGAAAACTCACATCATATCTACATCAACAGTTATATGTATAACATTTATCTCTTAGAATAATGATCTTCCATTCTGAAATTCTGAAGAGCACCCAGTCTGTGAACCAATACTCTGAATTTTGAAAAGTTGAATGAAGCAACAAAAACTGTAAACGACTTTAATCATCGAAAGTTTGATGATAAAGAATAGAATGTTGGAAAAGCTCAGAAAAGTTGGAACTGGAAAACGAATTGATCTAACCACGAAGGAGACCAAGGACAAATACAAGGACCAAACCCTATATTCAAAGGATTCAGGTAATTCTGGATCCGTTGAAATCTTTAGAGAATATCTTGCTCCGAGGTCATGTTAAAATCTTGCGGAAAATCTTCCTCATCAACCATCGAACTTAGAAATTCCAAAATATCATCATCAATATCTTCGATATTTCTGAGGATATTTTCATAAATATTCTCGTCCGAAATTATACACCTCTTCGTGCTTCCTGTGTATCATTATGTTGGAAACATTCAATGGAAAATTTAGTACCGAAAAGCGGATTATGCGAAACTATGAAGGAAGCTGTGAACAAATCACAAAGAATAAGTTTGACTTCAAAGAATCCAAATGATTCCGTTTCTGATGAAATCTTTATCGAATACCTTGCTTCCGAATCTAAACCCTTACGGATAAATCTTCTTCATCATCCATCGATATTAGAAATTCCAAGATATCATCGTATCTTTCATTATAAATATCCTCCATATTTCTGAAGATATTTTCATAACTATTCTTATCTGAAATCAATAATCTATTCGTGCTATCAATGTTACATTATATAGAAACTGTTAGTTTCTATATTCTGTAAACTTTCGAGCTTAAAATATGAATGTTTTTGAAGTAGTGTTGGGAACTGATGCATGAGTTAGTATAATATAATGACACTTGATCAACGTGATTATATTACAGTAAGTCATGCTGAGTTTCTAATAAAATCTGATGATGGTTCACAGTAGATTATACCATCATCATGTGTCATGTTACATAACTCTTTCATTTTACATAACCTCCGAACATATCAAGAAGAATATATTCTTGATAGTTCTATCGTCTGTATTTTTGATAAATTTGAAAATCAAATCGTGCTATCACGTTCCACCCTGCTTAAAACATTATAATCATTTAGAACTCTATATCTACAAATTCTGGACCATTATTCGCTTGACTTGGAGTCGGGAAGAGAAAACAAGAGCATGGAGCTCCGAAAAATAAAGGAAAAATATAAAGCCGATCACAAACATAGGAATTACAAATCGTGTATATCAATGTTTATCGCCACATAAAGACACGGGAGAATCAAAAACACTATAACCCCAAGGGCGAAGTAGAAGAAAACAGATTCCTCCGATGAAAGTTGAAAAAGGAGAATGATTGTGGCAATAGTCATGATAAGGACAAGTATCAGAACTGGATTAAGCATTTTCACAATCTTTTGGATGTATGAACTAAGAAAGAAAGTATAGGAATGGTGAGAATAATAGAACGGAAGAGTTTAATTTATAGTGGAAATATCAGACAGAGTAATCGAGGCAGATCACCGTATTTAATTATAGAGATCTTAATTTCCTTACTCGCCGAAGAATCAAATTTTTTTTTAAATTTCGAAGATTTTCTTTAAATCCCTTGAATTCCGGAATTCAACCAATACAACGTCAAAAGTTAAGGCGCACCTTATTTTCTAAATTCAACCCTGACTCTGTCAAAAGTTAAGACGAATCTTTACTTTTCCTATTCCAATCTTTTGTGAAAACTTCACTTGTACGCTTCACATAATCGAATCATTTTATCTATATTAATCAATAATGATAAAACTCTATTTATCAACTCATACTCGTCATGAAAACATTTTTATGGTTAACCATGACGACCTTACTCAAATTTCGGGACAAAATTTCTTTAACGGGTAGGTAATGTGACGACCCGGAAATTTTCGACCAAATTTAAACTTAATCTTTATATGGTTTCGACACGATAAGCAAAATCTGTAATGTTGAGTCTCAAAAACTTTGGAATAGCTTACATGAATACATTTGCCCTTTTGACCATTTCTGACGATTCACGAACAATTAATTGTAAATAGATGAGTGTGTGTGTGTGTGTATATATATATATATATATATATATATATATATATATAATTGAAAATATAATTTGATATATTATATGTTGTTGTTATTAAAAATTAATTGTGCAAAATAAAATAAAAATATGATATTATGATAATTATTATTTAAAAACACATCCATGTAAATAAAGTATATTAAATATATATTTTGTGATTTCGAATCTATTTAGTAAACGATAGTGACACTCAAATGTCACTCGATCGATATTAGGCAAATTAAATTTGAACTTATGTGATTTTAAAGTAAACGGTATACGAAATACTATCCCTAATTAAACGGTCGGTAGAAAGTAAGGCTGCTAACTGTGTGCTTGCACTTTTCAATTAGAATTGGGAATTCATAATATATATATTATTATTATCAAAAATTATTATTATATTATATTACCTATCAACTTGATGCTATATATTTATATATGCGATTGTGATACGTACACCAACACCACACAATTTTCAAACACCAATTGCCATCATTTTGAAACCCACTACACTTATTCTTATTTCAACCAATCATTTCTCTTGTTTGTATAAGTAAAGTTGTTAATGTACGCGCATTTACATACTTTATATTTATATAGGTAAATGATAGATGACATATAACAAACCGGGACCATAATGATTTGTTTTCTTTCTTCACCTTATTCGACCTTGGTAACTTCCTACATATATAGTACAAACATATAAGAAAAGAAGTCAATCCACTATCACCATCTTTTCTTTAATAAAAGACACCACTTGCAAATACTACAAAACTTCTCTTGTCGAGCAAACTCACCCTCCACTATCATATTATATTATATATAAATATAAATATATAGATATAGATTATGCATACATGAAACCAACAACAACCATTCTCAATTCTATTTCTTTTGATCACCAACACAAATTAACATAAACTCAAACCAATACCATTTCCTATCTAGATCACCAATTTTATGCCATCACCACCATTTGGCCAACACCCATTTCATATGCATGTTTCTTCTTCAACCATCGACTACCAAGACAACATCACAAAACCACAAAATACTATGTTGCTGCGTCTGTTTTATGATACAATCGACCAAGAACAACCACCTAGCTTGTTACTGTTTTGTTTTCCTACCTGTGCAAACTCTTGCTACAGCTTTCGACTCCTTTTCTATTTAACAGGAACGAGAACCACAAAAACTGCTTCTTATTTCCTGAATACTTACCTGCTGCTGCATACATGTTCCTGTACCCATTTTAATCCAGGTGACACACTGCAACCTTTCTTTTATGTTTCCTACCCAAGATCTATAACAAAACTCGTTTTATTCGAAATATATGCACTACTACTATACTTCTTTTCTTATATATTTCACCAACACCTGAAGACCCACAAATCCACCTGTGATTCTCATTTGTTTCTGTAATTTGAAACCAATCCCTTAAACACCACTTGCCATCATCAATTGTTGCATACTCCTAATCAAAAGCAAAACAACAATACAAATACAAAACTTAAAAACTATTATGAGAAGTAGATAATGAACCGATTACCTGCTATCCCTATGTTTCTGCTTTAGATTCACAACCACTCTAAAACGCCACCCATTTATATGTTTCCTGCTACTGTTGGCCGATTTAAATCACCACCACAAACCATTTTGGCCTCCGGAGCTAATCAAACTGCTTAATATCGAATTGATTTCATAATCAGGTTTCTGATCATTCCTTGATGCTTCGTGATGTTTTAATTCAAATTAACAATCATTGGATGATTAAAAATCCCAAAGTCAAACTAATGTTCATCGAAGTTAATATTTTGATTCACAAATTATAGTATGTTTTCGATATAATTAATGGCTATCGAGTATTTAGGAGACAAATTATAATAACCTCATGAAGGAATTTATACCTGAAACGCTTTTGATATCAGATTCTGACTTTCATCTTCATCATCACCATCGCCATTATTCTTAACAAAAATTCGAGTTTATTGATAATCATAACCGTGAATCTCTCATAGAATTTATTAAGTGTGGATCTAGGAATCAAGTTCATTTGATTTTGTGACTTGATTTTTTTATAAAGGTTAACCTAGAAAAGGGATTTGGGTGTGCGTATGATAGAGGATGAAGGTTACAGGAACCGAATGATAAGTAGGCGGTTTCATTGAACTCCTAAAGCCCAACACATTATTATTTTTAATGGGCTTCTAATTAATTTCGATTGGGCTGAGAGTAGTTGTAGAAAAATGGGGTATATATATATTCTGGGCTAGAAGAATATCAGAAGAAGAGAAACAGTGTGATGGTTTAAGATGTTAGCGGGTTTACGAGAGGTCGCGGGTTCGAGTCCCGCCTTGGGCAGTTTATTTTCCTTTTAGCATTTTAAGGTAGTTTTTGTTATAAGTATTATTATTATTATTATTATTATTATTATTATTATTAATATTATTATTATTATTATTATTATTATTATTATTATTATTATTATTATTATTATTATTATTATTATTATTATTATTATTATTATTATTATTATTATTATTGCTATTATTGTTATCATTATTAATATGACAAATAAAAGTTTTTATATAAAATATACATATTACGTATATATATTACATAAATGTTACATAAATTTTTATAAAATAATATTACTTATGATTTTATATATAATTAATTTACATATAGTATAAATATATATTTTAACATAATCATACATTTAAATATAAATTTTGATACAATATATATTATTTTAAGTAAATATATATAATTTATAATAAATGACATATATATATATATATATATATATATATATATATATATATATATATATATATATATATATTAATAAGAATTTGATATATATAAATATTAAGTATAATAATAATATTTGTTTACTATTATTATATGTGTTAATACTGCTGGATAAATGACTGATATAGGTTCGTGAATCCGAGGCCAACCCTGCATTGTTCAGTTTGTCTAATGTCGTTATATGTATTTTTACTACAAAATACATTAGGTGAGTTTCATTACTCCCCTTTTAAATGCTTTTGCAATATATATTTTTGGGACTGAGAATGCATGCGTTTTTATAAATGTTTTACGAAATAGACACGAGTAATCGAAACTACATTATATGGTTGAATGATCGAGATCGAATATGCCCCTTTTTATATAGTCTGGTAATCTAAGAATTAGGGAACAGAAACCCTAATTGACGCGAATTCTAAAGATAGATCTATCGGGCCCAACAAGCCCCATCCAAAGTACCGGATGCTTTAGTACTTCGAAATTTATATCATGTCCGAAGGAGGATCCCGGAATGATGGGGATATTCTTATATGCATATTGTGAATGTCGGTTACCAGGTGTTCAATCCATATGAATGATATTTTTGTCTCTATGCATGGGACATATGTTTATGAGAAATGGAAATATGAAATCTTGTGGTCTATTAAAATTATGAAATGATTATTTATGTTAAACTAATGAACTCACCAACCTTTTGGTTGACACTTGAAAGCATGTTTATTCTCAGGTACGAAAGAAATCTTCCGCTGGGTAATTGCTCATTTTAAAGATATTACTTGGAGTAATTCATGACATATTTCAAAAGACGTTGCATTCGAGTCGTTGAGTTCATCAAGATTATTATTTAGTCAATTATGGTTAGATATATTATGAAATAGTATGCATGCCGTCAACTTTCGATGTAAATGAAAATTTATCTTTTAAAACGAATGCAATGTTTGTAAAATGCATCATATAGAGGTCAAGTACCTCGCAATGAAATCAACTATTGTGAATCGTTTATAATCGATGTGGACTTCGCCCGGATGGATTAGGACGGGTTTTGACATCGTGCCCTCTTGCCATGAGCACCATGTAATCCTAACCTTGCAAGTACATCTTCATCATCGCTACCTCGAGGTTTGGGAAACATCTTTTCAAACTCTTCCTTTACAACTTTAGTCACTTGGTCTCGGACCATTTCCGTCATTTGTCCTTCGACCAACTCCTTCGTTACCTCTCTAACTTTGCCGGTGAAAACCGAGACATATTGTTCAAACACAGCCTCAATCCTTAACGTTAACTCATCCTTCCCTTCATGAATAGGCTCACTCGTTCCGCATCCATCTTCCATTTTCATTCTAAGGAATGCAAACGATTAGATCACGAACGTATAAACCACATGCACAACACCGTCCCATCTTGCTAACACTCGTCGTACATCACTTGTTAGACATGATTTGCACCTGTAATAAGGTTTGCAAGTCCTTATTACGCATACACGCCGTATCAACTTGTTAGTATAACGACTGCCTCGCTTAATGACATAAACAAACACAAACAAATTCTACGCGACAACATCACACGCGAGAATTATTATCACAACACAAAGTCATATTAATAATATCCGCATTACTAATATAGACGTTAGTCCACCTACAAACAAGGAACTAACTATAACCCATTCCGGTCCGTAATTCCTACAAGTCCCGTAACAAATTAAGCACACACAAAAGTCTAAGTCTAGGCACCTATCTCAAGTCACCTAAATCCCTTAGACCATGCTCTGATACCACTTGTAACAACCCAACCCGTTAACCAACCAATAATGCGAAATAAAAAAAAATTTCTTTGTACAGCAAATGGCGCGACGCGCAAAAGGGCCTGGACAGGCTGCTGTCCCAAAAAGTCCCAAATGCGAAAATGTTTGACCACTTCCCGACACATTTAGACTAAACGGTTTTCACAACATATTATAATAGTTAAAACTAACACGTTCCATCAATAAAAAGTGTTTTACGACACCGGGCCCACATATGCCCAAATTACCCTTTAAGTACCAATTTCAAGTTTTTGACCACACGACTTTTAACACAAAATAAAGCCGAGCATGGCGATTGGGGATACGCTACCCAATCTTAATCAATCCAAAAGCAAGCCTTCTAAAGCAACTACGCAAGTCCACTAGTCCCACGCTTACCCGAGCCACCGCATCCATGCAAATCTATAAAAAAGGTAAACAACGAGAGGGTAAGCTAACGCTTAGTGAGTGAGAATATACTACATACATATATATGCATAAAATGGACACGCTACACAAAACCAAATACCGCATACTGGAGCATCCAAGCATAAAGGCAAGCTAGTCTAAGCATACCGTAAGATCACTAAGCAACGAGCTAAAGATACATCAACAAAATATAAGTTCACCAACAACGATGTGAACAATGCCAATAAGCTACACCCGGAGGGTTAGCGACATCACGACAATACAACATTATATGTATACAATATATATATATATATATATATATATATATATATATATATATATATATATATATATATATATATATATATATATATATATATATATATATATATCGAATAACATAATTTGCTTACGCTTACAACACAATAACTATGGTTAACCAATCGTACAAGGGAATGGCGCTCGCGAAAACGCCATCGGTGTTCATAACATCCGTTAGGGTACTTAACACCTCGTATCACTAACTCCTAGGGTGGCACCTTAACACCTCGATACTTCACCCCGAGTGGCATCTTAACACCTTGATGCTTCACTCATTATTTTACGGAGTGGTGTCTTAACACCTCGACACTACACCCCTAGGTGGCATCTTAACACCTCGATGCTTCACCCCGAGTGGCATCTTAACACCTCGATGCTTCACTCATCACGTGAAACGTGGTGTCTTAGCACCTCGACACTACACATTTCACGCTACAACAAATAGATACATTATATACCTACACATATAATTATTCCACTCACTATATTAACCCTTCGTCATTGGGATTATATAAGTCCACATCACGCGCCCATGTGATAACGTACACACAAAATGTGCACCTTGAAATGTCCCGTTCTTATTGATTAAAAACGTTCCATATTAATTGATTTCGTTGCGAGGTTTTGACCTCTATCATTTTTCAAAGACTGCATTCATTTTAAAACAAACCATAACCTTTATTTCATCAATAAAGGTTTAAAAAGCTTTACGTAGATTATCAAATAATGATAATCTAAAATATCCTGTTTACACATGACCATTACATAATGGTTTACAATAAAAATATGTTACAACAAAATAAGTTTCTTGAATGCAGTTTTTACACAATATCATACAAGCATGGATTCCAAATCTCGTCCTTATTTAAGTATGCGACAGCGGAAGCTCTTAATAATCACCTGAGAATAAACATGCTTAAAACGTCAACAAAAATGTTGGTGAGTCATAGGTTTAACCTATATATATCAAATCATAATAATAGACCACAAGATTTCATATTTCAATACACATCCCATACATAGAGATAAAAATCATCCATATGGTGAACACCTGGTAACCGACATTAACAAGATGCATATATAAGAATATCCCCATCATTCTGGGATCTTCCTTCGGACATGATATAAATTTTGAAGTATTAAAGCATCCGTTACTTTGGATGGGATTTGTTAGGCCCAATAGATCTATCTTTAGGATTCGCGTCAATTAGGGTGTCTGTTCCCTAATTCTTAGATTACCAGACTTAATAAAAAGGGGCATATTCGATTTTGATAATTCAACCATAGAATGTAGTTTCACGTACTTGTGTCTATTTTGTAAATCATTTATAAAACCTGCATGTATTCTCATCCCAAAAATATTAGATTTTAAAAGTGGGACTATAACTCACTTTCACAGATTTTTACTTCGTCGGGAAGTAAGACTTGGCCACTGGTTGATTCACGAACCTATAACAATATATACATATATATCAAAGTATGTTCAAAATATATTTACAACACTTTTAATATATTTTGATGTTTTAAGTTTATTAAGTCAGCTGTCCTCGTTAGTAACCTACAACTAGTAGTCTACAGTGAAAGGACCCGTTCATATACATTATAAACGATTTACAATAGTTGATTACATCGCGAGGTATTTGACCTCTATATGATACGTTTTACAAACATTGCATTCGTTTTTAAAAAAACAACCTTTCTTTACATCAAAAATTGACGGCATGCATACCATTTCATATTACATCCAACTATAATTGACTTAATATTAATCTTGATGAACTCAACGACTCGAATGCAACGTCTTTCAAACTATGTCTTGAATGACTCCAAGTAATATCCTTAAAATGAGCTAATGCACAGCGGAAGAATTCTTTAATACCTGAGAATAAACATGCTTTAAAGTGTCAACCAAAAGGTTGGTGAGTTCATTAGTTTATCATAATCCATCATTTCCGTAATAGTAATAGACCACAAGATTTCAGTTTCTATAAATATCCGTACACTCGCAAGTGTATAAAAGTATTCTATAAGTTGTAGGCACCCGGTAACAAGCCTTAATGTTCATGTTTTACCCTCTGAAGTACACCAGATCAGGTGTGTTTAAAATAACCTCGAAGTACTAAAGCATCCCATAGTCAGGATGGGGTTTTGTCAGACCCAATAGATCTATCTTTAGGATTCGCGCCTACCGTACATAGACAAGTAGTTTAATGTTACCAAGCTAAGGGTATATTTCTGGTTTAAACCCACATAGAATTAGTTTTAGTACTTGTGCCTATTTTGTAAAACATTTATAAATCAGCGCATGTATTCTCAGCCCAAAAATATATATAAAAAGGGAGCAAATGAAACTCACAATACTGTATTTCGTAGCAATTATTTATATGACGGCACTGAACAAGTGCAGTGTTTGTCTCGGATTCACGAACCTATATTAAGTATATATATTTATATGTTGGTCAATATCTGTCTAACAATTTAGGTCAAGTCGTAGTGTATCACAATCCTAATGCTCGAGACCGACATGCAAAAGTCAACAAAAGTCAACTTGACCCAAAATGACTTCCAAAATCTATACATGTTTATTATATAACTTATATATAGTAGTTTTATATATTTAAATATATTTATCAGATCTTATTATACTAAATAATACAAGTCATTTATTAATAAATAAAAATCTATATTAAAATTCATATATGATAAAAATATACTTTTATATATCTCAAATAATAAAATTTATAAAATTCACTTAATATCATAAAAATATAGTGGTATGTATTATTAATGTAATTACATTACGTGTATTAAAAATATCTTTGTACGCATATTTATTTGATAAAATAATATTGATAATAATAATAATGATAAAAATAATAAAATGATAGTTTCAATAAAAATATTAATTTTTAGTAATAAAGATAATTTTAGTAATAACATCAACTGATAACAGTTATAATAATCATTTTAATAATAATATTAAAATTAATGATAATTCAGTTGACCATATCTTTTAATCCGTTCATCGAAACCACACGATTTCTAAATGAAAAGTTATTAATTTTTTTCTTTAGATTTTCAACGACATGCATATCATATAACTTATCTCAGTAGCATATGTATCAAATTCGTGATTTATCATAAACTATTTAACGACGAAACTAAGCATACAAACATGCATAATCATATATACTCGAGCACTAGTCAGGGATACACTATTAATATATAAAAGATAAGATATGAATGCTCACGTATCAATATTGTGATTCAATATTGCAGGAAAGTACATAGATGCAACGAAAATGATAAACGTTAGGTTGACCTCACGAGCAATACCCTCGATCAATACCCATAACCTTCATAGCTATAACCCATAATTTCCTTAGCTCTATCCCATTTGAAAACTTATTTTGAAATCGTCTGAATATAACTCCGTCGTAGTATTTTATGTACACTAATAATATCTTGAAATAATACTAAGTAAATATATATATATATATATATATATATATATATATATATATATATATATATATATATATATATATATATATATATATATATATATATATATATATGTAATTCGATTGAGAGAGTTTAGAGAAATATATTTTCAAGTTTCTATGAAATAATGAAACCTATTGAATTCTATTTATAATAGATTTTTGAATTATTAAAGTGAATTATTAAAGTATGAATTATTAAAGTGAATTATTAAAGTATGAATTATTAAAGTGAATTATTAAAGTATGAATTATTAAAGTGAATTATTAAAGTATGAATTATTAAAGTGAATTATTAAAGTGAATTATTAAAGTTAAAGTAAAATAAAAGTAAAGTAAAGGTAAAGTTAAAGTATAGTAAAAGTATAAAACTATGTACGTATAATACGCGTATAAAAATATATATAATATTAATTTAAATCGTTATATATATATATATATATTTAATAAAATAAAATATAAATATCGTTATCTTTATCATACTGGTTAAGTAATGAGTTGTTAAAAAAAATAGATTTCTTAAATCATAGTGGACCTCATAACATAGGCCCGTAATCATATCATAATGTATCTGATAATTTAATCATTTGATATTATCTCTTAATTCTGCCGATAAATATATCAAAACAAATATATTTATGTAAAGTATCATATATCTAATACTTTGTTAATGTTTTCAGTTAATATTATATATTATATATACATATCTATATACACATAATTGTTCGTGAATCGTCGAACACGGTCAAAGGGTAATTGATTACATGAATGTAGTTCTAAACTTTTTGAGATTCAACATTACAAATTCTGCTTATCGTGTCAGAAACATATAAAGGTTAAGTTTAAATTTGGTCGGAAATTTCCGGGTCGTCACAGTACCTACCCGTTAAAGAAATTTCGTCCCGAAATTTGATCGAGGTCGTCATGGCTAACTATAAAAATGTTTTCATAATGAATATGAGTTGATAAATAGAGTTTTATCATCATTGAGTAATATAGATAAAATAATTTGATTACTCGAAGAGTATAAGTGAAGCTATCGCAAGAGAGTGAAATGAGTAAACGTATATTCATTTTAACCGATGACGTAGTTATGATTGATTTCCGGAATTCATGGGATTTAAAGAAAATCTTTGCAATAAGATTTGGTTCTTCGGCGATTAAGGAAATCAAGATCTTCTTTGATTAAATGCGATAATCTGTCTCGATTTCTCTGTCTGATATTTTACTATAATTCCACCCCCTTCGTTTCTTTATTTCCACAGCTCACACCTTCTAGTCTTTCTCCCCAATTCATACTTTAAAGCAGTCGTTAATATGCTTCATCCAGTATTGATTCTTGATATACTTTTAACTTTCATATCTGTCATTCTTCTTTTTCATCTACCACCGGAGGAAGTTATTTTCTTCTACCATTACCTTGGGGTTATTGTGTTTTTCATTCTCCCGTGTCTTTATATTGCTATACGCATTGATATACACGGTTTGTAATTTCGGGGTTGTTATCGGGCTTTATATTCTCCATTATATTTCAGAGCTTCATGCTTTCGTTTTCTCTTTCCGACCTTAAGTCAAGCGGATAATGGTCCAGAATTCGTAGATATGAATTTTTGGATGAACATAGTTAATGTTCCAAGAAGAAAATCGTAATGGCACGATCTTGATATGGCAAATTACCAGAATATCCGAAAATATAGAGCTATCAAGATGATATGTTCTTAATATGTTTAGAAATTGGGTAGAATGTAAGAGTCGTGTAAACAGTACATGATGACAGTATGTTCTGTGAATCATCACGTTCCATTAGAAACTCAGCATGACTTACTGTAACATAATAACGTTGATCATGTGTCATTATATTATACTAACTCATGCTTCAGTTCCCAACACTACTTCAAAAACATTCCTATTTTAAATTCAAAATTTTTTTTTTTAGTATTTAGAAACTAACACAGTTTCTTTTTATGTTGTAACGCAGATATTGCGAAGAGATAAAAGATTTCAGATAAGAATAGTTGTGAAAATATCTTCAGGAATATCGAAGATATTATAATAAAAGATACGATAATATGGATGATGAAGAAGATTTGTCTGTGAAGGTTTAGAATAAGAAGTAAGTTGTTTGCTAACAATTTCAGTAGACACTGAATCATTTGGATCCTTTGAAAGCAGGTTTAGTCTTTGTAATTTGTTCACGGCCTCCTTCATGGTCTGCTCAATCCGTTTTCCAGTTTCAACCTTCTCTTTTTCTCAGCTTTACCACCATACTATTCTTTATCATCAAACTTTTGACTGTTAAAGTCATTTACAGTTTTTGCTGCTTCATCAGCATTTTTCCAATTTTGGAGAACTAGTTCATAGTTTGGGATGTTTTTCAGAAAATTCACATTTGAAGTATGTAAGTCTAGGAGATAGACGTTATATGTATAACTTTTGACGTAAAATTGTCGCGAAATTCAAAATACTGATTGCTAATTCCCAGTAGTTGGTGTGACAATTATTGTTACAGGATGTAGGTGAGTACATGATGGGTTTTAATGAATAAGTATAGTGGCTTTTCGGAGAGGCTTAAGTCGAAGGTTAATGAAGTTGTTGATAAGTTTACTGCTAATGTGGTGAGATATGAAAGGTTCCCCAGTAACAATGATGAAGGGGTAATTGTTATAATAAGGTTTATTCGTATAAACAAATGAAGGTGATTTGCTGGAGCTATGACAAAACTGTCTATTTTGGAAAGAGATTGAAAAATTATATTTGGTAATAAATATCAAAGGATCTGACATGGATACGTGTTAAACTATAACTTTGGTTTCGAGAGCTTTTCAGATGCATGACAGTGGGTAATATGTGGTTGGATCATCATCTCGCATGTCTTTAGGAATTTCGAAGTGTTTGAACACATATTGTAATTGTTAATATACATATGATGTTCTAAGATTTTGAATGATACAAATATTTTTGTGAGTTCCATGAATAGAAATGAGGTTCTAGGACAGTTTTGAAGTCAAAGTATAGTTTTGAAAGATGTAGGAATCTAAGAGTGATGCTTTTGGTTATATCTTGAATCGAATTCTGAGATTTCAAAATCAGAATATGTAATTAGATTTTGAATGAGTATGGTTGTTTTGATTTCTATAAAAGAATGTATATTGTTGTGAAAGTAGGGAGTATAATGGATTATTTGCTGAATCAGATTCGAAGAATGTAACATATTAATTGTGAATTTATATATCTCTCTCGGGTATTACTTACCCGTTAAAAAAAAATTCACAATTAATATTTTGTACAAAAGAATTTTATTACAGTCTTTATGGAAATATATATGTGTATATTTCTTCAGATGTAATATTGATTTAATGAGTTAATATTAAATTAAACTCATTTGATTTATGGTTAAGGGTAAGATAGATAATTTCTAAACTTTAGAAATTACATAATCGCCGTAGAATGTTTCCCCAATGAAGTTATGAATCAATACTTCATCGTTGTGGTATTCCTTGGTATCTACATGGCGTATGACGTCGATGCTCGTGGGACAAATTGTGAAGTTGAGGTTTGCGATGCGGTTGTTGTTGGTAGTGGTAATGGTACTGTTGATGGTGGTACTGGTTATGCTGTTGGTGCTGCTGCTGGTGTTTGTAACCTTTGCACCATATTCTCCAAAGCCACTACCCGAACGCGAAGCTCGTTGACTTCTTCTATTACACCAGGGTAATTGTCGGTTCAGACGAGCGGATAAATAAGATCTAGAATTTGGTGTAGTATACAATCATGACGAGATACTCTGGAAATGAGAGAGAAAATGGTGTTTCGGACAGGTTCGCCGGTAAGTGCTTCAGGTTCATTGCCAAGAGGGCAATGTGGTGGATGAAAGGGATCGCCTTCTTCTTGTCTCCAATGGTTAAGTAGATTACGAACCCATCCCTAATTCATCCAGAATAGATTATGGCTAATTGGTTGATTCATTCTGGTCACGCTGCTTTCGGAGCTCATGTGGAAATCCATATCGGCATAGCTGTCGGAATCCGAGGAACTCGAACTGGTTGAGGGATCCATCTTGTATGATCAGGGAAAGAATTTTTTGGTATGAAATAGATTGTAGAATTTAGATTTGGTATTCTTCAATACATAATTTACATATGTATATATAATACCAAAATCCCATAAATTACGGAGGAATCTTTGAAAGATGTCAGTCAAAGTTCACAGTAACAGATATGCTAAGATAAGAATTCGTCTATACACTATTATGAAATAAATGTAGGAAAACGCGTCTAGACTTAAGAATGATAAGCAGGTAATTTCCTAAGGATGGTAAGTAGATGATTTCCGACTAAAAATGATAAGCAAAAATTTTGACATGCAGACACGGTCGAAGTCCAGACTCACTAATGCATCTTAACAACTATCAGTTAGACACACTAATGCAAGACCTGGTTCGCTAAGACCACCGCTCTGATACCAACTGAAAGGATCCGTTCATATACATTATAAACGATTCACAATAGTTGATTACATCGCGAGGTATTTGACCTCTATATGATACGTTTTACAAACATTGCATTCGTTTTTAAAAGACAAACTTTCTTTACATCAAAAATTGACGGCATGCATACCATTTCATATTACATCCAACTATAATTGACTTAATATTAATCTTGATGAACTCAACGACTCGAATGCAACGTCTTTCAAAGTATGTCTTGAATGACTCCAAGTAATATCCTTAAAATGAGCTAATGCACAGCGGAAGAATTCTTTAATACCTGAGAATAAACATGTAGTGACCCGAACTTTTCCATGTTTATATATATTAATTGAGATTGATATTTACATGATATAATGTTTCCAACATGTTAAGCAATCAAACTTGTTAAGACTTGATTAATTGAAATATGTTTCATATAGACAATTGACCACCCAAGTTGATCGGTGATTCACGAACGTTAAAACTTGTAAAAACTATATGATGACATATATATGGTTATATATAGTTAACATTATATTATGATAAGTAAACATATCATTAAGTATATTAACAATGAACTACATATGTAAAAACAAGACTACTAACTTAATGATTTTGAAGCGAGACATATATGTAACGATTATCGTTGTAACGACATTTAATGTATATATATCATATTAAGAGATATTTGTACATCATAATATCATGATAATATAATAATTTAAAATATCTTTTGATATTATAAACATTGGGTTAACAACATTTAACAAGATCGTTAACCTAAAGGTTTCAAAACAACATTTACATGTAACGACTAACGATGACTTAACGACTCAGTTAAAATGTATATACATGTAGTGTTTTAATATGTATTTATACACTTTTGAAAGACTTCAATACACTTATCAAAATACTTCTACTTAACAAAAATGCTTACAATTACATCCTCGTTCAGTTTCATCAACAATTCTACTCGTATGCACCCGTATTCGTACTCGTACAATACACAGCTTTTAGATGTATGTACTATTGGTATATACACTCCAATGATCAGCTCTTAGCAGCCCATGTGAGTCACTTAACACATGTGGGAACCATCATTTGGCAACTAGCATGAAATATCTCATAAAATTACAAAAATATGAGTAATCATTCGTGACTTATTTACATGAAAACAAAATTACATATCCTTTATATCTAATCCATACACCAACGACCAAAAACACCTACAAACACTTTCATTCTTCAATTTTCTTCATCTAATTGATCTCTCTCAAGTTCTATCTTCAAGTTCTAAGTGTTCTTCATAAATTCCAAAAGTTCTAGTTTCATAAAATCAAGAATACTTTCAAGTTTGCTAGCTCACTTCCAATCTTGTAAGGTGATCATCCAACCTCAAGAAATCTTTGTTTGTTACAGTAGGTTATCATTCTAATACAAGGTAATAATCATATTGGTTCAATTTCTATAAATATAACAATCTTATTTCAAGTGATGATCTTACTTGAACTTGTTTTCGTGTCATGATTCTGCTTCAAGAACTTCGAGCCATCCAAGGATCCATTGAAGCTAGATCCATTTTTCTCTTTTCCAGTAGGTTTATCCAAGGAACTTAAGGTAGTAATGATGTTCATAACATCATTCGATTCATACATATAAAGCTATCTTATTCGAAGGTTTAAACTTGTAATCACTAGAACATAGTTTAGTTAATTATAAACTTGTTCGCAAACAAAAGTTAATCCTTCTAATTTGACATTTAAAATCAACTAAACACATGTTCTATATCTATATGATATGCTAACTTAATGATTTAAAACCTGGAAACACGAAAAACACCGTAAAACCGGATTTACGCCGTCGTAGTAACACCGCGGGCTGTTTTGGGTTAATTAATTAAAAACTATGATAAACTTTGATTTAAAAGTTGTTATTCTGAGAAAATGATTTTTATTATGAACATGAAACTATATCCAAAAATTATGGTTAAACTCAAAGTGGAAGTATGTTTTCTAAAATGGTCATCTAGACGTCGTTCTTTCGACTGAAATGACTACCTTTACAAAAACGACTTGTAACTTATTTTTCCGACTATAAACCTATACTTTTTCTGTTTATATTCATAAAATAGAGTTCAATATGAAACCATAGCAATTTGATTCACTCAAAACCGATTTAAAATGAAGAAGTTATGGGTAAAACAAGATTGGATAATTTTTCTCATTTTAGCTACGTGAAAATTGGTAACAAATCTATTCCAACCATAACTTAATCAACTTGTATTGTATGTTATGTAATCTTGAGATACCATAGACACGTATACAATGTTTCGACCTATCATGTCGACACATCTATATATATTTCGGAACAACCATAGACACTCTATATGTGAATGTTGGAGTTAGCTATACAGGGTTGAGGTTGATTCCAAAATATATATAGTTTGAGTTGTGATCAATACTGAGATACGTATACACTGGGTCGTGGATTGATTCAAGATAATATTTATCGATTTATTTCTGTACATCTAACTGTGGACAACTAGTTGTAGGTTACTAACGAGGACAGCTGACTTAATAAACTTAAAACATCAAAACATATTAAAAGTGTTGTAAATATATTTTGAACATACTTTGATATATATGTATATATTGTTATAGGTTCGTGAATCAACCAGTGGCCAAGTCTTACTTCCCGACGAAGTAAAAATCTGTGAAAGTGAGTTATAGTCCCACTTTTAAAATCTAATATTTTTGGGATGAGAATACATGCAGGTTTTATAAATGATTTACAAAATAGACACAAGTACGTGAAACTACATTCTATGGTTGAATTATCGAAATCGAATATGCCCCTTTTTATTAAGTCTGCTAATCTAAGAATTAGGGAACAGACACCCTAATTGACGCGAATCCTAAAGATAGATCTATTGGGCCTAACAAGCCCCATCCAAAGTACCGGATGCTTTAGTACTTCGAAATTTATATCATATCCGAAGGGTGTCCCGGAATGATGGGGATATTCTTATATATGCATCTTGTTAATGTCGGTTACCAGGTGTTCACCATATGAATGATTTTTATCTCTATGTATGGGATGTGTATTGAAATATGAAATCTTGTGGTCTATTATTATGATTTGATATATATAGGTTAAACCTATAACTCACCAACATTTTTGTTGACGTTTTAAGCATGTTTATTCTCAGGTGATTATTAAGAGCTTCCACTGTCGCATACTTAAATAAGGACGAGATTTGGAGTCCATGCTTGTTTGATATTGTGTAAAAACTGCATTCAAGAAACTTATTTTGTTGTAACATATTTGTATTGTAAACCATTATGTAATGGTCGTGTGTAAACAGGATATTTTAGATTATCATTATTTGATAATCTACGTAAAGCTTTTTAAAACCTTTATCTATGAAATAAAGGTTATGGTTTGTTTTAAAAATGAATGCAGTCTTTGAAAAACGTCTCATATAGAGGTCAAAACCTCGCAACGAAATCAATTAATATGGAACGTTTTTAATCAATAAGAACGGGACATTTCAGTTGGTATCAGAGCGTTGGTCTTAGAGAACCAGAATTTTGCATTAGTGTGTCTTATCGAGTTTGTTAGGATGCATTAGTGAGTCTGGACTTCGACCGTGTTTACTTGAAAAATGATTGCTTAACAAATTTTGTTGGAAACTATATATTTTTAACAAGTGAATATTATGTGATATATTAATCTCTTAACGTGTTTGATATTATGTGATAGATGTCTACCTCTAGAACAAGTCCCATTGACTCACCTAATAATAATGAAGAGTCAAATGTAAATTGGAATGATTCGTGGACTGATTCACAAGTTCCCGAAGAGGAACCGGAAGAAGAGTCGGAACCGGAAGAAGAATCAGAATCGGAAGAAGAATCGGAACCGGATGAAGAAATAGAACCGGTGGGGGAAATAATAAAACGGTTAAGTAAAAGAAAATCCTCAACCAACCGACCAAGGTTAATTATGGTCAATAGTGTTTCCGCCAAGGAAGCAAAATATTGGGAGGATTACCAATTCTCCAATGAATCGGATTCCGACGAGAATTCCGATGATGTTATAGAAATTACCCCAACTGAATTTAAAAAGGCAAAAGAAAATAATAAGGGAAAGGGCATAAAAATAGAGAAATCTAATTCCAACCCCGATGAACTTTATATGTATCGTCAACCCCCGAAGTCCTTAAGTTGTAACAATGACCCGGGAACCTCTAAACCACCAGGTTTTTCTAAACCAATGTGGATAACGACGGCTCGTATTAGGGGAACATCATATATCCCTAGAAACTTGGCAAAACGAACCAAAACCGAAGAAGAAGAAACAAGCGAGTCGGAATAAGATAGTTGTATTCGTGTGGTGTAATATATGTAATATAGTGTGCTTATGCTTTATGATATATGTAAAAATTGCTTGTATTAATAAGTATTTTTTTTATGAATCTAACTCTTGTCTATTTTACAGTATAAAAACACAAAATGGATAGACAACCCAATATTTTAAGAGACCTACCCGGAGACATGATTGATGAAATCTTGTCTAGAGTCGGTCAGAATTCTTCGGGACAACTATTTAAGGCGAGATCAGTTTGTAAGACATTCGAAGAACGTTCCAAGAATGTCTTGGTTTATAAGAGACTTTCGTTTGAAAGATGGGGGATATCACATTGGGAAACCCATAAGTTACGATGTGTTTACTTTGACGCATATATTACGGGGAACCCAAATGCTATTTTACGCAACGGGTTAAGAAATTATTTTGACTCAATATATCCGAATATTGGACTTCGTGATTTAGAAAAAGCGGCTAACATGCAACATAAAGAAGCATGCTATGCTTATGGATTAGTAATGTTCACTTCTCACCAAAGTGAGAACAAGAACATCGGGCTACAACTATTAAACAAAACGTTTCCACAAGTGACGGAGTCGGTAATTGGGGTAAGAAATGAGGTTTTTAGATTGTTACGGAACTGTTGGACATTACGTAACCCTCGTCCCTTTGATGACGTTACAACACGCTGTCTTATCAACGGCCATAACGGTTATGTTGCACAAGACCAAGGATGGGAAGTAGTCCTAGTAAAACCAGAATGCATGACTTATTTCTGGACGTATGAATTACGTGTCTTTATTGCCTTTGCTGAACGACTTGTGTACTAGCTAGAATTGTCTTCACAACTATCTTGTATCAAAGTTATTGTGTGCTATATTTCATGCTTTATGTAAAATAAGCGGTATTGTAAGTTTGTAAAATATTGTATAAAAGTTTGAACGCGAAATATTATTATAATCAGTTTTTCATATAGAATTGTAGTAGTTGAATTGTATATTAGCTACTAAGTATGAACTTAACGGGTAGGTACTACCCGAATTTAAACTTATAAAACGCTAATATGAAGAAAAAGCTTTTATAAATGAGTTCATATTATGCTACGAAATACTATTAACTACTCTTAATATTCTGTATGATTAACTTGTTCCATTTAACTATTTTGAAGGAAATGGCACCGACTACTCGACACACCGTGAATATGAATGAAGAGGAATTCCGTACTTTTCTAGCTTCAAACATAGCCGCAGTACAGGCTGCGCTACATACCAACAATAACCTTGGATCTAGCAGTACAGGAAATCGTGTAGGATGCACCTACAAAGAATTCACTGCCTGCAAACCTTTGGAATTTGATGGAACCGAAGGACCGATCGGATTGAAACGGTGGACCGAGAAGGTCGAATCGGTGTTTGCCATAAGTAAGTGTACTGAAGAGGACAAAGTGAAGTACGCTACGCATACCTTCATAGGTTCTGCGTTAACATGGTGGAATACCTATCTAGAGCAAGTGGGACAAGATGATGCGTACGCACTACCGTGGTCAGCATTCAAGCACTTGATGAACGAGAAGTACCGTCCCAGAACCGAGGTCAATAAGCTCAAGACAGAACTTAGAGGGTTACGAACCCAAGGATTTGATATTACCACGTACGAAAGACGATTCACAGAATTGTGCCTATTGTGTCCGGGAGCATTCGAAGATGAGGAAGAGAAGATCGACGCGTTTGTGAAAGGATTACCGGAAAGAATCCAAGAAGATATAAGTTCACACGAGCCCGCCTCCATACAACAGGCATGTAGAATGGCTCACAAACTAGTGAACCAGATTGAAGAAAGAATTAAAGAACAGACTGCTGAAGAGGCCAATGTGAAGCAAGTCAAAAGAAAGTGGGAGGAAAACGGTGATAAGAATCACCAATACAACAACAACAGCAATTACAACAATAATCGCAACAATTATCCCAACAATCGCAACATCAATCGCAACTACAACAAACGGCCCAACAATAACAACAACAAAAACAACAACAACAACAGCAACTACAACAATCATCCCAACAACAATAATAACCGCAACAACAACAACAATCAGAAGCAGCTATGCCAAAGGTGTGAAAAGTATCACTCGGGGTTCTGCACCAAATTTTGCAACAAGTGTAAAAGAAATGGTCATAGCGCGGCGAAGTGTGAGGTCTACGGACCAGGGATTAATAGAACGAAAGGAACAAATGGTGTCGGAACGAGTAATGGCGGAGCAAGTAGTGTCGGAGCAAGTTATGCCAATGTAGTTTGTTATAAATGTGGAAAACCGGGCCACATTATTAGAAATTGCCCGAACCAGGAGAACACGAATGGACAAGGCCGTGGAAGAGTTTTCAATATTAATGCGGCAGAGGCACAGGAAGACCCGGAGCTTGTTACGGGTACGTTTCTTATTGACAATAAATCTGCTTACGTTTTATTTGATTCGGGTGCGGATAGAAGCTATATGAGTAGAGATTTTTGTGCTAAATTAAGTTGTCCATTGACGCCTTTGGATAGTAAATTTTTACTCGAATTAGCAAATGGTAAATTAATTTCAGCAGATAATATATGTCGGAATCGAGAAATTAAACTGGTTAGCGAAACATTTAAGATTGATTTGATACCAGTAGAGTTAGGGAGTTTTGATGTGATAATCGGTATGGACTGGTTGAAAGAAGTGAAAGCGGAGATCGTTTGTTACAAAAATGCAATTCGCATTATACGAGAAAAAGGAAAACCCTTAATGGTGTACGGAGAAAAGGGCAACACGAAGCTACATCTTATTAGTAATTTGAAGGCAAAAAAACTAATAAGAAAAGGTTGCTATGCTATTCTAGCACACGTTGAGAAAGTACAAACTGAAGAAAAGAGCATCAATGATGTTCCCATTGCAAAAGAATTTCCCGATGTATTTCCGAAAGAATTACCGGGATTACCCCCACATCGATCCGTTGAATTTCAAATAGATCTTGTACCAGGAGCTGCACCAATAGCTCGTGCTCCTTACAGACTCGCACCCAGCGAGATGAAAGAACTGCAAAGCCAATTACAAGAACTTTTAGAGCGTGGTTTCATTCGACCAAGCACATCACCATGGGGAGCTCCTGTTTTGTTTGTCAAGAAGAAAGATGGTACATTCAGGTTGTGTATCGACTACCGAGAGTGGAACAAACTTACCATCAAGAATTGCTACCCACTACCGAGAATCGATGACTTATTTGATCAACTACAAGACTCGTCTGTTTATTCAAAGATTGACTTACGTTCCGGGTATCATCAAATGCGGGTGAAAGAAGATGATATTCCAAAGACTGCTTTCAGAACACGTTACGGTCATTACGAGTTTATGGTCATGCCGTTTGGTTTAACTAATGCACCAGCTGTGTTCATGGACCTTATGAACCGAGTGTGTGGACCATACCTTGACAAGTTTGTCATTGTTTTCATTGATGACATACTTATTTACTCAAAGAATGACCAAGAACACGGTGAACATTTGAGAAAGGTGTTAGAAGTATTGAGGAAGGAAGAATTGTACGCTACGTTTTCAAAGTGTGCATTTTGGTTGGAAGAAGTTCAATTCCTCGATCACATAGTGAACAAAGAAGGTATTAAGGTGGATCCGGCAAAGATAGAAACTGTTGAAAAGTGGGAAACCCCGAAAACTCCGAAACACATACGCCAGTTTTTAGGACTAGCTGGTTACTACAGAAGGTTCATCCAAGACTTTTCCAGAATAGCAAAACCCTTGACTGCATTAACGCATAAAGGGAAGAAATTTGAATGGAATGATGAACAAGAGAAAGCGTTTCAGTTATTGAAGAAAAAGCTAACTACGGCACCTATATTGTCATTGCCTGAAGGGAATGATGATTTTGTGATTTATTGTGATGCATCAAAGCAAGGTCTCGGTTGTGTATTAATGCAACGAACGAAGGTGATTGCTTATGCGTCTAGACAATTGAAGATTCACGAACAAAATTATACGACGCATGATTTGGAATTAGGCGCGGTTGTTTTTGCATTAAAGACTTGGAGGCACTACTTATATGGGGTCAAAAGTATTATATATACCGACCACAAAAGTCTTCAACACATATTTAACCAGAAACAACTGAATATGAGGCAGCGTAGGTGGATTGAATTATTGAATGATTACGACTTTGAGATTCGTTACCACCCGGGGAAGGCAAATGTGGTAGCCGATGCCTTGAGCAGGAAGGACAGCGAACCCATTCGAGTAAAATCTATGAATATAATGATTCATAATAACCTTACTACTCAAATAAAGGAGGCGCAACAAGGAGTTTTAAAAGAGGGAAATTTAAAGGATGAAATACCCAAAGGATCGGAGAAGCATCTTAATATTCGGGAAGACGGAACCCGGTATAGGGCTGAAAGGATTTGGGTACCAAAATTTGGAGATATGAGAGAAATGGTACTTAGAGAAGCTCATAAAACCAGATACTCAATACATCCTGGAACGGGGAAGATGTACAAGGATCTCAGGAAATATTTTTGGTGGACGGGTATGAAAGCCGATGTTGCTAAATACGTAGGAGAATGTTTGACCTGTTCTAAGGTCAAAGCTGAGCATCAGAAACCATCAGGTCTACTTCAACAACCCGAAATCCCAGAATGGAAATGGGAAAACATTACCATGGATTTCATCACTAAATTGCCAAGGACTGCAAGTGGTTTTGATACTATTTGGGTAATAGTTGATCGTCTCACCAAATCAGCACACTTCCTGCCAATAAGAGAAGATGACAAGATGGAGAAGTTATCACGACTATATTTGAAGGAAGTCATATCCAGACATGGAATACCAATCTCTATTATCTCTGATAGGGATGGCAGATTTATTTCAAGATTCTGGCAGACATTACAGCAAGCATTAGGAACTCATCTAGACATGAGTACTGCCTATCATCCACAAACTGATGGGCAGAGCGAAAGGACGATACAAACGCTTGAAGACATGCTACGAGCATGTGTTATTGATTTCGGAAACAGTTGGGATCGACATCTACCGTTAGCAGAATTTTCCTACAACAACAGCTACCATTCAAGCATTGAGATGGCGTCGTTTGAAGCACTTTATGGTAGAAAGTGCAGGTCTCCGATTTGTTGGAGTGAAGTGGGGGATAGACAGATTACGGGTCCGGAGATTATACAAGAAACTACCGAGAAGATCATCCAAATTCAACAACGGTTGAAAACCGCCCAAAGTCGACAAAAGAGCTACGCTGACATTAAAAGAAAAGATATAGAATTTGAAATTGGAGAGATGGTCATGCTTAAAGTTGCACCTTGGAAAGGCGTTGTTCGATTTGGTAAACGAGGGAAATTAAATCCAAGGTATATTGGACCATTCAAGATTATTGATCGTGTCGGACCAGTAGCTTACCGACTTGAGTTACCTCAACAACTCGCGGCTGTACATAACACTTTCCATGTCTCGAATTTGAAGAAATGTTTTGCTAAAGAAGATCTCACTATTCCGTTAGATGAAATCCAAATCAACGAAAAACTTCAATTCATCGAAGAACCCGTCGAAATAATGGATCGTGAGGTTAAAAGACTTAAGCAAAACAAGATACCAATTGTTAAGGTTTGATGGAACGCTCGTAGAGGACCCGAGTTCACCTGGGAGCATGAAGATCAGATGAAGAAGAAATACCCGCATCTATTTCTAGAAGATTCGTCAACACCTTCAACAGCTTAAAATTTCAGGACGAAATTTATTTAACGGGTAGGTACTGTAGTGACCCGAACTTTTCCATGTTTATATATATTAATTGAGATTGATATTTACATGATATAATGTTTCCAACATGTTAAGCAATCAAACTTGTTAAGACTTGATTAATTGAAATATGTTTCATATAGACAATTGACCACCCAAGTTGATCGGTGATTCACGAACGTTAAAACTTGTAAAAACTATATGATGACATATATATGGTTATATATAGTTAACATTATATTATGATAAGTAAACATATCATTAAGTATATTAACAATGAACTACATATGTAAAAACAAGACTACTAACTTAATGATTTTGAAGCGAGACATATATGTAACGATTATCGTTGTAACGACATTTAATGTATATATATCATATTAAGAGATATTTGTACATCATAATATCATGATAATATAATAATTTAAAATATCTTTTGATATTATAAACATTGGGTTAACAACATTTAACAAGATCGTTAACCTAAAGGTTTCAAAACAACATTTACATGTAACGACTAACGATGACTTAACGACTCAGTTAAAATGTATATACATGTAGTGTTTTAATATGTATTTATACACTTTTGAAAGACTTCAATACACTTATCAAAATACTTCTACTTAACAAAAATGCTTACAATTACATCCTCGTTCAGTTTCATCAATAATTCTACTCGTATGCACCCGTATTCGTACTCGTACAATACACAGCTTTTAGATGTATGTACTATTGGTATATACACTCCAATGATCAGCTCTTAGCAGCCCATGTGAGTCACTTAACACATGTGGGAACCATCATTTGGCAACTAGCATGAAATATCTCATAAAATTACAAAAATATGAGTAATCATTCATGACTTATTTACATGAAAACAAAATTACATATCCTTTATATCTAATCCATACACCAACGACCAAAAACACCTACAAACACTTTCATTCTTCAATTTTCTTCATCTAATTGATCTCTCTCAAGTTCTATCTTCAAGTTCTAAGTGTTCTTCATAAATTCCAAAAGTTCTAGTTTCATAAAATCAAGAATACTTTCAAGTTTGCTAGCTCACTTCCAATCTTGTAAGGTGATCATCCAACCTCAAGAAATCTTTGTTTCTTACAGTAGGTTATCATTCTAATACAAGGTAATAATCATATTGGTTCAATTTCTATAAATATAACAATCTTATTTCAAGTGATGATCTTACTTGAACTTGTTTTCGTGTCATGATTCTGCTTCAAGAACTTCGAGCCATCCAAGGATCCATTGAAGCTAGATCCATTTTTCTCTTTTCCAGTAGGTTTATCCAAGGAACTTAAGGTAGTAATGATGTTCATAACATCATTCGATTCATACATATAAAGCTATCTTATTCGAAGGTTTAAACTTGTAATCACTAGAACATAGTTTAGTTAATTCTAAACTTGTTCGCAAACAAAAGTTAATCCTTCTAACTTGACTTTTAAAATCAACTAAACACATGTTCTATATCTATATGATATGCTAACTTAATGATTTAAAACCTGGAAACACGAAAAACACCGTAAAACCGGATTTACGCCGTCGTAGTAACACCGCGGGCTGTTTTGGGTTAGTTAATTAAAAACTATGATAAACTTTGATTTAAAAGTTGTTATTCTGAGAAAATGATTTTTATTATGAACATGAAACTATATCCAAAAATTATGGTTAAACTCAAAGTGGAAGTATGTTTTCTAAAATGGTCATCTAGACGTCGTTCTTTCGACTGAAATGACTACCTTTACAAAAACGACTTGTAACTTATTTTTCCGACTATAAACCTATACTTTTTCTGTTTATATTCATAAAATAGAGTTCAATATGAAACCATAGCAATTTGATTCACTCAAAACCGATTTAAAATGAAGAAGTTATGGGTAAAACAAGATTGGATAATTTTTCTCATTTTAGCTACGTGAAAATTGGTAACAAATCTATTCCAACCATAACTTAATCAACTTGTATTGTATGTTATGTAATCTTGAGATACCATAGACACGTATACAATGTTTCGACCTATCATGTCGACACATCTATATATATTTCGGAACAACCATAGACACTCTATATGTGAATGTTGGAGTTAGCTATACAGGGTTGAGGTTGATTCCAAAATATATATAGTTTGAGTTGTGATCAATACTGAGATACGTATACACTGGGTCGTGGATTGATTCAAGATAATATTTATCGATTTATTTCTGTACATCTAACTGTGGACAACTAGTTGTAGGTTACTAACGAGGACAGCTGACTTAATAAACTTAAAACATCAAAACATATTAAAAGTGTTGTAAATATATTTTGAACATACTTTGATATATATGTATATATTGTTATAGGTTCGTGAATCAACCAGTGGCCAAGTCTTACTTCCCGACGAAGTAAAAATCTGTGAAAGTGAGTTATAGTCCCACTTTTAAAATCTAATATTTTTGGGATGAGAATACATGCAGGTTTTATAAATGATTTACAAAATAGACACAAGTACGTGAAACTACATTCTATGGTTGAATTATCGAAATCGAATATGCTCCTTTTTATTAAGTCTGGTAATCTAAGAATTAGGGAACAGACACCCTAATTGACGCGAATCCTAAAGATAGATCTATTGGGCCTAACAAGCCCCATCCAAAGTACCGGATGCTTTAGTACTTCGAAATTTATATCATATCCGAAGGGTGTCCCGGAATGATGGGGATATTCTTATATATGTATCTTGTTAATGTCGGTTACCAGGTGTTCACCATATGAATGATTTTTATCTCTATGTATGGGATGTGTATTGAAATATGAAATCTTGTGGTCTATTATTATGATTTGATATATATAGGTTAAACCTATAACTCACCAACATTTTTGTTGACGTTTTAAGCATGTTTATTCTCAGGTGATTATTAAGAGCTTCCGCTGTCGCATACTTAAATAAGGACGAGATTTGGAGTCCATGCTTGTTTGATATTGTGTAAAAACTGCATTCAAGAAACTTATTTTGTTGTTACATATTTGTATTGTAAACCATTATGTAATGGTCGTGTGTAAACAGGATATTTTAGATTATCATTATTTGATAATCTACGTAAAGCTTTTTAAAACCTTTATCTATGAAATAAAGGTTATGGTTTGTTTTAAAAATGAATGCAGTCTTTGAAAAACGTCTCATATAGAGGTCAAAACCTCGCAACGAAATCAATTAATATGGAACGTTTTTAATCAATAAGAACGGGACATTTCAAAACATGCTTTAAAGTGTCAACCAAAAGGTTGGTGAGTTCATTAGTTTATCATAATCCATCATTTCCGTAATAGTAATAGACCACAAGATTTCAGTTTCTATAAATATCCGTACACTCGCAAGTGTATAAAAGTATTCTATAAGTTGTAGGCACCCGGTAACAAGCCTTAACGTTCATGTTTTACCCTCTGAAGTACACCAGATCAGGTGTGTTTAAAATAACCTCGAAGTACTAAAGCATCCCATAGTCAGGATGGGGTTTTGTCAGACCCAATAGATCTATCTTTAGGATTCGCGCCTACCGTACATAGACAAGTAGTTTAATGTTACCAAGCTAAGGGTATATTTCTGGTTTAAACCCACATAGAATTAGTTTTAGTACTTGTGCCTATTTTGTAAAACATTTATAAATCAGCGCATGTATTCTCAGCCCAAAAATATATATAAAAAGGGAGCAAATGAAACTCACAATACTGTATTTCGTAGCAATTATGTATATGACGGCACTGAACAAGTGCAGTGTTTGTCTCGGATTCACGAACCTATATTAAGTATATATATTTATATGTTGGTCAATATCTGTCTAACAATTTAGGTCAAGTCGTAGTGTATCACAATCCTAATGCTCGAGACCGACATGCAAAAGTCAACAAAAGTCAACTTGACCCAAAATGACTTCCAAAATCTATACATGTTTATTATATAACTTATATATAGTAGTTTTATATATTTAAATATATTTATCAGATCTTATTATACTAAATAATACAAGTCATTTATTAATAAATAAAAATCTATATTAAAATTCATATATGATAAAAATATACTTTTATATATCTCAAATAATAAAATTTATAAAATTCACTTAATATCATAAAAATATAGTGGTATGTATTATTAATGTAATTACATTACGTGTGGTAAAAATATCTTTGTACGCATATTTATTTGATAAAATAATATTGATAATAATAATAATGATAAAAATAATAAAATGATAGTTTCAATAAAAATATTAATTTTTAGTAATAAAGATAATTTTAGTAATAACATCAACTGATAACAGTTATAATAATCGTTTTAATAATAATATTAAAATTAATGATAATTCAGTTGACCATATCTTTTAATCCGTTCATCGAAACCACACGATTTCTAAATGAAAAGTTATTAATTTTTTTCTTTAGATTTTCAACGACATGCATATCATATAACTTATCTCAGTAGCATATGTATCAAATTCGTGATTTATCATAAACTATTTAACAACGAAACTAAGCATACAAACATGCATAATCATATATACTCGAGCACTAGTCAGGGATACACTATTAATATATAAAAGATAAGATATGAATGCTCACGTATCAATATTGTGATTCAATATTGCAGGAAAGTACATAGACGCAACGAAAATGATAAACGTTAGGTTGACCTCACGAGCAATACCCTCGATCAATACCCATAACCTTCATAGCTATAACCCATAATTTCCTTAGCTCTATCCCATTTGAAAACTTATTTTGAAATCGTCTGAATATAACTCCGTCGTAGTATTTTATGTACACTAATAATATCTTGAAATAATACTAAGTAAATATATATATATATATATATATATATATATATATATATATATATATATATATATATATGTAATTCGATTGAGAGAGTTTAGAGAAATATATTTTCAAGTTTCTATGAAATAATGAAACCTATTGAATTCTATTTATAATAGATTTTTGAATTATTAAAGTGAATTATTAAAGTATGAATTATTAAAGTGAATTATTAAAGTATGAATTATTAAAGTGAATTATTAAAGTATGAATTATTAAAGTGAATTATTAAAGTATGAATTATTAAAGTATGAATTATTAAAGTATGAATTATTAAAGTATGAATTATTAAAGTATGAATTATTAAAGTATGAATTATTAAAGTATGAATTATAAAACTATGTACGTATAATACGCATATAAAAATATATATAATATTAATTTAAATCGTTATATATATATATATATATTTAATAAAATAAAATATAAATATCGTTATCTTTATCATACTGGTTAAGTAATGAGTTGTTAAAAAAAATAGATTTCTTAAATCACAGTGGACCTCATAACATAGGCCCGTAATCATATCATAATGTATCTGATAATTCAATCATTTGATATTATCTCTTAATTCTGTCGATAAATATATCGAAACAAATATGTTTATGTAAAGTATCATATATCTAATACTTTGTTAATGTTTTCAGTTAATATTATATATTATATATACATATCTATATACACATAATTGTTCGTGAATCGTCGAACACGGTCAAAGGGTAATTGATTACATGAATGTAGTTCTAACCTTTTTGAGATTCAACATTACAAATTCTGCTTATCGTGTCAGAAACATATAAAGGTTAAGTTTAAATTTGGTCGGAAATTTCCGGGTCGTCACACACAGTTAGATGTACAGAAATAAATCGATAAATATTATCTTGAATCAATCCACGACCCAGTGTATACGTATCTCAGTATTGATCACAACTCAAACTATATATATTTTGGAATCAACCTTAACCCTGTATAGCTAACTCCAACATTCACATATAGAGTGTCTATGGTTGTTCCGAAATATATATAGATGTGTCGACATGATAGGTCGAAACATTGTATACGTGTCTATGGTATCTCAAGATTACATAATACACAATACAAGTTGATTAAGTTATAGTTGGAATAGATTTGTTACCAATTTTCACGTAGCTAAAATGAGAAAAATTATCCAATCTTGTTTTACCCATAACTTCTTCATTTTAAATCCGTTTTGAGTGAATCAAATTGCTATGGTTTCATATTGAACTCTATTTTATGAATCTGAACAAAAAAAGTATAGGTTTATAGTCAGAAAAAAAGTTACAAGTCGTTTATGTAAAGGTATTCATTTCAGTCGAAAGAACGACGTCTAGATGACCATTTTAGAAAACATACTTCCACTTTGAGTTTAACCATAATTTTTGGATATAGTTTCATGTTCATAATAAAAATCATTTTCTCAGAATAATAACTTTTAAATCAAAGTTTATCATAGTTTTTAATTAACTAACCCAAAACAGCCCGCGGTGTTACTACGACGGCGTAAATTCGATTTTACAGTGTTTTTCGTGTTTCCAGGTTTTAAATCATTAAGTTAGCATATCATATAGATATAGAACATGTATTTAGTTGATTTTAAAATTCAAGTTAGAAGGATTAACTTTTGTTTGCGAACAAGTTTAGAATTAACTAAACTATGTTCTAGTGATTACAAGTTTAAACCTTCGAATAAGATAGCTTTATATGTATGAGTCGAATGATGTTATGAACATCATTACTACCTTAAGTTCCTTGGATAAACCTACTGGAAAAGAGAAAAATGGATCTAGCTTCAACGGATCCTTGGATGGCTCGAAGTTCTTGAAGCAGAATCATGAAGATAGAACTTGAGAGAGATCAATTAGATGAAGAAAATTGAAGAATGAAAGTGTTTGTAGGTGTTTTTGGTCGTTGGTGTATGGATTAGATATAAAGGATATGTAATTTTGTTTTCATGTAAATAAGTCATGAATGATTACTCATATTTTTGTAATTTTATGAGATATTTCATGCTAGTTTCCAAATGATGGTTCCCACATGTGTTAGGTGACTCACATGGGCGGCTAAGAGCTGATCATTGGAGTGTATATACCAATAGTACATACATCTAAAAGCTGTGTATTGTACGAGTACGAATACGGGTGCATACGAGTAGAATTGTTGATGAAACTGAACGAGGATGTAATTGTAAGCATTTTTGTTAAGTAGAAGTATTTTGATAAGTGTATTGAAGTCTTTCAAAAGTGTATAAATACATATTAAAACACTACATGTATATACATTTTAACTGAGTCGTTAAGTCATCGTTAGTCGTTACATGTAAGTGTTGTTTTGAAACCTTTAGGTTAACGATCTTGTTAAATGTTGTTAACCCAATGTTTATAATATCAAATGAGATTTTAAATTATTATATTATCATGATATTATCATGTATGAATATCTCTTAATATGATATATATACATTAAATGTCTTTACAACGATAATCGTTACATATATGTCTCGTTTAAAAATCATTAAGTTAGTAGTCTTGTTTTTACATATGTAGTTCATTGTTAATATACTTAATGATATGTTTAATTATCATAGTATCATGTTAACTATATATATATCCATATATATGTCATCATATAGTTTTTACAAGTTTTAACGTTCGTGAATCACCGGTCAACTTGGATGGTCAATTGTCTATATGAAACATATTTCAATTAATCAAGTCTTAACAAGTTTAATTGCTTAACATGTTGGAAACATTTAATCATGTAAATATTAATCTCAATTAATATATATAAACATGGAAAAGTTCGGGTCACTACAGTACCTACCCGTTAAATAAATTTCGTCCCGAAATTTTAAGCTATTGAAGGTGTTGACGAATCTTCTGGAAATAGATGCGGGTATTTCTTCTTCATCTGATCTTCACGCTCACAGGTGAACTCGGGTCCTCTACGAGCATTCCATCGAACCTTAACAATTGGTATCTTGTTTTGCTTAAGTCTTTTAACCTCACGATCCATTATTTCGACGGGTTCTTCGATGAATTGGAGTTTTTCGTTGATTTGGATTTCATCTAACGGAATAGTGAGATCTTCTTTAGCAAAACATTTCTTCAAATTCGAGACGTGGAAAGTGTTATGTACAGCCGCAAGTTGTTGAGGTAACTCAAGTCGGTAAGCTACTGGTCCGACACGATCAATAATCTTGAATGGTCCAATATACCTTGGATTTAATTTCCCTCGTTTACCAAATCGAACAACGCCTTTCCAAGGTGCAACTTTAAGCATGACCATCTCTCCAATTTCAAATTCTATATCTTTTTTTTAATGTCAGCGTAGCTCTTTTGTCGACTTTGGGCGGTTTTCAACCGTTGTTGAATTTGGATGATCTTCTCGATAGTTTCTTGTATAATCTCCGGACCCGTAATCTGTCTGTCCCCCACTTCACTCCAACAAATCGGAGACCTGCACTTTCTACCATAAAGTGCTTCAAACGGCGCCATCTCAATGCTTGAATGGTAGCTGTTGTTGTAGGAAAATTCTGCTAACGGTAGATGTCGATCCCAACTGTTTTCGAAATCAATAACACATGCTCGTAGCATGTCTTCAAGCGTTTGTATCGTCCTTTCGCTATGATGGGCAGTACTCATGTCTAGACGAGTTCCTAATGCTTGCTGTAATGTCTGCAAGAATCTTGAAATAAATCTGCCATCCCTATCAGAGATAATAGAGATTGGTATTCCATGTCTGGAGACGACTTCCTTCAAATACAGTCGTGCTAACTTCTCCATCTTGTCATCTTCTCTTATTAGCAGGAAGTGTGCAGATTTGGTGAGACGATCAACTATTACCCAAATAGTATCAAAACCACTTGCAGTCCTTGGCAATTTAGTGATGAAATCCATGGTAATGTTTTCCCATTTCCATTCCGGGATTTCGGGTTGTTGAAGTAGACCTGATGGTTTCTGATGCTCAGCTTTGACCTTAGAACACGTCAAACATTCTCCTACATATTTATCAACATCGGCTTTCATACTCGGCCACCAAAAATGTTTCTTGAGATCCTTGTACATCTTCCCCGTTCCAGGATGTAATGAGTATCTGGTTTTATGAGCTTCTCTAAGTACCATTTCTCTCATATCTCCAAATTTTGGTACCCAAATCCTTTCAGCCCTATACCGAGTTCCGTCTTCTCGAATATTAAGATGCTTCTCTGATCCTTTGGGTATTTCATCCTTTAAATTTCCCTCTTTTAAAACTCCTTGTTGCGCCTCCTTTATTTGAGTAGTAAGGTTATTATGAATCATTATATTCATAGATTTTACTCGAATGGGTTCTCTGTCCTTCCTGCTCAAGGCATCGGCTACCACATTTGCCTTCCCCGGGTGGTAACGAATCTCAAAGTCGTAATCATTCAATAATTCAATCCACCTACTGAAATGTCCCGTTCTTATTGATTAAAAACGTTCCATATTAATTGATTTCGTTGCGAGGTTTTGACCTCTATATGAGACGTTTTTCAAAGACTGCATTCATTTTAAAACAAACCATAACCTTTATTTCATCAATAAAGGTTTAAAAAGCTTTACGTAGATTATCAAATAATGATAATCTAAAATATCCTGTTTACACACGACCATTACATAATGGTTTACAATACAAATATGTTACAACAAAATAAGTTTCTTGAATGCAGTTTTTACACAATATCATACAAGCATGGACTCCAAATCTCGTCCTTATTTAAGTATGCGACAGCGGAAGCTCTTAATAATCACCTGAGAATAAACATGCTTTAAAACGTCAACAAGAATGTTGGTGAGTTATAGGTTTAACCTATATATATCAAATCATAATAATAGACCACAAGATTTCATATTTCAATACATATCCCATACATAGAGATAAAAATCATTCATATGGTGAACACCTGGTAACCGACATTAACAAGATGCATATATAAGAATATCCCCATCATTCCGGGACACCCTTCGGATATGATATAAATTTCGAAGTACTAAAGCATCCGGTACTTTGGATGGGGTTTGTTAAGCCCAATAGATCTATCTTTAGGATTCGCGTCAATTAGGGTGTCTGTTCCCTAATTCTTAGATTACCAGACTTAATAAAAAGGGGCATATTCGATTTCGATAATTCAACCATAGAATGTAGTTTCACGTACTTGTGTCTATTTTGTAAATCATTTATAAAACCTGCATGTATTCTCATCCCAAAAATATTAGATTTTAAAAGTGGGACTATAACTCACTTTCACAGATTTTTACTTCGTCGGGAAGTAAGACTTGGCCACTGGTTGATTCACGAACCTATAACAATATATACATATATATTAAAGTATGTTCAAAATATATTTACAACACTTTTAATATATTTTGATGTTTTAAGTTTATTAAGTCAGCTGTCCTCGTTAGTAACCTACAACTAGTTGTCCACAGTTAGATGTACAGAAATAAATCAATAAATATTATCTTAAATCAATCCACGACCCAGTGTATACGTATCTCAGTATTGATCACAACTCAAACTATATATATTTTGGAATCAACCTCAACCCTGTATAGCTAACTCCAACATTCACATATAGAGTGTCTATGGTTGTTCCGAAATATATATAGATGTGTCGACATGATAGGTCGAAACATTGTATACGTGTCTATGGTATCTCAAGATTACATAATATATAATACAAGTTGATTAAGTTATGGTTGGAATAAATTTGTTACCAATTTTCACGTAGCTAAAATGAGAAAAATTATCCAATCTTGTTTTACCCATAACTTCTTCATTTTAAATCCGTTTTGAGTGAATCAAATTGCTATGGTTTCATATTGAACTCTATTTTATGAATCTAAACAAAAAAAGTATAGGTTTCTGGTCGGAAAAATAAGTTACAAGTCGTTTTTGTAAAGGTAGTCATTTCAGTCGAAAGAACGACGTCTAGATGACCATTTTAGAAAACATACTTCCACTTTGAGTTTAACCATAATTTTTGGATATAGTTTCATGTTCATAATAAAAATCATTTTCTCAGAATAACAACTTTTAAATCAAAGTTTATCATAGTTTTTAATTAACTAACCCAAAACAGCCCGCGGTGTTACTACGACGGCGTAAATCCGGTTTTACGGTGTTTTTCGTGTTTCCAGGTTTTAAATCATTAAGTTAGCATATCATATAGATATAGAACATGTGTTTAGTTGATTTTAAAAGTCAAGTTAGAAGGATTAACTTTTGTTTGTGAACAAGTTTAGAATTAACTAAACTATGTTCTAGTGATTACAAGTTTAAACCTTCGAATAAGATAGCTTTATATGTATGAATCGAATGATGTTATGAACATCATTACTACCTTAAGTTCCTTGGATGAACCTACTGGAAAAGAGAAAAATGGATCTAGCTTCAATGGATCCTTGGATGGCTCAAAGTTCTTGAAGCAAAATCATGACACGAAAACAAGTTCAAGTAAGATCATCACTTGAAATAAGATTGTTATAGTTATAGAAATTGAACCAAAGTTTGAATATGATTATTACCTTGTATTAGAATGATAACCTACTGTAAGAAACAAAGATTTCTTGAGGTTGGATGATCACCTTACAAGATTGGAAGTGAGCTAACAAACTTGAAAGTATTCTTGATTTTATGAAACTAGAACTTTTGGAATTTATGAAGAACACTTAGAACTTGAAGATAGAACTTGAGAGAGTTCAATTAGATGAAGAAAATTGAAGAATGAAAGTGTTTGTAGGTGTTTTTGGTCGTTGGTGTATGGATTAGATATAAAGGATATGTAATTTTGTTTTCATGTAAATAAGTCATGAATGATTACTCATATTTTTGTAATCTTATGAGATATTTCATGCTAGTTGCCAAATGATGGTTCCCACATGTGTTAGGTGACTCACATGGGCTGCTAAGAGCTGATCATTGGAGTGTATATACCAATAGTACATACATCTAAAAGCTGTGTATTGTACGAGTACGAATACGGGTGCATACGAGTAGAATTGTTGATGAAACTGAACGAGAATGTAATTGTAAGCATTTTTGTTAAGTAGAAGTATTTTGATAAGTGTATTGAAGTCTTTCAAAAGTGTATAAATACATATTAAAACACTACATGTATATACATTTTAACTGAGTCGTTAAGTCATCGTTAGTCGTTACATGTAAGTGTTGTTTTGAAACCTTTAGGTTAACGATCTTGTTAAATGTTGTTAACCCAATGTTTATAATATCAAATGAGATTTTAAATTATTATATTATCATGATATTATCATGTATGAATATCTCTTAATATGATATATATACATTAAATGTCTTTACAACGATAATCGTTACATATATGTCTCGTTTAAAAATCATTAAGTTAGTAGTCTTGTTTTTACATATGTAGTTCATTGTTAATATACTTTATGATATGTTTTCTTATCATAGTATCATGTTAACTATATATATATATCCATATATATGTCATCATATAGTTTTTACAAGTTTTAACGTTCGTAAATCACCGATCAACTTGGGTGGTCAATTGTCTATATGAAACATATTTCAATTAATCAAGTCTTAATAAGTTTGATTGCTTAACATGTTGGAAACATTTAATCATGTAAATATCAATCTCAATTAATATATATAAACATGGAAAAGTTCGGGTCACTACAGTACCTACTCGTTAAATAAATTTCGTCCCGAAATTTTAAGCTGTTGAAGGTGTTGACGAATCTTCTGGAAATAGATGCGAGTATTTCTTCTTCATCTGATCTTCACGCTCCCAGGTGAACTCGGGTCCTCTACGAGCATTCCATCGAACCTTAACAATTGGTATCTTGTTTTGCTTAAGTCTTTTAACCTCACGATCCATTATTTCGACCGGTTCTTCGATGAATTGAAGTTTTTCGTTGATTTGGATTTCATCTAACGGAATAGTGAGATCTTCTTTAGCAAAACATTTCTTTAAATTCGAGACGTGGAAAGTGTTATGTACAGCCGCGAGTTGTTGAGGTAACTCTAGTCGGTAAGCTACTGGTCCGACACGATCAATAATCTTGAATGGTCCAATATACCTTGGATTTAATTTCCCTCGTTTACCAAATCGAACAACGCCTTTCCAAGGTGCAACTTTAAGCATGACCATCTCTCCAATTTCAAATTCTATATCTTTTCTTTTAATGTCAGCGTAGCTCTTTTGTCGACTTTGGGCGGTTTTCAACCGTTGTTGAATTTGGATGATCTTTTCGGTAGTTTCTTGTATAATCTCCGGACCCGTAATCTGTCTATCCCCCACTTCACTCCAACAAATCGGAGACCTGCACTTTCTACCATAAAGTGCTTCAAACGGCGCCATCTCAATGCTTGAATGGTAGCTGTTGTTGTAGGAAAATTCTGCTAACGGTAGATGTCGATCCCAACTGTTTCCGAAATCAATAACACATGCTCGTAGCATGTCTTCAAGCGTTTGTATCGTCCTTTCGCTCTGCCCATCAGTTTGTGGATGATAGGCAGTACTCATGTTTAGACGAGTTCCTAATGCTTGCTGTAATGTCTGCCAGAATCTTGAAATAAATCTGCCATCCCTATCAGAGATAATAGAGATTGGTATTCCATGTCTGGAGACGACTTCCTTCAAATACAGTCGTGCTAACTTCTCCATCTTGTCATCTTCTCTTATTGGTAGGAAGTGTGCTGATTTGGTGAGACGATCAACTATTACCCAAATAGTATCAAAACCACTTGCAGTCCTTGGCAATTTAGTGATGAAATCCATGGTAATGTTTTCCCATTTCCATTCCGGGATTTCGGGTTGTTGAAGTAGACCTGATGGTTTCTGATGCTCAGCTTTAACCTTAGAACACGTCAAACATTCTCCTACGTATTTAGCAACATCGGCTTTCATACCCGGCCACCAAAAATGTTTCTTGAGATCCTTGTACATCTTCCCCGTTCCAGGATGTATTGAGTATCTGGTTTTATGAGCTTCTCTAAGTACCATTTCTCTCATATCTCCAAATTTTGGTACCCAAATCCTTTCAGCCCTATATCGGGTTCCGTCTTCCCGAATATTAAGATGCTTCTCCGATCCTTTGGGTATTTCATCCTTTAAATTTCCCTCTTTTAAAACTCCTTGTTGCGCCTCCTTTATTTGAGTAGTAATGTTATTATGAATCATTATATTCATAGATTTTACTCGAATGGGTTCTCTGTCCTTCCTGCTCAAGGCATCGGCTACCACATTTGCCTTCCCCGGGTGGTAACGAATCTCAAAATCGTAATCATTCAATAATTCAATCCACCTACGCTGCCTCATATTCAGTTGTTTCTGATTAAATATGTGTTGAAGACTTTTGTGGTCGGTATATATAATACTTTTGACCCCATATAAGTAGTGCCTCCAAGTCTTTAATGCAAAAACAACCGCGCCTAATTCCAAATCATGCGTCGTATAATTTTGTTCGTGAATCTTCAATTGTCTAGACGCATAAGCAATCACCTTCGTTCGTTGCATTAATACACAACCGAGACCTTGCTTTGATGCATCACAATAAATCACAAAATCATCATTCCCTTCAGGCAATGACAATATAGGTGCCGTAGTTAGCTTTTTCTTCAATAACTGAAACGCTTTCTCTTGTTCATCATTCCATTCAAATTTCTTCCCTTTATGCGTTAATGCAGTCAAGGGTTTTGCTATTCTGGAAAAGTCTTGGATGAACCTTCTGTAGTAACCAGCTAGTCCTAAAAACTGGCGTATGTGTTTCGGAGTTTTCGGGGTTTCCCACTTTTCAACAGTTTCTATCTTTGCCGGATCCACCTTAATACCTTCTTTGTTCACTATGTGACCGAGGAATTGAACTTCTTCCAACCAAAATGCACACTTTGAAAACTTAGCGTACAATTCTTCCTTCCTCAATACTTCTAACACCTTTCTCAAATGTTCACCGTGTTCTTGGTCATTCTTTGAGTAAATAAGTATGTCATCAATGAAAACAATGACAAACTTGTCAAGGTATGGTCCACACACTCGGTTCATAAGGTCCATGAACACAGCTGGTGCATTAGTTAAACCAAACGGCATGACCATAAACTCGTAATGACCGTAACGTGTTCTGAAAGCAGTCTTTGGAATATCATCTTCTTTCACCCGCATTTGATGATACCCGGAACGTAAGTCAATCTTTGAATAAACAGACGAGCCTTGTAGTTGATCAAATAAGTCGTCGATTCTCGGTAGTGGGTAGCGGTTCTTGATGGTAAGTTTGTTCAACTCTCGGTAGTCGATACACAACCTGAATGTACCATCTTTCTTCTTGACAAACAAAACAGGAGCTCCCCACGGTGATGTGCTTGGTCGAATGAAACCACGCTCTAAAAGTTCTTGTAATTGGCTTTGCAGTTCTTTCATCTCGCTGGGTGCGAGTCTGTAAGGAGCACGAGCTATTGGTGCAGCTCCTGGTACAAGATCTATTTGAAATTCAACGGATCGATGTGGGGGTAATCCCGGTAATTCTTTCGGAAATACATCGGGAAATTCTTTTGCAATGGGAACATCATTGATGCTCTTTTCTTCAGTTTGTACTTTCTCGACGTGTGCTAGAACAGCATAGCAACCTTTTCTTATTAGTTTTTGTGCCTTCAAATTACTAATAAGATGTAGCTTCGTGTTGCCCTTTTCTCCGTATACCATTAAGGGTTTTCCTTTTTCTCGTATAATGCGAATTGCATTTTTGTAACAAACGATCTCCGCTTTCACTTCTTTCAACCAGTCCATACCGATTATCACATCAAAACTCCCTAACTCTACTGGTATCAAATCAATCTTAAATGTTTCGCTAACCAGTTTAATTTCTCGATTCCGACATATATTATCTGCTGAAATTAATTTACCATTTGCTAATTCGAGTAAAAATTTACTATCCAAAGGCGTCAATGGACAACTTAATTTAGCACAAAAATCTCTACTCATATAGCTTCTATCCGCACCCGAATCAAATAAAACGTAAGCAGATTTATTGTCAATAAGAAACGTACCCGTAACAAGCTCCGGGTCTTCCTGTGCCTCTACCGCATTAATATTGAAAACTCTTCCACGGCCTTGTCCATTCGTGTTCTCCTGGTTCGGGCAATTTCTAATAATGTGGCCTGGTTTTCCACATTTATAACAAACTACATTGGCATAACTTGCTCCGACACTACTTGCTCCGCCATTACTCGTTCCGACACCATTTGTTCCTTTCGTTCTATTAACCCCTGGTCCGTAGACCTCACACTTCGCCGCGCTATGACCATTTCTTTTACATTTGTTGCAAAATTTGGTGCAGAACCCCGAGTGATTCTTTTCACACCTTTGGCATAGTTGCTTCTGATTGTTGTTGTTGTTGCGGTTATTATTGTTGTTGGGATGATTGTTGTAGTTGCTGTTGTTGTTGTTGTTGTTGTTGGGCCGTTTGTTGTAGTTGCGATTGATGTTGCGATTGTTGGGATAATTGTTGCGATTATTGTTGTAATTGCTGTTGTTGTTGTATTGGTGATTCTTATCACCGTTTTCCTCCCACTTTCTTTTGACTTGCTTCACATTGGCCTCTTCAGCAGTCTGTTCTTTAATTCTTTCTTCAATCTGGTTCACTAGTTTGTGAGCCATTCTACATGCCTGTTGTATGGAGGCGGGCTCGTGTGAACTTATATCTTCTTGGATTCTTTCCGGTAATCCTTTCACAAACGCGTCGATCTTCTCTTCCTCATCTTCGAATGCTCCCGGACACAATAGGCACAATTCTGTGAATCGTCTTTCGTACGTGGTAATATCAAATCCTTGGGTTCGTAACCCTCTAAGTTCTGTCTTGAGCTTATTGACCTCGGTTCTGGGACGGTACTTCTCGTTCATCAAGTGCTTGAATGCTGACCACGGTAGTGCGTACGCATCATCTTGTCCCACTTGCTCTAGATAGGTATTCCACCATGTTAACGCAGAACCTGTGAAGGTATGCGTAGCGTACTTCACTTTGTCCTCTTCAGTACACTTACTTATGGCAAACACCGATTCAACCTTCTCGGTCCACCGTTTCAATCCGATCGGTCCTTCGGTTCCATCAAATTCCAAAGGTTTGCAGGCAGTGAATTCTTTGTAGGTGCATCCTACACGATTTCCTGTACTGCTAGATCCGAGGTTATTGTTGGTATGTAGCGCAGCCTGTACTGCGGCTATGTTTGAAGCTAGAAAAGTACGGAATTCCTCTTCATTCATATTCACGGTGTGTCGAGTAGTCGGTGCCATTTCCTTCAAAATAGTTAAATGGAACAAGTTAATCATACAGAATATTAAGAGTAGTTAATAGTATTTCGTAGCATAATATGAACTCATTTATAAAAGCTTTTTCTTCATATTAGCGTTTTATAAGTTTAAATTCGGGTAGTACCTACCCGTTAAGTTCATACTTAGTAGCTAATATACAATTCAACTACTACAATTCTATATGAAAAACTGATTATAATAATATTTCGCGTTCAAACTTTTATACAATATTTTACAAACTTACAATACCGCTTATTTTACATAAAGCATGAAATATAGCACACAATAACTTTGATACAAGATAGTTGTGAAGATAATTCTAGCTAGTACACAAGTCGTTCAGCAAAGGCAATAAAGACACGTAATTCATACGTCCAGAAACAAGTCATGCATTCTGGTTTTACTAGGACTACTTCCCATCCTTGGTCTTGTGCAACATAACCGTTATGGCCGTTGATAAGACAGCGTGTTGTAACATCATCAAAGGGACGAGGGTTACGTAATGTCCAACAGTCCCGTAATAATCTAAAAACCTCATTTCTTACCCCAATTACTGACTCCGTCACTTGTGGAAACGTTTTGTTTAATAGTTGTAGCCCGATGTTCTTGTTCTCACTTTGGTGAGAAGCGAACATTACTAATCCGTAAGCATAACATGCTTCTTTATGTTGCATGTTAGCCGCTTTTTCTAAATCACGAAGTCCAATATTCGGATATATTGAGTCAAAATAATTTCTTAACCCGTTGCGTAAAATAGCATTTGGGTTCCCCGCAATATATGCGTCAAAGTAAACACATCGTAACTTATGGGTTTCCCAATGTGATATCCCCCATCTTTCAAACGAAAGTCTCTTATAAACCAAGACATTCTTGGAACGTTCTTCGAATGTCTTACAAACTGATCTCGCCTTAAATAGTTGTGCCGAAGAATTCTGGCCGACTCTAGACAAGATTTCATCAATCATGTCTCCGGGTAGGTCTCTTAAAATATTGGGTTGTCTATCCATTTTGTGTTTTTAAACTGTAAAATAGACAAGAGTTAGATTCATAAAAAAATACTTATTAATACAAGCAATTTTTACATATATCATAAAGCATAAGAACACTATATTACATATATTACACCACACGAATACAACTATCTTATTCCGACTCGCTCGTTTCTTCTTCTTCGGTTTTGGTTCGTTTTGCCAAGTTTCTAGGGATATATGATGTTCCCCTAATACGAGCCGTCGTTGTCCACATTGGTTTAGAAAAACCTGGTGGTTTAGAGGTTCCCGGGTCATTGTTACAACTTAAGGACTTCGGGGGTTGACGATACATATAAAGTTCATCGGGGTTGGAATTAGATTTCTCTATTTTTATGCCCTTTCCCTTATTATTTTCTTTTGCCTTTTTAAATTCAGTTGGGGTAATTTCTATAACATCATCGGAATTCTCGTCGGAATCCGATTCATCGGAGAATTGGTAATCCTCCCAATATTTTGCTTCCTTGGCGGAAACACCATTGACCATAATTAACTTTGGTCGGTTGGTTGAGGATTTTCTTTTACTTAACCGTTTTATTATTTCCCCCACCGGTTCTATTTCTTCATCCGGTTCAGATTCTTCTTCCGGTTCCGATTCTTCTTCCGGTTCCGACTCTTCTTCCGGTTCCTCTTCGGGAACTTGTGAATCAGTCCACAAATCATTCCAATTTACATTTGACTCTTCATTATTATTAGGTGAGTCAATGGGACTTGTTCTAGAGGTAGACATCTATCACATAATATCAAACACGTTAAGAGATTAATATATCACATAATATTCATATGTTAAAAATATATAGTTTCCAACAAAAATGTTAAGCAATCTTTTTTAAAGAAAACACGGTCGAAGTCCAGACTCACTAATGCATCCTAACAAACTCGATAAGACACACTAATGCAAATTTTCTGGTTCTCTAAGACCAACGCTCGGATACCAACTGAAATGTCCCGTTCTTATTGATTAAAAACGTTCCATATTAATTGATTTCGTTGCGAGGTTTTGACCTCTATATGAGACGTTTTTCAAAGACTGCATTCATTTTAAAACAAACCATAACCTTTATTTCATCAATAAAGGTTTAAAAAGCTTTACGTAGATTATCAAATAATGATAATCTAAAATATCCTGTTTACACACGACCATTACATAATGGTTTACAATACAAATATGTTACAACAAAATAAGTTTCTTGAATGCAGTTTTTACACAATATCATACAAGCATGGACTCCAAATCTCGTCCTTATTTAAGTATGCGACAGCGGAAGCTCTTAATAATCACCTGAGAATAAACATGCTTTAAAACGTCAACAAGAATGTTGGTGAGTTATAGGTTTAACCTATATATATCAAATCATAATAATAGACCACAAGATTTCATATTTCAATACATATCCCATACATAGAGATAAAAATCATTCATATGGTGAACACCTGGTAACCGACATTAACAAGATGCATATATAAGAATATCCCCATCATTCCGGGACACCCTTCGGATATGATATAAATTTCGAAGTACTAAAGCATCCGGTACTTTGGATGGGGTTTGTTAAGCCCAATAGATCTATCTTTAGGATTCGCGTCAATTAGGGTGTCTGTTCCCTAATTCTTAGATTACCAGACTTAATAAAAAGGGGCATATTCGATTTCGATAATTCAACCATAGAATGTAGTTTCACGTACTTGTGTCTATTTTGTAAATCATTTATAAAACCTGCATGTATTCTCATCCCAAAAATATTAGATTTTAAAAGTGGGACTATAACTCACTTTCACAGATTTTTACTTCGTCGGGAAGTAAGACTTGGCCACTGGTTGATTCACGAACCTATAACAATATATACATATATATTAAAGTATGTTCAAAATATATTTACAACACTTTTAATATATTTTGATGTTTTATGTTTATTAAGTCAGCTGTCCTCGTTAGTAACCTACAACTAGTTGTCCACAGTTAGATGTACAGAAATAAATCAATAAATATTATCTTAAATCAATCCACGACCCAGTGTATACGTATCTCAGTATTGATCACAACTCAAACTATATATATTTTGGAATCAACCTCAACCCTGTATAGCTAACTCCAACATTCACATATAGAGTGTCTATGGTTGTTCCGAAATATATATAGATGTGTCGACATGATAGGTCGAAACATTGTATACGTGTCTATGGTATCTCAAGATTACATAATATATAATACAAGTTGATTAAGTTATGGTTGGAATAAATTTGTTACCAATTTTCACGTAGCTAAAATGAGAAAAATTATCCAATCTTGTTTTACCCATAACTTCTTCATTTTAAATCCGTTTTGAGTGAATCAAATTGCTATGGTTTCATATTGAACTCTATTTTATGAATCTAAACAAAAAAAGTATAGGTTTCTGGTCGGAAAAATAAGTTACAAGTCGTTTTTGTAAAGGTAGTCATTTCAGTCGAAAGAACGACGTCTAGATGACCATTTTAGAAAACATACTTCCACTTTGAGTTTAACCATAATTTTTGGATATAGTTTCATGTTCATAATAAAAATCATTTTCTCAGAATAACAACTTTTAAATCAAAGTTTATCATAGTTTTTAATTAACTAACCCAAAACAGCCCGCGGTGTTACTACGACGGCGTAAATCCGGTTTTACGGTGTTTTTCGTGTTTCCAGGTTTTAAATCATTAAGTTAGCATATCATATAGATATAGAACATGTGTTTAGTTGATTTTAAAAGTCAAGTTAGAAGGATTAACTTTTGTTTGTGAACAAGTTTAGAATTAACTAAACTATGTTCTAGTGATTACAAGTTTAAACCTTCGAATAAGATAGCTTTATATGTATGAATCGAATGATGTTATGAACATCATTACTACCTTAAGTTCCTTGGATGAACCTACTGGAAAAGAGAAAAATGGATCTAGCTTCAATGGATCCTTGGATGGCTCAAAGTTCTTGAAGCAAAATCATGACACGAAAACAAGTTCAAGTAAGATCATCACTTGAAATAAGATTGTTATAGTTATAGAAATTGAACCAAAGTTTGAATATGATTATTACCTTGTATTAGAATGATAACCTACTGTAAGAAACAAAGATTTCTTGAGGTTGGATGATCACCTTACAAGATTGGAAGTGAGCTAACAAACTTGAAAGTATTCTTGATTTTATGAAACTAGAACTTTTGGAATTTATGAAGAACACTTAGAACTTGAAGATAGAACTTGAGAGAGTTCAATTAGATGAAGAAAATTGAAGAATGAAAGTGTTTGTAGGTGTTTTTGGTCGTTGGTGTATGGATTAGATATAAAGGATATGTAATTTTGTTTTCATGTAAATAAGTCATGAATGATTACTCATATTTTTGTAATCTTATGAGATATTTCATGCTAGTTGCCAAATGATGGTTCCCACATGTGTTAGGTGACTCACATGGGCTGCTAAGAGCTGATCATTGGAGTGTATATACCAATAGTACATACATCTAAAAGCTGTGTATTGTACGAGTACGAATACGGGTGCATACGAGTAGAATTGTTGATGAAACTGAACGAGAATGTAATTGTAAGCATTTTTGTTAAGTAGAAGTATTTTGATAAGTGTATTGAAGTCTTTCAAAAGTGTATAAATACATATTAAAACACTACATGTATATACATTTTAACTGAGTCGTTAAGTCATCGTTAGTCGTTACATGTAAGTGTTGTTTTGAAACCTTTAGGTTAACGATCTTGTTAAATGTTGTTAACCCAATGTTTATAATATCAAATGAGATTTTAAATTATTATATTATCATGATATTATCATGTATGAATATCTCTTAATATGATATATATACATTAAATGTCTTTACAACGATAATCGTTACATATATGTCTCGTTTAAAAATCATTAAGTTAGTAGTCTTGTTTTTACATATGTAGTTCATTGTTAATATACTTTATGATATGTTTTCTTATCATAGTATCATGTTAACTATATATATATATCCATATATATGTCATCATATAGTTTTTACAAGTTTTAACGTTCGTAAATCACCGATCAACTTGGGTGGTCAATTGTCTATATGAAACATATTTCAATTAATCAAGTCTTAATAAGTTTGATTGCTTAACATGTTGGAAACATTTAATCATGTAAATATCAATCTCAATTAATATATATAAACATGGAAAAGTTCGGGTCACTACACCTACGCTGCCTCATATTCAGTTGTTTCTGATTAAATATGTGTTGAAGACTTTTGTGGTCAGTATATATAATACTTTTGACCCCATATAAGTAGTGCCTCCAAGTCTTTAATGCAAAAACAACCGCGCCTAATTCCAAATCATGCGTCGCATAATTTTGTTCGTGAATCTTCAATTGTCTAGACGCATAAGCAATCACCTTCATTCGTTGCATTAATACACAATCGAGACCTTGCTTTGATGCATCACAATAAATCACAAAATCATCATTCCCTTCAGGCAATGACAATATAGGTGCCGTAGTTAGCTTTTTCTTCAATAACTGAAACGCTTTCTCTTGTTCATCATTCCATTCAAATTTCTTCCCTTTATGCGTTAATGAAGTCAAGGGTTTTGCTATTCTGGAAAAGTCTTGGATGAACCTTCTGTAGTAACCAGCTAGTCCTAAAAACTTGCGTATGTGTTTCGGAGTTTTCGGGGTTTCCCACTTTTCAACAGTTTCTATCTTTGCCGGATCCACCTTAATACCTTCTTTGTTCACTATGTGACCGAGGAATTGAACTTCTTTCAACCAAAATGCACACTTTGAAAACTTAGCGTACAATTCTTCCTTCCTCAATACTTCTAACACCTTTCTCAAATGTTCACCGTGTTCTTGGTCATTCTTTGAGTAAATAAGTATGTCATCAATGAAAACAATGACAAACTTGTCAAGGTATGGTCCACACACTCGGTTCATAAGGTCCATGAACACAGCTGGTGCATTAGTTAAACCAAACGGCATGACCATAAACTCGTAATGACCGTAACGTGTTCTGAAAGCAGTCTTTGGAATATCATCTTCTTTCACCCGCATTTGATGATACCCGGAACGTAAGTCAATCTTTGAATAAACAGACGAGCCTTGTAGTTGATCAAATAAGTCGTCGATTCTCAGTAGTGGGTAGCGGTTCTTGATGGTAAGTTTGTTCAACTCTCGGTAGTCGATACACAACCTGAATGTACCATCTTTCTTCTTGACAAACAAAACAGGAGCTCGCCACGGTGATGTGCTTGGTCGAATGAAACCACGCTTTAAAAGTTCTTGTAATTGGCTTTGCAGTTCTTTCATCTTGCTGGGTGCGAGTCTGTAAGGAGCACGAGCTATTGGTGTAGCTCCTGGTACAAGATCTATTTGAAATTCAACGGATCGATGTGGGGTAATCCCGGTAATTCTTTCGGAAATACATCGGGAAATTCTTTTGCAATGGGAACATCATTGATGCTCTTTTCTTCAGTTTGTACTTTCTCGACGTGTGCTAGAACAGCATAGCAACCTTTTCTTATTAGTTTTTGTGCCTTCAAATTACTAATAAGATGTAGCTTCATGTTGCCCTTTTCTCCGTACACCATTAAGGGTTTTCCTTTTTCTCGTATAATGCGAATTGCATTTTTGTAACAAACGATCTCTACTTTCACTTCTTTCAACCAGTCCATACCGATTATCACATCAAAACTCCCTAACTCTACTGGTATCAAATCAATCTTAAATATTTCGCTAACCAGTTTAATTTCTCGATTCCGACATATATTATCTGCTGAAATTAATTTAACATTTGCTAATTCGAGTAAAAATTTACTATCCAAAGGCGTCAATGGACAACTTAATTTAGCACAAAAATCTCTACTCATATAGCTTCTATCCGCACCCGAATCAAATAAAATGTAAGCAGATTTATTGTCAATAAGAAACGTACCCATAACAAGCTCCGGGTCTTCCTGTGCCTCTGCCGCATTAATATTGAAAACTCTTCCGCGGCCTTGTCCATTCGTGTTCTCCTGGTTCGGGAAATTTCTAATAATGTGGCCCAGTTTTCCACATTTATAACAAACTACATTGGCATAACTTGCTCCGACACTACTTGCTCCGCCATTACTCGTTCCGACACCATTTGTTCCTTTCGTTCTATTAACCCCTGGTCCGTAGACCTCATACTTCGCTGCGCTATGACCATTTCTTTTACACTTGTTGCAAAATTTGGTGCAGAACCCCGAGTGATACTTTTCACACCTTTGGCATAGCTGCTTCTGATTGTTTTTGTTGTTGCGGTTATTATTGTTGTTGGGATGATTGTTGTAGTTGCTGTTGTTGTTGTTGTTGTTGTTGGGCCGTTTGTTGTAGTTGCGATTGATGTTGCGATTGTTGGGATAATTGTTGCGATTATTGTTGTAATTGCTGTTGTTGTTGTATTGGTGATTCTTATCACCGTTTTCCTCCCACTTTCTTTTGACTTGCTTCACATTGGCCTCTTTAGCAGTCTGTTTTTTAATTCTTTCTTCAATCTGGTTCACTAGTTTGTGAGCCATTCTACATGCCTGTTGTATGGAGGCGGGCTCGTGTGAACTTATATCTTCTTGGATTCTTTCCGGTAATCCTTTCACAAACGCGTCGATCTTCTCTTCCTCATCTTCAAATGCTCCCGGACACAATAGGCACAATTCTGTGAATCGTCTTTCGTACGTGGTAATATCAAATCCTTGGGTTCGTAACCCTCTAAGTTCTGTCTTGAGCTTATTGACCTCGGTTCTGGGACGGTACTTCTCGTTCATCAAGTGCGTGAATGCTGACCACGGTAGTGCGTACGCATCGTCTTGTCCCACTTGCTCTAGATAGGTATTCCACCATGTTAACGCAGAACCTGTGAAGGTATGCGTAGCGTACTTCACTTTGTCCTCTTCAGTACACTTACTTATGGAAAACACCGATTCGACCTTCTCGGTCCACCGTTTCAATCCGATCGGTCCTTCGGTTCCATCAAATTCCAAAGGTTTGCAGGCAGTGCATTCTTTGTAGGTGCATTCTACACGATTTCCTGTACTGCTAGATCCAAGGTTATTGTTGGTATGTAGCGCAGCCTGTACTGCGGCTATGTTTGAAGCTAGAAAAGTACGGAATTCCTCTTCATTCATATTCACGGTGTGTCGAGTAGTCGGTGCCATTTCCTTCAAAATAGTCAAATGGAACAAGTTAATCATACAGAATATTAAGAGTAGTTAATAGTATTTCGTAGCATAATATGAACTCATTTATAAAAGCTTTTTCTTCATATTAGCATTTTATAAGTTTAAATTCGGGTAGTACCTACCCGTTAAGTTCATACTTAGTAGCTAATATACAATTCAACTACTACAATTCTATATGAAAAACTGATTATAATAATATTTCGCGTTCAAACTTTTACACAATATTTTACAAACTTACAATACCGCTTATTTTACATATAGCATGAAATTTAGCACACAATAAATTTGATACAAGATGGTTGTGAAGATAATTCTAGCTAGTACACAAGTCGTTCAGCAAAGGCAATAAAGACACGTAATTCATGCGTCCAGAAACAAGTCATGCATTCTGGTTTTACTAGGATTACTTCCCATCCTTGGTCTTGTGGAACATAACAGTTATGGCCATTGATAAGACAGCGTGTTGTAACGTCGTCAAAGGGACGAGGGTTACGTAATGTCCAACAGTCCCGTAACAATCTAAAAACCTCATTTCTTACCCCAATTACCGACTCCGTCACTTGTGGGAACATTTTGTTTAATAGTTGTAGCCCGATGTTCTTGTTCTCACTTTGGTGAGAAGCGAACATTACTAATCCGTAAGCATAACATGCTTCTTTATGTTGCATGTTAGCCGCTTTTTCTAAATCACGAAGTCCAATATTCGGATATATTGAGTCAAAATAATTTCTTAACCCATTGGGTAAAATAGCATTTGGGTTCCCCGCAATATATGCATCAAAGTAAACACATCGTAACTTATGGATTTCCCAATGTGATATCCCCCATCTTTCGAACGAAAGCCTTTTATAAACCAAGGCATTCTTGGAACGTTCTTCGAATGTCTTACAAACTGATCTCGCCTTAAATAGTTGTGCCGAAGAATTCTGACCGACTCTAGACAATATTTCATCAATCATGTCTCCGGGTAGGTCTCTTAAAATATTGGGTTGTCTATCCATTTTGTGTTTTTATACTGTAAAATAGACAAGAGTTAGATTCATAAAAAAAAAATACTTATTAATACAAGCAATTTTTACATATATCATAAAGCATAAGCACACTATATTACATATATTACACCACACGAATACAACTATCTTATTCCGACTCGCTTGTTTCTTCTTCTTCGGTTTTGGTTCGTTTTGTCAAGTTTCTAGGGATATATGATGTTCCCCTAATACGAGCCGTCGTTTTCCACATTGGTTTAGAAAAACCTGGTGGTTTAGAGGTTCCCGGGTCATTGTTACAACTTAAGGACTTCGGGGGTTGACGATACATATAAAGTTCATCGGGGTTGGAATTAGATTTCTCTATTTTTATACCCTTTCCCTTATTATTTTCTTTTGCCTTTTTAAATTTAGTTGGGGTAATTTCTATAACATGATCGGAATTCTCCTCGGAATCCGATTCATCGGAGAATTGGTAATCCTCCCAATATTTTGCTTCCTTGGCGGAAACACCATTGACCACAATTAACCTTGGTCGGTTGGTTGAGGATTTTCTTTTACTTAACCGTTTTATTATTTCCCCCACCGGTTCTATTTCTTCATCCGGTTCCGATTCTTCTTCTGGTTCCGATTCTTCTTCCGGTTCCGACTCTTCTTCCGGTTCCTCTTCGGGAACTTGTGAATCAGTCCACGAATCATTCCAATTTATATTTGACTCTTCATTATTATTAGGTGAGTCAATGGGACTTGTTCTAGGGGTAGACATCTATCACATAATATCAAACGCATTAAGAGATTAATATATCACATAATATTCACAAGTTAAAAATATATAGTTTCCAACAAAATTTGTTAAGCAATCATTTTTCAAGTAAACACGGTCGAAGTCCAGACTCACTAATGCATCCTAACAAACTTGATAAGACACACTAATGCAAAATTCTGGTTCTCTAAGACCAACGCTCTGATACCAACTGAAATGTCCCGTTCTTATTGATTAAAAACGTTCCATATTAATTGATTTCGTTGCGAGGTTTTGACCTCTATATGAGACGTTTTTCAAAGACTGCATTTATTTTAAAACAAACCATAACCTTTATTTCATCAATAAAGGTTTAAAAAGCTTTACGTAGATTATCAAATAATGATAATCTAAAATATCCTGTTTACACATGACCATTACATAATGGTTTACAATACAAATATGTTACAACAAAATAAGTTTCTCGAATGCAGTTTTTACACAATATCATACAAGCATGGACTCCAAATCTCGTCCTTATTTAAGTATGCGACAGCGGAAGCTCTTAATAATCACCTGAGAATAAACATGCTTAAAACGTCAACAAAAATGTTGGTGAGTTATAGGTTTAACCTATATATATCAAATCATAATAATAGACCACAAAATTTCATATTTCAATACACATCCCATACTTAGAGATAAAAATCATTCATATGGTGAACACTTGATAACCGACATTAACAAGATGCATATATAAGAATATCCCCATCATTCCGGGATCCTCCTTCGGACATGATATAAATTTTGAAGTACTAAAGCATCCGTTACTTTGGATGGAGTTTGTTAGGCCCAATAGATCTATCTTTAGGATTCGCGTCAATTAGGGTGTCTGTTCCCTAATTCTTAGATTACCAGACTTAATAAAAAGGGGCATATTCGATTTCGATAATTCAACCATAGAATGTAGTTTCACGTACTTGTGTCTATTTTGTAAATCATTTATAAAACCTGCATGTATTCTCATCCCAAAAATATTAGATTTTAAAAGTGGGACTATAACTCACTTTCACAGATTTTTACTTCGTCGGGAAGTAAGACTTGGCCACTGGTTGATTCACGAACCTATAACAATATATACATATATATCAAAGTATGTTCAAAATATATTTACAACACTTTTAATATATTTTGATGTTTTAAGTTTATTAAGTCAGCTGTCCTCGTTAGTAACCTACAACTAGTTGTCCACAGTTAGATGTACAGAAATAAATAGATAAATATTATCTTGAATCAATCCACGACCCAGTGTATACGTATCTCAGTATTGATCACAACTCAAACTATATATATTTTGGAATCAACCTCAACCCTGTATAGCTAACTCCAACATTCACATATAGAGTGTCTATGGTTGTTCCGAAATATATATAGATGTGTCGACATGATAGGTCGAAACATTATATATGTGTCTATGGTATCTCAAGATTACATAATATACAATACAAGTTGATTAAGTTATGGTTGGAATAGATTTGTTACCAATTTTCACGTAGCTAAAATGAGAAAAATTATCCAATCTTGTTTTACCCATAACTTCTTCATTTTAAATCCGTTTTGAGTGAATCAAATTGTTATAGTTTCATATTGAACTCTATTTTATGAATCTGAATAGAAAAAGTATAGGTTTATAGTCAGAAAAATAAGTTAAAAGTCATTTATGTAAAGGTAGTCATTTCAGTCGAAAGAACGACGTCTAGATGACCATTTTAGAAAACATACTTCCACTTTGAGTTTAACCATAATTTTTGGATATAGTTTCATGTTCAAATAAAAATCATTTTCTCAGAATAATAACTTTTAAATCAAATTTTATCATAGTTTTTAATTAACTAACCCAAAACAGCCCGCGGTGTTACTACGACGGCATAAATTCGGTTTTACAGTGTTTTTCGTGTTTCCAGGTTTTAAATCATTAAGTTAGCATATCATATAGATATTGAACATGTGTTTAGTTGATTTTAAAAGTCAAGTTGGAAGGATTAACTTTTGTTTGCGAACAAGTTTAGAATTAACTAAACTATGTTCTAGTGATTACAAGTTTAAACCTTCGAATAAGATAGCTTTATATGTATGAATCGAATGATGTTATGAACATCATTACTACCTTAAGTTCCTTGGATAAACCTACTGGAAAAGAGAAAAATGGATCTAGCTTCAATTGATCCTTGGATGGCTCGAAGTTCTTGAAGCAGAATCATGACACGAAAACAAGTTCAAGTAAGATCATCACTTGAAATAAGATTGTTATAGTTATAGAATTTGAACCAACATTTGAATATGATTATTACCTTGTATTAGAATGATAACCTACTGTAAGAAACAAAGATTTCTTGAGGTTGGATGATCACCTTACAAGATTGGAAGTGAGCTAGCAAACTTGAAAGTATTCTTGATTTTATGTAACTAGAACTTGTAGAATTTATGAAGAACACTTAGAACTTGAAGATAGAACTTGAGAGAGATCAATTAGATGAAGAAAATTGAAGAATGAAAGTGTTTGTAGGTGTTTTTGGTCGTTGGTGTATGGATTAGATATAAAGGATATGTAATTTTGTTTTCATGTAAATAAGTCATGAATGATTACTCATATTTTTGTAATTTTATGAGATATTTCATGCTAGTTTCCAAATGATAGTTCCCACATGTGTTAGGTGACTCACATGGGCTGCTAAGATCTGATCATTAGAGTGTATATATGATAATGCTAAAAACGAACATATATTTCATAGCATTATTCCTCAAGAAAGACAAGCTTTTAGTTGCAATTGTTCTATTTACAAGTGATATTCGTTTAAATAATAAAAGGTGAAGACAAAAGACAGATTCGACAAATTGAAGACGCAAACGACCAAAAAGCTCAAAAGTACAAAAGACAATCGAAAAGGTTCCAATTATTGATAAGAAACGTCTCGAAATCACAAGAGTACAAGATTCAAAACGCAAAGTACAAAATATAAAATTGTACGCAAGGACGTTCAAAAATCCGAAACCGGGACTAGAGTCAACTCTTAACGCTCGACGCAACGGAATAAAAATTACAAGTTAACTATGTATATAAATATAATATAATATATAATTAATTATATTAATTATATATATATTATATATATAAAACCGTCGGCAGAGAAACTCCAAGGGTGTGAGCTGTAAATACATCCTCCGCGACTCGCGGAGTTTTAAGGGCATTTTGCCGCGAGTCGCGGAGCCCCAATTTTCAACTCTGGCTATAAAGCCAACCGAATTCTGATCAAATTTGATATCTTTTTTCTTCCTCTTCATACGTAAAACTTATATATATATATATATAATTTATATTTTAATTTTAATTTTAATTCTAATAATAAGGGTATGTTAGCGAATGTTGTAAGGGTGTAAGTCGAAATTCTGTCCGTGTAACGCTACGCTATTTTTAATCATTGTAAGTTATGTTCAACCTTTTTATATTAATGTCTCGTAGCTAAGTTATTATTATGCTTATTTAAAACGAAGTAATCATGATGTTGGGCTAATTACTAAAATTGGGTAATTGGGCTTTGTACCATAATTGGGGTTTGGACAAAAGAACGACACTTGTGGAAACTAGACTATGGGCTATTAATGGGCTTTATATTTGTTTAACTAGATGAAAGTTTGTTAATGTTAATATAAAGATTTACAATTGGGCGTCCCTATAAATTACCATATACACTCAATCGGACACGATGGGCGGGGTATTTATATGTACGAATAATCGTTCATTTAACCGGACACGGGAATGGATTAATAGCCACTAGAATAATTAAAACAGGGGTGAAATTACATTCAAGGGTAATTGGTGTAATTGTTAACAAAGTAGTAAAACCTTGGTTTACACGCAGTCGATAACCTGGTGTATTCATTAAACAAAGTATTAAAACCTTGTTACAATTCGAATCCCCAATTAGTTGGAATATTTAACTTCGGGTATAATAATAATTTGTCGAGGACACTCGCACTTTATATTTATGACTGATGGACTGTTATGGACAAAAACCAGACGGACATATTAAATAATCCAGGACAAAGGACAATTAACCCATGGGCATAAAACTAAAATCAACACGTCAAACATCATGATTACGGAAGTTTAAATAAGCATAATTCTTTTATTTCATATTTAATTTCCTTTATTTTATATTTAATTGCACTTCTAATTATCGCACTTTTATTTATTGTTATTTTATTTAATCGCATTTTTAATTATCGTACTTTTTAATTATCGCAATTTTATTTTATCGCATTTTTATTATTCGCAATTTCATTATCGTTATTTACTTTACGCTTTAATTTAAAGTCTTGTATTTATTTTATATTTTACATTAGGTTTTAACTGCGACTAAAGTTTTAAAATCGACAAACCGGTCATTAAACGGTAAAAACCCCCCTTTATAATAATAATATTACTTATATATATGTTTGTATTTTTATAAAAATAAACTAATATAGCGTTGAGCTTTGTTTAAAGATTTCCCTGTGGAACGAACCGGACTTACTAAAAACTACACTACTGTACGATTAGGTACACTGCCTATAAGTGTTGTAGCAAGGTTTAAGTATATCCATTCTATAAATAAATAAATATCTTGTGTAAAATTGTATCGTATTTAATAGTTTTTCCCAGTAAAATATAAACTATTTTATATACACCTCGCTTCACATCAAGTATTTTTGGCGCCGCTGCCGGGGAACTATCTTAAAAGCCGGAAGCGCAACGCTAATATATAAAAAAAAAAAAAAAAAAAAAAAAAGATTTTTAGTTACTTTTATTAAAAGTCGTTTTTGTAAAAATACGTTTTAAATATTCGAAAATATAAAAAGAAAAACAAAAATATTAGTATTTTTAAGATTTTGTTAAATATTTAAGTTTTATAAGTTTCTTTATTTCTATTTTAGTTTATAAAAATATAAGTTTTATTTTAAAACCTTTTATTTATTTAAAAAAACAGAAAACATAAAATAAAAAAAAAAAAAAAATAAAGAAAACGCGTAAAAACTCAACCCTGTCAGCTGAATTTCTGAACCCCGCGACTCGCGGGGTTTTCTTCTTTAATTGCCGCGACTCGCGGAGGGTTTCTGACAGGCGACAGGAAGCCCTAAACCTGCATTAATTACGGTTAATATTAATTATTATTATTATTTTAAACCTAATTATTATTATTATTATTATTAGTTTTAATTTTACTTTTACTTTTTATTTATATATTTTAGTTTAATTAGTTTTATTAAATTGTAAAATTAGTAGTTTTATTAAATAAATAATATAAAAATAATATTTTTATAAAAATTGTACTTTTTACAACTTTTTTTGTATATTTTTATATTTTGTACCTTTTTAATCGTTGTAGCGTAAAATTTGTATTTTTTTAACTCATATTTAATTTTAAACTTAGTTTTTGCTATAGTTATTTTTACTCCTAGATTTTTAGGCTTTGCCGTAGAATTCCTTAAGTGCTTTTTCTTTAGACTAAGATTTAGGTGCTTTAGAATTTTGCGACGCCTTTTTAAGTTTTAGTTTCTTTTTAAGTTATTTCCATTTGGGATTTAGTTTTTCCTTGTAAGCTTTAATATTTTTAGACCTTTTACTATGTACCAATTATCATTCCAATTAGTAATTTCAATTTGCGATTATAATTTTAAGTTAGTTGTAGTAATAAGGTTAGGTTAGTTAAGTATTTTTAAGTTTTTATAAGTTTCTTTTATTTTTCCGTCACCTTTTATTTTTCAACCATTTTTTTTTCTTTTTCAACCTTTTGCGACGAACTCTTTTTCTTTCTTATTTCTCGCCATTCTAGTTAATAGGACTTAGAATTTTTTCTACTTCTTATCTAAATTTCTTAAAATTACGAAAATTTATTTTGAGTGGTTAAATTAATAGACATCAAAATTTTCTGGTTCGTAGTAATAGTTGGATTTGTACGTGGACCGGGTTATTGGAGCCAAACAGTCCTCAATTATATTGAGACCAAACGAATCCTGCCCCTCTGCTGCATCTTTTGGCTATTCGAAACGTGGGCAAAATCAGAAAAGTCTATTAATTGGATAACTTATTATAATTTTTCTTTCCTTTTTAAAACTAATAGGATATTCAGTGAATGCACCGAGCAAGACGTTCATCACCTTTTGTACGTTCACCACCTGTAACTCGATCAAGACATCTTTTAACAAATATAACCGCCGTTGATTTTTCTTTAGAATCGTCATCCAGTCGACCAAGTACTTCAGTTCAAATTTCCAATAATCCATTTTTTGAACCCGACCTCACAATTGAGAATCCGGAGAATATTCAGGAACGGTTTGTAGATCCCGAACCATTAAACTTTCCTCCGGAGCCACCAATCATTCAAACAGAGATTGTTGAAGAACGAACTATTAAAACAGAATCATCTAGTGATTCCGATTCAACAAATTCAATTATGGAGAATCTGGAACCTTTAAGTATGGAAGACCGAATGAGAGCTAAACGCACTGGCCAAGGTCACGCAATTACTCATCCAGACATTAATGCGCCAGATTATGAAATCAAAGGACAAATTTTACACATGGTGAATAATCAATGCCAATTTAGTGGTGCGCCGAAGGAAGATCCAAATGAACATCTACGTACCTTTAATAGGATCTGCACACTATTTAAAATCCGAGAAGTGGAGGATGAACAGATATATCTCATGTTATTTCCCTGGACTTTAAAGGGAGAAGCCAAAGATTGGTTGGAATCGTTACCTGAAGGGGCGATCGATACATGGGATGTTTTAGTTGACAAATTTCTTAAACAATTTTTTCCTGCATCTAAAGCCGTAAGACTTCAAGCAGAAATTGTTACGTTCACACAGAAGCCAAATGAAACTCTATATGAGGCGTGGACTAGGTATGGAAAGTTGTTAAGAGGATGTCCGCAACATGGTTTAGACACCTGTCAAATAGTACAAATATTCTACCGAGGATGCGACATCACTACAAGAAAAGACATAGATATAGCAGCTGGTGGTTCTATTATGAAGAAAACCGAAACTGATGCTTACAAAATTATTGATAATACTGCTTCCCACTCACATGAGTGGCACCAAGAAAAAGACATCATTAGATCATCTAAAGCAGCTAGAGCCGATTCTAGCCATGACTTAGATTCCATTTCCGCAAAGATAGATGCTTTCGAGAGACGAATGGAAAAGATGACTAAGGATATTCACTCAATACGAATTAGTTGTGAGCAGTGTGGAGGACCACATTTGACAAAAGATTGTCTCAGTATTGAATTAACAATGGAACAAAGAGAGAATATTTCATACATAAACCAAAGGCCTGGAAATAATTATCAGAATAATTATCAACCGCCAAGACCGATTTACAATCAAAACCAGAATTATAACCGAAATATTCCATACAACAACCAACAAGGTCCTAGCAATCAACAAGTATCCAATAATACTTACAATCAGCAAAGACCGAATTTTCAAAACAAACCACCACAACAAACCGATGATAAAAAGCCAAATTTAGAAGATATGATGACGAAGCTAGTTGAAACTCAAACGCAGTTTTTCACATCTCAAAAACAAACTAATGAACAAAATGCTCAAGCATTTAGAAATCAACAAGCTTCTATTCAAAATCTAGAACAAGAAGTAAGTAACCTAGCAAGGTTAATAGGTGAAAGAAAACCGGGAAGTTTACCAAGCGATACAAATGCTAACCCCCGGAATGAAACAGCTAAAGCTATTACCACAAGAAGTGGTACAACACTTAAACCACCTGAAATACCTGTAACTTCTGATGAAACTATTCCTACTCCACAAGAACCACAACCTGAGCAAGAAAAGGAAAAAGAACCGGTAGTTGAAAAGGTTAATGAAAATAACACAGTTAAGGATAAACCTTATGTTAAACCATACCAACCACCACTTCCTTACCCGAGTAAGATGAAGAAAGAAAAACTTGAAGCCGAGCAATCCAAATTCTTGGATATGTTTAAACAGATAAATGTAAATCTTCCTTTCATTGATGTGATTTCAGGAATGCCTAGATATGCTAAATTCTTGAAAGATCTAATCACGAATAGAAAGAAAATGGAAGAACTCTCGGCTGTTACTATGAATGCTAATTGTTCAGCAGTGCTGTTGAATAAGATACCAGAAAAACTATCTGATCCAGGAAGTTTCACAATTCCATGTTTTCTGGGTAGTCTTAGTTCAATAGAAGCATTGGCAGACTTAGGTGCTAGTATAAATTTAATGCCGTATTCACTATACGCTAAACTAGACCTTGGAGAATTGAAACCAACCAGAATAAGCATACAACTAGCCGATAGATCAATAAAATATCCTAGAGGGATAATGGAAAACATGCTAGTTAAAGTTGGTACTTTAGTATTTCCAGTAGATTTTGTTGTTTTGGACATGGAAGAAGATTCTCAAGTTCCTCTCATATTAGGAAGACCATTCTTAAACACGGCTAAAGCAATGATAGACGTGTTTGGTAAGAAACTGACCCTAAGTATAGAGGATGAGAGTGTTACCTTTTCAGTTGATAGAGCAATGCAACAACCACAATCTGCAGATGATACATGTTATTATATTCAAACTATAGATGCACATGCAGAATTATTAGAAGAATTTCCAGAATTACAAGGAACAGGAGAATGTTCTTTAGGAGAAGGTAATGAACCAATTGATGAAGCTGAAATGTTAGCTACACTTATAGCTAATGGATATGAACCAACAACAGAAGAAATTCAAATGCTAAAAGAAGAAGACAGATATCGATACAAATCATCGATAGAAGAACCTCCGAAATTAGAATTAAAGCCACTTCCAAACCATTTGGAATACGCTTATTTACATGGTGAATCTGAATTACCTGTAATAATATCGTCTTCTCTTACTGAAAATGAGAAATCACAGCTCATTTCTGTGTTGAAAGCTCATAAACCAGCCATTGCATGGAAGATTCATGATATTAAAGGAATAAGTCCTTCGTATTGCACACATAAAATCCTTATGGAAGAAGGTCATAAAATGTATGTGCAACGCCAACGAAGATTAAATCCTAATATGCAAGATGTAGTTAAGAAAGAGATTATTAAACTGCTAGATGCAGGTTTGATATATCCAATCTCTGATAGTCCATGGGTAAGCCCAGTTCAATGCGTACCTAAGAAGGGTGGCATGACTGTCATTACAAATGAGAAAAATGAGCTTATTCCTACTAGGACTGTAACAGGATGGCATGTATGTATTGATTATAGAAAATTAAATGACGCCACCAGAAAAGATCACTTTCCCTTACCTTTCATAGATCAAATGTTGGAAAGATTAGCCGGAAATAGTTACTATTGTTTTCTAGATGGATTTTCCGGATATTTTCAAATTCCAATAGCACCCGAAGATCAAGAGAAAACCACATTCACGTGCCCTTATGGTACTTTTGCTTACAAACGCATGCCATTTGGACTTTGTAACGCCCCTGCAACCTTTCAAAGGTGTATGATGGCGATTTTTCACGACATGATAGAAGAATGCATGGAAGTATTCATGGATGACTTTTCAGTCTTCGGTGATACATTTAAATCATGTCTAGTTAATCTGGAACGAATGCTAATTAGATGCGAAAAATCAAATGTAGTACTTAATTGGGAGAAATGCCATTTCATGGTTAAAGAAGGCATCGTTCTTGGACATAAAATTTCAAAAGAAGGAATTGAAGTGGATAGAGCTAAAGTAGATGTAATTGCTAAACTTCCACATCCCACCAATGTTAGAGGAGTTAGGAGTTTTCTAGGGCATGCCGGTTTTTACCGACGTTTCATAAAAGATTTTTCTAAAATTGCCACTCCTATGAATAAACTCCTAGAAAAGGATGCTCCATTCATCTTTTCAGATGAGTGTATCAAATCTTTTAATATTCTTAAAGAAAAACTCACTAATGCACCAATCATGATAACACCAAATTGGAATCTACCATTTGAACTAATGTGCGATGCAAGTGATTTTGCAATGGGAGCCGTTTTAGGACAAAGGATTGAAAAACGATTTCAACCTATATATTATGCTAGTAAGACGTTACAAGGAGCACAAACGAACTATACAACTACTGAAAAAGAACTCCTTGCTATTGTCTTTGCTTTTGACAAATTTCGATCATATCTCGTTCTAGCAAAAACGGTGGTCTATACCGACCATTCTGCTCTTAGATACCTATTTTCAAAACAAGATGCTAAACCAAGATTAATCCGTTGGATCTTACTCTTACAAGAGTTTGATATTGAAATCCGAGATAAAAAAGGAGCAGAAAATCTCGCCGCTGATCATCTTTCTCGTCTTGAAAATCCCGAATTAGAAGTTCTGAATGAATCGGCCATACAAGACAACTTTCCTGATGAATATCTATTGAAGATAGATTATAAAGAAATTCCATGGTTTGCAGACTATGCAAACTACTTAGTTTGTGGATTCCTTGAAAAAGGATTATCGTACCAAAGACGAAAGAAATTCTTCAGTGATATAAAACACTATTTCTGGGAAGATCCACATCTGTTTAAAAGTTGTCCCGATGGAATAATACGCCGATGTGTATTTGGAGATGAAGCTAGTAAAATTTTAAACCATTGTCACACAGGACCAACAGGAGGGCATTATGGGCCTCAACTAACAGCAAGAAAAGTTTATGAAGCTGGATTCTATTGGCCTACAATTTACAAAGACGCACACCTTCTTTGCAAATCCTGTGATGCATGTCAAAGGGCCGGAAAAATAAGTCAACGTGATGAAATGCCACAAAATGTCATCCAAGTATGTGAAGTATTTGACATTTGGGGTATTGACTTTATGGGTCCATTTCCAAAATCTCATAATAATCTATATATACTCGTAGCTATTGATTATGTATCTAAATGGGCGGAAGCACAAGCTCTCCCAACTAACGATGCACGAGTTGTAGTCAACTTTTTAAAACGTCTTTTTGCAAGGTTTGGAACACCGAAAGCTTTAATAAGTGATCGGGGTACTCATTTCTGTAATAATCAACTTGAGAAAGTTCTTAAAAGATATGGAGTAACTCATAAAATCTCCACCGCATATCATCCACAAACAAGTGGACAAGTTGAAAATACCAACCGAGCTTTAAAACGTATTCTAGAGAAAACCATAGGATCAAATCCGAAGGAATGGTCCATTAAATTGGAGGATGCACTCTGGGCTTTTAGAACAGCCTACAAAACTCCAATTGGAACCACACCTTTTAGACTTGTTTATGGAAAAGCATGTCATCTTCCAGTAGAAATTGAACACAAAGCATTTTGGGCTTTGAAAACATGTAATCTTGATTTACATGAAGCCGGACGTCTACGATTAAGTCAACTAAACGAATTAGAAGAATTAAGACATGAAGCATACGAAAATTCGTTAATCTATAAAGAAAGAACGAAGAAATGGCATGATAAAAGAATCAGAAGTTCAAAAGAATTTAAAGAAGGAGACAGAGTTCTTCTTTTCAATTCACGATTCAAGCTATTTCCTGGAAAATTGAAATCAAGATGGTCTGGACCATTCATAGTCAAAAGAGTTTTCCCATACGGAACGATAGAATTGATAAATTCAAATGGGATTGAATTTAAAGTTAATGATCACAGAGTTAAACATTACATACATGGTCCGATGGAAGTCGACAACGAAGTTAATCACAATTTCAATACCACAGATAACTAGGTGTGGGGAGAATCAAGTCTTTAAAGGATAATATGTATTTCTGTTAGAGTTAGATTGTCTGTTTTCGTGTAGTTCTCGAAAATGGAACCCGAATGGTCTTTCCCTAGCAGACCCTAAAGAACTAGTCTTCTCCCCCCATTCTGAATTTTTATTTTTTTTAGGTTTTTACAAAATGAAGACTGCCTGTGAACTAAACCATGGTCTAATGCTACACGCTTTGATCACTAAAAGAAATAATGACATACTACCGAGTGAATTAGTATCAGTAATCAGAGAAAGAATGGACGGAGTTAGAAAAGGATCCAGATGCGAAGATAATAAGTTACAATTTGGTAAAGGAAAATCAAAATCCGCAGCGAAAAGAAGAGCACGACACCTAGAACGATGTCACAAATGTGGAAAATGGTCACATGGAGGTAAATGTTCAAATAATCAAACCTATTCAAATACCGAATTTGTTACTTTATGCAGAGACGGACCGTTCATATGTTTAGAAGAAAAGACAATGAATGCTCGAGGTTACGCTTATGCAGCATTGGAAAACCAATTAAACCGACTATCTTATGAATATAATAGATCATATAACTAAGAAATCTATTTCACAGGTATGTCTGTACAGTTTTTATTTTTATTTTTATTTTTTTTTAACCTTTTGATAATAAACGCTAATTTGTTCGCTAAAAAGTATTAAATTGGTATTAAATAAAATTAGGTTTGGCGACCGAAATTATTGATATCATTCAAAAATTTATTACATCACTGCGAAATTTAACGTTTATTCTTAAGGTATAAATATCTTTAATCAATCAACCCAAAATATTTCAAAAATTCGTCATGAGTTAAATTAGGTCTTGGAACCGAAATTACTTTACCGAAAAGAGGGGCGCATATTTTTGATAATATTTGATTAATTAAAGTGGGATAAAAAGACAAAAAGATTTTTAATTTTATTTTTACCATGTTTTTAAAATTAATATTCAAATCTTAAATTAATATTGTAAACTTTGTAAAAACAATATATTTAAAATTGTAAATATTTGAAAAATTAATATAAGTTTGGTATGAATTTATGAATTTTTAAATTAAGTTTGGTGTGAATTTTTAATTTTTAAAATATGAAATTTTAATTTTATGCATTTCAAATTTTAAGTTTGGTGTGAATTTTTAATTTTTAATTTTTAATTTTGAATTTTATATTTAAGTTGTGTGAATTTAAAAACAAAAATTTACTTTATCTCATTAAGTTAAGAATATGATTTTTAAAATTCGTCGTAAGTTGAAGACTAGGTCTTTGAACCGAAATTGCTTTACCCGAGGGAGGGACGAGAACTTTTATTATCATTATTTTTAATCTTATTGATTTAAAGTATGCCAAAAACATTGAAAAAACCCAAAAATCTTAGCTTTTAAAACAATCGCTACAAAAAGACAAATTTTAAAATTTTGTCGAAGGACGGACTAGGACATCGATCCGAAACGACCTCGTCCTAAATAACAAGGGAAACAAAATTTTAAAATTAAATACTTAATTGATTTATAAGTTAAAGATTATAAAAAAAAAAAAAAAAAAAAAAAAAAAATACCAAACTCCGCGACTCGCGGAGTTTGCAGTGCAAAACCTCCGCGACTCGCGGAGGGAGCAAAACTCAGAAAAAAATAAAACGCAAAAACTGATCAGTTTCATTCCCCCACACACAAACACACTGCATAAACACTCGAAACTGCACCCGAAAACCACCGAAAATCACCCCCAAAAATCTCAATTTTTAACCGTTAATCACCAAATTTTTTGCTAAAATCATGTTGAGAAGGATGATATCTAAGAATTACTCAAGAAAAACGGTAAATTTCTACACCTAAACACCATTAATTCGAAGTTAGGTGTTCTTGAGCTATTTTTTCCCAATTTGATTTTGATGCTTTTTAGTGTAATTAGACTTAAATTGTTTATGTATTATGCTTGTATAACCTAGATTGATGCTGTTTAACATGATTAGAAGCCTTAAACTTCAAATTTTGAATAATCTAGGGTTTGTGTTCTTGAGCAATTTGGGGCTTTTTGATATAAACAGGTTATGGCCGATTTTTGTCATGAATTGTTGCTAAATTGAGTAGTGTAACATGTCTAGGTAGTTAAATGATCCAAACTTTGAGCCTAAACATGATTTTGAGAATTAAAGTGGACTTTTTCAAGTCCAAAATTCATGAACTTGATTTTTGAAAGATAATGCCATTTGAGACTTGTTTATTTGCTAGTAATGATTATTTTGACATGTTATTTGAGTTGAATGCTTATGAACTTGGCGAAAATTTTCGTATATGCTTATTTGAAAAAGTATAGATTTGATAAAAATGTGAAAATGAGCTTAAGTTTGATATAAATTGATAATGTCATTGTAATTATTTTGATTGATGATTTTGCTGACACTAATGCATATTTGGATGCACAAAATTTGTGTTTGATGTGTTTTGCAGAATGAAAGGGGTGAATCTTCATCCCAAGCCCGCCATGCTCCTGCTGAGAATTTGGAACAACAGGAGGTAGATAACTACTACAAGCAGGATGTACCTCATCCAGTCATGACCTTTTCCGATATGCATTTGGAAGAGTTGCACCCGAACCTGAGATTTGACAGACTTTGGATAGATTATCCAAAATATCAACGGGGTTTGCATACTCTTCATTCCAAGGTTGTTGAGGTACCGAGGGTCATAGAATGGGGACCCTTGGAAGCTGTAGAATTGGCCGGGCCAATTAGGGAATTACTTGTACAGAGGTATGGTAATTCTTCTTTTAATGACTGGATATGTTTATTCACCATACGCAGACCTGTATATAAAGTATGGTGTGAAGAGTTGTTATGTAGTATAGAGTTGAATGATCGGGTAGCTAGTTTAACCGATCGTTCTTTTATTAGATTTTTGTTAGGCGGTTCGATGCGCCACATGTCTTTACTAGACATGGCTCAGGCTTTACGTATATATACGCCTGAGGAGTTAGCGTCTGCCGATTGTAGAGGATTGATACTAAACGGTAGAAAGATAGATGAGAATTTTGATACACACGGTGTGTGGAGTCAAATGACAAGCCATCACCGTTTCAAAGGGGGAAACTACTCTTATTTGGATATAGATAGAGCCGAATTAAGAGTAATACATAGGTTTTTAGCTAATTCGATTACACAAAGGGGTAAAAACAAAGAAAAGGTAAATGAACAAGATTTGTTTTACCATATGTGTATTCGAGACCCACAGAGCGCTGTAAGTATACCATATTGTGTGGGTTATTATTTATCAGCTATGGTTCGGGGGATGCGTCCACATAGCATAATAGGAGGTGGTATTTTTATTACTTTGATTGGTGAATATCTCGGTGTGGATATAAGTCGGGGGGGATTATTACTAGAAGAGCCGGAACCCCGCGACACTATAGGTTTAAATGTATACCATGGTAGGAAAGTTTTGAAGCGGCGAAATAACGCCGCAGTACGATACCATGGTAGACATCCACAGGTGGAGAGAAACCAGGAACAAGGTAATGTAGGAGGGGGGAATGAGATGCAAGAAATGCATAGGTTTATAGCTTCTCAGGAATACGAAAATGCTAGACAGAGAGCATTTGAAGATTGGCAAGTTCATCAGAACCAGATCATAGCGCATTGCCAACATATAGGTAGAAACTATATTCCTACACCGAAACCCGTCTTCCCTCCTTGGTCGATAGAGATGCAGCCACCATATCCTACGTATGACCCTGCCGAAGCATTCTATAGCACTTATGGTTATGCCTGGAACCCCTATTGGTACCAATATCATCCTTAGTATACTTACTTTTTATTTTTTTTTTATTTTGTAATTTGTAATTATTGATACATTTAATATTTTTGTTAATATTGTAATCATTTTTATAATTATCTAACTTTTATTCTTAGATTTTAATAATTTTTGAATGTGGGGTAATATACCAAACTTCAAAAATATGTATATATGTTTGCAGTTTATCTTATGTACACAACAGGGTAAAACAACGCATTTTCAAAGACTGGCATTAAGTTCACCAAAAGCAACTAATTTTGACGACAAGATGCAAAATATATGTGAAATAACAACAAGACGGAATGAACAAATGATGTGCACCATTTATCATTCAGCAAACAAACGACAATATATTTGGAAACTTTGGTAAAAATTTAATCATTTTCACACAAATCACCCTCAATAATTTAAATTGTTACTGATTTCTTGCAAATGAGGGCATTGCAAGATCTTAAGTGTGGGAAGGGGTTAAATTCTTTCGGATTTTAAAATTTTTTACTTTATACACTTGGTTACCATTAAAAATACTAGTAAAGCAGTAGTTGTATTAGAATCTAGTGCTCTCTGATAAAAAAGAACAGCCCTAGTCTTATATACTGACTACCCAATTCTAGTAAAATTTTTCAAAATTTTCAATTAAATGAATTCAAAATCATGTTTATACATATTTATGAACGATAAAACTAAGTTTTAACACCGAAATTATTGTTACCTCGGAAAGGACATTAATTGAGAAACAAACTAAAATGTTAAAATTCATTTAAAATAGAATAGAGAACGATAAAAAGGAAAATAAAAGCCAAGTGTGGGAAAATTTACCAAGTTATTTTAAACATATGTCACATATATCTGTAACAAATAACTGAAAATACTTTTGCTTTGGACTAAACTAAACTGTTTTACCCAATGAAAGAAAAGAAGAGATGGATCTACACGATGAATCAATTCCATCATTAAAAGGAAGTAAAGTCTTCCGAAAAAGAAACGCGCTTCTTGATTTAGGTCATGAAGTTGTCGTTCAGACCAGCTGTAGGTTGACGAAAAATCTAGAAAAGTCATCACTAAAATCAGCAGGAAATCCACGGACCTCAGCATTAAACAGGGTCGCCAAGTGGTCAGATTTATCCTAACCATGAGAAGGATTTATCTCGTACAATGGGGAGGCACCGTGCAAATTAGCTTGATAAGACTAATGAATCAGATCCCCAGAAAAGGATAATCTCCTTAAAGATTAAAAATCAGCTTTTAAGACTGATATTACTCAATCCTAGAGATTGACCTTAAAGATTGAGAATTCAAACTCATGGAATTCAATGATATCTAAACTCGAGCTTAAACGAGAAAATATTTTGATTAAAAATTACAAACCGATTTGTTTTCTGAAAACCCTATTTTCAATACGTTCAATACCATTGAACGTAAAATCCTAGGAATTCACCTGGAATTCATTAGGTCACCTGAACTAAATCGGGTGTCAACCGTAAGAACGGTGGTTGCATAGCATGGTCAAAGACAGGACCTTGTGCCAGACCGAAAAATTATAAGGGTGAGCTTTACTATTGCTCCTACCAAGGATAGTAATTGCGTCCGACACGTTATAGACCATAATCAAAAGCATGTCACGGGACATTGCCTTAAACAGTTGCTTGTTCAACGCTTTCCTTTACAACCGGACGGTAGTTTGCCGAAAGGTAATATACGGGACAAGTAAACTGGACGTGTTGCTTTCCAAATACAAGGTTAGCAAGTGGGTGACACAAAACCGCAAGTTTTGAGCTAAAATTTTCAAATCTGAAACCCACCAAACCCACAAAAATATTTTGCAAACACCGGTAAAGGGTTATTCCGGAAAACTAATCTAGGGTAAAAACTAGATTTCAAAAGATCAAATGTTTTCATAAATATCCAATTTCCTTAATGGATCTAAATTTTTATAGTCATGTGGGACTGTAAACCATATCGTTACTACCATTGTTTATACCGCCGTATAGAAATCACTGATGTACAAAGTGTGAAGAATAAAGAAGTGATTCTAGTATTTCAAGACGATATTGCTTGAGGACAAGCAACGCTCAAGTGTGGGAATATTTGATAATGCTAAAAACGAACATATATTTCATAGCATTATTCCTCAAGAAAGACAAGCTTTTAGTTGCAATTGTTCTATTTACAAGTGATATTCGTTTAAATAATAAAAGGTGAAGACAAAAGACAGATTCGACAAATTGAAGACGCAAACGACCAAAAAGCTCAAAAGTACAAAAGACAATCGAAAAGGTTCCAATTATTGATAAGAAACGTCTCGAAATCACAAGAGTACAAGTTCAAAAAGCAAAGTACAAAATATAAAATTGTACGCAAGGACGTTCGAAAATCCGGAACCGGGACTAGAGTCAACTCTTAACGCTCGACGCAACGGAATAAAAATTACAAGTTAACTATGTATATAAATATAATATAATATATAATTAATTATATTAATTATATATATATTATATATATAAAACCGTCGGCAGAGAAACTCCAAGGGTGTGAGCTGTAAATACATCCTCCGCGACTCGCGGAGTTTTAAGGGCATTTTGCCGCGAGTCGCGGAGCCCCAATTTTCAACTCTGGCTATAAAGCCAACCGAATTCTGATCAAATTTGATATCTTTTTTCTTCCTCTTCATACGTAAAACTTATATATATATATATATAATTTATATTTTAATTTTAATTTTAATTCTAATAATAAGGGTATGTTAGCGAATGTTGTAAGGGTGTAAGTCGAAATTCTGTCCGTGTAATGCTACGCTATTTTTAATCATTGTAAGTTATGTTCAACCTTTTTATATTAATGTCTCGTAGCTAAGTTATTATTATGCTTATTTAAAACGAAGTAATCATGATGTTGGGCTAATTACTAAAATTGGGTAATTGGGCTTTGTACCATAATTGGGGTTTGGACAAAAGAACGACACTTGTGGAAACTAGACTATGGGCTATTAATGGGCTTTATATTTGTTTAACTAGATGAAAGTTTGTTAATGTTAATATAAAGATTTACAATTGGGCATCCCTATAAATTACCATATACACTCAATCGAACACGATGGGCGGGGTATTTATATGTACGAATAATCGTTCATTTAACCGGACACGGGAATGGATTAATAGCCACTAGAATAATTAAAACAGGGGTGAAATTACATTCAAGGGTAATTGGTGTAATTGTTAACAAAGTAGTAAAACCTTGGTTTACACGCAGTCGATAACCTGGTGTATTCATTAAACAAAGTATTAAAACCTTGTTACAATTCGAATCCCCAATTAGTTGGAATATTTAACTTCGGGTATAATAATAATTTGTCGAGGACACTCGCACTTTATATTTATGACTAATGGACTGTTATGGACAAAAACCAGACGGACATATTAAATAATCCAGGACAAAGGACAATTAACCCATGGGCATAAAACTAAAATCAACACGTCAAACATCATGATTATGGAAGTTTAAATAAGCATAATTCTTTTATTTCATATTTAATTTCCTTTATTTTATATTTAATTGCACTTCTAATTATCGCACTTTTATTTATTGTTATTTTATTTAATCGCATTTTTAATTATCGTACTTTTTAATTATCGCAATTTTATTTTATCGCATTTTTATTATTCGCAATTTCATTATCGTTATTTACTTTACGCTTTAATTTAAAGTCTTGTATTTATTTTATATTTTACATTAGGTTTTAACTGCGACTAAAGTTTTAAAATCGACAAACCGGTCATTAAACGGTAAAAACCCCCCTTTATAATAATAATATTACTTATATATATGTTTGTATTTTTATAAAAATAAACTAATATAGCGTTGAGCTTTGTTTAAAGATTTCCCTATGGAACGAACCGGACTTACTAAAAACTACACTACTGTACGATTAGGTACACTGCCTATAAGTGTTGTAGCAAGGTTTAAGTATATCCATTCTATAAATAAATAAATATCTTGTGTAAAATTGTATCGTATTTAATAGTTTTTCCTAGTAAAATATAAATTATTTTATATACACCTCGCTTCACATCAATATACCAATAGTACATACATCTAAAAGCTGTGTATTGTACGAGTACGAATACGGGTGCATACGAGTAGAATTGTTGATGAAACTGAACTAGGATGTAATTGTAAGCATTTTTGTTAAGTAGAAGTATTTTGATAAGTGTATTGAAGTCTTTCAAAAGTGTATAAATACATATTAAAACACTACATGTATATACATTTTAACTGAGTCGTTAAGTCATCGTTAGTCGTTACATGTAAGTGTTGTTTTGAAACCTTTAGGTTAACGATCTTGTTAAATGTTGTTAACCCAATGTTTATAATATCAAATGAGATTTTAAATTATTATATTATCATGATATTATCATGTATGAATATCTCTTAATATGATATATATACATTAAATGTCTTTACAACGATAATCGTTACATATATGTCTCGTTTAAAAATCATTAAGTTAGTAGTCTTGTTTTTACATATGTAGTTCATTGTTAATATACTTAATGATATGTTTACTTATCATAGTATCATGTTAACTATATATATATCCATATATATGTCATCATATAGTTTTTACAAGTTTTAACGTTCGTGAATCACCGATCAACTTGGGTGGTCAATTGTCTATATGAAACATATTTCAATTAATCAAGTCTTAACAAGTTTAATTGCTTAACATGTTGGAAACATTTAATCATGTAAATATCAATCTCAATTAATATATATAAACATGGAAAAGTTCGGGTCACTACACACCTCGCCAAAGTTGTCAACCAAAATGCACAACCGTGCCAATTGGACCTATACACAAGTCCAACAATTCCACCTATACGAGAAGCGAGCTCTATAAGTGAGAACCCCTTCACCCGACCCGCACCCATCCTACACATACATATGCATATAGGATATTTACACTCACCTTGTCGCCTTGAAGAATGCTACCGAATGATCCGCAATCGCCGATGGAATGTACCTAATCCATTTATCACATAACAAGTAACACAATTAGGGTGGATATACAAATCAACCCAAATTGACAACTAGTGCAATTTCGACCCAAATGCACTTCCAAGCACAAACCGCACCCAAACTAACCAATAATCACTAACACAAGTGAGAATGGTCCTAATATGCCAATTAAACCCAATCATAGGTGTTAAACACCTATCTTGCCCAAAATGACACTTAAACCCTAATTTGACCCATAAGAAGTCAATATCACGCCATTAACAAGTTTTGACACCAAAACATATTTAACTCGGTTCTATGATTCAACTTAATCCATTTTAAGTTTATAAACCTTATTAAATCGACAATTGAGTCATAATCATCAACAAACCCTAATTTTGACTCTAGTCAAAATTAGTCAACCATAAGAACCCTAATGGTTTCCAAAACACCAATAATCACTAACACTAGTGATTATACACCATTTACAAGTCTTAAACATGGTTAAATCATTAACCAACCCAAAACCCGCCAAATATCAAAATAGCAAGTTTCCATAAACCCTCTTCATCAACCAAATGGGTTTTACAACTAACAATCTCAAACCCTAACTTGAATATCAAATCTAACAAATGAAATTCGGAGTTAGGACTTACCAATACTACCAAAACGTAGCTAAGAGCGAGATGACCAACTTTAAAACCCGAGCTTTGGCTAGAATTCGACTCCTTCTTCTCCAAATCAAGCTCTCTCACTCTAGAACTCTTCCTCTCTCTCTAAATATGGATGAGAGTGTTTGTGTGGGTGAGAAATGAGCTCCAATAGAGTTCTAGATCAGTTTTGGTGACCCTAAACCGACCCCAATTGAAAAGACCAAAGTACCCCTCATTTAAACCTTTTAAAAAAGCTGAAAATTGCTTCTGACGCGATCGGAGCGCCGCGCCATAAGGTGGAGCGCCGCTCCAATCTTCAGGTCAGTTTTCAGTTTCTTGTTTTGGCCATAGCTTTTTGACCGTAGCTCCGTTTTCGATGAATCAAATATCGTTGGAAACGTAATAAGATTTTCTTTTCAATGGTAAGGCTTTGAAACATCAACACAAAATTTATTTGGGGTTGAAAAGATACGTACACACCTTGTCACTTCAGACAACGTCCAGTTTCCTTCGACGTTCGAGCAAGCAACACGTACATGCTGCGTACACTTCATACACGCATCGTACATCATAAATACATTATGTACAATAAATATTTGGGTCTTACACAAAGACCCTTTAAATAAGAGTGAAATTTGCCTGCAAACAGCTGGCAAGCCATTTGGCAGGCCGTTTGGCAAGCCGTTTGCAGGGCCCGTTTGCCTTGGTCGCCCGTTTGCTGAGCTCGTTTGCTTGACCCGTGTGGCAGGCCATTTGGTATAGTGGGAAACTGTTTGGCAGCCCGTTTGGCAGCCGTTTGGCAGCCGTTTGGCAGCCCGTTTGGCTTGCAGATTTGCTGGATCGTAACTTAATTTCTTGTCTTTCACCGTTTTCGCTCTAGAATCTTCGTTTTAGCTCCGATTCTCTTGATTCTTTTTGCACCATCTTCGTAATCACTTGATCTTCAATTTTAACTGACAAAGTGGGTATTTTGTCGATAAAGTTCGAAACTTTATTGTTTTTGGGCCTTAATACCGAGGTGAAAACGTGACTTTTTAGTCGATATCAAATATCCCGCACTTAGACTTTGCTTGTCCTCAAGCAAACTTCTCATATTTACCTTAAGAAATCTTTTCAGAGTTTCTTTTCTAATAGCCTAAGCGGTTTGCTTTTTATTATAAGAGCGAAAGATAAGGTAAGTTATCTATGTTAGGGTTGAAACTATCTCTGCAAGCATGCGAGGAGATTACATGACTTAGGCTAGCTTTCACGGGTCACACAAATCACACAAGTGTTTAGGGTTCCTTATAGATCTAAGAAATGAATTAACTCATAGCTAGTCATGTTGCACCCATCGTCATAGGCTTGATAAAGACTCAAATCCTTGCTGCTAATGTGAGAACGGTAGTAACCATAGCTTCTAGGTCATTTGACAATGATGGAAAGAAAATTTGGAGTGGTGGTGAAGTTTTTTTTAAGAGGTGAGAAAAAGGGTAATACAGTCTTTTTGAAGACTTTTATTCGGAATTTTAAGATAGATAGGAGTACTGATATTTTTGAGAAGCACTTTTTGAACTTTTCTTCCTTTGGATTGATAGGCATTTGCGGTCCAGTTCTTCTTCGATGTTTCTCTTTATAAGTTCTATTCCTTTTTCAGAACTATATATATATATATATATATATATATATATATATATATATATATATATATATATATATATATATATATATATATATATATATATATATATATATATATATATATATTTGGAGATTTTTTTCGAGAAACTTTTCTGCCGGTAAACTTTTTCAAGACCTTTGCCATGATACTTGAGAGGTTTATAACATCATGTTTTCGGAAGGAATCTCATTTTCTGAATTTTTTGAGTGATAGTAAAGATGATGTGGATGAGTTGGTGTGGTAGAAGTAGTGGAGGTGTGAAAGGCTTATTTTGACAAATGGCTAGCTCTTCTGATTATACACGAATCACATTTCATTATTTGGAAATGCAGATCTAAAGCAAGTTCTGATTCTGAGTACAGACATCGGCACTCTCAACGGAAAATAGCGAAGCATTAAAGATGAATGCTGATCTTATTTGGGTGCCTCACCATAATCAATTTAGGTCGATAATGCTTAGTCATGCAATGCTCTATTAGAGATTTTGTTCGCCCCAACAAGATTTTCACCCTACTTAAGCCTTAATTTTATTTACAAATGTTTTAGGTTTTCAAAAATACTTTTTCAAAAAGGTTTTCTCTTGCTAAAATTTTTTGAAATTTGGCTTAAGAACTTGGAATCTTAATAATGGGTTATTTTAATATAGCATAAAAAGATTATACCAACATCCCACACTTAGACAAACATTGTCCTCAATGTTCCTAGTGTATCCCACACTTAGGAGTTTTAGTTGAAGATTTGGGAATATTTGTCTGATGTTTATTTGGGTTGTGATCCTACACTTAGTGATAAGCTAGGATGTGGCATAATTTAAAGTTTGAGCTAGTAATAGGAAGAAAGAAGTACCCTCAGTAGATGTGGTTGCTTGTGAAGAAACTGGCTAGCTTGCAATCTTGGAAGTTACGTCCTTTATTGATTGGCTCATTTGTCATCCTGTATTCTTCTACTCTACTTTATTGCATGGGTTGCCTCCTGAGAAGCGCTCTTGTTTAAGGTCGTTGGCTCGACCGTAGCAATGCTTAGAAAGCAAACATTCCCCTCTGATAGCTGTGATCTAGATCTTCTTGAGGGAATGTGAGTCTTGGTGGATAAATCCTGAGAAAGTGTCAGACCAAAAGTGGTAGAAGATCCGGTACTTCCCTTGAAGATCTTCTGAAAGATAGGTAGTGCAGTTTCAGCTCGTGATAAATCTTGAAGTCCGATGAGAATATGATCCAAGGCACTGCTGGTTGATCCATGAGCATCAATCATTGAGGCAATGCTGGTGGTGATTATCTCTCTGATAGGATGCTCATTTCGAAGGTCTTCAAATAGTGTTAGAAACTGTATCTTCAGTATCTCAAAATCTTCAGAATGGTGAGTCCATAGTAGGAGTCTGTAGCCTTGCACAGATTGGTCAAAAGGTGAAGCTGAAAAGAAGTGAAAAGCAATCCTGACCCGAGCATTAATGTCACCGTCTTTGAGTATATCTCCCGACATCCAGCTTTAAATATGAAACTTGGATATGTGGATTCGTTGAAGATACGTGCTATCTGTTTCGTAACGTAGGTGGCAATGTTGACTCTGCGTCTTACTTCTTCTATGACTGCGGCTCGTAACTCTTTCATAATCAGATCAGCGTGGTGATCAATTGTTACATGAATCACTAGCATGTCTGGTGTGCTTTCGAAATTATCTCTTTCCAAGAGAGCGAAAAAGCTGTGAATATCCTCGATCATTTACAAATCAGAGTGATAAGTCAGGCGTCTGGTGGAAAGATCCATATGCTTCTGGATGAGAGTCAGTAGTCCTCGTTGGTTTGCTGAGAATGGAAGTGCAGATCCGGATAAGGCGTTGTAAACCTTAGAGTAAATGATCTTCTGATCTCGACAAAATCTTGTCTCAAGAATAGTGTGAACCACTGAATTGTGCTCTCATTGCCTTTCTTCGTGGTAGATATGATCGTGAAGGGTATTGATAAAGTCTTGAATGCGCTCTTCTAGGATTTCAACATTATTGTCTTCTCTCTTGAGATGGAGGTTGTATTCTTCTCGGATAGCCATGATTCGTTCCGTTAAGCGTAGCGTAAAATCAATTGTTGATTTACGGATGGTTCGAGAATGTCTTCGAATTCATCAGTGTCATTGATGAAGGTTATCATGTCGGCGTGCGTAGATATAACTGGAATCCGAAGAAGAGTCCGACACCTCCTGATTTGGTTCGGTTGGAGAATATGAGTTATCCAGAATCTCTTCGTGTTGCTCTTCCTCGTCATCATTGGTATAATAGTCTTCTGAGGATTCGTCTGATGGATGGGCTTCTTCAGTACTCTGGTCTTCCACTTTGACACTTACATGGTCAATTTCTATATCCTTAACCTCAACCTTATCGGTTTTCTTCTTGAAACGAATGATTATACTGTGATCTTCCGTCTCAAGCCTCATTAATTCTTCATGACGCTTCATGCTTATAGAAGGTATTATCGCAGTTTCTTTTACGTCTACCATTTCTTCTTCCTCCTTAGGTTCTTCCTCTTCCTCTATTTCTTCGCTGGGATCCTCTTCTTCCATTTCGGGGTCGTCTACAGACTGTGATTCGACACCCATTTTGATATCAGTGATTGGTGGTAAAGACTCATCATCGGAAGTGATCCGTCTGGTGGAAATAGCAAACATCTCTGCCTGTCCAGAAAGATCGGTAGGTCTGTCAATTTTGAAGTTAACACTCTCCTCATGTGATCGTAAGATGAAGGTTTGATTGTAAACATCAATGACAGTCCTAATCGTACTCATGAAAGGTCTTCCTAACACTATTGGTGTGTGTAGGTCTTCCTTAATATCCATCACTACAAAATCCGTAGAATACAAGAATTTGTCGACTTTCACCAAGACTTTCTCAACTATGCCCTTAGGATATCGATTTGTGTGATCGGCAAGTTGGATTGTTATTTTAGTTGGTGACAAGTCTCCTAACTCTAATCTCTTGTAGAGAGAGTAGGGGATTAGGTTGATACTTGCTCCTAAATCTGCTAGCGCATGAATGGTTCCAGATTGGTAAATTGAACATGGGAAAATGAATCGGCCCGTATCTCCTAGCTTTTGCGGTAGAGAGTTTCTGAGTAATCCCGAGCACTCTTCACTTAGTGGAATTTTGTTAGATTTCGATATCCTTTCCTTTGTAGAGAGAAGCCTTCAGATGTATTTCTTCTGGTTGGGAACTTTGGACATGGTGTCCAGGAATCTTCTATAAAGTTTGAAGGAATTAAGCTTGAATGGTTCTTCCTGTAGCCTTCCAGGATAAGGTACACGAACTGGAGTTGCAGTGGGAAGCTTCTGAGTATATGTCGATTTGTTCTTGAGCCTAGCTGACCTTCTCCGTGGTTCTTCCTCTGGGATTACAGAATCCGTTTGCTTAGCTTCTTCTATGTGGGGATTTTGGATAGTATTACTAGGTAACCTTCCTTGTGGTCGGGTTTCAAGGCATTGTGATAACTGTCCGAGCTGCATTTCTAGACTTTTGAGCAGAGCCAATTGATTTCTCATTAGTATCTCCATTTGGTCTTGCCTAGATACAGTTCTCTGATTTAGCTATTGTTGTCCTTGAATGAACTGAGTCAACTGATCATCAGCTCCTAGAGTGGGGTTGGTTACTTTTGTAATTTGGGTGATTGGGGAATCTTTCTCGACTGGTGGACCAGTGAGTGGAAGTGGATGATCGTAGGATAATTGAGATTATTGGGGTAGATAAGGTGGGTAGCGATAGCAAAAAGGCTGGTTGTTTCGTTGAAACTGGTTAACCCTAGGTTGTTGATTGAATCCGGGATTTGGTTGATGAGTTGGGTATTGAACGTAACAGACTGAACCGTTAGGGTTTTCGTACTCAACTTGATATTCTTCAGTGGGTTGCGGGTTGGTACAATTAACACAGGCCTGAGCCTGGTTAACCTGCTGCGGCTGCGTCTTCAATTCTCTAAGTTGTTTGGCGAGAGATTCCATCTTATCCGTGAGAGATTTGATGGCCTCCGTTTGATTATTAAGTGCGGAGAGTGGTGCAGATGATGAAGTTGTTTCACCACTGTTCCAGTCGTGATGATGCATTGTCATGTTCCTCGAGCAACTCCCATGCTTTGTCTGCGGTTTGGTTCATCAGATTTCCTTGGGCTGCTGCATCGATCGTCGTCCAATGATTTACCGTAAGACCATTGTAGAAGGTACAGATCTGAGCTGACCGTTCTAGCTAGTGATTAGGGCATTTCTTCAGCAGGGTTTTGAATCGCTCCCATGTAGTGTAAAGAGATTCAGCATAACTTTGTTTGAAGTTAATGATGTCATTCTTGAGTTTGGTTTGTTTAGAAGGAGGGAAATATTTGGTTAAGAATTTAGTAGCCATCTCCGTGCTTGACGTGATGAAATCTTTTTCCAGTCTTTCGAACCATGTTTGTGCATGATGAGTGAGAGAATAGGAAAACAAGTATAGTCGGACTATATTTTGTCCGATCCCTGGCTGTTTGTAGGAGTTCGAAAGAGATATGAATTTATCAAGGTGAGAGTTAGGATCGTCATTCGGTAATCTATGAAACTGACAGCTATTTTGAATGAGATGTATGATGTGATGTTTTAACTCGAACGAGTGTCATTGAATCTATGGGAATCTGATCGGTCCTCCTCGACCTTCAATCGAGGGTTTTGTGTTTTCTGCTAAAGTAACGTGTAACGCCATTTGATTTCTGATTCGTGCTTCCTTGCGTGCTTTAGAGATTATAGTGTCTGGATCAGGTACGAATAACAACGGCCCTGGTCTAGATCGGTTTTGGGTCATACACTGGGGATGCCTTTTTGTTTTTAATTTTAAGCAGATAAGCTAAATTTCTAAGGTAATCTATTTTATTCTAACGAAATCTTAATTCTAAGATAATCTAATCTAATTATCCTAAGTTTAAATATGTTTTTGGTTCTTGCTACTGATTCCCTGGTATTTTGATAACAGAGCTTCGCACGAACTATTCAACAAACCAAGTGGCCAGGCCGACTATGGAGAGGCGGGATCGTTTTGGTTCCAATATAATTGGAGACTGTTCGAAAAATCCAACAACCAAATCCGTGTATAATTGTCTTTCTTAGACACCACTAATTGCTTGTGAATAAGTTTGATAAAAAGCAGAATTATTATCTGATACCAAGTCCCCGGCAGCGGCGCCAAAAACTTGTCACTCTCTTGATATGGCCGAAACAGACGGTTTTATTTGTACGGTGTCGTTAGGTCGCAACACGTCAGAATCAGGTAATCGAACCTACGGTCGTATTTTAAGATATCAGTAGAATCGAACCTATATTTAAAGTTTAAGATAGTTCTAAGGTGAAGGAGTAGTGGTTACCTAATTTTGGGTTTTTATAGTTTATAAGACAGATAAAGTAAATGCAATAAAATTTATAATTCAAACAAGGTTAAAACAAGCGCATACTATGATTTCACCAGTTACTTTGCCGGGATTATGGAATGATGGCTCATGAATAGGTAGGGACCTTATATTCATTACACTGGTCCTAAACGTCCCTGTCGTAAGACATGTTACTAGGTAATGCGATAGGCTTGAAGATTCTGAATAGACAGCAACGTCCCTTACCCCCGACGCCTGTGCAGTCTGACTACAGGCATACACGTTCAGACGGCTCATCCAATTAAGCGACTCGGTTGGGTGACGTATTAACATTCCACAAAGGTCTAAACTTTCTTAAGTATAATAGAATACAGGGTTTACCGTATCCGAGAGACGTGATGTGTTTCAATGCTTTCGTTAATGATTGGGTTTAAAAGATAGTTAGGCCCTTAAAAAGAGTTCAACCATAAAGAACACCATGGCCAAGTCAAGTTTGACTTCCATGAACACGTTCAGTTATCCTAACGGTCCAATTCTTTATGTGTTTAAATAAATAGTTCCTTAATTAACCAAGAATCCCTCAATCGGGGTGCAATGCTTGAGACCGCGTTATGCTGAAGTGTACTAATCAGCACTGACCAAGTTCCATGGCCTTACTTAGCAGAGGTACAGCTTACAACAACCGTTGTGCTTCAGCATGCACATAAGAAGTTTATATGCTTGGTGACTACACTAGCATGGTCTAGGACCGACAATGTACTAGGGGTCTAGCTAGATGTTTCACTACGAAAGAGTCCTCAGTCGGAATCTAAAGCTTGATAGACTTACTACAATCGGTGTGCCTCATTCGATCCTGCATTGTATCTGATAGACTTCTCTTACCAAGGGGTGACACAGATAGTGTACTCTGGATCGGGGTTCACGACTTCCCAATAACAGAGCAATTAACTACGTTCTATTAGTTAGAAAAGCGATTGAGTTTAAAGCATAATCAGAAAGCATCTCAACAACATACACAAACCATAATATTATTTCAGCATTATAACTGACTACATCATAGCATACACTAAAGATAACTACTCGCTAATCATGGTAACAACATAACAAAGCATAATAATGGAAGACATTATATAAAGACAAAGGATAGAAGTACCAGTAGATTAAACGAGTTCTGAATACAAAAGTGACAACTTCAAACTCCAGACCGCTCGTAATATAATCCTAGGTGTTCTTCTCCGGGTACTAGATTTCCCGCACGGAGTCGAAGACCTTGAAAGTATGACTAATATTGTAGAAAGAGAGAGAAAGAAGTGAATTAAAGTGTGTGTTGAAATGGATGACAAAGACCCTTTAAATAAGAGTGAAATTTGCCTGCAAACGGCTGGAAGGCCATTTGGCAGGCCGTTTGCAGGGCCCGTTTTCCTTGTTCGCCCATTTGCTTGATCTGTGTGGCAGGACGTTTACCATAGTGGCAAGCCGTTTGGCAGCCCGTTTGGCTTGCTGATTTGCTGGATCGTAACTTAATTTCTTGTCTTTCACCGTTTTCGCTCTAGAATCTTCGTTTTAGCTCCGATTCTCTTGATTCTTTTTGCACCGTCTTTGTAATCACTTGATCTTAAATTTTAACCTACGAAGCAGGTATTTTTCCGATAAACTTCAAAACTTTATTGTTTTGGGGCCTTAATACCGAGGTGAAACCGTGACTTTTTAGCCGATATCAACTACGTTAAGCAACGATTTCTTTTTAGCAACATGTTTCTTTTTATCAGAACCTAGTTTACTCCATCTCCTATAGACTGGGAAATATACGCTACTCCTGGCAATGGTTCCCAAGAAATGGGTGAGTTCAGTAGTATTTTTACTAACTTGTTACCCAAGATTATTAAACAAAACAATGGTTAGAATTCCGTCATCTTTTTCCCAAGTTGTTAGCATTTTTGTTTGGCCTCATTTTGGTCTGATCTTTTCGCTATTTTCTGCGTAATATGGTAAATAAACAGCCAACAATTCCAATCAATTAAATGAATCAAACAGTGCATATAAGCAACCAGATATACAAAGATAACCTATTGTAATTTTTGTGATGTCAACTGTGTCATCTTCGTCCTTAAGTTGAGGCTCATTATCATCTTCTGGTATTTCATCACAAATGTCATAATATAATTTATAATGTAAGAATTATAAATTCAAAGAAAGATTCGTCTTAGTTGAGAAAATTTACCGTATTCAGTTTCCCTGTCATAGTGTTCGTGGAAATGTTCATTATCGTCATATATATCTGTTAGTGTATCACAAAAGTCATAATGAAAGTTAGAATATACTTAAGTATTAGTAAACAAATGAAAGATTCATGTGAGTATAGTAAATAAATCGTCTGCATATTCAGTTTCTTCATTTTCTTCATGCAGTTCATGTTCATCTCCATTGAAGACGACGTTGCCAGTTTCATTTTGTTCTTCATTCCTATTTGTTTCTGTAATTGCAATAAAAATAATATGAAATTGTATAAGTATATATTCATAATCATACTAGTCATTAAATATCAAAAATGATTTAAGTATTAGAATAGTCATAATGAAAGTAAGAATATAAGTATTAGAAAAAAAATGAAAGATTCATGTGAATATAGCAAATAAATCGTCTTCATAATTATTTTCTGCATTTTCTTCATGCACTTCACATTCATCTCTATTGAAGAAGTCGTTGCCAGTTTTATTTTGTTCTTCCTTCCTATTTGTTTCTGTAACTGTAATTAAAATCGGTTATGAAATTGTTAAGTAAATAGTCATAGTCATAATAGTCATTAAATATCAAAAATAATATACCTAAGGCTTTATTTTTGTCTAACAAAAAAATATTAATAATTAACCCACCAGTCATGACTTTTGTAGTTGATTTGGTCTGTTGTGTTTCATTTTGATCAGCCACTTGAATAGACTCTTTTTCCTTACTCGTGACTAAAATATCTTTGTCAGTCAATTGTAGGCTGTTTAACTTAGATCTTGTAGTCCTAATAGGGGATGATGGTGAATGAGCGGTATGGCATTTCTATGAAAATTAGTCGTTTGGCTAATGGTGAATGGTTTAATGAACATTGCACGGTTGGTTGCTGATGTGTAAAATCGTGTCTATAATTTATAATGGAAAATACCGGTTAAAAGATTACTACACACTAACGGGCAGTGTACCCGATCGTGCAATAGTATAAAGTTGGTAAATCCAAAATTGTTCCAAAGACAGTTTAAAGTGAGAATTAAGATTGCAACTAATGGAAATAAACTAAGTTAATCTATTAAAATTTAAAGTACGAAATAATGGTTTTTGTGGCTATTTAACAATTAGCCAAATCAAGATTTGATTTGAAAGTAAAAACAATATTTTTGGATTTTTAGATTTATAAAACTTAAAACAAGAAAGCAATTAAGATAATTTGATATCAATAGAATGGAAATGCTCGTCTAGACCTCTTACCCTCGGAATTGGATGTTTTTATACTTTAGCCCGATTTAAGACTTAATACATGCAAATTACTCAGTCGACTCGCCAAGAGTTCTCTTTAGCAAGTACTCAAACTAGAATTACTAGATGTAAGGTTCCCTGGCACCTAAGACCTTTTCATTTGTGACTAATTAATTAACTAGATCAAAGATTTGAATAACAATTGCCTTTGCATTCGCTCTACACAATTCACCCCTATATCGTCTAAGCGTTTAAACTTAATTTACCCCTTGGTCCGGTTTAGCAAACAATCAATTAAGACAAATCAATTGTAAACTAATGTATTAAATCAACAAGAGTTCTCTTTATCAAACAAATACACTAATCAATCAAGTTCATAAAGTTAAACATCAATAAGAATCGATCTTTTATTCAAACTATTGAAATAAACATGTATAAATTAATAAATCATAAATCATAACATCCAAAACCTCGGTTATTAATCTAGACAAGCATTGAAAACTTAGCCAACAATCATGGCTGAAAACAAAATTATAAATAAACAATTAAGATAATTCATTATGTTTGATAAGAATTAAACCTAGTTGAAATCGTGATCTTGAACGAATGACGAATCGAAATGCGTTTACGGAATGATTGAGTTGATTAAATGATGTTGGGATTCCCCAAAAGTCACCAAAAATCGCCCCAAAGCTGCTGGAATTCGTCTGGATAGAAGTGTTTTAAAAGTTAGGGTTTAATTTCCCTATTTATAGCCCCAAGAACCGACACAGTAACGACCCGCGCCGTGGCCCCATTAGCCGTGCCGTGCTTAACTCTTGCAACCACTCCAAATCTTTACCAAATGCTCGACCTTCAAAACTAGCTTTAACCCGCGCCGCGGCCTAACACTTACACAGATTCTTCCTTCATTTTTCACCATAAAATGCCCAAAACCATCTTGCAACATCATATTAAGGCACCGCTGATAACATAACATAGAATATACCTCAAAATGATCTAAAAAGTGTACAAAAGATCTTCTCGGCTCTCGAAACCCAAATCTAACAAATGTCTTCCAAAATACTCCAATTCGTATCCAATAGACCAAAATGCGACCGATATTGCGCGAATAAATATATGTAAATAAAGCAATATGAAACCACCCTACACTAGAGTTTTGCTTGTCCTCAAGCAACTTAACTCGAAAGAAAATGACATTGTCTTCAAAGAAAGTATAGAATCAACGAACCAACAACCAAATATCAACTAGCGTGGGTATGAATATGGAGAAAATACTAACCATGGCTCCACCTTGCATTCCTCAAAATAACTTCACACATTACCCGAGCAAATAAATGAACAAGTACCCAAATAATCTTCTTAACAATGAGCGAACCAATATAACTTGAATTATTATAGCAAAAGTAACATCCCGAACAATATATATCATATCTTGAAGCAAAAGAATCTTAAACCTCGTAACATAGTCTTCAAAATAAACTAGGAAGCAAGTGGAGCCGTAAACCGTGAAGATGAACCGAGCGAACCATACGGGCTACCCCGCGATTGATCAAGCCAATACCTCCCACAGTACCTAACATCACTAGATGTCGGTAAGAAAATAATGTGCTTCAGAGGATACACATTACGTCCGGATATCATCGATAATCATTAGGTGATCATCTAATCCGTTAAGTCAATCATAAAGATTGAAGTTCATCAGTCTTAAAAGATGATATCTTACCTTTCCAGAGGTTATTCAACTGGGGATCTGATCAATCACAGATTTGTATATCATGATGCGCTCCCCATTTGACGAGACAGATCTCCCTCATCGAGATAAGTCTGACTACCAGTTTCCCTGTTTGATGTTGAGGCCTGGTAGATTTCCAGTCGATGTTAGAAATGACTTTTCAAGACTTTTCGTCACCCTACAACTTGTCTGGACAACAACTTGTCTGGACTACAACTTCTAAAATAAATCAGCAAATGTGTCGATTTGGAGACTTTACTCCTAGGGTTATACAAAGTGGTCGGACGCAACATTGTCCTTGCTAGGAGAAACAATGTGAATCGTCCTATTAAAGTTTTCGATCTAGCGCATGGCCCGGTTTTGACCACACGATCCAATCACAGTTCATACGGTTGACACCCGCCTTGGTGCAAGTGACCTACGATTGAATTCTTAAAGAATTTGTAGGATTTCACATTCAATGGTAATGAATGTGGTTGGAATTAATTCCAAGTTGCCTACTTTCCACATGAAAAGCTTTTCTGCTTGTTTTAAGAAAGGTAGGAAGTAGATACTACCCTTCCGATAAATCCAAAAACCTTTGGGTGTCATAGCTTTTGGCTATGGGTTGTGTTGTCTAAGCAAAAACAAGCACGTAGCTATTGTTCCTAAAAAGGATAACACTGGTGAAGCTCAAGGCTCCTCTTCCCACAATATCACACCATTAGATGATGTAATAATAAAATGGTATAGTTTCGGAAGTCTGCTATACCAAGTAACCAAATTTTTTTGATCTGGCACGTGATTCGGTCACAATCACGCTATGTAATCACCGCTCTCTCACGGTTTACACCCGTTTTGGTACATGTGACCTACTATTGAGTTCCCTGAACTCGTAGGATTTCATGTCCAAGAAAATGAACATGTGGAACAATTAGGTTTTGGCCGAATTTTCAATTGATTTTCTACTTTCTTTTTTATTTTTAAACTAACTTTTCTATTTTTTTTTTATAAACCCTAATTTTTCAATTTTTTTACGACCAAAACCCGTGAAACGTCAAGTCTTTTTATATCAAAAATAATATGATGATGACTCAATTAACAACTAACCAGAGAGATTTTACATCCCCCACCCCACACTGAGATCAAGTGATGTCCCCATCACTTGAGATCAAAAATAGATTAAAATCGAATGGGTAATGTGAGAAAGAAAATGTAAAAACTTATCGAGTTTAACCACCGATCGCGGAATGCCAGTGACAGATGGAGCTGAACTGACTGCCAGCATAAGAACATCGTCCATTCCCGATCATCACACCAATATCATCAATCATGTAGTTTTGCTGAACTTAATGCCAGACTTGAAAATTCGTTTCACCAACCAACCTAATAAAAGAAAACAAAAGAACTACATAAACGGGACAAGGTGACACCACCCGATGCCAAAACGCCTTACCCCTAAAATAAGTCTTACAGTACATAATTAAAGTAAATAGTTAAATAAGTACAGACCCAACAGATAAAAAGTTTGAAACAATTACAACAAGATCATTGGCGCGCAGGCCATTCTCAATAAAAATCACCAAAAGGCCATTGGCCTTGTGGGTACCGCTCCTGAAACTGCCGTCTGGTTTCCTCCATAGCTTCACGTGGGTTATACATCAGCACAGTGACTCGAGGCCTGATCGGGTTACGGTAGTAAACTGGCTCTACATGTGGCGTACTCATATAATCATTCGGATAATTATAATAAATACGTGCATTATGACGCTGCCAATCATTACCATACGCCATCCATTGCTGATCATGTACGGACTCGGCCAACCTTTCTTCTTGTCGTAACGTACTTGCCTCGACCCGCTGTTGACTATCCCACATACGATCATTATGTGATCGTTGATCTCCCTGGAATGCATTAAAGTTGTTTGACACACCAATCTGAATACTATCAACACTCGAGACCAAGCTATTCCAAACTTCCTCGAAAACCAACCACTGCTACCCACTACCCGAACCATACGGCTCATCTGACTCTGAATCAAAACACTCGTGAATGCGAGCCGCGACGTCCTCATCATCATCATGTCACGTACCACTACCACTCGCTCCCCCTTGTTGAGAGGGTTCAACATATTCAACTAACATAGTCCTATTCGAGTTCCACATCAAAATACGTGCATTAATATAAAACTGTGTCCCGAACTGCTTCATAGAATCACGAGCTGGTGTGCAACGAGTGAAGTTAATATTGAAAAACTTGGCAATTTTTGTAACATAATGACCACCCAAAAGTGGTTTTGCCCGTTGCTTTTCAAGCGCATGCTTACGTAAATATTCACCCACCAGATTAGCCAAATCAACAAACTGCTCATTCTTAATCATATAAATCGACCATAAATCATGAGTCGTCACTTTTTCGTACCCATTCACTCTTGCACAAAACGTGCGCCCCAAAAACCTTTGAATCAACCTTGCATCCTTATCGCGAATGTCTAACCCCTTCGATTCACTTGACACAAACGGATTCTTGCCACTAAGTTGATACCAGTATTGCTGTGCATTAAAGAATTCGGCACCACAAAACTTAGTCTCTCTCAAATACTGCCCTAAAATGAAATCATCCATGTCGGGGTATAAATCCAACGCTCGACAAAGATCCATCCTACTCATTTCCCGTTCCATACCTCCTAACCAAAACTGTAAGAAACTCACATCTGTAGCCGCACGACGAGGATTAAAAGTTAATGTGGAAAAGAATTCCCACACCAACTCGTCATAGATAACATCCATACACATAAAAGCCTGCTCCCATGCGCGAATAAAATGATTACCCGGTTGTTTAGCGCATGTCAGCACATTTTGGAAATGAATCCTTAAATTCCTTCCCGCTTGTTCCAACGGGGCCCAGTCCAAATACCATGTACTAGTGATCGGACGCCCTCTAATCCACTGTAATCTGTCGGAATACTCCTCATCATCTCTTAATGCCCGCAACCAATTTTCGGGATTTGTTTGCATTTCTAAGAGCCTTTCTTCCTCCCTTTGAGCAGCTGTCATTCTTTGCCTCTGTAATAACAAACATCAAACAAACAAAATGCAAATGCAAACACGGCTATTACCATTAATGATTAGTTCCTATTCAGATTCAAACAATCCACATTTAAAGCATAAGTCAACCGTGGTCAATAAATTGCTACAAGCATTAAATTATTCATGCCCAACGTTGACACCACAAACTATCAACCAAAACAAATCATCTTTCCAATTACTCGAACAATTATCATTCATTAGTAGCATCTCAATCATAAACTTAAAACGTTCGATGTGATTAACATTAGTGGAAAGATAATTTCAAACTCCAAAATTAGCAATGTAATTCCAAATTCAACAAACATCATTGCAACAAGTCATCATAGCATCAATGTCATGGCATCTATATCATATAGAAGCAAGTTAACATAAGATAGCCATTCAATTAAGACTAGAACCCTAATGACCCGGCAAAAATTAACACCCCCCACCCCCCCCCCCCCAACTTATCATTCAAGTCAAACCATATTTAGCAAAACCCATAATCAATTCTCCCAATTACTCATCTCTAATTCGAAATCAAATCAACCATGAACCCTAGAATCAAAGATATGCATTAAAAACACAAAAAGATTATGAATTTCATACATACTAATCATATTCAACAAAGACCCATGATGAATTTAAGCATACAAGACCAAAATCAATAACCCCACACTAATTCTAAACCTAATCCGAAATTAACCATCAAATAAGCATATAATTAGGTAAGAACAATAGAAAGAAAGTTAAAATCGGACCTTAGGTGCCATGGATTAGAGATGTGATGAAGAAATTTAAGCAAAAATTGAAGATGAAAGATTAGGGTTTTGAGAGGGGGATGTAATCGTGCTTGAATTTGATAAGATATGTGTGTTTTTCAATCAGCAAAATACCCTAAATAAAGTGAATTCCCGTCGGGTATAGACCTTGGGTCGGGTTTGACCCATTTTCCCTTTATAAAAAAAACGAATTGGGAATGTCCACCAGATGCGGCCCGCGCCGCGGTTAAACTTGCCGCGCCGAGGCTTAATACACTAAAAACCCCTAAAATTTCAAAAAGTCTCGACATGCTTTTATAGGGTTAACCCGCGCCGCGGGATTTCTGGTCGCGCCGCGGCTTAAAACGTGGAACAATTCCTCAGACTTTAAAAATGCTCGACAACAAAAACAAGCTATATCCCACGCCGCGGGCTCTCAGGCCACGCCGTGGCTTAAAGATGGCGGTTTTACCTTTTTAAAAATTTTAAGTCTTTTTACCAAAAACCCAATTACCCGCAACCAAAGCACTTAACCAATGATCAAATTGTCATTTCAACTTTAAATAAACACCTGCAAGCTAAAAATACATTAAAATACAACAAACCTGATTTTTATTACCGAGTCGTTCACTCGACTCGTTCCCCCAAATTTAAGCATTTTTCGGATCGAAGTCCAGGTTAACCTCTTCTTCGATTTCTAGGGGACCATCCACATAGTGTTTGACCCGATGGCCATTCACCTTGAAACCTTCACCATTCGAATCGAACAATTCCACCGTACCATATGGGTACACCTTCCTAACCACGAACGGTCCCGACCATCGGGACTTAAGCTTCCCCGGTGACAATTTAAAACGCGAATTATAAAGAAGGACACGGTCGCCTTCTTTAAATTCTTTCGGACCTTTGATCCGATAATCATGCCACCTCTTCATCTTTTCCTTATAGATGAGTGAGTTATCATAGGCATCGTGCCTCAACTCATCTAACTCATTCAATTGGGTCACCCTAAAGCGACCCGCCTCATGATAATCGAGATTGCATGTCCTAAGAGCCCAATGTGATTTGTGCTCAATCTCTAACGGGAGATGACACGCTTTTCCATAAACCAAGCAAAAAGGAGTGGTCCCGATAGGAGTCTTGTAGGAGGTACGAAATGCCCACAATGCATCATCGAGTTTTTTGGATCATTCCTTGGGATTCGAACCAACGGTCTTTTCAAGAATTAGTTTAAGAGATCGATTGGTGTTCTCAACTTGTCCACTAGTTTGCGGGTGATATGAGGTACAAATCTTATGGATAACTCCATAGCGTTTCAAAACCTTCTCCATTTGCGCATTGCAAAAGTGGGTGCCCCTATCACTAATGAGGGCCTTTGGAGTACCAAAACGGGCGAAAAGCCCCATTAAGAACGTGATTACAACTCGTGCATCGTTAGTAGAAAGAGGCTTTGCCTCCGTCCATTTGGACACATAATCGATTGCAACGAGTATGTAAAGATAATTATGAGATTTCGGAAACGGGCCCATGAAATCAATTCCCCAAACGTCAAAACCTCGCATACTTGAATGCTTTGTTGAGGCATTTCGTCACGTTTGGTGATTTGCTCGGCCCGTTGACACTCATCACAAGAGTTACAAACGGCATGGGCATCAAACCCGACCTCATAAACCTTCTTCCCAGTGATTTGGGGACCAAAATGCCCACCCGTTGGGCCACGATGGCTCTCTAACAAAATACGAGTGCATTCCTCATCGGAAATGCACCTTCGAATGACTCCATCCGGACAACAACGAAAAAGATAGGGATCTTCCCAGAAATAGTGTTTAAGGTCACTGAAGAATTTCTTCCTCTTTTGATGTGACCTGCGTTTCTCCAAGAACCCCCCAATGAGATAATTAGCTATGTCCACATACCATGACCCATCCACCTTGTCCAACTTCATGAGATACTCATCGGGAAAATCATCATGAATACTCGACTCATGAAGGACTTCTAGATTCGGATTCTCGAGTCTAGACAAGTGGTCGGCCGCGAGATTTTCAGTACCCTTCTTATCCCGGATCTCGATATCGAATTCTTGCAAAAGCATGATCCATCTAAGCAGTCGAGGTTTAGCATCCGGTTTCGAAAATAGGTACTTTAGAGCAGAATGGTCCGTAAAAACAATAGTCTTAGACAAGACTAAGTAAGACCGGAACTTATCAAACGAAAAGACCACTGTAAGGAGCTCTTTTTCAGTGGTAGTGTAATTCAACTGTGCTCCTTACAAGGTCTTGCTTGCATAATAGATGGGTCGGAAATATTTCTCGACCCTTTTGTAGTGACCCGAACTTTTCCCTGTTTATATATATATTAAATGAAATTGTTATTTACATGATTAAGTGTTTCCAACATTTTAAGCAATCAAACTTGTTAAGACTTGATTAATTGAAATATGTTTCATATAGACAATTGACCACCCAAGTTGACCGGTGATTCACGAACGTTAAAACTTGTAAAAACTATACGATGACATATATATGGTTATATATATAGTTAACATGATTTTATTATAAGTATGTATCTCATTAGGTATTTTAACAATGAGTTATTTACATAAAAATGAGACTATTAATTTAAGAAACTCGAAAACGATATATATAACGATTATCATTATAACAACGTCTTACTAGGTACATATGAATCATATTAAGATATTGATACACTTGGTTAATTATGTTAAAAAATAAGTAAATATATTATTAAGTGTATTAACAATGAAATACATATGTAAAAATAAGACTACTAACTTAATGATTTCGAAACGAGACATATATGTAACGATTATCGTTGTAACGACATTTAACTGTATATATATCATACTAAGATATATTATATATCATAATATCATGATAATATAACAATTTAACATCTCATTTGTTATAATAAACAATGGGTTAACAACATTCAACAAGATCATTAACCTAAAGGTTTCAAAACAACATTTACATGTAACGACTAACGATGACTTAACGACTCAGTTAAAATGTATATACATGTAGTGTTTTAATATGTATTCATACACTTTTGAAAGACTTCAAGACACTTATCAAAATACTTCTACTTAACAAAAATGCTTACAATTAAATCCTCGTTCAGTTTCATCAACAATTCTACTCGTATGCACCCGTATTCGTACTCGTACAATACACAGCTTTTAGATGTATGTACTATTGGTATATACACTCCAATGATCAGCTCTTAGTAGCCCATGTGAGTCACCTAACACATGTGGGAACCATCATTTGGCAACTAGCATGAAATATCTCATAAAATTACAAAAATATGAGTAATCATTCATGACTTATTTACATGAAAACAAAATTACATATCCTTTATATCTAATCCATACACCAACGACCAAAAACACCTACACACACTTTCATTCTTCAATTTTCTTCATCTAATTGATCTCCCTCAAGTTCTATCTTCAAGTTCTAAGTGTTCTTCATAAATTTCAAAAGTTCTAGTTTCATAAAATCAAGAATACTTCCAAGATTGCAAGTTTACTTCCAAGTTTTCTAAATCCATTCCAAGTAATCATTCAAGTTCAAGAAACCTTTGTTACTTATAGTAGGTTATCTTTCTAATACAAGGTAATAATCATATTCAAACTTTAATTCAATTTCTATAACTATAACAATCTTATTTCGAGTGGAAATCTTACTTGAAATTGTTTTCGTGTCATGATTCTGCTTCAAGAACTTTCAAGCCATCCAAGGATCCTTTGAAGCTAGATCTATTTTTCTCATTTCCAGTAGGTTTATCCAAGGAACTTGAGGTAGTATTGATGTTCATAACATCATTCGATTCATACATATAAAGCTATCTTATTCGAAGGTTTAAACTTGTAATCACTAGAACATAGTTTAGTTAATTCTAAACTTGTTCGCAAATAAAAATTAATCCTTCTAACTTGACTTTTAAAATCAACTAAACACATGTTCTATATCTATATGATATGCTAACTTAATGATTTAAAACCTGGAAACACAAAAAATACCGTAAAACCGGATTTACGCCGTCGTAGTAACACCGCGGGCTAGTTTGGGTTAGTTAATTAAAAACTATGATAAAGTTTGATTTAAAAGTTGTTATTCTGGGAAAATGATTTTTATTATGAACATGAAACTATATCCAAAAATTATGGTTAAACTCAAAGTGGAAGTATGTTTTCTAAAATGGTCATCTAGACGTCGTTCTTTCGACTGAAATGACTACCTTTACAAAAATGACTTGTAACTTATTTTTCCGACTATAAACCTATACTTTTTCTGTTTAGATTCATAAAATAGAGTTCAATATGAAACCATAGCAATTTGATTCACTCAAAACGGATTTAAAATGAAGAAGTTATGGGTAAAACAAGATTGGATAATTTTTCTCATTTTAGCTACGTGAAAATTGGTAACAAATCTATTCCAACCATAACTTAATCAACTTGTATTGTATATTATGTAATCTTGAGATACCATAGACACGTATACAATGTTTCGACCTATCATGTCGACACATCTATATATATTTCGGAACAACCATAGACACTCTATATGTGAATGTTGGAGTTAGCTATACAGGGTTGAGGTTGATTCCAAAATATATATAGTTTGAGTTGTGATCAATACTGAGATACGTATACACTGGGTTGTGGATTGATTCAAGATAATATTTATCGATTTATTTCTGTACATCTAACTGTGGACAACTAGTTGTAGGTTACTAACGAGGACAGCTGACTTAATAAACTTAAAACATCAAAATATATTAAAAGTGTTGTAAATATATTTTGAACATACTTTGATATATATGTATATATTGTTATAGGTTCGTGAATCAACCAGTGGCCAAGTCTTACTTCCCGACGAAGTAAAAATCTGTGAAAGTGAGTTATAGTCCCACTTTTAAAATCTAATATTTTTGGGATGAGAATACACGCAGGTTTTATAAATGATTTACAAAATAGACACAAGTACGTGAAACTACATTCTATGGTTGAATTATCGAAATCGAATATGCCCCTTTTTATTAAGTCTGGTAATCTAAGAATTAGGGAACAGACACCCTAATTGATGCGAATCCTAAAGATAGATCTATTGGGCCTAACAAACCCCATCCAAAGTACCGGATGCTTTAGTACTTCAAAATTTATATCATATCCGAAGGGTGTCCCGGAATGATGGGGATATTCTTATATATACATCTTGTTAATGTCGGTTACCAGGTGTTCACCATATGAATGATTTTTATCTCTATGTATGGGATGTGTATTGAAATATGAAATCTTGTGGTCTATTGTTACGATTTGATATATATAGGTTAAACCTATAACTCACCAACATTTTTGTTGACGTTTAAAGCATGTTTATTCTCAGGTGAATACTAAGAGCTTCCGCTGTTGCATACTAAAATAAGGACAAGATAGGGAGTCCATGTTTGTATGATATTGTGTAAAAACTGCATTCAAGAAACTGATTTCGATGTAACATATTTGTATTGTAAACCATTATGTAATGGTCGTGTGTAAACAGGATATTTTAGATTATCATTATTTGATAATCTACGTAAAGCTTTTTAAACCTTTATTTATGAAATAAAGGTTATGGTTTGTTTTAAAAATGAATGCAGTCTTTGAAAAATATCTCATATAGAGGTCAAAACCTCGCAACGAAATCAATTAATATGGAACGTTTTTAATCAATAAGAACGGGACATTTCAGTTGGTATCCGAGCGTTGGTCTTAGAGAACCAGAAATTTGCATTAGTGTGTCTTATCGAGTTTGTTAGGATGCATTAGTGAGTCTGGACTTCGACCGTGTTTTCTTTAAAAATGATTGCTTAACATTTTTGTTGGAAACTATATATTATTAACATGTATATATTATGTGATATATTAATCTCTTAACATGTTTGATATTGTGTGATAGATGTCTACCTCTAGCACAAATCCCATTGACTCACCTAATAATAACGAAGAGTCGAATATATATTGGACTGATTCACAAGTTCCCGAAGAAGAACCGGAAGAAGAATCAGAACCGGAAGAAGAATTTGAACCGGAAGAGGAGGAACCGGAGGAGGAAATAGAACCGGTGGGGGAAATAACAAAATGGTTAAGTAAAAGAAAATCCTCAACCAACCAACCAAGGTTAATTATGGTCAATGGTGTTTCCGCTAAGGAAGCAAAATATTGGGAGGATTACCAATTCTCCGATGAATCGGATTCCGACGAGAATTCCGATGATGTTATAGAAATTACCCCAACTGAATTTAAAAAGGCAAAAGAAAATAATAAGGGAAAGGGCATAAAAATAGAGAAATCTAATTCCAACCCCGATGAACTTTATATGTATCGTCAACCCCCGAAGCCCTTAAGTTGTAACAATGACCCGGGAACCTCTAAACCACCAGGTTTTTCTAAACCGTTGTGGAAAACGACAGCTCGTATTAGGGGAACATCATATATCCCTAGAAACTTGGCAAAACGAACCAAAACCAAAGAAGAAGAAACGAGCGAGTCGGAATAAGATAGTTGTATTCGTGTGGTGTAATATATGTAATATAGTGTGCTTATGCTTTATGATATATGTAAAAATTGCTTGTATTAATAAGTATTTTTTTTATGAATCTAACTCTTGTCTATTTTACAGTATAAAAACACAAAATGGATAGACAACCCAATATTTTAAGAGACCTACCCGGAGACATGATTGATGAAATCTTGTCTAGAGTCGGTCAGAATTCTTCGGCACAACTATTTAAGGCGAGATCAGTTTGTAAGACATTCGAAGAACGTTCCAAGAATGCCTTGGTTTATAAAAGGCTTTCGTTCGAAAGATGGGGGATATCACATTGGGAAATCCATAAGTTACGATGTGTTTACTTTGACGCATATATTGCGGGGAACCCAAATGCTATTTTACGCAACGGGTTAAGAAATTATTTTGACTCAATGTATCCGAATATAGGACTTCATGATTTAGAAAAAGCAGCTAACATGCAACATAAAGAAGCATGCTATGCTTACGGGTTAGTAATGTTCGCTTCTCACCAAAGTGAGAAAAAGAACATCGGGCTACAACTATTAAACAAAACGTTCCCACAAGTGACGGAGTCGGTAATTGGGGTAAGAAATGAGGTTTTTAGGTTATTACGAGACTGTTGGTCATTAAGTAATCCTCGTCCCTTTGACGACGTTACAACACGCTGTCTTATCAACAGCCATAACGGTTATGTTCCACAAGACCAAGGATGGGAAGTAGTCCTAGTAAAACCAGAATGCATGACTTGTTTCTGGACGTATGAATTACGTGTCTTTATTGCCTTTGCTGAACGACTTGTGTACTAGCTAGAATTATCTTCACAACTATCTTGTATCAAAGTTATTGTATGCTATATTTCATGTTTTATGTAAAATAAGCGGTATTGTAAGTTTGTAAAATATTGTATAAAAGTTTGAACGCGAAATATTATTATAATCAGTTTTTCATATAGAATTGTAGTAGTTGAATTGTATATTAGCTACTAAGTATGAACTTAACGGGTAGGTACTACCCGAATTTAAACTTATAAAACGCTAATATGAAGAAAAAGCTTTTATAAATGAGTTCATATTATGCTACGAAATACTATTAACTACTCTTAATATTCTGTATGATTAACTTGTTCCATTTGACTATTTTGAAGGAAATGGCACCGACTACTCGACACACTGTGAATATGAATGAAGAGGAATTCTGTACTTTTCTAGCTTCAAACATAGCCGCAGTACAGGCTGCGCTACATACCAACAATAACTTTGGATCTAGCAGTACAGGAAATCGTGTAGGATGCACCTACAAAGAATTTACTGCCTGCAAACCTTTGGAATTTGATGGAACCGAAGGACCGATCGGATTGAAACGGTGGACCGAGAAGGTCGAATCGGTGTTTGCCATAAGTAAGTGTACTGAAGAGGACAAAGTGAAGTACGCTACGCATACCTTCACAGGTTCTGCGTTAACATGTGGAATACCTATCTAGAGCAAGTGGGACAAGATGATGCATACGCACTACCGTGGTCAGCATTCAAGCACTTGATGAACGAGAAGTACCGTCCCAGAACCGAGGTCAATAAGCTCAAGACAGAACTTAGAGGGTTACGAACCCAAGGATTTGATATTACCACGTACGAAAGACGATTCACAGAATTGTGCCTATTGAGTCCGGGAGCGTTCGAAGATGAGGAAGAGAAGATCGACGCGTTTGTGAAAGGATTACCGGAAAGAATCCAAGAAGATATAAGTTCACACGATCCCGCCTCCATACAACAGGCATGTAGAATGGCTCACAAACTAGTGAACCAGATTGAGGAAAGAATTAAAGAACAGACGGCTGAAGAGGCCAATGTGAAGCAAGTCAAAAGAAAGTGGGAGGAAAACGGTGATAAGAATCACCAATACAACAATAACAGCAATTACAATAATAATCGCAACAATTATCCCAACAATCGCAACATCAATCGCAACTACAACAAACGGCCCAACAACAACAACAACAACAACAACAGCAACTACAACAATTATCCCAACAACAATAACAACCGCAACAACAACAACAATCAGAAGCCGCTATGCCAAAGGTGTGAAAAGTATCACTCAGTGTTCTGCACCAAATTTTGCAACAAGTGTAAAAGAAATGGTCATAGCGCGGCGAAGTGTGAGGTCTACAGACCAGGGGTTAACAGAACGAAAGGAACAAATGGTGTCGGAACGAGTAATGGTGGAGCAAGTAGTGTCGGAGCAAGTTATGCCAATGTAGTTTGTTATAAATGTGGAAAACTGGGCCACATTATTAGAAATTGCCCGAACCAGGAGAACACGAATGGACAAGGCCGCGGAAGAGTTTTCAATATTAATGCGGCAGAGGCACAGGAAGACCCGGCGCTTGTTACGGGTACGTTTCTTATTGACAATAAATCTGCTTACGTTTTATTTGATTCGGGTGCGGATAGAAGCTATATGAGTAGAGATTTTTGTGCTAAATTAAGTTGTCCATTGACGCCGTTGGATAGTAAATTTTTACTCGAATTAGCAAACGGTAAATTAATTTCAGCAGATAATATATGCCGGAATCGAGAAATTAAACTGGGTAGCGAAATATTTAAGATTGATTTGATACCAGTAGAGTTAGGGAGTTTTGATGTAATAGTTGGCATGGACTGGCTGAAGAAGGTGAAAGCAGAGATCGTATGTTATAAAAATGCAATTCGCATTGTACGAGAAGAAGGAGAACCCTTAATGGTGTACGGAGAAAAGGGCAACATGGAGCTACATCTTATTAGTAATTTGAAGGCACAAAAACTAATAAGAAAAGGTTGCTATGCTGTTCTAGCACACGTCGAGAAAGTACAAACTGAAGAAAAAAGCATCAATGATGTTTTCGTCGCAAAAGAATTTCCCGATGTATTTTCGAAAGAATTACCGGGACTACCTCCACATCGATATGTTGAATTTCAAATAGATCTTGTACCAGGAGCTGCACCAATAGCTCGTGCTCCTTATAGACTCGCACCCAGTGAGATGAAAGAACTGCAAAGCCAACTGCAAGAACTATTAGAACGTGGTTTCATTCGACCAAGCACATCACCATGGGGAGCTCCTGTTTTGTTTGTCAAGAAGAAGGATGGTACATTTAGGTTGTGTATTGACTACAGAGAGTTAAACAAACTTACCATCAAAACCGTTATCCACTGCTAAGAATTGACGACTTATTTGATCAACTACAAGGCTCGTCGGTTTATTCGAAGATCGATTTACGTTCTGGATATCATCAAATGCGAGTAAAGGAGGATGATATTCCAAAAACTGCTTTTAGGACGCGTTATGGTCATTACGAGTTTATGGTTATGCCGTTTGGATTGACTAACGCACCAGCTGTGTTCATAGACCTTATGAACCGAGTGTGTGGGCCATATCTTGATAAGTTTGTCATTGTTTTCATCGATGACATACTTATTTACTCAAAGAATGATCAACAGCACAAAGAACATTTGAGAAAAGTGCTAGAAGTATTGAGGAAAGAAAAACTGTACGCTAAGTTTTCAAAGTGTGCATTTTGGTTGGAAGAAGTTCAATTTCTCGGTCACATAGTGAACAAAGAAGGTATCCAGGTGGACCCGGCAAAGATCGAAATCGTTGAAAAGTGGGAAACCCCAAAAACTCCGAAGAATATACGTCAATTTTTAGGATTGGCTGGTTACTACAGAAGATTCATCCAAGATTTCTCCAAAATAGCAAAACCCTTGACTGCATTAACGCATAAAGGGAAGAAATTTGAATGGAAGGATGAACAAGAGAAGGCGTTTCAATTATTGAAGAAAAAGCTAACTACGGCACCTATATTGTCATTGCCTGAAGGGAATGATGATTTTGTGATTTATTGTGACGCATCAAAGCAAGGTCTCGGTTGTGTATTAATGCAACGGACGAAGGTGATTGCTTATGCGTCTAGACAATTGAAGATTCACGAGCAAAATTATACGACGCATGATTTGGAATTAGGCGCGGTTGTTTTTGCATTAAAGACTTGGAGGCACTACTTATATGGGGTCAAAAGTATTATATATACCGACCACAAAAGTCTTCAACACATATTTAATCAGAAACAACTGAATATGAGGCAGCGTAGGTGGATTGAATTGTTGAATGATTACGACTTTGAGATTCGTTACCACCCGGGGAAGGCAAATGTGGTAGCCGACGCCTTGAGCAGAAAGGACAGAGAACCCATTCGAGTAAAATCTATGAATATAATGATTCACACTAACCTTACTACTCAAATAAAGGAGGCGCAACAAGGATTTTTAAAAGAGGGAAATTTAAAGGATGAAATACCCAAAGGATCGGAGAAGCATCTTAATATTCGGGAAGACGGAACCCGGTATAGGGCTGAAAGAATTTGGGTACCAAAATTTGGAGATATGAGAGAAATGGTACTTAGAGAAGCTCATAAAACCAGATACTCAATACATCCTGGAACGGGGAAGATGTACAAGGATCTTAAGAAACATTTTTGGTGGCCAGGTATGAAAGCCGATACTGCTAAATATGTAGGAGAATGTTTGTCGTGTTCTAAGGTCAAAGCTGAACATCAGAAACCATCAGGTCTACTACAACAACCTGAAATCCCGGAATGGAAATGGGAAACATTACCATGGATTTCATTACTAAATTGCCAAGGACTGCAAGTGGTTATGATACTATTTGGGTAATAGTTGATCGTCTCACCAAGTCAGCACACTTCCTGCCAATAAGAGAAGATGACAAGATGGAGAAGTTAGCACGACTGTATTTGAAGGAAGTCGTCTCCAGACATGGAATACCAATCTCTATTATCTCTGATAGGGATGTCAGATTTATTTCAAGATTCTGGTAGACATTACAGCAAGCATTGGGAACTCGTCTAGACATGAGTACTGCCTATCATCCACAAACTGATAGGCAGAGCGAAAGGACGATACAAACGCTTGAAGACATGCTACGAGCTTGTGTTATTGATTTCGGAAACAGTTGGGATCGACATCTACCGTTAGCAGAATTTTCCTACAACAACAGCTACCATTCAAGCATTGAGATGGCGCTGTTTGAAGCACTTTATGGTAGAAAGTGCAGGTCTCCGATTTGTTGGAGTGAAGTGCGGGATAGACAGATTACGAGTCCGGAGATAATACAAGAAACTACCGAGAAAATCATCCAAATTCAACAAAGATTGAAAACCGCCCAGAGTCGACAAAAGAGCTACGCGGATAGTAAAAGAAAAGATATAGAGTTTGAAATTAGAGAAATGGTCATGCTTAAGGTTTCACCTTGGAAAGGCGTTGTTCGATTTGGTAAACGGGGGAAACTAAATCCAAGGTACATTGGACCATTCAAGCTTATTGATCGTGTCGGACCAGTTGCTTACCAACTGGAGCTACCTCAACAACTCGTGGCTGTACATAACACTTTCCACGTCTCAAATTTGAAGAAATGTTTTGCTAAAGAAGATCTCACTATTCCGTTGGACGAAATCCAAATCAATGAAAAACTTCAATTCATTGAAGAAACCGTCGAAATAATGGATCGTGAGGTTAAGAGACTTAAACAAAACAAGATACCGATTGTTAAGGTTCGATGGAATGCTCGTAGAGGACCCGAGTTCACCTGGGAGCGTGAAGATCAGATGAATAAGAAATACCCGCATTTATTTCCAGAAGATACGTCAACACCTCCAACTGCTTAAAATTTCAGGACGAAATTTATTTAACGGGTAGGTACTGTAGTGACCTGAACTTTTCCATGTTTATATATATATTAAATGAAATTGTTATTTACATGATTAAGTGTTTCCAACATGTTAAGCAATCAAACTTGTTAAGACTTGATTAATTGAAATAGGTTTCATATAGACAATTGACACCCAAGTTGACCGGTGATTCACGAACGTTAAAACTTGTAAAAACTATACGATGACATATATATGGTTATATATATAGTTAACATGATTTTATTATAAGTATGTATCTCATTAGGTATTTTACCAATGATTTATATACATAAAATGAGACTATTAATTTAAGAAACTCGAAAATGATATATATAACGATTATCGTTATAACAACGTCTTACTAGGTACATATGAATCATATTAAGATATTGATACACTTGGTTAATTATGTTAAAAGATAAGTAAATATATTATTAAGTGTATTAACAATGAAATACATATGTAAAAATAAGACTACTAACTTAATGATTTCGAAACGAGACATATATGTAACGATTATCGTTGTAACGACATTTAACTGTATATATATCATACTAAGATATATTATATATCATAATATCATGATAATATAACAATTTAACATCTCATTTGTTATAATAAACAATGGGTTAACAACATTCAACAAGATCGTTAACCTAAAGGTTTCAAAACAACATTTACATGTAACGACTAACGATGACTTAACGACTCAGTTAAAATGTATATACATGTAGTGTTTTAATATGTATTCATACATTTTTGAAAGACTTCAAGACACTTATCAAAATACTTCTACTTAACAAAAATGCTTACAATTACATCCTCGTTCAGTTTCATCAACAATTCTACTTGTATGCACCCGTATTCGTACTCGTACAATACACAGCTTTTAGATGTATGTACAATTGGTATATACACTCCAATGATCAGCTCTTAGCATCCCATGTGAGTCACCTAACACATGTGGGAACCATCATTTGGCAACTAGCATGAAATATCTCATAAAATTACAAAAATATGAGTAATCATTCATGACTTATTTACATGAAAACAAAATTACATATCCTTTATATCTAATCCATACACCAACGACCAAAAACACCTACAAACACTTTCATTCTTCAATTTTCTTCATCTAATTGATCTCTCTCAAGTTCTATCTTCAAGTTCTAAGTGTTCTTCATAAATTCCAAAAGTTCTAGTTTCATAAAATCAAGAATACTTCCAAGATTGCAAGTTTACTTCCAAGTTTTCTAAATCCATTCCAAGTAATCATCCAAGATCAAGAAACCTTTGTTACTTACAGTAGGTTATCTTTCTAATACAAGGTAATAATCATATTCAAACTTTAATTCAATTTCTATAACTATAACAATCTTATTTCGAGTGGAAATCTCACTTGAAATTGGTTTCGTGTCATGATTCTGCTTCAAGAACTTTCAAGCCATCCAAGGATCCTTTGAAGATAGATCTATTTTTCTCATTTCCAGTAGGTTTATCCAAGGAACTTGAGGTAGTAATGATGTTCATAACATCATTCGATTCATACATATAAAGCTATCTTATTTGAAGGTTTAAACTTGTAATCACTAGAACATAGTTTAGTTAATTCTAAACTTGTTCGCAAATAAAAGTTAATCCTTCTAACTTGACTTTTAAAATCAAATAAACACATGTTCTATATCTATATGATATGCTAACTTAATGATTTAAAACCTGGAAACACGAAAAACACCGTAAAACCGGATTTACGCCATCGTAGTAACACCGCGGGCTGTTTTGGGTTAGTTAATTAAAAACTATGATAAAATTTGATTTAAAAGTTGTTATTCTTGGAAAATGATTTTTATTATGAACATGAAACTATATCCAAAAATTATGGTTAAACTCAAAGTGGAAGTATGTTTTCTAAAATGGTCATCTAGACGTCGTTCTTTCGACTGAAATGACTACCTTTACAAAAATGACTTGTAACTTATTTTTCTGACGATAAACCTATACTTTTTCTATTTAGATTCATAAAATGGAGTTCAATATGAAACCATAGCAATTTGATTCACTCAAAACGGATTTAAAATGAAGAAGTTATGGGTAAAACAAGATTGGATAATTTTTCTCATTTTAGCTACGTGAAAATTGGTAACAAATCTATTCCAACCATAACTTAATCAACTTGTATTGTATATTATGTAATCTTGACATACCATAGACACGTATACAATGTTTCGACCGATCATGTCGACACATCTATATATATTTCGGAACAACCATAGACACTCTATATGTGAATGTTGGAGTTAGCTATACAGGGTTGAGGTTGATTCCAAAAAATATATAGTTTGAGTTGTGATCAATACTGAGATACGTATACACTGGGTCGTGGATTGATTCAAGATAATATTTATCGATTTATTTCTGTACATCTAACTGTGGACAACTAGTTGTAGGTTACTAACGAGGACAGCTGACTTAATAAACTTAAAACATCAAAATATATTAAAAGTGTTGTAAATATATTTTGAACATACTTTGATATATATGTATATATTGTTATAGGTTCGTGAATCAACCAGTGGCCAAATCTTACTTCCCGACGAAGTAAAAATCTGTGAAAGTGAGTTATAGTCCCACTTTTAAAATCTAATATTTTTGGGATGAGAATACATGCAGGTTTTATAAATGATTTACAAAATAGACACAAGTACGTGAAACAACATTCTATGGTTGAATTATCGAAATCGAATATGCCCCTTTTTATTAAGTCTGGTAATCTAAGAATTAGGGAACAGATGTAGTGACCCGAACTTTTCCATGTTTATATAAATTAATTAAGATTGATATTTACATGATTAAATGTTTCCAACATGTTAAGCAATCAAACTTGTTAAGACTTGATTAATTGAAATATGTTTCATATAGACAATTGACCACCCAAGTTGACCGGTGATTCACAAACGTTAAAACTTATAAAAACTATACGATGACATATATATGGTTATATATATAGTTAACATGTTTTTATTATAAGTATGTATCTCATTAGGTATTTTAACAATGAGTTATATACATAAAAATGAGACTATTAATTTAAGAAACTCGAAAACGATATATATAACGATTATCGTTATAACAACGTCTTACTAGGTACATATGAATCATATTAAGATATTGATACACTTAGTTAATTATGTTAAATTATAAGTAAATATATTATTAAGTGTATTAACAATGAAATACATATGTAAAAATAAGGCTACTAACTTAATGATTTCGAAACGAGACATATATGTAACGATTATCGTTGTAACGACATTTAACTGTATATACATCATACTAAGATATATTATATATCATAATATCATGATAATATAATAATTTAACATCTCATTTGTTATAATAAACAATGGGTTAACAACATTCAACAAGATCGTTAACCTAAAGGTTTCAAAACAACATTTACATGTAACGACTAACGATGACTTAACGACTCAGTTAAAATGTATATACATGTAGTGTTTTAATATGTATTCATACACTTTTGAAAGACTTCAAGACACTTATCAAAATACTTCTACTTAACAAAAATGCTTACAATTACATCCTCGTTCAGTTTCATCAACAATTCTACTCGTATGCACCCGTATTCGTACTCGTACAATACACAGCTTTTAGATGTATGTACTATTGGTATATACACTCCAATGATCAGCTCTTAGCAGCCCATGTGAGTCACCTAACACATGTGGGAACCATCATTTGGCAACTAGCATGAAATATCTCATAAAATTACAAAAATATGAGTAATCATTCATGACTTATTTACATGAAAACAAAATTACATATCCTTTATATCTAATCCATACACCAACGACCAAAAATACCTACAAACACTTTCATTCTTCAATTTTCTTCATCTAATTGATCTCTCTCAAGTTCTATCTTCAAGTTCTAAGTGTTCTTCATAAATTTCAAAAGTTCTAGTTTCATAAAATCAAGAATACTTTCAAGTTTGCTAGCTCACTTCCAATCTTGTAAGGTGATCATCCAACCTCAAGAAATCTTTGTTTCTTACAGTAGGTTATCATTCTAATACAAGGTAATAATCATATTCAAACTTTGGTTCAATTTCTATAACTATAACAATCTTATTTCAAGTGATGATCTTACTTGAACTTGTTTTCGTGTCATGATTTTGCTTCAAGAACTTTGAGCCATCCAAGGATCCATTGAAGCTAGATCCATTTTTCTCTTTTCCAGTAGGTTCATCCAAGGAACTTAAGGTAGTAATGATGTTCATAACATCATTCGATTCATACATATAAAGCTATCTTATTCGAAGGTTTAAACTTGTAATCACTAGAACATAGTTTAGTTAATTCTAAACTTGTTCGCAAACAAAAGTTAATCCTTCTAACTTGACTTTTAAAATCAACTAAACACATGTTCTATATCTATATGATATGCTAACTTAATGATTTAAAACCTGGAAACACGAAAAACACCGTAAAACCGGATTTACGCCGTCGTAGTAACACCGCGGGCTGTTTTGGGTTAGTTAATTAAAAACTATGATAAACTTTGATTTAAAATTTGTTATTCTGAGAAAATGATTTTTATTATGAACATGAAACTATATCCAAAAATTATGGTTAAACTCAAAGTGGAAGTATGTTTTCTAAAATGGTCATCTAGACGTCGTTCTTTCGACTGAAATGACTACCTTTACAAAAACGACTTGTAACTTATTTTTCCGACTAGAAACCTATACTTTTTTTGTTTAGATTCATAAAATAGAGTTCAATATGAAACCATAGCAATTTGATTCACTCAAAACGGATTTAAAATGAAGAAGTTATGGGTAAAACAAGATTGGATAATTTTTCTCATTTTAGCTACGTGAAAATTGGTAACAAATCTATTCCAACCATAACTTAATCAACTTGTATTATATATTATGTAATCTTGAGATACCATAGACACGTATACAATGTTTCGACCTATCATGTCGACACATCTATATATATTTCGGAACAACCATAGACACTCTATATGTGAATGTTGGAGTTAGCTATACAGGGTTGAGGTTGATTCCAAAATATATATAGTTTGAGTTGTGATCAATACTGAGATACGTATACACTGGGTCGTGGATTGATTCAAGATAATATTTATCGATTTATTTCTGTACATCTAACTGTGGACAACTAGTTGTAGGTTACTAACGAGGACAGCTGACTTAATAAACTTAAAACATCAAAATATATTAAAAGTGTTGTAAATATATTTTGAACATACTTTGATATATATGTATATATTGTTATAGGTTCGTGAATCAACCAGTGGCCAAGTCTTACTTCCCGACGAAGTAAAAATCTGTGAAAGTGAGTTATAGTCCCACTTTTAAAATCTAATATTTTTGGGATGAGAATACATGCAGGTTTTATAAATGATTTACAAAATAGACACAAGTACGTGAAACTACATTCTATGGTTGAATTATCGAAATCGAATATGCCCCTTTTTATTAAGTCTGGTAATCTAAGAATTAGGGAACAGACACCCTAATTGACGCGAATCCTAAAGATAGATCTATTGGGCCTAACAAACCCCATCCAAAGTACCGGATGCTTTAGTACTTCGAAATTTATATCATATCCGAAGGGTGTCCCGGAATGATGGGGATATTCTTATATATGCATCTTGTTATTGTCGGTTACCAGGTGTTCACCATATGAATGATTTTTATCTCTATGTATGGGATGTGTATTGAAATATGAAATCTTGTGGTCTATTGTTACGATTTGATATATATAGGTTAAACCTATAACTCACCAACATTTTTGTTGACGTTTTAAGCATGTTTATTCTCAGGTGATTATTAAGAGCTTCCGCTGTCGCATACTTAAATAAGGACAAGATTTGGAGTCCATGCTTGTATGATATTGTGTAAAAACTGCATTCAAGAAACTTATTTTGTTGTAACATATTTGTATTGTAAACCATTATGTAATGGTCGTGTGTAAACAGGATATATTAGATTATCATTATTTGATAATCTACGTAAAGCTTTTTAAACCTTTATTGATGAAATAAAGGTTATGGTTTGTTTAAAAATGAATGCAGTCTTTGAAAAACGTCTCATATAGAGGTCAAAACCTCGCAACGAAATCAATTAATATGGAACGTTTTTAATCAATAAGAACGGGACATTTCAGTTGGTATCCGAGCGTTGGTCTTAGAGAACCAGAATTTTGCATTAGTGTGTCTTATCGAGTTTATTAGGATGCATTAGTAAGTCTGAACTTCGACCGTGATTACTTGAAAAATGATTGCTTAACAAATTTTGTTGGAAACTATATATTTTTAACATGTGAATATTATGTGATATATTAATCTCTTAACGCGTTTGATATTATGTGATAGATGTCTACCTCTAGAACAAGTCCCATTGACTCACCTAATAATAATGAAGAGTCAAATGTAAATTGGAATGATTCGTGGACTGATTCACAAGTTCCCGAAGAGGAACCGGAAGAAGAGTCGGAACCGGAAGAAGAATCGGAACCGGAAGAAGAATCGGAACCGGATGAAGAAGTAGAACCGGTGGGGGAAATAATAAAATGGTTAAGTAAAAGAAAATCCTCAACCAACCGACCAAGGTTAATTATGGTCAATGGTGTTTCCGCCAAAGAAGCAAAATATTGGGAGGATTACCAATTCTCCGATGAATCGGATTCTGACGAGAATTCTGATGATGTTATAGAAATTACCCCAACTGAATTTAAAAAGGCAAAAGAAAATAATAAGGGAAAGGGCATAAAAATAGAGAAATCTAATTCCAACCCCGATGAACTTTATATGTATCGTCAACCCCCGAAGTCCTTAAGTTGTAACAATGACCCGGGAACCTCTAAACCACCAGGTTTTTCTAAACCAATGTGGATAACGACGGCTCGTTTTAGGGGAACATCATATATCCCTAGAAACTTGGCAAAATGAACCAAAACCGATGAAGAAGAAACAAGCGAGTCGGAATAAGATAGTTGTATTCGTGTGGTGTAATATATGTAATATAGTGTGCTTATGCTTTATGATATATGTAAAAATTGCTTGTATTAATAAGTATTTTTTTTTATGAATCTAACTCTTGTCTATTTTACAGTATAAAAACACAAAATGGATAGACAACCCAATATTTTAAGAGACCTACCCGGAGACATGATTGATGAAATCTTGTCTAAAGTCGGTCAGAATTCTTCGGCACAACTATTTAAGGCGAGATCAGTTTGTAAGACATTCGAAGAACGTTCCAAGAATGTCTTGGTTTATAAGAGACTTTCATTTGAAAGATGGGGGATATCACATTGGGAAACCCATAAGTTACGATGTGTTTACTTTGACGCATATATTGCGGGGAACCCAAATGCTATTTTACGCAACGGGTTAAGAAATTATTTTGACTCAATATATCCGAATATTGGACTTCGTGATTTAGAAAAAGCGGCTAACATGCAACATAAAGAAGCATGTTATGCTTACGGATTAGTAATGTTCGCTTCTCACCAAAGTGAGAACAAGAACAACGGGCTACAACTATTAAACAAAACGTTTCCACAAGTGACGGAGTCGGTAATTGGGGTAAGAAATGAGGTTTTTAGATTGTTACGGGACTGTTGGACATTACGTAACCCTCGTCCCTTTGATGACGTTACAACACGCTGTCTTATCAACGTCCATAACGGTTATGTTGCACAAGACCAAGGATGGGAAGTAGTCCTAGTAAAACCAGAATGCATGACTTGTTTCTGGACGTATGAATTACGTGTATTTATTGCCTTTGCTGAACGACTTGTTTACTAGCTAGAATTGTCTTCACAACTATCTTGTATCAAAGTTATTGTGTGCTATATTTCATGCTTTATGTAAAATAAGCGGTATTGTAAGTTTGTAAAATATTGTATAAAAGTTTGAACGCGAAATATTATTATAATCAGTTTTTCAAATAGAATTGTAGTAGTTGAATTGTATATTAGCTACTAAGTATGAACTTAACGGGTAGGTACTACCCGAATTTAAACTTATAAAACGCTAATATGAAGAAAAAGCTTTTATAAATGAGTTCATATTATGCTACGAAATACTATTAACTACTCTTAATATTCTGTATGATTAACTTGTTCCATTTAACTATTTTGAAGGAAATGGCACCGACTACTCGACACACCGTGAATATGAATGAAGAGGAATTCCGTACTTTTCTAGCTTCAAACATAGCCGCAGTACAGGCTGCGCTACATACCAACAATAACCTTGGATCTAGCAGTACAGGAAATCGTGTAGGATGCACCTACAAAGAATTCACTGCCTGCAAACCTTTGGAATTTGATGGAACCGAAGGACCGATCGGATTGAAACGGTGGACCGAGAAGGTTGAATCGGTGTTTGCCATAAGTAAGTGTACTGAAGAGGACAAAGTGAAGTACGCTACGCATACCTTCACAGGTTCTGCGTTAACATGGTGGAATACCTATCTAGAGCAAGTGGGACAAGATGATGCGTACGCACTACCGTGGTCAGCATTCAAGCACTTGATGAACGAGAAGTACCGTCCCAGAACCGAGGTCAATAAGCTCAAGACAGAACTTAGAGGGTTACGAACCCAAGGATTTGATATTACCACGTACGAAAGACGATTCACAGAATTGTGCCTATTGTGTCCGGGAGCATTCGAAGATGAGGAAGAGAAGATCGACGCGTTTGTGAAAGGATTACCGGAAAGAATCCAAGAAGATATAAGTTCACACGAGCCCGCCTCCATACAACAGGCATGTAGAATGGCTCACAAACTAGTGAACCAGATTGAAGAAAGAATTAAAGAACAGACTGCTGAAGAGGCCAATGTGAAGCAAGTCAAAAGAAAGTGGGAGGAAAACGGTGATAAGAATCACCAATACAACAACAACAGCAATTACAACAATAATCGCAACAATTATCCCAACAATCGCAACATCAATCGCAACTACAACAAACGGCCCAACAACAACAACAACAACAACAACAACAGCAACTACAACAATCATCCCAACAACAATAATAACCGCAACAACAACAACAATCAGAAGCAACTATGCCAAAGGTGTGAAAAGAATCACTCGGGGTTCTGCACCAAATTTTGCAACAAGTGTAAAAGAAATGGTCATAGCGCGGCGAAGTGTGAGGTCTACGGACCAGGGGTTAATAGAACGAAAGGAACAAATGGTGTCGGAACGAGTAATGGCGGAGCAAGTAGTGTCGGAGCAAGTTATGCCAATGTAGTTTGTTATAAATGTGGAAAACCAGGCCACATTATTAGAAATTGCCCGAACCAGGAAAACACAAATGGACAAGGCCGTGGAAGAGTTTTCAATATTAATGCGGTAGAGGCACAGGAAGACCCGGAGCTTGTTACGGGTACGTTTCTTATTGACAATAAATCTGCTTACGTTTTATTTGATTCGGGTGCGGATAGAAGCTATATGAGTAGAGATTTTTGTGCTAAATTAAGTTGTCCATTGACGCCTTTGGATAGTAAATTTTTACTCGAATTAGCAAATGGTAAATTAATTTCAGCAGATAATATATGTCGGAATCGAGAAATTAAACTGGTTAGCGAAACATTTAAGATTGATTTGATACCAGTAGAGTTAGGGAGTTTTGATGTGATAATCGGTATGGACTGGTTGAAAGAAGTGAAAGCGGAGATCGTTTGTTACAAAAATGCAATTCGCATTATACGAGAAAAAGGAAAACCCTTAATGGTGTACGGAGAAAAGGGCAACACGAAGCTACATCTTATTAGTAATTTGAAGGCACAAAAACTAATAAGAAAAGGTTGCTATGCTGTTCTAGCACACGTCGAGAAAGTACAAACTGAAGAAAAGAGCATCAATGATGTTCCCATTGCAAAAGAATTTCCCGATGTATTTCCGAAAGAATTACCGGGATTACCCCCACATCGATCCGTTGAATTTCAAATAGATCTTGTACCAGGAACTGCACCAATAGCTCGTGCTCCTTACAGACTCGCACCCAGCGAGATGAAAGAACTGCAAAGCCAATTACAAGAACTTTTAGAGCGTGGTTTCATTCGACCAAGCACATCACCGTGGGGAGCTCCTGTTTTGTTTGTCAAGAAGAAAGATGGTACATTCAGGTTGTGTATCGACTACCGAGAGTTGAACAAACTTACCATCAAGAACCGCTACCCACTACCGAGAATCGATGACTTATTTGATCAACTACAAGGCTCGTCTGTTTATTCAAAGATTGACTTACGTTCCGGGTATCATCAAATGCGGGTGAAAGAAGATGATATTCCAAAGACTGCTTTCAGAACACGTTACGGTCATTACGAGTTTATGGTCATGCCGTTTGGTTTAACTAATGCACCAGCTGTGTTCATGGACCTTATGAACCGAGTGTGTGGACCATACCTTGACAAGTTTGTCATTGTTTTCATTGATGACATACTTATTTACTCAAAGAATGACCAAGAACACGGTGAACATTTGAGAAAGGTGTTAGAAGTATTGAGGAAGGAAGAATTGTACGCTAAGTTTTCAAAGTGTGCATTTTGGTTGGAAGAAGTTCAATTCCTCGGTCACATAGTGAACAAAGAAGGTATTAAGGTGGATCCGGCAAAGATAGAAACTGTTGAAAAGTGGGAAACCCCGAAAACTCCGAAACACATACGCCAGTTTTTAGGACTAGATGGTTACTACAGAAGGTTCATCCAAGACTTTTCCAGAATAGCAAAACCCTTGACTGCATTAACGCATAAAGGGAAGAAATTTGAATGGAAGGATGAACAAGAGAAAGCGTTTCAGTTATTGAAGAAAAAGCTAACTACGGCACCTATATTGTCATTGCCTGAAGGGAATGATGATTTTGTGATTTATTGTGACGCATCAAAGCAAGGTCTCAGTTGTGTATTAATGCAACGAACGAAGGTGATTGCTTATGCATCTAGACAATTGAAGATTCACGAGCAAAATTATACGACGCATGATTTGGAATTAGGCGCGGTTGTTTTTGCATTAAAGACTTGGAGGCACTACTTATATGGGGTCAAAAGTATTATATATACTGACCACAAAAGTCTTCAACACATATTTAATCAGAAACAACTGAATATGAGGCAGCGTAGGTGGATTGAATTGTTGAATGATTACGACTTTGAGATTCGTTACCACCCGGGGAAGGCAAATGTGGTAGCCGATGCCTTGAGCAGGAAGGACAGAGAACCCATTCGAGTAAAATCTATGAATATAATGATTCATAATAACATTACTACTCAAATAAAGGAGGCGCAACAAGGAGTTTTAAAAGAGGGAAATTTAAAGGATGAAATACCCAAAGGATCGGAGAAGCATCTTAATATTCGGGAAGACGGAACCTGGTATAGGGCTGAAAGGATTTGGGTACCAAAATTTGGAGATATGAGAGAAATGGTACTTAGAGAAGCTCATAAAACCAGATACTCAATACATCCTGGAACGGGGAAGATGTACAAGGATCTCAAGAAACATTTTTGGTGGCCGGGTATGAAAGCCGATGTTGCTAAATACGTAGGAGAATTTTTGACGTGTTCTAAGGTCAAAGCTGAGCATCAGAAACCATCAGGTCTACTTCAACAACCCGAAATCCCGGAATGGAAATGGGAAAACATTACCATGGATTTCATCACTAAATTGCCAAGGACTGCAAGTGGTTTTGATACTATTTGGGTAATAGTTGATCGTCTCACCAAATCAGCACACTTCCTACCAATAAGAGAAGATGACAAGATGGAGAAGTTAGCACGACTGTATTTGAAGGAAGTCGTCTCCAGACATGGAATACCAATCTCTATTATCTCTGATAGGGATGGCAGATTTATTTCAAGATTCTGGCAGACATTACAGCAAGCATTAGGAACTCGTCTAGACATGAGTACTGCCTATCATCCACAAACTGATGGGCAGAGCGAAAGGACGATACAAACGCTTGAAGACATGCTACGAGCATGTGTTATTGATTTCGGAAACAGTTGGGATCGACATCTACCGTTAGCAGAATTTTCCTACAACAACAGCTACCATTCAAGCATTGAGATGGCGCCGTTTGAAGCACTTTATGGTAGAAAGTGCAGGTCTCCGATTTGTTGGAGTAAGGTGGGGGATAGACAGATTACGGGTCCGGAGATTATACAAGAAACTACCGAGAAGATCATCCAAATTCAACAACGGTTGAAAACCGCCCAAAGTCGACAAAAGAGCTACGCTGACATTAAAAGAAAAGATATAGAATTTGAAATTGGAGAGATGGTCATGCTTAAAGTTTCACCTTGGAAAGGCGTTGTTCGATTTGGTAAACGAGGGAAATTAAATCCAAGGTATATTGGACCATTCAAGATTATTGATCGTGTCGGACCAGTAGCTTACCGACTTGAGTTACCTCAACAACTCGCGGCTGTACATAACACTTTCCACGTCTCGAATTTGAAGAAATGTTTTGCTAAAGAAGATCTCACTATTCCGTTAGATGAAATCCAAATCAACGAAAAACTCCAATTCATCGAAGAACCCGTCGAAATAATGGATCGTGAGGTTAAAAGACTTAAGCAAAACAAGATACCAATTGTTAAGGTTCGATGGAATGCTCATAGAGGACCCGAGTTCACCTGGGAGCGTGAAGATCAGATGAAGAAGAAATACCCGCATCTATTTCCAGAAGATTCGTCAACACCTTCAACAGCTTAAAATTTCGGGACGAAATTTATTTAACGGGTAGGTACTGTAGTGACCCGAACTTTTCCATGTTTATATAAATTAATTAAGATTGATATTTACATGATTAAATGTTTCCAACATGTTAAGCAATCAAACTTGTTAAGACTTGATTAATTGAAATATGTTTCATATAGACAATTGACCACCCAAGTTGACCGGTGATTCACAAACGTTAAAACTTATAAAAACTATACGATGACATATATATGGTTATATATATAGTTAACATGTTTTTATTATAAGTATGTATCTCATTAGGTATTTTAACAATGAGTTATATACATAAAAATGAGACTATTAATTTAAGAAACTCGAAAACGATATATATAACGATTATCGTTATAACAACGTCTTACTAGGTACATATGAATCATATTAAGATATTGATACACTTAGTTAATTATGTTAAATGATAAGTAAATATATTATTAAGTGTATTAACAATGAAATACATATGTAAAAATAAGGCTACTAACTTAATGATTTCGAAACGAGACATATATGTAACGATTATCGTTGTAACGACATTTAACTGTATATACATCATACTAAGATATGTTATATATCATAATATCATGATAATATAATAATTTAACATCTCATTTGTTATAATAAACAATGGGTTAACAACATTCAACAAGATCGTTAACCTAAAGGTTTCAAAACAACATTTACATGTAACGACTAACGATGACTTAACGACTCAGTTAAAATGTATATACATGTAGTGTTTTAATATGTATTCATACACTTTTGAAAGACTTCAAGACACTTATCAAAATACTTCTACTTAACAAAAATGCTTACAATTACATCCTCGTTCAGTTTCATCAACAATTCTACTCGTATGCACCCGTATTCGTACTCGTACAATACACAGCTTTTAGATGTATGTACTATTGGTATATACACTCCAATGATCAGCTCTTAGCAGCCCATATGAGTCACCTAACACATGTGGGAACCATCATTTGGCAACTAGCATGAAATATCTCATAAAATTACAAAAATATGAGTAATCATTCATGACTTATTTACATGAAAACAAAATTACATATCCTTTATATCTAATCCATACACCAACGACCAAAAATACCTACAAACACTTTCATTCTTTAATTTTCTTCATCTAATTGATCTCTCTCAAGTTCTATCTTCAAGTTCTAAGTGTTCTTCATAAATTTCAAAAGTTCTAGTTTCATAAAATCAAGAATACTTTCAAGTTTGCTAGCTCACTTCCAATCTTGTAAGGTGATCATCCAACCTCAAGAAATCTTTGTTTCTTACAGTAGGTTATCATTCTAATACAAGGTAATAATCATATTCAAACTTTGGTTCAATTTCTATAACTATAACAATCTTATTTCAAGTGATGATCTTACTTGAACTTGTTTTCGTGTCATGATTTTGCTTCAAGAACTTTGAGCCATCCAAGGATCCATTGAAGCTAGATCCATTTTTCTCTTTTCCAGTAGGTTCATCCAAGGAACTTAAGGTAGTAATGATGTTCATAACATCATTCGATTCATACATATAAAGCTATCTTATTCGAAGGTTTAAACTTGTAATCACTAGAACATAGTTTAGTTAATTCTAAATTTGTTCGCAAACAAAAGTTAATCCTTCTAACTTGACTTTTAAAATCAACTAAACACATGTTCTATATCTATATGATATGCTAACTTAATGATTTAAAACCTGGAAACACGAAAAACACCGTAAAACCGGATTTACGCCGTCGTAGTAACACCGCGGGCTGTTTTGGGTTAGTTAATTAAAAACTATGATAAACTTTGATTTAAAATTTGTTATTCTGAGAAAATGATTTTTATTATGAACATGAAACTATATCCAAAAATTATGGTTAAACTCAAAGTGGAAGTATGTTTTCTAAAATGGTCATCTAGACGTCGTTCTTTCGACTGAAATGACTACCTTTACAAAAACGACTTGTAACTTATTTTTCCGACTAGAAACCTATACTTTTTTTGTTTAGATTCATAAAATAGAGTTCAATATGAAACCATAGCAATTTGATTCACTCAAAACGGATTTAAAATGAAGAAGTTATGGGTAAAACAAGATTGGATAATTTTTCTCATTTTAGCTACGTGAAAATTGGTAACAAATCTATTCCAACCATAACTTAATCAACTTGTATTATATATTATGTAATCTTGAGATACCATAGACACGTATACAATGTTTCGACCTATCATGTCGACACATCTATATATATTTCGGAACAACCATAGACACTCTATATGTGAATGTTGGAGTTAGCTATACAGGGTTGAGGTTGATTCCAAAATATATATAGTTTGAGTTGTGATCAATACTGAGATACGTATACACTGGGTCGTGGATTGATTCAAGATAATATTTATCGATTTATTTCTGTACATCTAACTGTGGACAACTAGTTGTAGGTTACTAACGAGGACAGCTGACTTAATAAACTTAAAACATCAAAATATATTAAAAGTGTTGTAAATATATTTTGAACATACTTTGATATATATGTATATATTGTTATAGGTTCGTGAATCAACCAGTGGCCAAGTCTTACTTCCCGACGAAGTAAAAATCTGTGAAAGTGAGTTATAGTCCCACTTTTAAAATCTAATATTTTTGGGATGAGAATACATGCAGGTTTTATAAATGATTTACAAAATAGACACAAGTACGTGAAACTACATTCTATGGTTGAATTATCGAAATCGAATATGCCCCTTTTTATTAAGTCTGGTAATCTAAGAATTAGGGAACAGACACCCTAATTGACGCGAATCCTAAAGATAGATCTATTGGGCCTAACAAACCCCATCCAAAGTACCGGATGCTTTAGTACTTCGAAATTTATATCATATCCGAAGGGTGTCCCGGAATGATGGGGATATTCTTATATATGCATCTTGTTATTGTCGGTTACCAGGTGTTCACCATATGAATGATTTTTATCTCTATGTATGGGATGTGTATTGAAATATGAAATCTTGTGGTCTATTGTTACGATTTGATATATATAGGTTAAACCTATAACTCACCAACATTTTTGTTGACGTTTTAAGCATGTTTATTCTCAGGTGATTATTAAGAGCTTCCGCTGTCGCATACTTAAATAAGGACAAGATTTGGAGTCCATGCTTGTATGATATTGTGTAAAAACTGCATTCAAGAAACTTATTTTGTTGTAACATATTTGTATTGTAAACCATTATGTAATGGTCGTGTGTAAACAGGATATATTAGATTATCATTATTTGATAATCTACGTAAAGCTTTTTAAACCTTTATTGATGAAATAAAGGTTATGGTTTGTTTAAAAATGAATGCAGTCTTTGAAAAACGTCTCATATAGAGGTCAAAACCTCGCAACGAAATCAATTAATATGGAACGTTTTTAATCAATAAGAACGGGACATTTCAACAGACACCCTAATTGACACGAATCCTAAAGATAGATCTATTGGGCCTAACAAACCCCATCCAAAGTACCGGATGCTTTAGTACTTCGAAATTTATATCATATCCGAAGGGTGTCCCGGAATGATGGGGATATTCTTATATATGCATCTTGTTAATGTCGGTTACCAGGTGTTCACCATATGAATGATTTTTATCTCTATGTATGGGATGTGTATTGAAATATGAAATCTTGTGGTCTATTGTTACGATTTGATATATATAGGTTAAACCTATAACTCACCAACATTTTTGTTGACGTTTAAAGCATGTTTATTCTCAGGTAAATACTAAGAGCTTCCGCTGTTGCATACTAAAATAAGGACAAGATTGGGAGTCCATGTTTGTATGATATTGTGTAAAAACTGCATTCAAGAAACTGATTTCGATGTAACATATTTGTATTGTAAACCATTATGTAATGGTCGTGTGTAAACAGGATATTTTAGATTATCATTATTTGATAATCTACGTAAAGCTTTTTAAACCTTTATTTATGAAATAAAGGTTATGGTTTGTTTTAAAAATGAATACAGTCTTTGAAAAACGTCTCATATAGAGGTCAAAACCTCGCAACGAAATCAATTAATATGGAACGTTTTTAATCAATAAGAACGGAACATTTCACCTTTAGCCTAAAACAGAGCCAATAGCAAAATCCGATGCATCACACATAAGCTCGAACGGAATGGACCAATTCGGAGCAATTATGATAGGTGCATTGATGAGTTTCTCCTTAAGAAGTTTGAATGCCTTTTGAAACTCTTCGGAGAAGTTCCAAGGTGTGTCCTTTTCGAGGAGTTTGTTCATCGGGTTAGCTATTTTGGAAAAATCCTTAATGAACCACCGGTAAAAACCGGCGTGCCCGAGAAAACTCCGAACACCCTTAACATCGGTGGGAGGTGGAAGGTTCTTAATAGAAGTTACCTTTGCAGGATCCACCTCAATTCCATTCTTAGAAATCTTGTGCCCGAGGACGATTCCCCATTATACCATGAAATGACACTTTTCCCAGTTGAGCACAAGATTAGATTTCTCACACCTTACCAACATCCGTTCTAAATTAAGAAGGCATGAATCGAAAGTGTCACCGAAGATCGAAAATTCATCCATGAACACCTCCATGCAATCTTCTATCATATCATGGAATATGGCCATCATGCACCATTGAAAAGTGGCCGGAACGTTACAAAGGCCAAAGGGCATGCGCCGGTATGAGAATGTGCCATACGGGCACGTGAAAGTGGTTTTCTCCTGGTCCTCTGGCTTGATAGGAATTTGGAAATAGCCCGAAAAACCATCAAGAAAACAATAAAAGCTGTTTCGCGCTAATCTCTTTAGCATTTGATCCATGAAAGGTAACGGGAAGTGGTCTTTGCGTGTGGTGTCGTTCAACTTACGATAGTCAACACAAACACGCCACCCTGTAATAGTCTGAGTGGAAATTAACTCATTTTTATCATTGGTGGTAATAGTCATACCACCTTTCTTAGGTACATAGTGTACCGGGATAATCCACGGACTGTCAAAAATCGGGTAAATCAGACCTGCATCGAGGAGCTTCACGATCTCTTTCTTCACGACATCTTGCATGTGAGGGTTCAACCTCCTATGAGGTTGCACCACAGGTTTGAAGTTATCCTCCATTAGGATTTTGTGGGTGCAATAGGAGGGACTAATACCCTTGATGTCATGTATTTTCCACGTAATGGCCGGTTTATGGGCCTTATGCATAGTTACAAGCTCAGTTTTCTGACCTGTAGTAAGAGAAGAAGAAATAATTACCGGGAGCTTAGATTCCTCCTGCAAATAAGCGTATTCCAAATGATCTAGAAGTGGCTTCAATTCTAACTCGAGAGGTTCTTCAATTGAAGATTTGCTCCTGTAGTCAGCATCACGATCGAGTTCTTTGAACTCCTCCTCAGTCGGCTCATAGCCGTTTTCCATCAAGGCGGTTAAAATATCCACCTCCTCAACCTGTAACTCCACATCAATTTCAACCAATGAGCATTCTCCGGAACCCTGTAACTCTGGGAATTCCTACAAAAACTCAGACTGGACATCCACAGTGTTAAGAAAATAACATGTATCATCAGTGTAGGCAGGGTATTTTAAAGCATGGTCGATTGAGAATATTGCACTCAAGTCATATATCCTAAGGGTCAACTGTTGGCCATAAACATCGATGATACATCTAGCCGTATTTAAAAATGGCCGACCCAAAATAAGTGGAATCCTTTCATCCACTTCCATATCCAAAACCACGAAATCAGCCGGGAAAACCAACGACCCGGTCTTAAGTAGCATATTCTCTATAATTCCCCAAGGGAATTTAATAGAGCGGTCAGCTAACTGAATAGCCATATGCATGGGTTTTAACTCCCCGAGGTCTAGCTGTAAATAAATAGAATAAGGCATTAAATTTATGCTAGCTCCCAAATCCGCCAAAGCCATCACACAGTCTAAATTACCAAGTAAACAAGGAATGGTAAAACTCCCAGGGTTCTCAAGCTTCTCGGGAAGCTTGTTTGCCACTACCGCTGAGCATGCGGCATTTAACCTGACTGAAGACACGTTCTCCAGCTTCTTCCTGTTAGTTAGTAAATCCTTAAGAAACCTTGCATACTTTGGCATACCTGCAATCACATCAATAAAAGGCATATTTATGTTAACTTTTTTAATCAAGTCCATGAACTTGGACTTTTCTGCCTCCAGCTACTCCAATCTCTGCTTCCTAGGGAATCGGAGCGGTGGTTGATACTCTTTAACTACCGGTTTAGCAGCAACGGTTCCTGGTACCCTCACAACCTTCTCAATAACCTGTTCCGGCTCCTTTTCCTCCTCCGGTTCACTAACAACAACCGGCTCTCTATCCTTACCTAACGGCACTCGCAAATCATACTCATTGGGCTTCCTCGGTGAATCATATGCTAAACCACTTTGGGTGGTGATAGCATTAACGTGCCCATTTTTCGGGTTAGTATCTGTTTTACTCGGTAACTCCTCCGGTTTCCTCTCGTTACTCTGATTAGCAAGTTGACCAATTTGTTTCTCCAAATTCTGAATAGCTGCTTGTTGATTTCAAAACATTTGATCACTCTTCTCATTGTTTTGGGTAACAGTGGTAACAAGCTGAGTTTGAGACATCACAAGCTTTTTGATCATAGCTTCAAGATTAGACTTTTTCTCTTCCGCTTGGGGCTTCTGAAAATATCTGGGAGCTTGCTGTTGATAACCTCCACTAGATCCCGAATGGAATCTCGAACCCTGATTACCTTGAGGATTATAAGGATTATTGAAATTCCTGTTGAACTAAGCACGTCCCTGAAACTGATTGTTGTTCTGTTGACTAATAAAAGTGATCTCTTCTTTTTGATTCATAGTCAACCCTGCATCACAATCTTTTGCTAAATGTAGTCCCCCACAATAACCTTCATACCATGAATATCCTTATCCAACTTCTCTAAATGCCTACCAAATTTATCTAACTTAGCATTTATAGACCCATAATCATCATACGCACCAGTGGTTTCGGTATGCTTAACTGAAGCTGAACGGGATGACTCATGATCGTGATGCCATTCGTGAGTGTAGGCAGCTTGCTTTTCAATAATCTCTAACACCTCTTCTTCTGTCTTATCCATCAAAGTACCACCTGCTGCTTGATCAATACTCTGACGAGTTGGTATGTCACAACCTTTGTAGAAAATCTGGACCTTTTGTAAATCATTCAACCCGTGTTGAGGACACGAGCGTAACAAGAATAACGGTCTCAAGCATCAAATAATGTCTCACTACTCTTTTGTCTGAATTGCGAAATATCTGCTTGAAGTCTAGCAGCTCGAGACGCAGGGAAAAACTTTGATAAAAACTTATCTACCAAACCATCCCAAGAGGTAATCGCTCCCTCGGGTTGCTTATCATGAAATGTCCCGTTCTTATTGATTAAAAACGTTCCATATTAATTGATTTCGTTGCGAGGTTTTGACCTCTATATGAGACGTTTTTCAAAGACTGCATTCATTTTTAAAACAAACCATAACCTTTATTTCATAAATAAAGGTTTAGAAAGCTGTACGTAGATTATCAAATAATGATAATCTAAAATATCCTGTTTACACACGACCATTACATAATGGTTTACAATACAAATATGTTACATAGAAATCAGTTTCTTGAATGCAGTTTTTACACAATATCATACAAACATGGACTCCAAATCTTGTCCTTATTTTAGTATGCAACAGCGGAAGCTCTTAATATTCACCTGAGAATAAACATGCTTTAAACGTCAACAAAAATGTTGGTGAGTTATAGGTTTAACCTATATATATCAAATCGTAACAATAGACCACAAGATTTCATATTTCAATACACATCCCATACATAGAGATAAAAATCATTCATATGGTGAACACCTGGTAACCGACAATAACAAGATGCATATATAAGAATATCCCCATCATTCCGGGACACCCTTCGGATATGATATAAATTTCGAAGTACTAAAGCATCCGGTACTTTGGATGGGGTTTGTTAGGCCCAATATATCTATCTTTAGGATTCGCGTCAATTAGGGTGTCTGTTCCCTAATTCTTAGATTACCAGACTTAATAAAAAGGGGCATATTCGATTTCGATAATTCAACCATAGAATGTAGTTTCACGTACTTGTGTCTATTTTGTAAATCATTTATAAAACCTGCATGTACTCTCATCCCAAAAATATTAGATTTTAAAAGTGGGACTATAACTCACTTTCACAGATTCTTACTTCGTCGGGAAGTAAGACTTGGCCACTGGTTGATTCACGAACCTATAACAATATATACATATATATCAAAGTATGTTCAAAATATATTTACAACACTTTTAATATATTTTGATGTTTTAAGTTTATTAAGTCAGCTGTCCTCGTTAGTAACCTATAACTAGTTGTCCACAGTTAGATGTACAGAAATAAATCGATAAATATTATCTTGAATCAATCCACGACCCAGTGTATACGTATCTCAGTATTGATCACAACTCAAACTATATATATTTTGGAATCAACCTCAACCCTGTATAGCTAACTCCAACATTCACATATAGAGTGTCTATGGTTGTTCCGAAATATATATAGATGTGTCGACATGATAGGTCGAAACATTGTATACGTGTCTATGGTATCTCAAGATTACATAATATACAATACAAGTTGATTAAGTTATGGTTGAAATAGATTTGTTACCAATTTTCACGTAGCTAAAATGAGAAAAATTATCCAATCTTGTTTTACCCATAACTTCTTCATTTTAAATCCGTTTTGAGTGAATCAAATTGCTATGATTTCATATTGAACTCTATTTTATGAATCTAAACAGAAAATGTATAGGTTTATAGTCGGAAAAATAAGTTACAAGTCGTTTTTGTAAAGGTAGTCATTTCAGTCGAAAGAACGACGTCTAGATGACCATTTTAGAAAACATACTTCCACTTTGAGTTTAACCATAATTTTTGGATATAGTTTCATGTTCATAATAAAAATCATTTTCTCAGAATAACAACTTTTAAATCAAAGTTTATCATAGTTTTTAATTAACTAACCCAAAACAGCCCGCGGTGTTACTACGACGGCGTAAATCCGGTTTTACGGTGTTTTTCGTGTTTCCAGGTTTTAAATCATTAAGTTAGCATATCATATAGATATAGAGCATGTGTTTAGTTGATTTTAAAAGTCAAGTTAGAAGGATTAACTTTTATTTGCGAACAAGTTTAGAATTAACTAAACTATGTTCTAGTGATTACAAGTTTAAACCTTCGAATAAGATAGCTTTATATGTATGAATCGAATGATGTTATGAACATCATTACTACCTTAAGTTCCTTGGATAAACCTACTGGAAAAGAGAAAAATGGATCTAGCTTCAACGGATCCTTAGATGGCTCGAAGTTCTTGAAGCAGAATCATGACATAAAAACAAGTTCAAGTAAGATCATCACTTGAAATAAGATTGTTATAGTTATAGAAATTGAACCAAAGTTTGAATATGATTATTACCTTGTATTAGAATGATAACCTACTGTAAGAAACAAAGATTTCTTGAGGTTGGATGATCACCTTACAAGATTGGAAGTGAGCTAGCAAACTTGAAAGTATTCTTGATTTTATGAAACTAGAACTTTTGGAATTTATGAAGAACACTTAGAACTTGAAGATAGAACTTGAGAGAGATCAATTAGATGAATAAAATTGAAGAATGAAAGTGTTTGTAGGTGTTTTTGGTCGTTGGTGTATGGATTAGATATAAAGGATATGTTATTTTGTTTTCATGTAAATAAGTCATGAATGATTACTCATATTTTTGTAATTTTATGAGATATTTCATGCTAGTTGCCAAATGATGGTTCCCACATGTGTTAGGTGACTCACATGGGCTGCTAAGAGCTGATCATTGGAGTGTATATACCAATAGTACATACATCTAAAAGCTGTGTATTGTACGAGTACGAATACGGGTGCATACGAGTAGAATTGTTGATGAAACTGAACGAGGATGTAATTGTAAGCATTTTTGTTAAGTAGAAGTATTTTGATAAGTGTATTGAAGTCTTTCAAAAGTGTATAAATACATATTAAAACACTACATGTATATATATTTTAACTGAGTCGTTAACTCATCGTTAGTCGTTACATGTAAATGTTGTTTAGAAACCTTTAGGTTAACGATCTTGTTGAATGTTGTTAACCCATTGTTTATTATAACAAATGAGATGTTAAATTGTTATATTATCATGATATTATGATATATAATATATCTTAGTATGATGTATATACTGTTAAATGTCGTTACAACGATAATCGTTACATATATGTCTCGTTTCGAAATCATTAAGTTAGTCTTATTTTTACATATGTAATTCATTGTTAATACACTTAATAATATATTTACTTATCATTTAACATAATTAACCAAGTGTATCAATATCTTAATATGATTCATATGTACCTAGTAAGACGTTGTTATAACGATAATCGTTATATATATCGTTTTCGAGTTTCTTAAATTAATAGTCTCATTTTTATGTATATAACTCATTGTTAAAATACCTAATGAGATACATACTTATAATAAAATCATGTTAACTATATATATAACCATATATATGTCATCGTATAGTTTTTACATGTTTTAACGTTCGTGAATCACCGGTCAACTTGGGTGGTCAATTGTCTATATGAAACATATTTCAATTAATCAAGTCTTAACAAGTTTAATTGCTTAACATGTTGGAAACATTTAATCATGTAAATATCAATCTCAATTAATATATATAAACATGGAAAAGTTCGGGTCACTACAGTACCTACCCGTTAAATAAATTTCGTCCCGAAATTTTAAGTTGTTGAAGGTGTTGACGAATCTTCTGGAAATAGATGCGGGTATTTCTTCTTCATCTGATCTTCACGCTCCCAGGTGAACTCGGGTCCTCTACGAGCATTCCATCGAACCTTAACAATTGGTATCTTGTTTTGCTTAAGTCTTTTAACCTCACGATCCATTATTTCGACGGGTTCTTCGATGAATTGAAGTTTTTCGTTGATTTGGATTTCATCTAACGGAATAGTGAGATCTTCTTTAGCAAAACATTTCTTCAAATTCGAGACGTGGAAAGTGTTATGTACAGCCCGAGTTGTTGAGGTAACTCTAGTCGGTAAGCTACTGGTCCGACACGATCAATAATCTTGAATGGTCCAATATACCTTGGATTTAATTTCCCTCGTTTACCAAATCGAACAACGCCTTTCCAAGGTGCAACTTTAAGCATGACCATCTCTCCAATTTCAAATTCTATATCTTTTCTTTTAATGTCAGCGTAGCTCTTTTGTCGACTTTGGGCGGTTTTCAACCGTTGTTGAATTTGGATGATCTTCTCGGTAGTTTCTTGTATAATCTCCGGACCCGTAATCTGTCTATCCCCCACTTCACTCCAACAAATCGGAGACCTGCACTTTCTACCATAAAGTGCTTCAAACGGCGCCATCTCAATGCTTGAATGGTAGCTGTTGTTGTAGGAAAATTCTGCTAACGGTAGATGTCGATCCCAACTGTTTCCGAAATCAATAACACATGCTCGTAGCATGTCTTCAAGAGTTTGTATCGTCCTTTCGCTCTGCCCATCAGTTTGTGGATGATAGGCAGTACTCATGTCTAGACGAGTTCCTAATGCTTGCTGTAATGTCTGCCAGAATCTTGAAATAAATCTGCCATCCCTATCAGAGATAATAGAGATTGGTATTCCATGTCTGGAGACGACTTCCTTCAAATACAGTCGTGCTAACTTCTCCATCTTGTCATCTTCTCTTATTGGCAGGAAGTGTGCTGATTTGGTGAGACGATCAACTATTACCCAAATAGTATCAAAACCACTTGCTGTCCTTGGCAATTTAGTGATGAAATCCATGGTAATGTTTTCCCATTTCCATTCTGGGATTTCGGGTTGTTGAAGTAGACCTGATGGTTTCTGATGCTCAGCTTTGACCTTAGAACATGTCAAACATTCTCCTACGTATTTAGCAACATCGGCTTTCATACCCGGCCACCAAAAATGTTTCTTGAGATCCTTGTACATCTTTCCCGTTCCAGGATGTATTGAGTATCTGGTTTTATGAGCTTCTCTAAGTACCATTTCTCTCATATCTCCAAATTTTGGTACCCAAATCCTTTCAGCCCTATACCGGGTTCCGTCTTCCCGAATATTAAGATGCTTCTCCGATCCTTTGGGTATTTCATCCTTTAAATTTCCCTCTTTTAAAACTCCTTGTTGCGCCTCCTTTATTTGAGTAGTAAGGTTATTATGAATCATTATATTCATAGATTTTACTCGAATGGGTTCTCTGTCCTTCCTGCTCAAGGCATCGGCTACCACATTTGCCTTCCCCGGGTGGTAACGAATCTCAAAGTCGTAATCATTCAATAATTCAATCCACCTACGCTGCCTCATATTCAGTTGTTTCTGATTAAATATGTGTTGAAGACTTTTGTGGTCGGTATATATAATACTTTTGACCCCATATAAGTAGTGCCTCCAAGTCTTTAATGCAAAAACAACCGCGCCTAATTCCAAATCATGCGTCGTATAATTTTGTTCGTGAATCTTCAATTGTCTAGACGCATAAGCAATCACCTTCGTTCGTTGCATTAATACACAACCGAGACCTTGCTTTGATGCATCACAATAAATCACAAAATCATCATTCCCTTCAGGCAATGACAATATAGGTGCCGTAGTTAGCTTTTTCTTCAATAACTGAAACGCTTTCTCTTGTTCATCCTTCCATTCAAATTTATTCCCTTTATGCGTTAATGCAGTCAAGGGTTTTGCTATTCTGGAAAAGTCTTGGATGAACCTTCTGTAGTAACCAGCTAGTCCTAAAAACTGGCGTATGTGTTTCGGAGTTTTCGGGGTTTCCCACTTTTCAACAGTTTCTATCTTTGCCGGATCCACCTTAATACCTTCTTTGTTCACTATGTGACCGAGGAATTGAACTTCTTCCAACCAAAATGCACACTTTGAAAACTTAGCGTACAATTCTTCCTTCCTCAATACTTCTAATACCTTTCTCAAATGTTCACCGTGTTCTTGGTCATTCTTTGAGTAAATAAGTATGTCATCAATGAAAACAATGACAAACTTGTCAAGGTATGGTCCACACACTCGGTTCATAAGGTCCATGAACACAGCTGGTGCATTAGTTAAACCAAATGGCATGACCATAAACTCGTAATGACCGTAACGTGTTCTGAAAGCAGTCTTTGGAATATCATCTTCTTTCACCCGCATTTGATGATACCCGGAACGTAAGTCAATCTTTGAATAAACAGACGAGCCTTGTAGTTGATCAAATAAGTCGTCGATTCTCGGTAGTGGGTAGCGGTTCTTGATGGTAAGTTTGTTCAACTCTCGGTAGTCGATACACAACCTGAATGTACCATCTTTCTTCTTGACAAACAAAACAGGAGCTCCCCACGGTGATGTGCTTGGTCGAATGAAACCACGCTCTAAAAGTTCTTGTAATTGGCTTTGCAGTTCTTTCATCTCGCTGGGTGCGAGTCTGTAAGGAGCTCGAGCTATTGGTGCAGCTCCTGGTACAAGATCTATTTGAAATTCAACGGATCGATGTGGGGGTAATCCCGGTAATTCTTTCGGAAATACATCGGGAAATTCTTTTGCAATGGGAACATCATTGATGCTCTTTTCTTCAGTTTGTACTTTCTCGACGTGTGCTAGAACAGCATAGCAACCTTTTCTTATTAGTTTTTGTGCCTTCAAATTACTAATAAGATGTAGCTTCGTGTTGCCCTTTTCTCCGTACACCATTAAGGGTTTTCCTTTTTCTCGTATAATGCGAATTGCATTTTTGTAACAAACGATCTCCGCTTTCACTTCTTTCAACCAGTCCATACCGATTATCACATCAAAACTCCCTAACTCTACTGGTATCAAATCAATCTTAAATGTTTCGCTAACCAGTTTAATTTCTCGATTTCGACATATATTATCTGCTGAAATTAATTTACCATTTGCTAATTCGAGTAAAAATTTACTATCCAAAGGCGTCAATGGACAACTTAATTTAGTACAAAAATCTCTACTCATATAGCTTCTATCCGCACCCGAATCAAATAAAACGTAAGCAGATTTATTGTCAATAAGAAACGTACCCGTAACAAGCTCCGGGTCTTCCTGTGCCTCTACCGCATTAATATTGAAAACTCTTCCACGGCCTTGTCCATTCGTGTTCTCCTGGTTCGGGCAATTTCTAATAATGTGGCCTGGTTTTCCACATTTATAACAAACTACATTGGCATAACTTGCTCCGACACTACTTGCTCCGCCATTACTCGTTCCGACACCATTTGTTCCTTTCGTTCTATTAACCCCTGGTCCGTAGACCTCACACTTCGCCGCGCTATGACCATTTCTTTTACACTTGTTGCAAAATTTGGTGCAGAACCCCGAGTGATTCTTTTCACACCTTTGGCATAGCTGCTTCTGATTGTTGTTGTTGTTGTTGCGGTTATTATTGTTGTTGGGATGATTGTTGTAGTTGCTGTTGTTGTTGTTGTTGTTATTGTTGTTGTTGTTGTTGTTGGGCCGTTTGTTGTAGTTGCGATTGATGTTGCGATTGTTGGGATAATTGTTGCGATTATTGTTGTAATTGCTGTTGTTGTTGTATTGGTGATTCTTATCACCATTTTCCTCCCACTTTCTTTTGACTTGCTTCACATTGGCCTCTTCAGCAGTCTGTTCTTTAATTCTTTCTTCAATCTGGTTCACTAGTTTGTGAGCCATTCTACATGCCTGTTGTATGGAGGCGGGCTCGTGTGAACTTATATCTTCTTGGATTCTTTCCGGTAATCCTTTCACAAACGCGTCGATCTTCTCTTCCTCATCTTCGAATGCTCCCGGACACAATAGGCACAATTCTGTGAATCGTCTTTCGTACGTGGTAATATCAAATCCTTGGGTTCGTAACCCTCTAAGTTCTGTCTTGAGCTTATTGACCTCGGTTCTGGGACGGTACTTCTCGTTCATCAAGTGCTTGAATGCTGACCACGGTAGTGTGTACGCATCATCTTGTCCCACTTGCTCTAGATAGGTATTCCACCATGTTAACGCAGAACCTGTGAAGGTATGCGTAGCGTACTTCACTTTGTCCTCTTCAGTACACTTACTTATGGCAAACACCGATTCAACCTTCTCGGTCCATCGTTTCAATCCGATCGGTCCTTCAGTTCCATCAAATTCCAAAGGTTTGCAGGCAGTGAATTCTTTGTAGGTGCATCCTACACGATTTCCTGTACTGCTAGATCCAAGGTTATTGTTGGTATGTAGCGCAGCCTGTACTGCGGCTATGTTTGAAGCTAGAAAAGTACGGAATTCCTCTTCATTCATATTCACGGTGTGTCGAGTAGTCGGTGCCATTTCCTTCAAAATAGTTAAATGGAACAAGTTAATCATACAGAATATTAAGAGTAGTTAATAGTATTTCGTAGCATAATATGAACTCATTTATAAAAGCTTTTTCTTCATATTAGCGTTTTATAAGTTTAAATTCGGGTAGTACCTACCCGTTAAGTTCATACTTAGTAGCTAATATACAATTCAACTACTACAATTCTATATGAAAAACTGATTGTAATAATATTTCGCGTTCAAACTTTTATACAATATTTTACAAACTTACAATACCGCTTATTTTACATAAAGCATGAAATATAGCACACAATAACTTTGATACAAGATAGTTGTGAAGACAATTCTAGCTAGTACACAAGTCGTTCGGCAAAGGCAATAAAGACACGTAATTCATATGTCCAGAAACAAGTCATGCATTCTGGTTTTACTAGGACTACTTCCCATCCTTGGTCTTGTGCAACATAACCGTTATGGCCGTTGATAAGACAGCGTGTTGTAACGTCATCAAAGGGACGAGGGTTACGTAATGTCCAACAGTCCCGTAATAATCTAAAAACCTCATTTCTTACCCCAATTACCGACTCCGTCACTTGTGGAAACGTTTTGTTTAATAGTTGTAGCCCGATGTTCTTGTTCTCACTTTGGTGAGAAGCGAACATTACTAATCCGTAAGCATAACATGCTTCTTTATGTTGCATGTTAGCCGCTTTTTCTAAATCACGAAGTCCAATATTCGGATATATTGAGTCAAAATAATTTCTTAACCCGTTGCGTAAAATAGCATTTGGGTTCCCCGCAATATATGCGTCAAAGTAAACACATCGTAACTTATGGGTTTCCCAATGTGATATCCCCCATCTTTCAAACGAAAGTCTCTTATAAACCAAGACATTCTTGGAACGTTCTTCGAATGTCTTACAAACTGATCTCGCCTTAAATAGTTGTGCCGAAGAATTCTGGCCGACTCTAGACAAGATTTCATCAATCATGTCTCCGGGTAGGTCTCTTAAAATATTGGGTTGTCTATCCATTTTGTGTTTTTAAACTGTAAAATAGACAAGAGTTAGTTTCATAAAAAAATACTTATTAATACAAGCAATTTTTACATATATCATAAAGCATAAGAACACTATATTACATATATTACACCACACGAATACAACTATCTTATTCCGACTCGCTCGTTTCTTCTTCTTCGGTTTTGGTTCGTTTTGCCAAGTTTCTAGGGATATATGATGTTCCCCTAATACGAGCCGTCGTTGTCCACATTGGTTTAGAAAAACCTGGTGGTTTAGAGGTTCCCGGGTCATTGTTACAACTTAAGGACTTCGGGGGTTGACGATACATATAAAGTTCATCGGGGTTGGAATTAGATTTCTCTATTTTTATGACCTTTCCCTTATTATTTTCTTTTGCCTTTTTAAATTCAGTTGGGGTAATTTCTATAACATCATCGGAATTCTCGTCGGAATCCGATTCATCGGAGAATTGGTAATCCTCCCAATATTTTGCTTCCTTGGCGGAAACACCATTGACCATAATTAACTTTGGTCGGTTGGTTGAGGATTTTCTTTTACTTAACCGTTTTATTATTTCCCCCACCGGTTCTATTTCTTCATCCGGTTCCGATTCTTCTTCCGGTTCCGACTCTTCTTCCGGTTCCTCTTCGGGAACTTGTGAATCAGTCCACAAATCATTCCTATTTACATTTGACTCTTCATTATTATTAGGTGAGTCAATGGGACTTGTTCTAGAGGTAGACATCTATCACATAATATCAAACACGTTAAGAGATTAATATATCACATAATATTCATATGTTAAAAATATATAGTTTCCAACAAAAATGTTAAGCAATCATTTTTAAAGAAAACACGGTGGAAGTCCAGACTCACTAATGCATCCAAACAAACTCGATAAGACACACTAATGCAAATTTTCTGGTTCTCTAAGACCAACGCTCGGATACCAACTGAAATGTCCCGTTCTTATTGATTAAAAACGTTCCATATTAATTGATTTCGTTGCGAGGTTTTGACCTCTATATGAGACGTTTTTCAAAGACTGCATTCATTTTTAAAACAAACCATAACCTTTATTTCATAAATAAAGGTTTAGAAAGCTGTACGTAGATTATCAAATAATGATAATCTAAAATATCCTGTTTACACACGACCATTACATAATGGTTTACAATACAAATATGTTACATCGAAATCAGTTTCTTGAATGCAGTTTTTACACAATATCATACAAACATGGACTCCAAATCTTGTCCTTATTTTAGTATGCAACAGCGGAAGCTCTTAATATTCACCTGAGAATAAACATGCTTTAAACGTCAACAAAAATGTTGGTGAGTTATAGGTTTAACCTATATATATCAAATCGTAACAATAGACCACAAGATTTCATATTTCAATACACATCCCATACATAGAGATAAAAATCATTCATATGGTGAACACCTGGTAACCGACAATAACAAAATGCATATATAAGAATATCCCCATCATTCCGGGACACCCTTCGGATATGATATAAATTTCGAAGTACTAAAGCATCCGGTACTTTGGATGGGGTTTGTTAGGCCCAATAGATCTATCTTTAGGATTCGCGTCAATTAGGGTGTCTGTTCCCTAATTCTTAGATTACCAGACTTAATAAAAAGGGGCATATTCGATTTCGATAATTCAACCATAGAATGTAGTTTCACGTACTTGTGTCTATTTTGTAAATCATTTATAAAACCTGCATGTATTCTCATCCCAAAAATATTAGATTTTAAAAGTGGGACTATAACTCACTTTCACAGATTCTTACTTCGTCGGGAAGTAAGACTTGGTCACTGGTTGATTCACGAACCTATAACAATATATACATATATATCAAAGTATGTTCAAAATATATTTACAACACTTTTAATATATTTTGATGTTTTAAGTTTATTAAGTCAGCTGTCCTCGTTAGTAACCTATAACTAGTTGTCCACAGTTAGATGTACAGAAATAAATCGATAAATATTATCTTGAATCAATCCACGACCCAGTGTATACGTATCTCAGTATTGATCACAACTCAAACTATATATATTTTGGAATCAACCTCAACCCTGTATAGCTAACTCCAACATTCACATATAGAGTGTCTATGGTTGTTCCGAAATATATATAGATGTGTCGACATGATAGGTCGAAACATTGTATACGTGTCTATGGTATCTCAAGATTACATAATATACAATACAAGTTGATTAAGTTATGGTTGGAATAGATTTGTTACCAATTTTCACGTAGCTAAAATGAGAAAAATTATCCAATCTTGTTTTACCCATAACTTCTTCATTTTAAATCCGTTTTGAGTGAATCAAATTGCTATGATTTCATATTGAACTCTATTTTATGAATCTAAACAGAAAAAGTATAGGTTTATAGTCGGAAAAATAAGTTACAAGTCGTTTTTGTAAAGGTAGTCATTTCAGTCGAAAGAACGACGTCTAGATGACCATTTTAGAAAACATACTTCCACTTTGAGTTTAACCATAATTTTTTGGATATAGTTTCATGTTCATAATAAAAATCATTTTCTCAGAATAACAACTTTTAAATCAAAGTTTATCATAGTTTTTAATTAACTAACCCAAAACAGCCCGCGGTGTTACTACGACGGCGTAAATCCGGTTTTACGGTGTTTTTCGTGTTTCCAGGTTTTAAATCATTAAGTTAGCATATCATATAGATATAGAGCATGTGTTTAGTTGATTTTAAAAGTCAAGTTAGAAGGATTAACTTTTATTTGCGAACAAGTTTAGAATTAACTAAACTATGTTCTAGTGATTACAAGTTTAAACCTTCGAATAAGATAGCTTTATATGTATGAATCGAATGATGTTATGAACATCATTACTACCTTAAGTTCCTTGGATAAACCTACTTGAAAAGAGAAAAATGGATCTAGCTTCAACGGATCCTTAGATGGCTCGAAGTTCTTGAAGCAGAATCATGACATAAAAACAAGTTCAAGTAAGATCATCACTTGAAATAAGATTGTTATAGTTATAGAAATTGAACCAAAGTTTGAATATGATTATTACCTTGTATTAGAATGATAACCTACTGTAAGAAACAAAGATTTCTTGAGGTTGGATGATCACCTTACAAGATTGGAAGTGAGCTAGCAAACTTGAAAGTATTCTTGATTTTATGAAACTAGAACTTTTGGAATTTATGAAGAACACTTAGAACTTGAAGATAGAACTTGAGAGAGATCAATTAGATGAAGAAAATTGAAGAATGAAAGTGTTTGTAGGTGTTTTTGGTCGTTGGTGTATGGATTAGATATAAAGGATATGTTATTTTGTTTTCATGTAAATAAGTCATGAATGATTACTCATATTTTTGTAATTTTATGAGATATTTCATGCTAGTTGCCAAATGATGGTTCCCACATGTGTTAGGTGACTCACATGGGCTGCTAAGAGCTGATCATTGGAGTGTATATACCAATAGTACATACATCTAAAAGCTGTGTATTGTACGAGTACGAATACGGGTGCATACGAGTAGAATTGTTGATGAAACTGAACGAGGATGTAATTGTAAGCATTTTTGTTAAGTAGAAGTATTTTGATAAGTGTATTGAAGTCTTTCAAAAGTGTATAAATACATATTAAAACACTACATGTATATATATTTTAACTGAGTCGTTAACTCATCGTTAGTCGTTACATGTAAATGTTGTTTAGAAACCTTTAGGTTAACGATCTTGTTGAATGTTGTTAACCCATTGTTTATTATAACAAATGAGATGTTAAATTGTTATATTATCATGATATTATGATATATAATATATCTTAGTATGATGTATATACTGTTAAATGTCGTTACAACGATAATCGTTACATATATGTCTCGTTTCGAAATCATTAAGTTAGTAGTCTTATTTTTACATATGTAATTCATTGTTAATACACTTAATAATATATTTACTTATCATTTAACATAATTAACCAAGTGTATCAATATCTTAATATGATTCATATGTACCTAGTAAGACGTTGTTATAACGATAATCGTTATATATATCGTTTTCGAGTTTCTTAAATTAATAGTCTCATTTTTATGTATATAACTCATTGTTAAAATACCTAATGAGATACATACTTATAATAAAATCATGTTAACTATATATATAACCATATATATGTCATCGTATAGTTTTTACATGTTTTAACGTTCGTGAATCACCGGTCAACTTGGGTGGTCAATTGTCTATATGAAACATATTTCAATTAATCAAGTCTTAACAAGTTTAATTGCTTAACATGTTGGAAACATTTAATCATGTAAATATCAATCTCAATTAATATATATAAACATGGAAAAGTTCGGGTCACTACATATCAAACCATCTCTTAGCTTCTCCCTTAAGAGTCCAGGGAAAAAGCCTTGTCTTGATTGAAGTATCAGCAACCTCATTCAGCTTGAATAAGTTGCAAACATCGTTGAAAACATGGAGGTGGTCGTTAGCATCCTCACTATCCTTGCCATGAAATTGACAATCAGAAGAAATCAAACTCAGAATTGGACCTGTGATTTGGAAAGGCTGAGTGATGTTTGGTTGAGTAATCGAATTTCCTTGACCAGCTTGGGTGGCCTTCAACTTTTCTGCCATTGTCTGAGGACGAGGTGGTTGATCAGCCATCTCTTCAGTCTCGAAAATATCTAATGAAATGTAAGTGTCTTCCTCTTCGTTGATTTCAGGTTGTGTATCGGGCACCATAGTCTCAAAACTACTACCCAAATGAATTATATTATCACTCGAAGAAACGGGTGAATCCACTGTAGACTGTTGCTCTTGACTTAAAGCTCTGAATAACTCTCTTTCGGGTTCGTCAAATGGTCGAAGAATCGGAGAATCTGAAGAATGCGTATGTGGCATACACTACCTGCTATCTTGCAAAACATAAACGATAAAACGATTAAACTCACCGACTCAAGAAATATCTAAAATCTAAGAAAATAAAACCTAATTAATCACAAATAGATAGCAATCTCAAATTGACACAACTTTCCCCGGCAGCGGCGCCAAAAACTTGATGTGTAAAATCGTGTCTATAATTTATAATGGAAAATACCGGTTAAAAGATTACTACACACTAACGGGCAGTGTACCCGAACGTGCAATAGTATAAAGTTGGTAATTCCGAAATCGTTCCAAGGACATTTTAAAGTGAGAATTAAGATTGCAACTAATGAAAACAAACTAAGTTAATCTATTAAAATTGAAAGTACGAAATAATGGTTTTTGTAGATATTTAACGATTAGCCAAATCAAGATTTGATTTGAAAGTAAAAACGATATTTTTGGATTTTTAGATTTATAAAACTTAAAATAAGAAAGCAATTAAGATAATTTGATATCAATAGAATGGAAATGCTCGTCTAGACCTCTTACCCTCGGAATTGGATGTTTTATACTTTAGCCCGATTTAAGACTTAATACATGCAAATTACTCAATCGACTCGCCAAGAGTTCTCTTTAGCAAGTACTCAAACTAGAATACTAGATGTAGGGTTCCCTGGCACCTAAGACCTTTTCATTTGTGACTAATTAATTAACTAGATCAAAGATTTGAATAACAATTGCCTTTGCGTTCGCTCTATACAATTCACCCTATATCGTCTAACCGTTTAAACTTAATTTACCCCCTTGGTCCGGTTTAGCAAACAATCAATTAAGACAAATCAATTGTAAACTAATGTATTAAATCAACAAGAGTTCTCTTTATCAAACAAATACACTAATCAATCAAGTTCATAAAGTTAAACATCAATAAGAATCGATCTTTTATTCAAAATATTGAAATAAACATGCATAAATTAATAAATCATAAATCATAACATCCAAAACCTCGGTTATTAATCTAGACAAGCATTGAAAACATAGCCAACAATCATGGCTGAAAACAAAATCATAAATAAACAATTAAGATAATTCATTATGTTTGATAAGAATTAAACCTAGTTGAAATCGTGATCTTTAAAGATTGACGAATCAAAACGCGTTCTCGGAATGATTGAGTTGATTAAATGATGTTGTGATTCCCCAAAAGTCACCAAAAATCGTCCCAAAGCTGCTGGAATTCGTCTGGATAGAAGTGTTTAAAAAGTTTGGGTTTAATTTCCCTATTTATAGCCCCAAAAACCGACACAGTAACGACCCGCGCCGCGGCTTAACTCTTGCCACCACTCCAAATCTTTACCAAATGCTCAACCTTCAAAACTAGCTTTAACCCGCGCCGCGGCCTAACACGTGCACATATTCTTCCTTCATTTTTCACCATAAAATGCCCAAAACCAACTTGCAACATCATATTAAGGCACCGCTGATAACATAACATAGAATATACCTAAAAATGATCTAAAAAGCGTACAAAAGATCTTCTCGGCTCTCGAAACCTAAATCTAACAAATGTCTTCCAAAATAGCTCCAATTCGTATCCAATGGACCAAAATGCGACCGATATTGCGCGAATAAATATATGTAAATAAAGCAATATCAGTTGTAGATGTGGTTACAGGTTTGGTTGCATGTGTGGTTTTACGTATGGTTGCAGGTTTGGTTAGAGGTTTTGTTGCGGCTATGGTTTCAGATGTGGTTACAGGTTTGGTTGAAGGTTTTATTGCGGCTGTGGTTACAGGTTTGGTTGCATCTATGGTTTCAGGTATGGTTGCAGGTGTGGTTGGAGGTTTGGTTTCTGCCGTGGTTGCAGATTTGGTTGCAGGTTTGGTTGCAGAGATGGTTGAATCTGTGTTTATAGATTTCATCGCAGATTTGGTTGCAGATTTGGTTGCAGCTATTTTCTATTGAAAAAGTGAAATGTAGTTAAAATACTTAGAATGGAATCATATAAACATAGTTCATTAAGTTTACCTTTTTAGGCTTTGTAACTCTGGTAGCTTGTGATTCTTCTTCATTTTCCTCACCTTCACCATCAAAGTCATCATCAGGATTATACTCTGCATCTTCATGTGATGACCCGTCAAGTACCGTTAACGGCTCCGTCACTTGGTCCCACGGCTTGATCTAAACTCTAAATGAATTTATTAAACAACATTGCATTCTTTATTCTAAATAATTTCCTATAAAGGAAATTTACCAAAATAAATAGTTTAAACAAACCCAACTCATTAAAATAACCAAAGTTGACCAAAACATTGTCATCCAAACACCCACAATTTAACAAACCAAAAGAGAATGCAAAGTTTTAATGTTTAACAAAAATATGCCAAATGCATGCAGAATCTCTACCACAGCGGAAGCCATATAATCAAGTACCTGTGAAAACATGCGAGTAAACTGTCAACAAAAATGTTGAGTGAATTATAGGTTTTAAAATAGTGAATAAACTTTAGACCACAAGATTTCAAATGTTAGAAAACATAAAACTATTATTCCATTAATCCTTGAGTCACCTGGTAACCACTTAACCATTTCCATACCCTTACCAAACACAATATACACTGAACATGTGTATCTTCAAAAGTAACAAAGTACTAATACATTCCGATTATAAGTTGCTAGTTCGACTATCTCGAAATGGGATTGTCAATCCCGATAGATCTATCCATAGGATTCGCGTTCACCAGTAGAAACCAGTGATTACAGTTACCAGACTAGGAAATATTTTCGTTCAACTTATAAAGAATAATTTATATTTAATTGCCACTTGTGTCTAAACGTAAAACAAAATGCATGTAATCACATCCCAAAAATACTTTAAATAGTATAAAAAATAGGACTATAACTCACCTTAACGTAAACGAAGTAACAACACAGAAACGTGAGCAGCAAAAGATAAAGTGATCAAGAATGATCACAACGCCAACCTATAAACAAAGCAGGTCGATATAAATAACTAACTTAGGTCAAGTCTTAGTATGATAGCTATAGTACTTGTTGCAAGTAAACATAGAACAACACTCAGTATGTTTCGGTATAATCAGGACATCGTTAAACACGTACTTTCTATTTTTAGAAAGTTTCTATTTTTAGCAGGTTTCCATTTTTGGAAAGTTTCTATTTTTGGAAAGTTTTTATTTTTGGAAAGTTTCTATTTTTGAAAAGTTTCTATTTTTAGAAAGTTTCCATATTTAGAAAGTTGCTATTATTGGAAATTTTTTCACTTAGGAAAGTTTCCTTAATTAGAAAGTCAACAAAAGTCAACTGAAAGTTAAAGTCAATCGAAAGTCAACTCAAAGTCAACCTTGGTCAAACTTAAATTTTAAAGTGTATATTATCTTAATAATATAAGTTATAATGTTATTTAAAGTCATATATGTATAATCATATCATATCATAAGTTTAATTAAATTAAATTGAATTATAAAGGTAACATAAGTTTAAATGATATAATTAATATAACATAATATTAAATTAATTAATTAAATATTAATCATAACATAAGTATTATTAATTAATAATAAATTTTTAATCATATCAAAAGTATTATTAATTAATAATGAATTATTAATCATATCATAAGTATTTAATTATAATCATTAAACCATAAGTATTTAATAATTAAAATATAATTAGATAATAATTAAGCCTTATAATAGTTAAATAATTAATTAATCTTTATTATAAGTCTTAATGCAATAATCTCATAACATAAGTTTAATACTTATCATAAGTATTTTTCATTAATAATAAAAGTATTATTAATCATAAGTTTAATTAAAAGTATAATTAAATCATAATGTTATTAATAAATGATACAATAAATATATCATAAGTCTTGATTAAAAATAATTAATTTTATATCATAAGTAATTTTAATAATAATGAAAATCATTATTTATAACATAAGTTCAAATTTATAACCATAAGTTTAATTAAACGTTCGTCGGGTCATAACTTGAGCCCCGAGTGTCGGTTTTCGACGAAATTTATATATATCCTCGTCTAACCAAACCACCCGACACCTTAGTGTACTCAAGAACACCCTAAAGTCAGTTCCCAAGTCGTGACCTACAGCCATGAACCAACTTAGAACATTAATCCGCTTAAAATCTTGTTTTAGCCATTCCGGGTGATTCGTGGCTCGGATTTCGATGACCCGAACATGAATGTTCATCCAATCATCAATCCTAACCCACTAGTACACCATAGAGCCTCCAAAAATGGTCACAAAGTTGGATCCAAACTGATTACATTCGTTTTTATATTTTAATTCCATCAAAACACCAAATTAAGCATAACTTTTGATCCGGGACTCGAAATAACATGAATCCAAAGCCTAAAATTATTTTCTTGATGAGAGGAAATCATCTATACACTTTATTTGATCAATAAAACATGTTGAGTTTACTGATTTCATCAAAAAGTACGATGTCCAAATTAATCAAACCGAAAACATACACAAACGAGCATTTCTACGCATACAATCATCAATATAACAATACACAAGTACTATACAATCATAATAACATCAAAAACAGTAAAAATGAATAAAAATGAAAAATTTAGGGTTAGGTTTTATACCCTAATCAAGAAATAAAAGGTATGAGCGTGTAGAGGATGAAGAGAGCAATCCGAATATATGAACAATTGAATGATCTAAGCTATATTTGATTTAAGATGATGATGATGATGATGATGATGATGATGATAATGATGGTTGACGATGTCTATGGCCAAAGATGGGAGAGGAGAGAAGAAAGTGAGAAAAAAATGTTATTAGGTTTACAAATGAGGTAAGTAGTGAGGTATTATGATCTAATACCACAAGTTTAGCAAAAATGCACCAAACACCCCTCCCCTTAAGGGGTTTGGTCGAACAATGGTAGGGTGGACTCTCTAGTGGGCTAAATTTGAATAAAAGTCTAATAGCTTTTGGCCCAAATGCCCGAACGAAGCCCGAAACGCGAAAACACCGTTACGCGATTAAATCTTTGGAGAGATAACGCACACGCGACAAATAAAATATATAAAAACTATATATATTCATATGACATAAAATATCATATTAAAAAATAATTGGGATTCAAAAATCTCAAAAGTCTGACCGTTGGTTTGAAAACCAAAAAGATTCACTGGATAGAAATCCACGACACGTAGAAACGTACAAATTTAAATACGGATACAAATATTCATATAACACATAATAATTATTATATTATTACTAAAATAATATTATAGATCATATAAATGACGTGGCACAAATAACAATTAATGAACATTAAATAGTAAACGGTAAAAGATAACGGAAAAAGTAGGGTCGTGACACTTCATCAGATGGAAGGATTGATTTATTATTACTTTTCTTATTTTTACCCATCTTAACTGAAAAAGCCACAGCCGCACGCTTCAAACCACAAGCTTCAAACTTTCTTTTCTTATCCTCCATAGTCCTTTTTCTTAATTCTTCATACTCATGCAAACTGAATTTTTGCTGAGGCACTTTAGATGACTTCCTCGTATGTTCCATTACTGGACTTCTTTGTACTCAAGATAAAAATAGATTAAGTACAAACAAAATATGTTTTAAATTGAATGATTAAACAACAGAGGATTACGACTCGAGTATATGTGAACATGACAGTATCAACTACAAATATGGTTAAAATAAAAGTTAGTTTAAGCCAAATAATCAATCTAAGCACAAACTATGTTTTAAGTTGAATGATTAAACAACAGAGGATTATGACTTGAGTATGTAAACATGACAGTATCAACTACAAATATGGTAAAAATAAGAATTAGTTTAAGCTAATTAATCAATCCAAGCACAAACTATGATTTACTTTGAATAATTAAACAACGGAGGATTACGACACGAGTTTGTGAACATGACAGTATCAACTACAAATATGGTTAAAATTTTAAGCCAAATAATCAATCAAAGCACATACAATGTTTTAAATTGAATGATTAAACAACAGAGGATTACGAATCGAGTATGTGAACATCAAAGAATCAACTACAAATATGGTTAAAATAATGATGTTTATCGATTATTGATTATTCATATTGAAAATATAACAGTACCTTGTAGAGTGAAATTGGAGTCTTTTTCCTGATCTCAATCTGAAAATCGAGTAAAATGAGGGTGAAACATAACATAATATCAAATGTAGGTTTGGTGGGAATGAATTTCATATTCAAAAAATTCATCAATTTTGGGTTTGGTGGGAAAGAATTTTTGTTTCAAAATTTTCGATTAGGTCGTGGGTTAACTAAGAGCAGTTGATTCGATGAATGGATGGGTTTTATAAATTAATTATATAGGAATGTTTGTTAATTCCACATTTATAGGAGTAGTAAATGTATAGTAGTATGACTTAAAAAACGTATAGTATATAGTATTGTTTAATTGTTTAATAAACATTATTTTTTTCATGCCATATTAAATTATTAAGTATAATCTTCAATTTATTGTATTTAATTTTTTTCTTTGATTGTTGGCAAAATAAAAATTAATATTAAATTTAAATTATTTAACATTCATCAATAAATGATGGAACCTATGAACAAATACAATAAAACAGTACAAGATCAACTCGCAAAAAATAAAATTGTTATACCTCAACGGATCGAAGACTAAACCTAGCTAACTCTAACCGAGCCACTATGAACATCACTTGATCCACACATGCAAGACCAAATCTAAACGAACAAAAGCAATAAAACAGGAAAATAGCAACAATAAAGCAACCTAACCAAGTACATACAAAATAACAACGAAAATCACCGAAAACTCCAACTCAACTGGCTTTGGATAGACGTTTTTGATTTCTTTAATTTGTCCGGGTGATTCGTGATCCCATCAATCTTATCTATATATGTGAACCCCTTTACCATTCCGATTAGAAAAAGAATAGATCAAAACACTTGATGATTTGTCACTACTTGTAGGTTGGGGGGAAATTGTAGTGACCCGAACTTTTCCATGTTTATATATATATTAATTGAGATTGATATTTACACGACTAAATGTTTCCAACGTGTTAAGCAATCAAACTTGTTAAGACTTGATTAAATGAAATAAGTTTCATATAGACAATTGATCACCCAAGTTGACCGGCAATTCACGAACGTTACAAAATTGTAAAAACTACATGTTGTGGTATATATAGACATATATATATGGTTTACATAAGATTATGATGAGTAATTATCTCACTAAATATATTAACAATGTGTGATATACATAAGAAATGAGATTACTAAGTTAAGAAACTCGAAATGATATATATAACGATTATCGTTATGATAACGTCTACTAAATACATATGTATCATATTAAGATATTGATACACTATATTTAACATGATAAAATGATATTTAAATATATCATTAAGTGTGTTAACAATGTACTACATATGTAAAAATAAGACTACTAACTCAAGAATTACGAAACGAGACTTATATGTAACGATTATCGTTGTAACGATATTTTAATGTATATATCATATTAAGAGATATTCATACATCATAATATCATGATAATATAAGAACATTTGAAAGACTTACATGTAACTACTAACGAAGGTTTCAAAACAACACTTACATGTAACTACTAACGAAGACTTAACGACTCCATTAGAATGTATATACATGTTATGTTTTTATATGTATTCTTACACTTTTGAAAGACTTCAAGACACATATCAAAGTACTTCTACTTAACAAAAATGCTTACAATTACATCCTCGTTCAGTTTCATCAATAATTCTACTCGTATGCACCCGTATTCGTACTTGTACAATACACAGCTTTTAGATGTATGTAATATTGGTATATATACTCCAATGATCAGCTCTTAGCAACCCATGTGAGTCACCTAACACATGTGGGAACCATTATTTGGAAACTAGCATGAAATATCTCACAAAATTACAAAAATATTAGTAATCATTCATGACTTATTTACATGAAAACAAAATTACATATCCTTTATATCTAATCCATATACCAACGACCAAAAACACCTAAAAACACTTTCATTCTTCAATTTTCTTCATCTAATTGATCTCTCTCAAGTTCCATCTTTAAGTTCTAATTGTTCTTCATAAATTCCATAAGTATAGTTTCATAAAAATCAAGAATACTACCAAGTTTGCAAGTTTACTTCCAAGCTTTCTAATTCATTTCAAGTAATCATCTAAGATCAAGGAACCTTTATTATTTACAGTAGGTTATCTTTCTAATTCAAGGTAATATTCATATTCAAACTTTGATTCAATTTCTACAACTATAACAATCTTATTTCGAGTGAAAATCTTACTTGAACTGTTTTCGTGTCATGATTCTGCTTCAAGAACTTTCAAGCCATCCAAGGATCCTTTGAAGCTAGATCCATTTTTCTCATTTCCAGTAGTTTTATCCAGAAAACTTGAGGTAGTAATGATGTTCATAACATCATTCGATTTATACATATAAAGCTATCTTATTCGAAGGTTTAAACTTGTAATCACTAGAACATAGTTTAGTTAATTCTAAACTTGTTCGCAAACAAAAGTTAATCCTTCTAACTTGACTTTTAAAATCAACTAAACACATGTTCTATATCTATATGATATGATAACTTAATGATTTAAAACCTGGAAACACGATGAACACCATAAAATCGGATATACGCCGTCGTAGTAAAACCGGGGGCTGTTTTGGTTTGGATAATTAAAAACTATGATAAACTTTGATTTAAAAGTTGTTCTTCTGGGAAAATGATTTTTCATATGAACATGAGACTATATCCAATAATCTTGGTTAAACTCAAAGTGAAAGTATGTTTTTCAAAATGGTCATCAAGATGTCGTTCTTTCGACGGAAATGACTACCTCTTTAGTAATTGACATGTACCTTAAATTTCCGACTATAAACCTATACTTTTTCTGTTTGGATTCTTAAATTAGAGTTCAATATGAAACCATAGCAATTTGATTCACTCAAAACGGATTTAAAATGAAGAAGTTATGGGTAAAACAAGATTGGATATTTTTGATCTTTTTAGCTACGGGAAATGTTTAACAAATCTATACAAATCATATCCTTGCTAACTTATATTGTATTATACATGTATTCTAATATATTATGTAATCTTGGGATACCATAGACACGTATGCAAATATTTTGTCATATCATATCGACCCATGTACATATATTATTTGGAACAACCATAGACACTATATATGCAGTAATGTTGGAGTTAGCTATACAGGGTTGAGGTTGATTCCAAAAACATATATACTTTGAGTTGTGATCTAGCCAGAGACGTGTATACACTGGATCGTGGATTGATTTAAGATAATATATATTGATTTATTTCTATACATCTAACTGTGGACAACTAATTGTAGGTTACTAACGAGGACAGCTGACTTAATACACTCAAATCTTTAAAACATAATAAAAATGGTTGTAATTATATTTTGATCATACTTTGATATATATGTACATATTTGTATAGGTTCGTGAATCGATCCGTGGCCAAGTCTTATTTCCGAGGAAGGAAATATCTGTGAAAGTGAGTTATAGTCCCACTTTTAAAATCTAATATTTTTGGGATGATAATACATGCAGATTTTTATAAATGATTTACAAAATAGACACAAGTACGTGAATCTACATTCTATGGTTAAATTATCGAAATCGAATACGCCCCTTTTTATTAAGTCTGGTAATCTAAGAATTAGGGAACAGACACCCTAATTGACGCGAATCCTAAAGATAGATCTATTGGGCCTAACAAACCCCATCCAAAGTACCGGATGCTTTAGTACTTCTAAATTTATATCATATCCGAAGGGTGTCCCGGAATGATGGGGATATTCTTATATATGCATCTTGTTAATGTCGGTTACCAGGTGTTCACCATATGAATGATTTTTATCTCTATGTATGGGATGTGTATTGAAATATGAAATCTTGTGGTCTATTGTTACGATTTGATATATATAGGTTAAACCTATAACTCACCAACATTTTTGTTGACGTTTAAAGTATGTTTATTCTCAGGTGAATATTAAGAGCTTCCGCTGTTGCGTACTAAAATAAGGACAAGATTTGGAGTCCATGTGTGTATGATATTGTGTAAAAACTGCATTCAAGAAACATATGTCGATGTAATATATTTCTATTGTAAACCATTATGTAATGGTCGTGTGTAAACAGTATATTTTAGATTATCATTGATAATCTACGTAATGTTTTTAAAACCTTTATTGATAAAATAAAGGTTATGGTTGTTTTAAAAATGAATGCAGTCTTTGAAAAACGTCTCATATAGAGGTCAAATCCTCGCAACGAAATCAATTAATATGGAACGTTTATAATCAATATGAATGGGACATTTCAGAAATTCCTTGATCAGCCAAAGTCTTAAAGAAATACTTTTTGAAGATAACCTGAAGAAACCGTGAATTACTTGGTTAAATTGATTCGAAGAAACATGATTGGATACCTTCACACTGTCTTTGAAGTCAATGGTACATTAGCACCAACAGGAACATTATTATCAGGAGATGGTAAAACTGAACCGGGAACATTAATTAATAGATGTATTGAAGCACAATCAAGGATGATTACTAGTATAATCATCAACGAGAAGATTATATCTTCATCCGATGATGTAGAAGAATTCTACTTTAAAAACTCTCGATTGTTCTACACACCCGTGCCGAAGCCGCTTAATCACCTACACCTGTATCAACCAAGATACCAATTCAGAGAGCCAAATATAAGCATATCACCACTCGCTGCATCTTCCTTTGAAACATCCGACTCGTCAACTATGTCACCATGATCACCTTCATATCGAGCATAATTATCTTCAACTGCTTGAGCCCAGGTAATAACCCCATTAACTTTTTTTGGATAGCTGTTAAGATCACCCGGGGGGACTTAACCACCCACGCGTTCATCTCCTACACAGAGAGAACTCACCCCCTAAATGTGTGCCCAGGAGGAAACCTGTACCAATCCCATATTGGGCATGGACGGTAAAACCCCCTCCCCTTTACCCCCCCCCCCCCCAACGCGGTGTGAGAAAGGTGCCATGGGTGAAACTTCATGGCAAGGATGAATTGTGGGTTACTATGTAACCAACGGGGGTCGAACTCCTGACCTCCCCTAAAGGAGGCAGGCCACCAACCGTTGGACCACATCACAAGTATAATGCTTTTGTACTTTTAGTGTATTTAACTAATAAAGCATCAGGAACTATCGGTTGATGACCTTAAACAGGGTGTCTAGCCCGTAAGTATAATGCTTTTGTAATAGCAATAAAATCGATGGGGAACTCGATCAACTCAAACTCCGATGGATCATTGATCTTGTTAATCCAAATATTGCAAACCGAAAAGAAGTAATCATTTTGATATATGCACCAACGTTTTTTTCTACTTTCCAGTTTTAACCTCAAATAAATTTCAACACTAGAAATTGTGTAACACATCATTAAGGGTAGTTTAGTAATTTTTAGTGTATTTATCAAACAAATTGTTGTTATATATGTATATGTATATGTATATGTATATGTATATGTATATGTATATGTATATGTATATGTATATGTATATGTATATGTATATGTATATGTATATGTATATGCATTTAAAAGTATATGTATATATCTTTAAAAGCATATATAATATATTATATTATATATAAGATTAGATAATTAAAGATTACAACATTATCAATATCCTTCTAATTAAGACACTGGCTTCCAAAAATTATACCCTAATCTACTAGACGACGACAATCCTAATACTTCGAATTTCCAGACTTCATTAATTCTTAATCGGTGGTGAGTATTCTTGATCCTGTTCTTGGATTTATATTTTTGTCATATATCATATATCTATGCTGTAAATTTGAACAAAAATCATGTAATGAAGACACTTATCGATTGGTACTATTCATTCCTCTGTGAAAGCACATCGAAACTTCATTAATTACTTGCATTATATGTATATGTAATCGTTATCTACATCCTTAGTAACTGCAATCGATACTTTGCAATCGAAGTGCAAAAACGGTTATTTTGGTTCTGTTGCTTAAAATTGCTATAAACTTGAGTGTTTTACGACAATGCTGTCTTATATACTTTTATAATTCATCTTCTATTTAACAATGAAAGTTATCTGCATGGTATTTTCTAAAATTAGGATTTTTTGTGTTTTTAGTACCAAAGGTTCATGTGTTTAGGTTAAACATAAACTTTAGTATTAAAGTAACATTGTATCACATCTAGATCATATGGATTTCACAAATTTATATATCCATATACTGTTTAGCATTATGTTTTATGTTGTTCAACCACTGTAATTTTAGTATATGGCTTTGTATTATCATCATTATTGGAATACTTTTATTAGGTAAATGTATAATTGTGAAATCTTTATTAGATTTCTACATTTTCTTGTATGTAAATACCTTTAGTAATTATGTTGATCTAATGGTTGAACTTAGTACAAGTAACACATTTTTCTTCCCAACACTGACATATTAATTTTATTGTTATATGGTGTTATTACACATTAGCGAAGAACATGAGAAACTATGGTGGGCCACCTTCGTTTGTTCACGTCATCAATACCCAAGACACTGAAAAACTAGTAATTATTTTTATTTCACTAATAACAGATATATAGTTAATTATGTATTATATGCATTGCAGATTTCTCATTTTTGGTAAATGTATAATCGATAAATATTTGGTACACAGATGATGCCAACAGATTTTCTCAATATGTTATTTCCTAAATCTTGGTCTTCAAGGAACATATCTGTTTACAATAACACTGATTTAATCAAATTGAAAATTGTCAAAACAGGTGAAAGGGGATTCATAACAACCGGGTGGTCTAAGATTATGCAACAACTCAATTTAAGCTATGGTAATACAGTTACTAACTGGGATTTGGTGGTTTATGGACGTGATATGTGCCAAACCAACTATTTCGATCAAGCACTACTAAGCAACCGTACTGGATTTCATCTTTAACTATTCACCCATTCTCCATACCAGTGATACCCTTCTTTCATCAAACCCATAATTGATTCTAAGCTTACAGAACTGGTATTGTCATTTGTCTACATACCTCATACTTAATTCTAATTGCTATTAAAATAATATTAGTTTAAATAGAAGGATATTGCTTTACATGATTACAGCACTTGCCTGAACAATGGGCTCATTGCTCTTATCTGCCTAAATCCCCAACAACCAATGTTTTCATAAACTCACTTGGAGGCTATAAAGTAAAGGTAGAGGTTAATGCTCACAATATATACCACAATATATACCACAACTTTCAATTTAATGCATTTTACTTTCCAATTGTACTTTCATTTTTCATAGGAATTCCCGTCTGAATTTGTTGGTCTTCGTGGAGTAAACGACGGTTGTACTATCAATTGCAAAAATGCTCAAGGTGACCTATTTCATTGGTATGTTAAAGAAGATAAAACCAAGAATCTGCTAAATCGCTACATGTACGGTGGTTGGCTCAAATTTGTAGGAGATAATAATTTAAACCCGCGTGATGTGTAACACCCCGTTTTTTAGTTACGCGTTATTTTGGACGTCATTCGAATTACGAGGCATGTAACCCTATATTTGGATCCCAAATAAAGTTTGAGTTGATGTTCTAAAACCTTACCATTGGATAGTAAATCTCATTACGTTTTCAACGATATTTGATTCATCGAAAACGGAGTTACGGTTTGAAAGTTACGATTGGGGAGCGATGGGCTAGCTAGTTGTTAGACTAGATGCGTAGGAGTGATTGGGCTCGATGGGGTAGCTATTGGATGTTTGGACGCGGATTGGGGATTTAGTAGTCCCCGGGATTATGCTCTTGGTATTGGGTTGGTGATGTGCGAGCGGAGGGGTACGAAATACTATATATTTTTATTACGAAATACTAAGAAATATGATACAAGTTTTAATTATTTATTTATTTACAGATGGGATATACCTAAACCTTGCTAAAACACTATAGGCAGTGTACCTAATCGTAGAGTAGTATAGTTTTTAGTAAGCCCGGTTCGTTCCATAGGGAGAAGACTTATTTTACACTATATTTTTATATAACTATATTTGTACAAAATATATATATATATATATATATATATATATATATATATATATATATATATATATATATATATATATATTACAATTATTATTATTATTATAAAAGGGGGGTTTTACCGTTTAATGACTGATTTGTCGATTTCATATTTTAAGCGAAGCGTAAAGTAAATTACGATATTTAACTAACGATAAATAAATAACAATAATTAAAATAACAATAAATAAAAGTATGAGGAAATATGAAATAAAATATATTATACTTATTTAAACTTCTGTACTCATGATGTTTGACGTTTTGATTTTAATTTATTACCCTGGGTTAATTGTCCTTTGTCCTGGATTATTTGATAAGTCCATCTGGTTTTGTCCATAATAGTCCATCGGTCATAATTATAAAGTGCGAGAGTCTTCGCCAAATTAACCTTATACCCGAAGTCAAATATTCCAACTAATTAGGGATTTAAACCGTAATAAGGTCTTAATACTTTGTTTAATGATTACACCAGGTTATCGACTGCGTGTAATCCAAGGTTTTAATACTTTATTAACAATTACACCAATTACCCTTTAATGTAATCCACCCCTGTTTTAATGAGTCCATTGACTATTAATCCATCCCCGTATCCGGTCAAATGAACAATTATTAGTATTTATAAATATCCCGCCTACCGTACCCGATCAAGCGCATGTGGTTATATATAAACACGTCAAGTTGTAAATCTCTATATTAAATTAACATGATATCATTTAGTTAACCAAATATAAAGCCCATTAATAGCCCATAGTCCAATTTCCACAAGTGTCAGTCATTTGTCCAAACCCCAATTATGGTCCAAAGCCCAATAACCCCGTCTTAATATTTAGCCCAACATTCACGATTACTTCGGCTCAAATAAGCATAATAATAACTTAAATATGAGACATTAATTTAAAAAGGAGAATTTAGCTTACAGTGATTATTAATCGCTTAGTGTTACAGGGACAGAACTTTGAATAACTGTTTACATTACCTAAACTAACTAATATAAAACTAAACTATATATATATATATATATATATATATATATATATATATATATATATATATATATTCACAGAGGGAGAGATTGATTGATATTGGTGTGTAAAACTCGGCAGACTTCGTGGCCTTTTATAGGCAGATTTTAAAACTGTATGCTCCGTGATGGCGGTACTTTTATGCCTTGGTGCTCCGCGATTGCGGAGGTTCGAATTCCAGCTCATTCAACAATTTAAACGTGGGCTGCTGTTAATTTTTTAATATATAATATATATATAATTATTTATATATTATATTATATTATTATGCGTAGTTGACTTGTAATTTTAGGTTCGTTGACTCGCGCGTTGATGCTTGGTTTACATCTCGGTTCTGGATTTTCGAACGCCTTTTCGTATGCTTAGATATCTTGTACTTTGCGTTCCGTGACTTGTACTCTTGTAATTTTTAGACGTTTCTCATCAATAAATTGAACCACTTGGATTTTATCTTGTACATTTGAGCTTTTTGGACATTTGCGTCTTCAAATCTTCGTTTTCTTCTCTTGTCTTCGCACTTATTTATTTAAACGATTATTACATAAATATAGAACAATAGTAACTAAAAGCTTTACATATTGGAAGGATATTGTGCCTAAATATATGTTCATTTGAAGCACTATCAAATATCCTCACACTTGAACGTTGCTTGTCCTCAAGCAATATAGAACTTTGAAATTAAATCACATTTCACTCAAATCACTTTTTTTATTCTCACACTTTATACATCAGTGATTTTGATACAGCGGTATGAACAATGATAGTAACGATAGAACCATGGTTAAAGGTGGGTGTGCCATTCACAGTTGCCTCGGGTTCAGGTCAACGACACTTGCAATCAAATAGCCGATTTACTTTCAGTTTCCAAAGCAAAGTGCACATTTGAAAGGCGGTTTAAAGTCCCACGTGACTATGAAAATTTAGATCATTAAGGAAATTGGGTCTTTATGAAAACTTTTGACCTTTTGAAAATTTAAGCTAGATTTTACCCTAGACAAGTTTTCCGGAATAACCCTTCACCGATGTTCGTAAATTGTTTTGTGGGTTTTGTGGGTTTCATATTTTAAAGTTTTAGCTCAAAACTTATGGTTTTGTGTTACCCACTTGCTAACCTTGTATTAGGAAAGCACACGTCCAGTATACTTACTCCGTATATTACCTTTCGGTAAACTACCGTCCGGTTGTAAAGGAAAGCGATGAACAAGTAACTGTTAAGGCAATGTCCAATGACATGCAGATGTTCATGGACCACAACCTGTCGGATGCAATTACTATCCTTTGTAGGATAAATAGCAAAGATCACCCTATAATTTCTCGGTCTGGCACAAGGTCCTGTCTTCAACCATGCTATGCAACCACCATTCTTACGGTTGACACCCAATTTGGTTCAGGTGACCTAATGAATTCTCAGGATTTTACGTTCAATGGTAATAAACGCATTGAAAATAGGGTTTTCGGAAAACAAATCGTTTTTAATTTTGATCAAACTATTTTCTCGTTCAAGCTCGAGTTTAGATATCATTGAATTCCATGAATTCGTAATTCTCAATCTTTAAGGTCAATCTCAAGGATTGAGTAATATCAGACTTAAATGCTGATTTTTAATCTTTAAGGAGATTATCCTTTCTGGGGATCTGATTCATTAGTCTTATCAAGCTAATTTGCACGGTGCCCTCCCCATTTTACGAGACAGATCCTCTCATGGTTAGGATAAGTCTGACCACTTGGCGACTGTGACGACCCGAAATTTTTTGATCAAATTTAAACTTAATCTTAATATGATTTTGACACGATAAGCAAAATCTGTAATGTTGAGCCTCAATATTCTCGAACTGTTTACATAGGAAATATTTAACCTTGACTATTTTCGACGATTCATGAACAACTATTTGCAAATAGATACATATATATTTAAAAATATATATATATAAATTCGAAATATAATTTGAAATATTATATTCTTTAGTTATTAAAATTAATTTTGTAAAATAAAATAATAGAAGATATAATAAAATTTATTATTAAAACAAATCTATATATATATATATATATTTGTATATGTATATATATATATATGTAAAGTATGTCGAATATACATATATTATTTAGAATTTATTTAGTAAACGATAATAACAAACGTCCATTATTTCAATTGATAATAAATAAGTTGCGAGCTTGTGAGTGTAAATAAATAAATATTAGATAACCCTACTCAATCATGTTCGCACATACTAAATTATACATGAACTTAATTTAAAATTTTGGGAATTTTCAGAGTACTTTTACTCGCCATTAATCAATAACGGAACCCGAAATGATACCCGAGCTAAAAGGTAGATTAAATTATTGATGGCTGCTAAGGATTTTAAACATGTTTGTTATTTATTATCATATTAATTCTTCTACTTTATCATTATCACTATATAGATGTAAATATGTGATATTTGTAAAATAAAAATGAATCCTTCCAATTATTAAGATGGCTTTCCTGTTGGTTAAAGATTTCATGTCACCTACACGTTTCCAATTTATTTAAATAATCAAAAGTGGATTACTGTTCTTTTCAATTTTGTTTTTCTATATGACATTTCTAGATTATATATACATACACATACTTTAATTATAGATCACAACCACACCATCTTCTATCTTATATCTTTCTACAAGACACCTCAATACAAACAATTATATCCCTTTGATGTTAGTCAATATCCCTTCCTTCACCACATCACCACTTTTGGTCCCTTCCTCTTCTTCGTGATTATGTAAACCACCTCCCTCGTTCTTGTTCTCTCTTTCTCTTCTGTTTCTCCTTCGTGAGCAACCACCCATGAATGATGAACTATTGCGGTTTTCCTCGAACACCATTTCCACCTTGGAACCCCATCACCATCGAAGACCACCCTCACCACCTTGCAACCCACTTCAACCCTTTGATCACTTTTCACCACGCATCAACGTGTACCACCATCATCATCTTGAACAATTCCAACCGAAACCATTTCGGTTTTTATGTTTCTGTTATATATATATATATATATATATATATATATATATATATATATATATATATATATATATTTCAAACATAACATAATCACCATTAAACCACTTATACATACACTTCCATTTCACCATAAAAACCGGGAACCATCGCCACCACCTTAATCTTCACCATGAACCACCTTCATTTTTGATCAACTCTCCAAAAATCATTGTTGTTCGAACCTGCTTCCTATAGAATAGCTACGCCTACTATTTTTTTTTCTATTATATTTTTTTTCTTTTTCTTCACTCTTACCTTGTGATTACAGAAAACAATAATGATATTAATAAGGAAGAGATACAGCAACTGTTTGTTATAAGGTCCACTTGATGTTTGTCATCGACGCATGTGTTATTACTTTTCTTCTTCTTTAATCCGACCAACAACCAATAAACCTCACCTAAAAGGTTGATAAGTTGAGCTGTAAAGTTTATCATATTGATGGAATCATGCCTAAAATAATTATGATAATGAATAATGGATGATGAAGTGATAATGATGAAAGCATGATGAGTATATGTGTATATTCTTTTCCTACCATTCACGATTCAATTTACAGCCAAAGTCCACGAATTTGTTATCCTATTTGTTGGGCCGTGGCCTGTTTAGAGTTCTTTTGGGCTGCTACTAGTGTAAGGTATCGATGCTTTCACAAACCAACAAAAGCTACAACACAGATTCGTTGATGTGTTTGGTAGAGAATAAGTCACGTAATTTTTTTTTTGTTTTTTGTTTATCTAATTACCGAAAACTGCCTGTTATGATTATGTTATGACGTGATGATGATGGGTTGTAACATATGGTGATGATGCATAAATAATTCGAAAATAGATGATGATAAGATTAGTTTAGGGAAGTAGGAGAAGCCGGACGAAATTAAGGGATAAATGAATCTGGTTTGTGAATTGATCCAGAAAAGAGTAGATAGAGGAAGGGTTAGGAGTGTTAACGGGTATTCAAGAGGTCTTGGGTTCGAGTCTCGGCTTGGGCATTTTTTTAAAAAAAAAGAAGAAGAAGAAGGGTGCAAGCAAACGCGGGTTAAATGAATTTAGATGGGGTTTTATTTCATAAAACCGGCAATAGCCCAACGGTTTAGAGTGTGTTGGGTTAATGAGAGGTCGTGGGTTCGAGACTTGGTAGCGGCTATTTTTCTTAGAAAACTTTTACAAGTTCTTTAAAGGTAGTAATATATTTATTATTATTATTATTATTATTATTATTATTATTATTATTAAGTATTAGGTATTATTATCGAAATTATTATTTTTATTATCATTATTATTAAACCTATCGTTTTATTAAAACTGCTATTATTATTAAAAGTATCATTCTTACAAAAATTACTACTACAATTTGTTATCATTAAAAATTATCATTTTCTTTATTAAAATTCTCATTATTGAAAAGTAATATTTTTTTATTATTATTACTATTACTACTATCATTATTATTATTATCCTTAACTTAGTATTATTACAATTATTAAATTTTACAAACAGAAGATATTTTTATAAAAATATACATATTATAAGTTATATTAATATTACATAATATTTTGTTTTAACTAATATAATATTATAACGATAATTGAATTATATATCAAATAAGTATCATAAAAAATATATAAATTGTTCGAATTCAATTATGTGTTTTAATATAATTACAACTAATATAGGTTCGTGAATCCGAGACCAACCTTACACTTGTTCAATGTCGTCATATGTATTTTTACTACAAAATACATTGTGGTGAGTTTCATTTGCTCCCTTTTTAATTGCTTTTGCAATATATATTTTTGGGCTGAGAATACATGCGCTGCTTTTATAAATGTTTACAAAATATACACAAGTACTTAAAAATATATTCTACGTTGAGTTGTACCACTGGCATATTTCCCTGTAGCTTGGTAACTACTATTTACATGGGTATTGTAAACGGGAATCCTGTTGATAGATCTATCGGGCCTGACAACCCTAACCGGACTGGACGACCAGTATTCAACGGTTGCACAGTACTTCATTTTGTTACTACACTTGGTACAGTGTAGGGAGATTTCATAATAAAGGGAATATGCGACGTTGATTAAGTGTTAAGTATGGTCACCAAGTGCTCAACCACTTAGAATGCTTTACATACACTTGCGAGTGTATTATGTTTATGATAACGGAAATCTTGTGGTCTATTAATATATTGAAATGATTATCATGATAAACCTATGAAATCACCAACCTTTTGGTTGACACTTTTAAGCATGTTTATTCTCAGGTATGAATTAAGTCTTCCGCTGTGCATTTGCTCATTTAAAGGACATTACTTGGAGTCGATCATCGCAATGGGACCAAATGTTGATGACTTCGTCCAGGAGGATAAGGACGGGTTGTTTCAGTTGGTATCAGAGCGTTGGTCCTAGCGAACCAGGTCTTGCATTAGTGTGTCTAACTGATAGTTGTTAGGATGCATTAGTGAGTCTGGACTTCGACCTTAGCTGCATATTATAAGTATTGTTTATCATTCCTAGTAGAAAATTACCTGCTTATCATTCCTAAGTCTAGACACGACTTCCTGCACTTATTTGATAGATAGTGTACAGATAAATTCATATCTTAGCGTATCTGCTAATTCATATCTTAGCGTATCTGTTACTTTAGACGTTATCTGACACGTTTCCTTAAATCCCTTCATAATCTACGGGATCTTCTGTACTATGTATAGGTATTCTATATAATTAGAATGTCATCCGATATCCGAAAATCATTTTATATCGAAAAATCCTTTATTCAATCGTACGCAATGGAACTCACCACTAGTTCAAGTCCCTCGGATTTCGATATGGATTTTCACTCGAGCTCTGAAGACAACGTCACTAGAATGAATCAACCAATCATCCATCCCTAATTTATCTGATGGGTTCGTAGTCGACTTAACCAATGGAGACGCGAAGAAGGCGATCCCTTCCATCCACCACATTGCCCTCTTGACAATGAACCTGAAGCACTTACCGGCGAACCTGTTCGAGACACCATTTTCTCACTCATTGCTAAAGTATCTCGTCACGATTATATACTATCCCATATTACGAACCTTATTCATTCGCCCGTTCCTACCGACAATCATCTCGGAGTAATAAGTCAACAAGCTTTCACCCGAGTTGTAGCCTTGAAAAATATGGTGCAAAATTTACCAGCTTCAGCGACATCACCGACATCAACAGTACAATCAACAATCCATGCCTCAACATCTCACTCTGTACCTCAAGTATAATCATCGTTCTACGTATCGTTCTACATCAATTATCTTCGTTCTTCATGGCGATTATATAATCTCTAATGTTTTAGAGATTATGTATTCTAGTTCTAACGGTAAATCAAATGAGGTTAATATCTTATTGACTCATTAAATCCATGATTACATCTGAAGAAATTATATATGTAAGTATATTTTCATAAAGATTGTAATTAAAAATTCGTTTGTATAAACTATTAATGGTGAAAATATTTTAACGGGTAGGTAATACCCGAGGAATATTTAGATTTCACCTTAATAAGTTATAATGTACATTCTTCCAATCTGATTCAACGGTCATTTACTATCCTACTTACATCCACCGATATACGTATCCGTTCACCGCAGAATAAACCTTTTCATTCAATTTCATATTTGGATTTTGACTTATCAAAATCTAATAAGTGGCATAATGAAGAAAACATTGGACAAAATAAAATTTGTTAGAAACAAACGAATTAACTAATTGAAATTTTGTTAAGAATCCACGTTAACTGTTCCAGCAAACTGTTCCTAGCTAACTGATTACATTTTATTTATCGCAATTTAATTATCGCAATTTTATTTATCGTCATTTAATTTCTGTTATTTACTTTACGCATTTAATTTATCGTCATTTAATTTCTGTTATTTATTTTACGCACTTTAAATATCGGGACACGTATACAAGGTTTTGACATATCATATCGACGCATCTATATATATTATTTGGGATCAAAATAGACACTCTATATGCAGTAATGATCGAGTTCTCTAAACAGGGTTGAGGTTGATTCTCAAATAATATATATACTTTGAGTTGTGATCGAGTCTGAGACATGTACTCGGGTCACGATACATATTAATTAATTCGAATATTATATATTAAACTATATATGAATTATTGAACTGTTAACTGTAGACTATCGACTGTGGACTGATAATATTGGACAATTAAAATGAATTAAAATATTGAATATAACATATGAAACTAAACATTTCTTCAAGTTTGCCACTTGATCTCACCTTAAACCTCATTTGTATCTTGACGAATACAATCTGCACTCAAACCTTTCATAATTCTTGAAAACACCTCAATCGAGAGAAGGAACCAACCGCACTTCATCTACGGAAGAAAAGATTTAGGCATACAACCATACACCTGAAAACTCTCGAAAACTGAGTAAATGTTTAACGCGTAGCTGTGCTAATTCTTTTAGTGTTATTATTATCCAAAATAACTTTGCAGTTTTTTTCAAATTAGCCAATTTTGTCACAGCTCCAGCAAGTCAACTTCGACTTTTCGTTCGAAACAACCTTATTATAACTTTGATATATATATATGCGTGCTCTTTATTGTTACCGGAAAACCTTTTATATTCCACCATATTACCATCAGCGTTTAATCATCTAAAAACACAATTCTCTTGAAACCACCTCGGATTGATGACCGATGATTCAGATATGGCTGCATCAAATGCAGAGGAAACAGTAAAATTGTAGATGGCCTAAATAGCCAAGAGTTTGATGATAAAGAATGGAGTGTTGAGAACGCTCGATAGAAAATTTGGTACTGAAAAACGGATTGAGCTAACCATGAAGGAGACCAAGGAAAAATACAAGGACTAAACCCTATATTCAAAGAATTCAGGTAATTCTGGATCCGCCGAAATCTTTAGAGAATATCTTGTTCCAAAGTCATGTTAAAATCTTGCGGAAAATCTTTCTTCATCAACCTTCGAACTTAGAAATTCCAAAATATCATCATAAATATCTTCGATATTTCTGAGGATATTTTCATAAATATTCTTGTCCGAAATTATCTACCTCTTCGTTCTGTATTCTATTATATTGGAAATTTCTGTAAAATCTAAGTATAAATTATAAATGAATTGTGGAGAAGTGTTAGGAATTGAAGCATGGGTTAGTATAATATAATGACGCTTGGCCAACGTGATTATATTACAGTAAGTCATGCTAAGTTTCTAATGGAACGTGATAATTCACAGATTATAACGTCATCACGTGCCATGTTACATAACTCTTTCATTCTACTTAACCTTTGAACATACCAAGAAAATATATTCTTGATAGTTCCATCCTCGGGGATTCTGGTAATTTGACAAATCAAATCGTGCTAATACATTCCTTTCTGCTAAAAATACTATAATCATTCGAAACTCCATACTTACGAATTCTGAACCAATACTCGCTTTACCGAAGGTCGAGAAGATGATAAAAAGGAAAAGAGCTCCAATATATAAGAAAAGATATAAAGCCCAATAATAACACGGAGGTTACAAACCTTGAATATTAATACAAATAGCAATATAAAGATACGGTATAATTAAGAATAGTATCACCTCAAGGTTATATTAAAAGTAAACAGATTTTTCTGGTGGAAGATTGAAAAGAAGAATGACAGAAATGATAATTAGAAAAATATCAGGGATTAGAACTGGATGAAACATATTGACGAATGTTTTAAAAATTTGAATTGACGGAGAACGAATAGAAAATGGGAGTTATAGAAATAAGGAATTGAAGGGAGTGGATTTATAGTGAAATATCCATAGTGAAATATCCGACAGGATAATCGAGACAGATAATCGTATTTAATTAAAGATATTTTATTCACCAAAGAATCAAATCTTTCATATCTCAATGATTTTCTCTAAATCCCTTAAATTCCGGAAATCCACCGTGACTACGTTAAAAGATAAATCTCTATCTCAATCTTTTGTGACAGCTTCACTCGTACGCTACGAGAAATTGAATTATTTTATCAATATTAGTCAGTGTTGATAAAACTCTATTTATCATCTCATAATTGTCGTGAAAACATTTTTATTGTTAGCCATGACCACCTCACTCAAATTTCGGGACGAAATTTCTTTAACGGGTAGGTACTGTGACGACCCGAAAATTTTTGATCAAATTTAAACTTAATCTTAATATGATTTTGACACGATAAGCAAAATCTGTAATGTTGAGCCTCAATATTCTCGAACTGTTTACATAGGAAATATTTAACATTGACTATTTTCGACGATTCATGAACAACTATTTGCAAATAGATACATATATATTTAAAAATATATATATATAAATTCGAAATATAATTTGAAATATTATATTCTTTAGTTATTAAAATTAATTTTGTAAAATAAAATAATAGAAGATATAAAAAATTTTATTATTAAAACAAATCTATATATATATATATATATATATATATATATATATATATATATATATATATATTTGTATATGTATATATATATATATGTAAAGTATGTCGAATATACATATATTATTTAGAATTTATTTAGTAAACGATAATAACACACGTCCATTATTTCAATTGATAATAAATAAGTTGCGAGCTTGTGAGTGTAAATAAATAAATATTAGATAACCCTACTCAATCATGTTCGCACATACTAAAATATACATGAACTTAATTTAAAATTTTGGGAATTTTCAGAGTACTTTTACTCGCCATTAATCAATAACGGAACCTGAAATGATACCCGAGCTAAAAGGTAGATTAAATTATTGATGGCTGCTAAGGATTTTAAACATGTTTGTTATTTATTATCATATTAATTCTTCTACTTTATCATTATCACTATATAGATGTAAATATGTGATATTTGTAAAATAAAAATGAATCCTTCCAATTATTAAGATGGCTTTCCTGTTGGTTAAAGATTTCATGTCACCTACACGTTTCCAATTTATTTAAATAATCAAAAGTGGATTACTGTTCTTTTCAATTTTGTTTTTCTATATGACATTTCTAGATTATATATACATACACATACTTTAATTATAGATCACAACCACACCATCTTCTATCTTATATCTTTCTGCAAGACACCTCAATACAAACAATTATATCCCTTTGATGTTAGTCAATATCCCTTCCTTCAACACATCACCACTTTTGGTCCCTTCCTCTTCTTCATGATTATGCAAACCACCTCCCTCGTTCTTGTTCTCTCTTTCTCTTCTGTTTCTCCTTCATGAGCAACCACCCATGAATGATGAACTATTACGGTTTTCCTCGAACACCATTTCCACCTTGGAACCCCATCACCATCGAAGACCACCCTCACCACCTTGCAACCCACTTCAACCCTTTATCACTTTTCACCACGCATCAACGTGTACCACCATCATCATCTTGAACAATTCCAACCGAAACCATTTCGGTTTTTATGTTTCTGTTATATATATATATATATATATATATATATATATATATATATATATATATATATATATATATATATATATATATATATATATATATATATATATATATATATATATATATATATATATATATATATATATATATATATATATATATATATATATATATATATATATATATATATATATTTTCAAACATAACATAATCACCATTAAACCACTTATACATACACTTCCATTTCACCATAAAAACCGAGAACCATCGCCACCACCTTAATCTTCACCATGAACCACCTTCATTTTTGATCAACTCTCCAAAAATCATTGTTGTTCGAACCTGCTTCCTATAGAACAGCTACGCCTACTATTTTTTTTCTATTATATTTTTTTTCTTTTTCTTCACTCTTACCTTGTGATAACAGAAAACAATAATGATATTAATAAGGAAGAGATACAGCAACTGTTAGTTATAAGGTCCACTTGATGTTTGTCATCGACGCATGTGTTATTACTTTTCTTCTTCTTTAATCCGACCAACAACCAATAAACTTCACCTAAAAGGTTGATAAGTTGAGCTGTAAAGTTTATCATATTGATGGAATCATGCCTAAAATAATTATGATAATGAATAATGGATGATGAAGTGATAATGATGAAAGCATGATGAGTATATGTGTTTATTCTTTTCCTACCATTCACGATTCAATTTACAGCCAAAGTCCACGAATTTGTTATCCTATTTGTTGGGCCGTGGCCTGTTTAGAGTTCTTTTGGGCTGCTACTAGTGTAAGGTATCGATGCTTTCACAAACCAACAAAAGCTACAACACAGATTCGTTGATGTGTTTGGTAGAGAATAAGTCACGTAATTTTTTTTTTTTTTTTTTATCTAATTACCGAAAACTGCCTGTTATGATTATGTTATGACGTGATGATGATGGGTTGTAACATATGGTGATGATGCATAAATAATTCGAAAATAGATGATGATAAGATTAGTTTAGGGAAGTAGGAGAAGCCGGACGAAATTAAGGGATAAATGAATCTGGTTTGTGAATTGATCCAGAAAAGAGTAGATGGAGGAAGGGTTAGGAGTGTTAACGGGTATTCAAGAGGTCTTGGGTTCGAGTCTCGGCTTGGGCATTTTTTTTTAAAAAAAAGAAAAAGAAGAAGGGTGCAAGCAAACGCGGGTTAAATGAATTTAGATGGGGTTTTATTTCATAAAACCGGTAATAGCCCAACGGTTTAGAGTGTGTTGGGTTAATGAGAGGTCCTGGGTTCGAGACTTGGTAGCGGCTATTTTTCTTAGAAAACTTTTACAAGTTCTTTAAAGGTAGTAATATATTTATTATTATTATTATTATTATTATTATTATTATTATTATTATTATTATTATTATTAAGTATTAGGTATTATTATCGAAGTTATTATTTTTATTATCATTATTATTAAACCTATCGTTTTATTAAAACTGCTATTATTATTAAAAGTATCATTCTTACAAAAATTACTACTACAATTTGTTATCATTAAAAATTATCATTTTCTTTATTAAAATTCTCATTATTGAAAAGTAATATTTTTTTATTATTATTACTATTACTACTATCATTATTATTATTATCCTTAACTTAGTATTATTACAATTATTAAATTTTACAAACAGAAGATATTTTTATAAAAATATACATATTATAAGTTATATTAATATTACATAATATTTTGTTTTAACTAATATAATATTATAACGATAATTGAATTATATATCAAATAAGTATCATAAAAAAATATATAAATTGTTCGAATTCAATTATGTGTTTTAATATAATTACAACTAATATAGGTTCGTGAATCCGAGACCAACCTTACACTTGTTCAATGTCGTCATATGTATTTTTACTACAAAATACATTGTGGTGAGTTTCATTTGCTCCCTTTTTAATTGCTTTTGCAATATATATTTTTGGGCTGAGAATACATGCGCTGCTTTTATAAATGTTTACAAAATAGACACAAGTACTTAAAAATATATTCTACGTTGAGTTGTACCACTGGCATATTTCCCTGTAGCTTGGTAACCACTATTTACATGGGTATTGTAAACGCGAATCCTGTTGATAGATCTATCGGGCCTGATAACCCCAACCGGACTGGACGACCAGTATTCAACGGTTGCACAGTACTTCGTTTTGTTACTACACTTGGTACTGTGTAGGGAGATTTCATAATAAAGGGAATATACGACGTTGATTAAGTATTAAGTATGGTTACCAAGTGCTTAACCACTTAGAATGCTTTACATACACTTGCGAGTGTATTATGTTTATGATAACGGAAATCTTGTGGTCTATTAATATATTGAAATGATTATCATGATAAACCTATGAACTCACCAACCTTTTGGTTGACACTTTTAAGCATGTTTATTCTCAGGTATGTATTAAGTCTTCCGCTGTGCATTTGCTCATTTAAAGGACATTACTTGGAGTCGATCATCGCAATGGGACCAAATGTTGATGACTTCGTCCAGGAGGATAAGGACGGGTTGTTTCAGCGACCCTGTTTGATGCTGAGGTCCGTGGATTTCCTGCTGATTTTAGAGATGACTTTTCTAGATTTTTCGTCAACCTACAGCTGGTTTGGACGACAATTTCCTGACCTAAATCAAGAAGCGCGTATCTTTTTTGGAAGACTTTACTTTCTTTTTATGATGGAATTGATTCATCGTGTAGATCCAACTTTTTTTTTCAAATATATTACAGTAAATCGGGTAAAACTAATTAATATCATCCAAAATAAAAGTACCTGCAATAACTTTAAAGAAACATGTGATAGATAGTTTTTTAATTGAATAACTTGGTACATTCTCCCCACGCTTGGTTTTTATTTATTTCTTTCTTTGCCTTTTTATTCTCCTCTTTTCCATTTTAAATGAATTCAAGTATTTTAGGTTGTTTCTCAATTTATGTCCTTTCCGAGGTAACGATAATTTCAGTATTAACACCTAGTTTTTATCATTCATAAATATGTATAAACATGATTTTGAATTCATTTAGTTGAAATTTTTTTCAAATTTTCACAAAATTTGGCAAATAAACCAAGTGTAAACCCGAGAGAATTTATAACCCTTCTCCACACTTGAGATCATGCAATGCTCTCATTTGCATAAAATCGGACTATAATTATAAATTCATGAGGGTGATTAGTGTAGAAAAGTGATTAAAAATACCCAATTTGTAATTACAAAGCTCGTTGAATGATAGATGGCGCGCCTCATCGTTCATTCCTTTTCTTGTTTTATCACACATGTTTTTCTTCAAAAATTGGTTGCTTGTCTGAACTGTTTGCTAATCTTTGCAAATGCGTCTTTTACCCTAACTTATCATGCATTTTTGTTAACGAGTTATGCACTAACCCGAACCGCTAATTTAACGTTAAGTGGGGTTAGACTTCCCCACACTTAGCTGACGACATGTGAAGTCGGTAGAATAAGTTCCACGAATTAAAATAGTGAGCAAGTTATTTACGTCTCGGGTGGTGTATAATATATCAATGGGTTTAAAGTTTAGACCCACCCGATCGTCACTACTTAATTCTTTTTTAAGTGTAGCTTTTAGTAAATTGATATGTCTCTTTTCTGGTTCTTGGTCAAATGGATCGTTATACACTGACATACATATTTCTATAGGGTGGACAATTCCTAACATTTCCTTCCGTTTATTCTCGGGATCAAAGTTTTCACCTCTATTACCCAATTGGGTGAAATCCGAGGTGTCAATATCTATTATAGCTCGTAGTTCATCTTTGGTAGATGACTCGTCTATTGAGAATATTGTGTTGGAAGATTGTGGAATGGTGAATTTCGGGATCAAAGCAAATTCTTCTTCTTTAACGGTCCTTATCGATCCCACCACTTTGGTCTCGGGAGTAAAGTTTTTAACGTTATTGTTTTCCCAAGAGTACCAATTTGTCACCCTTACTTCTTCTTCATCCATAGATGGATTGATGATTTCGTCGGTAGAGGCTAATGTGTCGATATGTTGTGAAAAGGGTAAAACTGAATAAAAAGTATCATCGGGATAATTGGTGATTTCAGAGCTCTTGAATTCATAAAAATTCGATTATATGAGATTTTCGTGCACACGACTCCTCAGATCAACAGGTGTGTAGTCTGATAGAGTTTCAGCTTGCCAATTTGCAAACTCTCTTATCTGTTCATTTTGAGCGTCAAATTCTTCGAGTTTGGTTTTCATATAATCTAAAAAAAAAAAATCAGACACATAATTTTCCTCGTCCTCTGGTTGTTAAGTTTGGATATATTCTTGGGAATAATCCCAATTTGAATTGTGTTCCTCATAATCATTCCATTCAGGTTCCATGGGTGCATAATTTTCCATAGGAACGTAATAATAACATTCCCATGTTGAATGATAATCTCCACAGATTTCACAATCAGTTATTGTTTCGTTATTCGTGATCCAAATTTGACCGAACGAATTTTCATCAACACTCGTTTGAGAGTATTGATTTAATTGATTTTGCACGTCAGAAAGAGTTTCCAACATATTCTCGAAATTTTCCATAATACACTTATTACCAAATTTTAGCTACAATGTGGTGCATTTATTAATTATCCTATTAGTTATAAACTATAAAAATTATATAAGTTATCAAATTAATAGACTTTTCTGATTATGCCCACGTTTCGAATAGCCAATAGATGCAGCAGGTAGTCAGGACCCTTTAAATCGGAAGCCCACAACTCGCCACTAACAAATCCAACTATTACTACGAACCAGAAAATTTGGATGTTTATCAATTTAATCGCTTGCAATAATTTTTCGTCGAAATTTAAAGATTTTAAAAATTCTAATTCCTAAAAACTAGTGCGTAGAATTGAAAAAGAAAAAGCGCGTCGAAAATCGTCAAAAAATAAAAATAAGAAAGAAAAACGTCAAAACTTAAAAGTCTAAAAATTAAATCTAAAAAGTTGCGCCTAAAGGTATTAAAATTTAAATGCAATTCTATTTCGAAAACGGCAATTGCTTAAAAGGCACTAAAATATATAAACGGCGTCGCAAAATTCTAAAGCGCCTAAATCTTAATTCTAAAGAAAAAGCACTTAAGGGATTTTACGGCAAAGCATAAAGATCTAGAAATACTACGGCAAAATACTAAACTTTAAAACTATATTTACGAACGATACGATTAAAACAACGAACTAAATAACAAAATTATAAAAATTATAAAAAAATATAAACTAAAATGATAAAAATAAAATTTATATAAAAATATTATTTTTGTATTATATAAAAATATTAATCTATATAAATAATAATAACATTTAAACTTAATATTACAAAATATAAATTAAAACTAGAAACTAATAATTAATATTTAAATTAAACCCTAATAATAATAATTATTATTTAATCTAACCCTAAAACTGCATTAATTGCTGTGGTTGACCAGTCAGACGGCTCCGCAATCGCGTAGGATTTTCCCCTTGAAGCTCCGCGATCTTAGACTAACACGGTACCCGAATTTCACTGTTGGGCTTTAAACAGTTCGGCCCAACTATTTAATTTATTGTTTTGGGCTGTAATTTAATTCCGGCCCAGTTACAGTTTTTAATATTTATTTGATTTTTAATTTTTTATAAAATAATAGATATATAATTTTTATAAAATAAAAATAAACTTATATTTTAAAAATCTAAATAAAAATACTTTTTAATTTTATCAAAAAAATCTTAAAAATATATTTTTTTTCTTTTTTTTTATTTTTTATTATTATTTTTTAAATTTATATATATATATATATATATATATATATATATATATATATATATATATATATATATATATATATATATATATATATATATATATATATATATATATTATATATATTCAAACTTATATATAATTATATTTTTACAAATATAGATTAAAATTATAGCATTTCGCCGAGTCCTCGGCAGCGGCGCCAAAAACTTGATGTGCGAGCGGAGGGGTACGAAATACTATATATTTTTATTACGAAATACTACGAAATATGATACAAGTTTTAATTATTTATTTATTTACAGATGGGATATACCTAAACCTTGCTAAAACACTATAGGCAGTGTATCTAATCATACAGTAGTATAGTTTTTAGTAAGTCCGGTTCGTTCCACAGGGAGACGACTTATTTTACACTATATTTTTATATAACTATATTTGTACAAAATATAAATATATATATTACAATTATTATTATTATAAAAGGGGGGTTTTACCATTTAATGACTGGTTTGTCGATTTTATATTTTAAGCGAAGCGTAAAGTAAATTACGATATATAACTAACGATAAAATAAATAACAATAATTAAAATAACAATAAATAAAAGTACGAGGAAATATGAAATAAAATATATTATACTTATTTAAACTTCCGTACTCATGATGTTTGACGTTTTGCTTTTAATTTATTACCCTGGGTTAATTGTCCTTTGTCCTGGATTATTTGATAAGTCAATCTGGTTTTGTCCATAATAGTCCATCGGTCATAATTATAAAGTGCGAGAGTCTTCGCCAAATTAACCTTATACCCGAAGTCAAATATTCCAACTAATTGGGGATTTAAACCGTAATAAGGTCTTAATACTTTGTTTAATGATTACACCGGGTTATCGACTGCGTGTAATCCAAGGTTTTAATACTTTATTAACAATTACACCAATTACCCTTGAATGTAATCCACCCCTATTTTAATGAGTTCATTGACTATTAATACATCCCCGTGTCCGGTCAAATGAACAATTATTAGTATTTATAAATATCCCACCTACCGTACCCGAACAAGCGTATGTGGTTATATATAAATACGTCAAGTTGTAAATCTCTATATTAAATTAACATGATATCATTTAGTTAACCAAATATAAAGCCCATTAATAGCCCATAGTCCAATTTCCACAAGTGTCGGTCTTTTGTCCAAACCCCAATTATGGTCCAAAGCCCAATAACCCCGTCTTAATATTTAGCCCAACATTCACGATTACTTCGGCTCAAATAAGCATAATAATAATTTAAATATGAGACATTAATTTAAAAAGGAGAATTTAGCTTACAGTGATTATTAATATCGTAGTGTTACAGGGACAGAGTTCCGACTTTAAAACCCGTAAAATAACCTTTTACATTACCCAAACTAACTAATATAAAACTAAACTATATTATATACATATATATATATATATATATATATATATATATATATATATTAACAGAGCGAGAGATTGATTGATATTGGTGTGTAAAACTCGGCAGACTTCGTGGCCTTTTATAGGTAGATTTTGAAACTGTATGCTCCGCGATCGCGGTACTTTTGTGCCTTGGTGCTCCGCGATTGCGGAGGTTCAAATTCCAGCTCATTCAACAATTTAAACGTGGGCTGCTGTTAATTTTTTAATATATAATATATATATATATATATATATATATATATATATATATATATATATATATATATATATAATTATTTATATATTATATTATATTCTTGTGCGTAGTTGACTTGTAACTTTAGGTTCGTTGACTCGCGCGTTGATGCTCGATTTACGTCTCGGTTCCGGATTTTCGAACGCCTTTTCGTATGCTTAGATATCTTGTACTTTGCGTTCTGTGACTTGTACTCTTATACTTTTTAGACATTTCTCATCAATAAATTGAACCACTTGGATTGTATCTTGTACATTTGAGCTTTTTGGACGTTTGCGTCTTCAAATCTTCGTTTTCTTCTTTTGTCTTCGCACTTATTTATTTAAACGATTATTACATAAAAATAGAACAATAGTAACTAAAAGCTTTACATATTGGAAGGATATTGTGCCTAAATATATGTTCATTTGGAGCACTATCAGTTGGGTTATTGAGTCTTAATCCGTAGTTCGTGGTGTAAACACTTTATTTAACGTTTTGTTGATGTAAAACTTGATTGGGTTGTTACAAATCATTTTGGTAGTGTTTTGAAGTGTTTAATGTAACTTAACAAGTTTTGGGACTGATCAGATATCCTGGACGCCATCCAGATTGGTTGGACGCCGTCCAGTATAACGTGGGTTGGGATTTTTCTGTCACAGAGCATTTTAGTACAATTGGACGTCGTCCCATTTTCTAGACACCGTCCTGGTCTTTGTAACTGGACGCCGTCCAAGAGTCTGGACGCCGTCCAGATGAACTGTTTAAAAAAAGTAGTCATTTTTTTGGTAAAACGAGGTTGGGTCATTACATGATGTGTGTGAAGTTGTCTGGAAAGGTGACATCGGTGAGTTCTGACTGGTTGGTGTTAAAAAACATACTTGGATGTGACCCGTTCAATCTACGCTAGATGCAGAATGTTGTGCTAGCTATATTGTGTAATTGTGTTTTGATACAATTGGCAACGTTGTTAAGATTACTTGTTTAAACTACCGTTTATGTAATTAAGCGTTGCTTAACATGTATGTAATTAAATATCGAACTTTATTGCAAACTACCGTCTATTGTAAACTACCGTCTATTGATACAACTGGCTATCCTTTATTGCATCGTTATAACGACCCTCATTTTTCCATTCTATATTTTTCCAATATTAAATGCCCAAACAATATAATTAAAACTTAATGATTAAACTTTAATCAACAATTGTTAAGTGTTAAGAGTTATAAAACATATTAATTAACTTTGTGCAATAATTGACAAGTTAATAAAAGATGAAAATAATAAACTCTTAGTCGACACTCACTGCTAATTAAAATTTATGCATTTATGTAATATTATAACTAATAACCTATAAGTAATAAATAAAAAGTGACATTTATATAAATAATAAAACAATTGGGAACTAAATAAAAAAATATATATATATATATATATATATATATATATATATATATATATATATATATATATATATATATATATATATATATATATATATATATATATATATATATACAAGTCATGAATTAGTAAAAAGTAAATAGTACTTATCATGTAGTAACTGTAAAAATAATAATAATAATAATAATAATAATAATAATAATAATAATAATAATAATAATAATAATAATAATAATAATAATAATAATAATAATAATAATAATAATAATAATAATAATAATAATAATAATAATAATAATGAGACTAAAGAATCTTAAACAATTACATCCTTATGTTGACTAAAAAATAAAATAATATATATATATATATATATATATATATATATATATATATATATATATATATATATATATATATATATATATATATAAACTAGTACCACCTATTGTTGACTAAAAATTATAAAATAAAATAAAATCATTAATTAGAACATCCTTATGTTGACTAACACTCTAATACTTGCACTATATAAACACCCTTAGACTCCTAGTTTCTCATTCACAAATCACACCAAAATTCTCTCTCAAAAAAAAATCTCTCCCTCTCCCTCTCTTGTGGTATTCGGATCTTCAAGCTTGTTCTTCGTGTTCATCAAGATTTTCAAGCGTGTTCTTCATTATTTGGGTTATTTGATCTTCATCACCAAGTTTTCTTCTTGTTTCTTGTTAATCTTCATCATCATTAACAAGGTATGATCCAAAATCTTAAAAATTTTAAATCTTTCTTTCAATTCATGTTTATATTCATAATCATATTCATGCATGATCTTAACATTCATATTATTTAGATCCTCAAAACCCTAAACCCTAATCATTAAAATACTACTTTAATTAACTAACCCTAATTAATAAAACCCTAATACTACTTATACTATTAATTAACATGTATACACTATTACTATTACTAACACCTATAACCTACTACTTATATTATAACACATAAAAACATTTTGGGATATGCATTAGAGATGTATAGATCTTCGAACTTTCTTGACGAATAGTTTCTACGAAACTTTAGGCGGAAAGGTTTGGATTTTCGATTTAAAGGATCCTATAGCTCAAGCCCCTAGACCTGAAATGGCCATTCGAAGGGAAAGGGGTGATTGGAAGCTTATCTAATACGGCAAGTATCCTAAAATGGAAAACACTCTTAAAGTAGAAACTTTCTAGTTATAGAAACTTACTAAGATAAGAAATCTACTAAAAGTGGAAACCTTCTAAAAATAGAAACTTACTAGGAAAGGAAACTTAGTAAAATGAACTATACAACACTATCATACTTAAACATCTACTTAAACTTGGGCAAAAACACTTACTACTCTTAAATGTCAATAGGTTGACTTTTCTGCTCACTCATCCAACTTTCTATTCCGAGGAATAACTCTCTCTCTCTCTCTACTTACTAAGTTGAATTCATAACCCCACTCTTTATTGCTAGCAAACTTACTTACTTTTATTGGGGTGAGACACATTCTGTTTTTATATTTTACAACTTAGACACAAGTACCAAACTACTAAACTATGTTATACCCGACTATGTCCGACTAAGTCCCTACAGTGATATTTTTAATTGCTCGTTGAATGCATGCTTAATTATTGGGGGTAGGCCTATCGGGAGTAACATCCCCGATACATTTGACTAAGTCATTGCATTACTTAATAATGAAATTAAACCGACAAGTATAAACTACAACTTGTCTTTGGGGCAAACTTGAACGTTTAGTCTAAATATCACGCACTGGCATAACTTTTTGATCTGCGAGATCAACTTTATAAACTAAATCTTGTGGCCTAAAAACAACGATAACTACTTTTGTTAAACCTATGATTTCACTCAACCTTTTTGGTTGACACTTTAGCATGTTTGTCTCAGGTGCTGATTGATTCAAGCTTACTTACTTACTGCTTATGTGATGCTACTTGGACTTAGGAACAAGAGATATCGCATTTACTATTCTTGCATTTTAAACATTTACTTTATTGTAATTTCTGTAACGACATTTCATTTTTCGCTGCGTACTCTCAATAAAGTTTGATTTTATAATGTAGTATTGTTCTCGTATATTATAATATGTTGGTTTATTTGATATTAGTGATGTTTCTTCCAGAACCTATCAGGAGGACATTACAGAGTGGTATCAGAGCAAACCAGGCTGTTATAGAGAACTAGGATTGCATCTTTATGTGTGCCTTACTTGCTAGCTAGGGTGCCTTAGCAATCTAGGAAACTATAACCTTTCCTGCCTTAGACTTTAAAGCACTTAGGATTGCCTTATAATCTTAACAACCTTGCCTTGATAATCTTGGCTTAAAATGCTAATCAAAGTCTCTTTCCTAATGATAGGATGTCAAGTGTTAATAAAAACGACAAGACAATTCTTTTCAAACCATCTGAAGTAATGACTCACTTCAAACCTGCTATCGAAGAAGATACTGGATATCCTTCAACTGCAAGACCAGTCCAAAGTCCACCTTATGGATTTGGTGGTCCTCCCTCACTAAACTATAGTACGGATACTTTACCTAATTCTCCTTAATACTACCCGACTCCAAGAACGAAAAGTAAAGGGAACGCCCTGCCGATTTTAAAGAAGATAGCTCGTCAAAGAAAAGATCCTGATCTCCTTCCTACGAAGAAGTTGATGCCAAGTACGAGATCATGAATCTGCGAAAAACTACCGATAACCTAATTCACCATATTGCAAGGATCGATGTTCAAATGAAGGAAAAGGACCTAGCGATCAGGAAGCTCGTGGAGGAAAACGCTGAGCTAAAGAAGGAGAAAAAGTTGGTGAAGTATGAAGGTTATAGAAATGCCCGATGGGGGAAGCAATCTCTTGCCTACCTAAGAGAAGATGTTAACTTTAAATTGAAGATGGAGGAAAATCGCCTCGATTTCCTGCATGAGAAACAAAAGGCGAAGAATGAGAAAGTTGAGAAGTTTATGAAGAAGGTTGAGGACGAGAAGAAGAAATATGAAGACTACTTCAATCCTAATATTTCCTAGTTTATCCTATTCCAATTTCTCATCTATGTAAAGGCTATGCCTTAAACCATTTCTATATCCGAATCGTGCATTAAAAAAGCTTATTTAATGCCTCGTTCTTAATAATATAAAGTGTTTCGCTTATATCATATTCATCTTTTTCCTATCGGATTTATAAAACTTCTATACACCCTTATGTAGTAAAGAATCATGGTTCGTCCAACTACACCAACACTTACCACGATGTTTTATAATTTCCTCGTCTGACTACGTCTTCCACAACTTCCATAACTACCAAAGATATGAAGGTTAACCAAGTCTATAAAGACTGCAACTTAAAACTAGCCAACCATAAGTTAGTAACTGTTTTCACGGATGACATTTCGAACTGCTCCAAGAGTGAGAAGGGACGTGAGCAACATTTGCAATCTCATTCTTGAGAAAAAGAACAACTCTACGCAAACTTTTCCAAAGTGCAAGTTTTGGCTTAAAACTGACATGTTGTCGATCTAGCTAAGATTACTGCTGTCCTTAACACACTAAATTAGAAGTCATCATTGATCACATATCCTGACCTTATGGAGTGACCTTGGAAAGGAAATATGAATTAGTGAAATATAATGACGGTGGCCAACGTGATTATATTACGGTAATTCATAGAAATATTCCAATATCATGACGTATGGAATAGAAAGTGAATCAAAGAAAAACTCTCAAGCTATCTGTTCAAAAACCAAATGTAAGGGAATGAAAAGAGAAAAATGATCATCTTGATATTTAGTAGATACGAAGAACTCATTCTAATCAAACTATATATCTATCTCATACTCATTTAACAAACTTTCATGTACCATAAAAAGTTGTAGACAATCGAATCTTGAAATTCATTCATCCTAAATGGATATCTCCTGATCATTGATACATAATCATCACTTGTTATTACACTCTCGGTGTAAATTCTCATATGACTTTCAAAAACCTATGTCATTTGAACCCTCCAACGTCGATATTACAAACATCATGTCCAATATTACATTATCTATGTCGAGATGATAAATATCTCATATGCATAATCTTCTAAATAATGGAACCTCCATACATGTATCGTTTTAACTATCATAGTCAAGGAACTTCTGTACTCGTACATCTACTTATAATAGACTACTTGTCACCATGAAAGTAATGGTGCCATACTCAAACAATAATCGAGCATTGTCAACTCGAAAACCAGAGGTGAAATACACTATCTCAAGTTGTGGCTTGAGCTAAACTCATCTAAAAAACTGCTGTAACAATTGAAATGATTCCATCATACTTTAACGTATCCTCCTCTCAGACCAATTAAGGCTGAATTCAAACAATCATTACATAGTTGAAAGTCACTGCTTTAGTATTTATTTATACTTGTCTATGCGACTGCCAGATTATTCATGCCGAGTTCTCGAACTCTCACTATCATTCGAACGATTCAAAGTTGCAAATCTTATTTGAAGTTCTTTCATACATAACTCTAAATCCGAGGGATTTACTCATTTGATGATAATCACATTATCATCCTTCTAACTTTAATGTTAACATTTCGAGTCCAAGGACTCATGCCCTGATAAAAGTCGATCCATTAGTTTTCACTACCTTGAAACAATTATTACACAATTATCCTCCGGAATTTTAAAATCTTCAATCAATTTTTTCTCAAACAAATACACTCTTAAATACAAGTATCCTGTTATCCAAAGATTTTTTACACGAGTCTTTATTTTCAAACTATCTCGGAATTTATAAAAAATGATTTTTCACTTATGTGATTTATAAAACCTTATACATAAACTTAACTTTACGTACTTTGACTAGTACATATCAAATTATACTTTCACTTCTACAAATTTCCACTTTGATTAAATCGAAATTACTTCACAAAATTTTACGTAACCCTAGTTGTACTATGAACATCATTTCGTCACCTCCTATAAAATTACTTTCACTAATTATATAAACACTTTCGCATTTTTAGCAATTTACCTTTGTTTCATTAAAGTAAACATTCTTTTAAACAACTCTTTTTCGTATTGTTCAAATTATTTCACATAAAATAGTACGTGGTGTACATAACGCAAGTTTTACCAATAGCTCCGCTTCGTTTATATTGTTATAACAAATGTCGCAACTTTTCAAAAATTACTGTGGTTTATTATTAAAATTTTCGTATTGCTCTCCAATGTGTTTGGATCACCTTTATTCTCATTCTCCGCGCAAGAACGAGACTTACCTCTTTACGTACATCATCTCTTCCTTTCTATGTTATTCATTAAGAAGTTTCTACTTCCGGTATTTCACGGCCAAACCACGACGCTCTCGTAAACATCAATACTACGATCTTTTGAACAAGGAAGCAAAGGTTCCTTCATGGTAGAAACAATACCTTATAATCAATGATTCACATTTATTCTCATCCACATTTAAACTCATAAGTAAATAATAGACCTACTCGCCATTTGTGCAAAATCACTTTTCTTACTCTGAAGGAGTTACCTTAGACATTTATGAAGATACTCTAAACATTTCTTCCTTTTTGGTTTGCAACTAGATGTTATTCTAGTCAAGTTTTAATCTATGATTCGACATGAAACTGAAATCATAAATCTTAAAGCTACATTCTGAAACTATTTCTAAAGATAAGTTCTCATGTATACTGAACGATGTCTTAAATTTAATCGCTCGTATTATCTTGAGATCAACGAACTCTCAACTAACATCTCATTTGTCTATTAGGCATCTCTTGAAAACTAAAGGTATTATGGTTACCTTTCGAAACTTGAAGCTGGCACTATCTCTAACAAACACAAGCCATACATCAAACTACGTAACTGAAATCTATACGTACTCTACTCTATTTTATCTTCCCTACTATTGCGGCATAAACACTCAAGATCTTAACGATCTCAATAATACATTTCATGCTGTTATTGTGATGCCCCGTACAAAACCATCGTGTACGAATCATCAACAATAGGATCATTACAAGGTCAAACATTATATGCTATTTCAAAATACGTTTGCATTCATGATAAAAGGTGAAGTCTTAACCAACATCAATGTTTAACAACCAAAGTATGCTTCAATGAATAGAAGCAAGGATAATAGTATGTGACCCATAGGTCGTTACAAATCATAGTTTCAAAAGTAATAATGTTTATGAATGCAAGATAAACGTTCATGCAGTGACATCTCTAAAGCAGCGGGTGTCTACAGCAAGACTAGTACACAGCGGAAGCAACCTTAAGCACCTGAGAAAAACATGCTTAAAAACGTCAACACAAAGGTTGGTGAGCTATAGTTTAAGTATAACAGTAATGTAAGGTAGGCCACGAGATTTCAGTGCTACAAAGAGCGTTTCAAAACAGTATGATAAAGTATATGTTTAACCGTGGGCACTTGGTAACTAACTTAACGTTTATACCCCCTAAAAGTACACTTGGCAAGTGCGTATGTATACGAAGTATTAAACATTCGTTAAATGCTAGCGCGACTAGCCTGAGTGGGGATGTCAAACCCTATGGATCCATATCTAAGATTCGCGTTCACCGGTTCAAAAACAAATGACTAAACGTTACCGAGCTAAAGGGAATGTTTATGCCGTTGTATAACCCACACATATATAAGTTTAAGTACTCGTGCCTAGTATGTAAAACATAAAACGCGCATGTATTCTCAGTTCCCAAAATAGTTAAAGTAAAAAGGGATGCCATAACTCACAGTGGTAAAGTAGTGGTAAAGTCGAGTCGGGAAGTAAGCAAGTACGTAGGTCCGGAAAGTCCTCAACCTAAGTCAAATAGTACTAAGTCAGTAAATCGTCCCAATAGGTTTAAATGTATGTAAATTAGGTCTTTAGGGTCATCATCAATCATCATCAAACAAAAGGTGTAAAGTAAGTTTCGTTCATGAAAAGAGTTTAAAACAAAGGCTGACTTGGATCAGTCACCATGGCCTCTATACCTACTGAAATAAGGTGAGACCAGTGACCATGGCTCCGTTTATGAGTCCTTTAGTTGTGGTAAAAATTCCAGAAGCAAACTCGTCTTCGTTTGACCGTGGCGACGGTCTAAGTACGAGTAGGTCAGAATTTTCAGCACAACGTTAAAAGACATAGTGACACTCGGAGGGCCATAAATCCTAAACCGTAATTCGGATTAAGACGAGTCTTAAATGAAAAGTTATATACTCGAACATATCTAACTGAATATCAACATTATAGTAGCCCAAGATGTACTAATCAGACCCAGAAACCGTAAAACAGTCTGTTCCGGTGGGTTCTTGGTGCTTGATGTTCATCACGGTTCTCATCCTTGATGCATATAGCTTCAAGTGTACAACTCGTTGATGGGTTTACATCATCTTTACCAAGTTTTAATCATCATAACACAAGTTAAAGTCTAAGATATGTAGCACAACTCACTTAATTGTTGCAAGTGTTTTGATGAACCAAAGTTACATCAAAGTCTTAGATTTAACACATACCTGAAATATAAAAGTAATATTGAACTACAAACTTGAAAGTAAACTAACTAATCAAAATCTTAAGTTGTAGAACATAGTTCTTAGTTAGATCTTGATGATCCAAGACTCAAAAGTCTAGATCTAAAGTTATTAAGTTAAATCCTAAGTAATAATACTTGAATCTTTACTTTAATGAAACCATAAGTTACAAAACTTAGATTTTCATCTTGTAAAGTGTATGTAAGCTTACAAGCTTTTGATTATGACAAAATAAGTAGACCATAAGCTATAGAACTTAGATCCATCACAAGTATGTGAAGTTATAACTAAAGAGTTACACTTCCATGTTCTTGAACTTTTAAAGTTAGCTTTTAGTTCAAGAAAGTATGAGATCAAGATTAACTAGTAACACTTGACCATTTTAGCAACAAATCACGAATTCAACAAGTGCAAGAATTGAAGATATAAACTAAATAAACAAGTAACAAGTCATGGTTGTTCATACTTTAAAGATTCAAGCCAAGGCTTGATCTTTAAGAATGTAAACTTTAAGTTTTCAAACATGAATTACAAGTATGGTTTTTACAACACATGAACTTTAATCTTTTAAAAACATTAAGTGTAGAACATAAACTAGAAATTTTTTGTTCTTGTATGTCTTGTAAGAACAAGTTGATATGAACAATCAAACTAACAAGTTTGATTCTTAATAATTAGTAAGTGAACAACAACAACAAAGTAAGTAATTAATAAACAAGAACAAGTAATAAAACAACAATCAAGGATGATGATGATGAGCGTGTATGCTTCGGTTTTAAGACAAAAGAAAAGGAAGAACAAAAGCTCATGTTACTTACAAACTACTAAACTATGCTATACCCGGCTATGTCCGACTAAGTCCCTACAGTGATATTTTTAATTGCTCGTTGAATGCATGCTTAATTATTGGGGGTAGGCCTATCGGGAGTAATCTCCCGATACATTTGACTAAGTTATTGTATTACTTAATAATGAAATCAAACCGACAAGTATAAACTACAACTTGTCTTTGGGGCAAACTTGAACGTTTAGTCTAAATATCACGCACTGGCATAACTTTTTTGTGACGACCCGGAAATTTCCGACCAAATTTAAACTTAACCTTTATATGTTTCCGACACGATAAGCAGAATTTGTAATGTTGAATCTCAAAAAGTTTGGAACTACATTCACGTAATCAATTACCCTTTGACCGTGTTCGACGATTCACGAACAATTATGTGTATATAGATATGTATATATAATATATAATATTAACTGAAAACATTAACAAAGTATTAGATATATGATACTTTACATGAACATATTTGTATCGATATATTTATCGACAGAATTAAGAGATAATATCAAATAATTGAATTATCAGATACATTATGATATGATTACGGGCCTATGTTATGAGGTCCACTGCGATTTAAGAAATCTATTCTTTTTGACAACTCAATACTTAACCAGTATGATAAAGATAACGATATTTATATTTTATTTTATTAAATATATAAAATGATTTAAATTAATATTATATATATATTTTTTATACGCGTATTATATGTACATAGTTTATACTTTTACTATACTTTAACTTTACCTTTACTTTACTTTTACTTTACTTTAACTTTAATAATTCATACTTTAATAATTCACTTTAATAATTCATACTTTAATAATTCACTTTAATAATTCATACTTTAATAATTCACTTTAATAATTCATACATTAATAATTCACTTTAATAATTCATACTTTAATAATTCACTTCAATAATTCATACTTTAATAATTCCCTTTAATAATTCATACTTTAATAATTCAAAAATCTATTATAAATAGAATTCAATAGGTTTCATTATTTCATAGAAACTTGAAAATATATTTCTCTAAACTCTCTCAATCGAATTACATATATATATATATTTATTAGTATTATTTCAAGATATTATTAGTATACATAAAATACTACGACGGAGTTATATTCAGACGATTTCAAAATAAGTTTTCAAATGGGATAGAGCTAAGGAAATTATGGGTTATAGCTATGAAGGTTATGGGTATTGATCGAGGGTATTGCTCGTGAGGTCAACCTAACGTTTATCATTTTCGTTGCGTCTACGTACTTTCCTGCAATATTGAATCACAATATTGATACGTGAGCATTCATATCTTATCTTTTATATATTAATTGTGTATCCCTGACTAGTGCTCGAGTATATATGATTATGCATGTTTGTATGCTTAGTTTCGTCGTTAAATAGTTTATGATAAATCACGAATTTGATACATATGCTACTGAGATAAGTTATATGATATGCATCTCGTTGAAAAGCTGAAGAAAAAATTAATAACTTTTCATTTAGAAATCGTGTGGTTTCGATGAACGGATTAAAAGATATGGTCAACTGAATTATCATTAATTTTAATATTATTATTAAAACGATTATTGTAACTGTTATCAGTTGATGTTATTGCTAAAATTATCTTTATTACTAAAAATTAATATTTTTATTGAAACTATCATTTTATTATTTTTATCATTATCATTATTATCAATATTATTTTATCAAATAAATATGCATACAAAGATATTTTTACCACACGTAATGTAATTACATTAATAATACATACCACTATATTTTTATGATATTAAGTGAATTTTATAAATTTTATTACTTGAGATATATAAAAGTATATTTTTATCATATATGAATTTTAATATAAATTTTTATTTATTAATAAATGACTTGTATTATTTAGTATAATAAGATCTGATAAATATATTTAAATATATAAAACTACTATATATAAGTTATATAATTAACATGTATAGATTTTGGAAGTCATTTTGGGTCAAGTTGACTTTTGTTGACTTTTGCATGTCGGTCTCGAGCATTAGGATTGTGATACACTACGACTTGACCTAAATTGTTACACAGATATTGACCAACATATAAATATATATACTTAATATAGGTTCGTGAATCCGAGACAAACCCTGCACTTGTTCAGTGCCGTCATATACATAATTGCTACGAAATACAGTATTGTGAGTTTCATTTGCTCCCTTTTTAATTGCTTTTGCAATATATATTTTTGGGCTGAGAATACATGCGCTGTTTTATAAATGTTTTACGAAATAGACACAAGTACTAAAACTAATTCTACGTGGGTTTAAACCAGAAATATACCCTTAGATTGGTAACATTAAACTACTTGTCTATGTACGGTAGGCGCGAATCCTAAAGATAGATCTATTGGGCCTGACAAACCCCATCCTGACTATGGGATGCTTTAGTACTTCGAGGTTATATTAAACACACCTGATCTGGTGTACTTCAGAGGGTAAAACATGAATGTTAAGGCTTGTTACCGGGTGCCTACAACTTATAGAATACTTTTATACACTTGCGAGTGTACGGATATTTATAGAAACTGAAATCTTGTGGTCTATTACTATTACGGAAATGATTGATTATGATAAACTAATGAACTCACCAACCTTTTGGTTGACACTTTAAAGAATGTTTATTCTCAGGTATTAAAGAAATCTTCCGCTGTGCATTAGCTCATTTTAAGGATATTACTTGGAGTCATTCATGACATACTTTGAAAGACGTTGCATTCGAGTCGTTGAGTTCTTCAAGATTAATATTAAGTCAATTATAGTTGGATGTAATATGAAATGGTATGCATGCCGTCAATTTTTTATGTAAAGAAAGTTTGTCTTTTAAAAACGAATGCAATGTTTGTAAAACGTATCATATAGAGGTCAAATACCTCGCGATGTAATCAACTGTTGTGAATCATTTATAATGTATATGAATGGATCCTTTCAGTTAGTATCAGAGCGGTGGTATTAGCGAACCAGGTCTTGCATTAGTGTGTCTAACTGATAGTTGTTAAGATGCATTAGTGAGTCTGAACTTCGACCGTGTCTGCATGTCAAAAGTTTTGTTTATCATTTTTAGTCGGAAATCATCTACTTACCATCCTTAGGAAATTACCTGCTTATCATTCTTAAGTCTAGACGCGTTTTCCTACATTTATTGCATAATAGTGTATAGATGAATTCTTATCTTAGCATATCTGTTACAGTGAACTTTGACTGACATCTTTCAAAGATTCCTCCGTAATTTATGGGATTTTGGTATTATATATACATATGTAAATTATGTATTGAAGAATACCAAATCTAAATTCTATAATCTATTTCATACCAAAAAATTCTTTCCCTGATCATATAAGATGGATCCCTCAACCAGTTCGAGTTCCTCGGATTTCGACAGCTATGCCGATATGGATTTCCACATGAGCTCCGAAAGCAGTGTGACCGGAATGGATCAACCAATTAGCCATCATCTATTCTGGATGAATTGGGGATGGGTTTGTAATCTACTTAACCATTGGAGACAAGAAGAAGGCGATCCCTTTCATCCACCACATTGCCCTCTTGGCAATGAACCTGAAGCACTTACCGGCGAACCTGTCCGAAACACCATTTTCTCTCTCATTTCCATAGTATCTCGTCATAATTGTATACTACACCAAATTCTAGATCTTATTTATCCGCTCGTCCGAACCGACAATCACCCCGGTGTAATAGAAGAAGTCAACGAGCTTCGCGCTCGGGTAGTGGCTTTGGAGAATATGGTGCAAAGGTTACAAACACCAGCAGCAGCACCAGCAGCATAACCAGTACCACCATCAACAACATCAACAGTACCATTACCACCACCAACAACAACCGCATCGCAAACCTCAACTTCACAATCTGTCCCACGAGCATCGACGTCATACGCCATGTAGATACCAAGGAATACCACAACGATGAAGTATTGATTCATAACTTCATTGGGGAAACATTCTACGGCGATTATGTAATTTCTAAAGTTTAGAAATTATCTATCCTAGCCTTAACCATAAATCAAATGAGTTTAATTTAATATTAACTCATTAAATCAATATTACATCTGAAGAAATATACACATATATATTTCCATAAAGACTGTAATAAAATTCTTTTGTACAAAATATTAATTGTGAAAATTTTTTTAAACGGGTAGGTAATACCCGAGAGATATATAAATTCACAATTAATATGCTACATTCTTTGAATCTGATTCAGCAAATCATCCATTATACTCCCTACTTTCACAACAATATACATTCTTTTATAGAAATCAAAACAACCATACTCATTCAAAATCTAATTACATATTCTGATTTTGAAATCTCAGAATTCGATTCAAGATATAACCGAAATCATCACTCTTAGATTCCTACATCTTTCAAAACTATACTTTGACTTCAAAACTGTCCTAGAACCTCATTTCTATTCATGGAACTCACAAAAAATATTTGTATCATTCAAAATCTTAGAACATCATATGTATATTAACAATTACAATATGTGTTCAAACACTTCAAAATTTCTAAAGACATGCGAGATGATGATCCAACCACATATTACCCACTGTCATACATCTGAAAAGCTCTCGAAACCAAAGTTATAGTTTAACACGTATCCGTGTCAGATCCTTTGATATTTATTACCAAATATAATTTTTCAATCTCTTTCCAAAATAGACAGTTTTGTCACAGCTCCAGCAAATCACCATCATTTGTTTATACGAATAAACCTTATTATAACAATTACCGCTTCATCATTGTTACCGGAGAACCTTTCATATCTCACCACATTAGCAGTAAACTTATCAACAACTTCATTAACCTTCGACTTAAGCCTCTCCGAAAAGCCACTATACTTATTCATTAAAACCCCATCATGTACTCACCTACATCCTGTAACAATAATTGTCACACCAACTACTGGAAATTGGCAATCAGTATTTTGAATTTCGGGACAATTTTACGTCAAAAGTTATACATATAACGTCTATCTCCTAGACTTACATACTTCGAATGTGAATTTTCTGAAAAACATCCCAAACTATGAACTAGTTCTCCGAAATTGGAAAAATGCTGATGAAGCAACAAAAACTATAAACGACTTTAACAGTCAAAAGTTTGATGATAAAGAATAGTATGGTGGTAAAGCTGAGAAAAAGAGAAGGTTTGAAACTGGAAAACGGATTGAGCAGACCATGAAGGAGGCTGTGGACAAATCACAAAGACTAAACCTGCCTTCAAAGGATCCAAATGATTCAGTGTCTACTGAAATCATTAGCAAATAACTTACTTCTTATTCTAAACCTTCACAGACAAATCTTCTTCATCATCCATATTATCGTATCTTTTATTATAATATCTTCGATATTCCTGAAGATATTTTCACAACTATTCTTATCCGAAATCTTTTATCTCTTCGCAATATCTGCGTTACAACATAAAAAGAAACTTTGTTAGTTTCTAAATTCTAAAAAAAAAAATTTGAATTTAAAATAGGAATGTTTTTGAAGTAGTGTTGGGAATTGAAGCATGAGTTAGTATAATATAATGACACTTGATCAACGTGATTATATTACAGTAAGTCATGCTGAGTTTCTAATGGAACGTGATGATTCACAGAACATACCGTCATCATGTACTGTTTACACGACTCTTACATTCTACCCGATTTTCAAACATATTAAGAACATATCATCTTGATAGCTCTATATTTTCGGATATTCTGGTAATTTGCCAAATCAAGATCGTACCATTAAGATTTTCTTCTTGGAACATTAACTATGTTCATCCAAAAATTCATATCTATGAATTCTGGACCATTATCCGCTTGACTTAAGGTCGGGAAGAGAAAACGAAAGCATGAAGCTCCGAAATATAATGGAGAATATAAAGCCTGATAACAATCTCGAAATTACAAACCGTGTATATCAATGCGTATAGCAATATAAAGACACAGGAGAATAAAAAACACAATAACCCCAATGTAATGGTAGAAGAAAATAACTTCCTCCGGTGGTAGATGAAAAAGAAGAATGACAGATATGAAAGTTAAGAGTATATCAAGAATCAATACTGGATGAAGCATATTAACGAATGCTTTAAAGTATGAATTAGGGAGAAAGACTAGAAGGTGTGAGCTGTGGAAATAAAGAAACGAAGGGGGTGAAATTATAGTAAAATATCAGACAGAGAAATCGAGACAGATTATCGCATTTAATCCAAGAAGATCCTGATTTCCTTAATCGCCGAAGAACCAAATCTTATTGCAAAGATTTTCTTTAAATCCCATGAATTCCGAAAATCAATCATAACTACGTCATCGGTTAAAACGAATATACGTTTACTCATTTCACTCTCTCGCGATAGCTTCACTTATACTCTTCGCGTAATCAAATTGTTTTATCTATATTACTCAATGATGATAAAACTCTATTTATCAACTCATATTCGTCATGAAAACATTTTTATAGTTAGCTATGACGACCTCGATCAAATTTCGGGACGAAATTTCTTTAACGGGTAGGTACTGTGACGACCCGGAAATTTCCGACCAAATTTAAACTTAACCTTTATATGTTTCCGACACGATAAGCAGAATTTGTAATGTTGAATCTCAAAAATTTTGGAACTACATTCACGTAATCAATTACCCTTTGACCGTGTTCGACGATTCACGAACAATTATGTGTATATAGATATGTATATATAATATATAATATTAACTGAAAACATTAACAAAGTATTAGATATATGATACTTTACATGAACATATTTGTATCGATATATTTATCGACAGAATTAAGAGATAATATCAAATAATTGAATTGTCAGATACATTATGATATGATTACGGGCCTATGTTATGAGGTCCACTGCGATTTAAGAAATCTATTCTTTTTGACAACTCAATACTTAACCAGTATGATAAAGATAATGATATTTATATTTTATTTTATTAAATATATAAAATGATTTAAATTAATATTATATATATTTTTTATACGCGTATTATATGTACATAGTTTATACTTTTACTATACTTTAACTTTACCTTTACTTTACTTTTACTTTACTTTAACTTTAATAATTCATACTTTAATAATTCACTTTAATAATTCATACTTTAATAATTCACTTTAATAATTCATACTTTAATAATTCACTTTAATAATTCATACTTTAATAATTCACTTCAATAATTCATACTTTAATAATTCACTTTAATAATTCATACTTTAATAATTCACTTTAATAATTCAAAAATCTATTATAAATAGAATTCAATAGGTTTCATTATTTCATAGAAACTTGAAAATATATTTCTCTAAACTCTCTCAATCGAATTACATATATATATATATATATATTTACTTAGTATTATTTCAAGATATTATTAGTATACATAAAATACTACGACGGAGTTATATTCAGACGATTTCAAAATAAGTTTTCAAATGGGATAGAGCTAAGGAAATTATGGGTTATAGCTATGAAGGTTATGGGTATTGATCGAGGGTATTGCTCGTGAGGTCAACCTAACGTTTATCATTTTCGTTGCGTCTACGTACTTTCCTGCAATATTGAATCACAATATTGATACGTGAGCATTCATATCTTATCTTTTATATATTAATAGTGTATCCCTGACTAGTGCTCGAGTATATATGATTATGCATGTTTGTATGCTTAGTTTCGTCGTTAAATAGTTTATGATAAATCACGAATTTGATACATATGCTACTGAGATAAGTTATATGATATGCATGTCGTTGAAAAGCTGAAGAAAAAATTAATAACTTTTCATTTAGAAATCGTGTGGTTTCGATGAACGGATTAAAAGATATGGTCAACTGAATTATCATTAATTTTAATATTATTATTAAAATGATTATTGTAACTGTTATCAGTTGATGTTATTGCTAAAATTATCTTTATTACTAAAAATTAATATTTTTATTGAAACTATCATTTTATTATTTTTATCATTATCATTATTATCAATATTATTTTATCAAATAAATATGCGTACAAAGATATTTTTACCACACGTAATGTAATTACATTAATAATACATACCACTATATTTTTATGATATTAAGTGAATTTTATAAATTTTATTACTTGAGATATATAAAAGTATATTTTTATCATATATGAATTTTAATATAAATTTTTATTTATTAATAAATGACTTGTATTATTTAGTATAATAAGATCTGATAAATATATTTAAATATATAAAACTACTATATATAAGTTATATAATAAACATGTATAGATTTTGGAAGTCATTTTGGGTCAAGTTGACTTTTGTTGACTTTTGCATGTCGGTCTCGAGCATTAGGATTGTGATACACTACGACTTGACCTAAATTGTTACACAGATATTGACCAACATATAAATATATATACTTAATATAGGTTCGTGAATCCGAGACAAACCCTGCACTTGTTCAGTGCCGTCATATACATAATTGCTACGAAATACAGTATTGTGAGTTTCATTTGCTCCCTTTTTAATTGCTTTTGCAATATATATTTTTGGGCTGAGAATACATGCGCTGTTTTATAAATGTTTTACGAAATAGACACAAGTACTAAAACTAATTCTACGTGGGTTTAAACCAGAAATATACCCTTAGCTTGGTAACATTAAACTACTTGTCTATGTACGGTAGGCGCGAATCCTAAAGATAGATCTATTGGGCCTGACAAACCCCATCCTGACTATGGGATGCTTTAGTACTTCGAGGTTATATTAAACACACCTGATCTGGTGTACTTCAGAGGGTAAAACATGAATGTTAAGGCTTGTTACCGGGTGCCTACAACTTATAGAATACTTTTATACACTTGCGAGTGTACGGATATTTATAGAAACTGAAATCTTGTGGTCTATTACTATTACGGAAATGATTGATTATGATAAACTAATGAACTCACCAACCTTTTGGTTGACACTTTAAAGCATGTTTATTCTCAGGTATTAAAGAAATCTTCCGCTGTGCATTAGCTCATTTTAAGGATATTACTTGGAGTCATTCATGACATACTTTGAAAGACGTTGCATTCGAGTCGTTGAGTTCTTCAAGATTAATATTAAGTCAATTATAGTTGGATGTAATATGAAATGGTATGCATGCCGTCAATTTTTGATGTAAAGAAAGTTTGTCTTTTAAAAACGAATGCAATGTTTGTAAAATGTATCATATAGAGGTCAAATACCTCGCGATGTAATCAACTGTTGTGAATCATTTATAATGTATATGAACGGATCCTTTCATTTTTGATCTGCGAGATCAACTTTATAAACTAAGTCTTGTGGCCTAAAAACAACAATAACTACTTTTGTTAAACCTATGATTTCACTCAACCTTTTTAGTTGACACTTTAGCATGTTTGTCTCAGGTGCTGATTGATTCAAGCTTACTTACTTACTTACTGCTTATGTGATGCTACTTGGACTTAGGAACAAGAGATATTGCATTTACTATTCTTGCATTTTAAACATTTACTTTATTGTAATTTCAATTCTTGTAACGACATTTCATTTTTCGCTGCGTACTCTCAATAAAGTTTGATTTTATCATGTAGTATTGTTCTCGTTTATTATAATATGTTGGTTTATTTGATATTAGTGACGTTTCTTCCAGACCCTATCTGGAGGATGTTACAATCGTGAACTTTATATTGCCTGCATTACGTTTTTCTTCCTTACAATGTAATTCAGAAATAATGTAAAACATATCATATTTCAAGCACTCCTCAACCAAACTTGCTCCAGTACTATAATGACCAATTTAACCTTTGAGGATAATTTTACCATTAAATGATAATTTTTACCAGTTTGATGATAATTTGAACTCATAATGCCTAATTTACTCTTATTTGCCAAAAATTTGAAAAACCTCATAATAACTAATTAATTACCATTTCTTGATAATCTACTAACCTCATAATTACCAATAGACTTTTAGATGATAATTTCACGTATAAAGTTGTTAGGTTTAGTTTACTGGTTTCGAGCGATGTCCGTGATTGCCTATTGTATTTTGTTTCTTCTTATTTATCTTATTGAGAAAAAGATCTTGTTATAAAGTTTTCGTGTTTAGCTAGCGGGGAAAATATGAAGTTCATATATGTATCTAAAAGAAATTAACTACATATATGACCAAATATACATAGCATAATACTTGATTATACTATATAATACTTGACTATAAATTCAGTAACTAATGACCAAATTACCCTTTGATTATGATTTCACCATATAATGATGATTTTACCTTAAACCATAAAACTACGTACACATTACACTTACGGGCAGTGTACCCGATTGTGCAATAGATATGAAAGGGTAAATGTCAGTTATTGTCGGATTATAAAAGGATTGTGCATTACCATTCTAATCGGATCATGGAGCCCATAGAAGGTAACCTCTGGTGGCTTATAGGATAATTTGAAAAACCGGCCTCAATTTAGCTGATATATATATGAGTTCTATATCTCATGCAATTTCGATATTGGAGTTACCAATTTACCCTTTGATGATAATTTTGCCTTTTAATGACAATTTTACCCTTTTTATGATAATTTCGGCTCATAATACCTAATTTAATCTTAGATTTTAATTTGATCACCTCATAATTACCAATTGTATAGCTCATTCATAATTGATGAATATATAAATGTTCATAATCATAATTAAGCAAAGTTATAATTAACTTGATCTATATATGTATAATTATAATACGATGATATGATATGTATATTAAATATTAATATATGATTAATATGAATGATAAGTTAATAGTATGTATTTTTTACTAATTATATTTTTCAAACATACAAATGGAAAGTATAGGATAATATAATCAAATTAGATTGTCACCAATATTATCTCCTATTAAAAAGGAAACAAACCAACTTATTTTAAGAAGTTACGTGACTTATTGGTACGTGAGTTGGAACCGATATATATATATATATATATATATATATATATATATATATATATATATATATATATATATATATATATATATATATATATATATATATATATATTCATTGAGTTTTACTGGGAGTTACAGATCTATATTCTATTTCTACGTGAGTTGGAAAGAAACTAAGGGAAGCTATCACTTACAGAATTATTCCATCTAGAAATCCAATTTACAAGGTTACATTGTGTCTCTGTTTAGCTTATTTCGTTTAATGTCAAATAGATTATGTATATGCATATTTATTTGTATTATGTATTAGTATAGAATAATGATTAATGAATATGTTCATGTAGTTTTTTTGTATGTATGAATATATGAATGCATGTTTAATCAATATTATGTGATATTACATATATACATCAATTAATATTTGTGAATGTTGTTGAATGAACATCTGATCAACTAGTCTAGTGTTCAATGAATATTTTGTTAAAAATTTGTAACTTTTTTTAATTCAGGTGTAGCATGGCCACGGGTTAGATGAGTTGCTCAAGAGCATCGGAAACATACCAAGAAGGTCTTGTTAATTATCTTGATCACATGTTTTCTACTAATGGTAAAAATGGTGAGATACCATGTCCGTGTGTAAAATGTGGTAATCAGATGTGGGTGGGTTGTGCAGCTGCTAAAAATCATTTGATTCTTGACGGTTTTTATAAAGGTTATAAATTTGATCCTTATGTATCTAAAACAATTTATGATCCTATGTTGGATATCGAAGAAACTGAATTAGAAGATAACATGCAAGGAATGAAGCACGACTACTTTCATGAATTTGATGATAAAAGCGAAGAAACTAAATTTGATGATAACAGCCACGAAAAGGAAACTGATACTATACCACACATACATGAGAAAAGGTTTTATAATAGATTGAAAGATGCTGTGAAAGAACTATACCCTGGGTATAAAAAGTTCTCTGCTCTTTCCTTTATCATTAGGCTATTTCATATCAAGTGTATTGGTAAATGTAATGACAAGACTTTTGACATGATGCTTGATCTTTTAAGAGTGGCCTTCCCGGATGAATCCATACCAAAGTCAACATATGAACTAAAGAAGATAATAAGTGACTTTGGACTTGGTTATCAAGAATTTGATGCTTGTCCTAACGATTGCCTGTTGTACTGGAAAGATAAAAAGGACAAAACAGAATGTGATGTATGTAAAATGTCAAGGTATAAACAAAATGAAAGTGATTCAGATGATGAGTCAACCATGAATGATAAAGAAAAGAAGAAAGGAGCAAAGATTTTGCGTTATTTTCCGCTCATACCACGGTTGCAAAGGTTGTATATGTCACCCGAATCTGCTGCGGCCATGAGATGGCATGAAGATAGTCGCACTAAGGATGGTTTTATGAGACATCCGGCAGATTCACCAGCTTCGAAAACATTTGATCATAACTATCCTGATTTTGCTAGGGAACTTCAGAATGTCAGGCTTGGCTTAATGAGTGATGGGTTTAACCCATATGGAAACATGAATGTTTCACATGTTTCACATAGTACATGGCCTGTTCTTTTGATGCCATATAATCTGCCTCCATGGATGTGCATGAAAAAACCTTATTTATTTTTAACTTTACTTATACCTGGCCGATCGGCTCCAGGTAATAATATAGACGTCTATCTGCAACCTTTAATTGAGGAGTTAAAGGAGTTATGGGAAACTGGAGTAGACACTTATAACGCATCAACAAAGAACACCTTTAATATGCGGGCTAGTTTGTTATGGACAATAAGCGACTTTCCTGTATATGCGAATTTATCGAGTTGGAGCACAAAAGGTAAATATGTCTGTCCCGTATGTCATAAGCATACCAAATCAAGACGATTAAAGCACTGCTCGAAACATATATGCATGGCACATCGTCGATGGTTGGAAATTTTGCATCTTTTTCGTAAAAATATAGAATCTTTTGATGATACAGAAGAATTTGAAATTCAATCCCGTTGCTTAACAGGGGAACAAGTTCTAGGTCAGCTCCAGGGTATTCGAGAATTTAAGTTTAGAAAACTTGTGAAGACTAACCCACCCCTACCATATAACTAGAAGAAAAAAAGTATTTTTTTTTTATTTACCATATTGGAAAGATAACTTAACACGTCACAATTTAGATGTCATGCATACAGAAAAAAACGTTTGTGACAGTGTCCTTGGAACGCTACTGAATCTTGATGGAAAAACCAAAGATCATTTAAAATCATGTCGTGCTTAAGAAGAACTGAAAATCAGAGTTGAGCTTCACCCTACACCCCTTCCAAATAGAAAAGTGTATCTGCCGCCTGCATGTTTCACAATGGATAAAAAAGATAAAGAACTATTTTGTTAGGTTCTTATAGGGGTGAAAGTACCAGATGGATATTCAGCTAATATCTCAAGGTGCGTTCAACAAAAACCCCCCAAAACTGTCGGGACTTAAAAGCCACGATAATCATATTTTGATGCAGCATCTGCTTTCAGTTGCTGTACAAAATGTATTACCTAAGAAAGTGGGTTTTATAGTATGAACCTATGTCGATACTATAGACAACTATGCTCAAAGGTTCTAAATCCTCATGATTTAGTTCAAATGGAAAATGACATTGGAAAAATACTTTGCGAGCTAGAAATGATTTTTTTCTCCATCATTCTTTGACATCATGAATCAACTTTCAGTTCATCTTGCTAATGAAGCCAAAAAAGGGGGACCAGTTCATTACCGTTAGATGTATCCATTAGAAATGTGTGCATTTATAAATTAGTCATTACTATACTGATGTATTTTTTTTTTGAATATTTTATTGCTAACATGATCATACATACTTGCTGATCACCCAGGTATTTAGGTACCTTAAAATCATACGCGCGAAACAAGGCTAAACCCGAAGGATCAATTGCCAAAGAATATTTAGCTAAGGAGTGTTTGGCATTTTGTTCACTATACTTATCCAGTGATGTCGAGACGATATATAATAAGAAAAGTAGAAACTACGATGACGGTGGTAAGGAGGATGTCTTACCTATATAATCAAATGGTAATCAATATTTGAACAAGGTGAACTTTTGCATCTAACAAAAAATATTAGAACAAGTCCAATTTTGTGCGTCCGACCTTTCTTTTGTTCGAACTGTTGGAGTATGAATTCAGTTAAACAAATCAAAGTCCAATTGTTGCTGCTGTGCAACTCGTGACTGCGAAGGAATAAGTCACGATCGCGACTTTGGCTTGACCAGGATTTGCAAACTGGAACTTGGAAATCGCGACTGGATTTTGGCCTCGAACTGAAACTCGCGAACGCGAGATTTATGGGAACATGAGACTCGCGATTGCGAGATACCCCCTAGGCTGCCAGAGTTTTTTAAAATATGGAAACTTGTTCCCTAAACTATTTCTTTATTTTTTTCTCCTATAAATAACCTCATATGTAACCTGTAAAAGTGCGTCTTGAATTTTATCAATAAAGAACTCTCTTTGATTGGCCGAGGATTAAAGTAATCATCTTTGACTGCATATAATGTCGTTATAATCTCGTGTTTTTTTACGATTCTTGCTATTTTTTCAATTTCTTCACATGTTTTTGTTTATTGTAAGTGATTTTGATAACTTGGGGTTATCAAGTCTTGTTAGGGCTCAGCTAGTCGTTTCCTAACAAGTGGTATCAGAGCTCGGATAACGAGTTTTTCGGGAACAATGGCGGAAAAGAGTGATGTGAAGATCGATCGGTTTGATGGAACCGACTTTAGTTTTTTGGAAGATGCAAATTGAAGACCTTCTGTATCAAAAGAAGCTTTACCAACCCTTAAAGATGTTAAACCGGAAGGACTGGATCAAGGGGAGTAGGACTTGTTGGATAGGCAAGCCCTAGGAGTTGTTCGACTTTCTCTGGCCAAGAACGTCGCTTACAAAATCGTGGGTGAAATCACAACGGCGGGATTGCTTACTGCTTTATCTAACATGTATAAGAAGCCCCACTTTGAACAAGTGTTTCTTAATTAGGCAACTGGTGAATGCTAGGATGATGGAGGGTTCCTTGGCGGTGGATCATGTGAACGAATTTAATTTGATTTTAACCCGGTTAAAATCAGTTGATATAAATTTGATGACAAGCTATAGGCGTTGTTTTTGCTATCTTCATTACCCGATAGTTGGGCCGGTTTGGTGACGAAGGTTAGTGCTTCGTTTGGAATCACTAAACTCACTTTTGAAGGAATCTGTGAGTTGATTCTTAGCGAAGGCATTCGTAGGAAAGACTCAAGTGGAAGTTTGGTTTCGGTTCTAAGTGTTAGTCGGGGAAGAGCTAGATCAAGAAGTGCATCAAGGAGCAAGAACGTGATGTGTTGGAATTGTCAACAAGTTGGTCAATATAGGTCAAAGTGCCTGATTCTTAAGTCGGGTGAGAGCGTGGTGACTACGGTGATCGAGGATGCGTTGATGTGCCAAGAGGAGGTTCTTGACGAATCTTGAGTTTTAGATTCGGGTGCCTCGCATCATGCTACCTCATACATGAATGAGATGGTGAATTTCAAGTTGTATTCCGGTAAGGTTCGAGTTGTGGATGGGAGGGCACTTGCCGTTGTGGGTATTGGTGATCTCGTAGTTAGACACTTGACTTATGCTTGGAACTTGAGGAATGTGAGATTCATCCCAAAGCATAGGACTAGGTTGATCTCGGTTGGGCAATTGGATAATGATAAGTGTCATGTTCTCTTTGGGGATTAATGGTGGGTAGTTTTTAAAGGAGATCATGTAATTGCTCGCGGGTACAAAAAGGGAACCATGTATATGGTTGATGTTCCTTCTAAGGAATAGCTAGGTGAATTGTTGGGTGGTAAAAGTCCTAGTATGCTAATGCTTTCCGGGTTGTTGAGGGGTCTTATTTGAGTGGGAGCTCAAGGAAAGTTGAAGCTAGTGGAAATTCGGAACGATTTGGGTACACTAGAGCTTTTGTCACTTTGGGTAGATCTTCTCCAACGGCAACTTTGTTGCGATCGAATTTCGTGCGCCAATACACATTTTCGACAAACCCGATTTTCACCCTGAGCCAATACACACTTTACGGTTGTATCATTAACCGCGACTCTTAGAATAATCTCTTGTTCATCTTCCTCGGTCGATCGTAACAAAGTTACCATTGCAGAAGATCTACCCGAATTAACGAAGACTCTAGTGTACCCACGACCCGAATCTCCACTAGTTTCGACTTCACTTGATCTCCCACTCAAACAAGACCCTCAACAATCTCGGAAAGCATTAGCCTACTAGAATTTTAGCACCTACAAAATCACCTAGCCATTCCTCGGAAGGAACATCAACCATATACATGGTTCCCTTTTGTACCCGCAAATTACATAATCTCCTTTAAACGCTACCCACTTTTAATTCCCAAAGAGAGCATGGCACCTATCATCATCTAATTGCCCAACCGAGATTAATATACTCTTGAGCTTTAAGATGAATCTCACGTTCCTCAAGATCCAAGCATTATCCAAATGTTTGACCACGAGATCACCAATATCCACAACATCAAGAGCATGGGCGGAACATTTAAGGGACCAAAGGGGGTATCCGCCCCCCTCGATTTCGGGAAAAAAAAATTTACACTAAAAAAAGAAATTTACGAAAAAATAAGGTTTTTTTAGTGTTTACCCCCCTTCGATTAGTTTCATCCCCTCCCGAGTCGGGGTCAAGTTCCGCCACTGATCAAGAGTATTCCTGTTTGCAACTCGAACCCTACCAGAATAGCCCTTGAAATTCACCATATGCTCGTTCATCTAAATGAAAAGATGAATTTGTTCTAGTTATAAAAGTTTCGTTATTGTTGTGTAAAAAAAAAAAAAAAAAAAAAAAAAAAAAAAAAAAAGATTAAAGCAAAAGACTTGATGTTATTTTTGTACATCTATATCACACGTCTATATTAGTTACATTAATAATAGACATATTGTGTATTTGTGCCATGATAGAAACATTTTTGTTTCTCTTCTTAATTTACGGTGATCTAAGGTCCTCATACATCTACAGATATTTAGAGGCGAAAACAACATGAAGGTGGCAAGTTTCGATGAAGCTATATATGAAAGACTTGAAGGTCTTCTATTTGTCTTGTTACGTAGAAATATCTAAAATATCAAACGTTAGAGGGGGAAATACGCAAATGCAAGTGGCGGAAAATCTTGGGGATCTAAGAGAGTTCCCAACCATGACTCAGGGACTAGTTGTCACATTAACACTTTCGCACCAGACTAATCCAGGACTAAACACTATACTTCTTCAATACTTTTAATTAATTGAGAAGCAATTGTAAACAACATTTGTATAAGTCCATCTTTTTATGCGTGTTTGGTTTACTTAATAATAGTTGTTTTCATAATTTTATATTATTTTTATCTGGACCTTCATGTTGAGTTGCAAGATCTTCAATAAAAAGGATCTTTACTTATACTAAGATACTGCTTATTTTTTTAAAATATTTTATCAGAAAATTTGTGGACTATGTTTGTAAATAAGATGTGATATAAAGCTATATATGATGAATAATTATTAGTGTTTGTATGTCTGCAAAATAAATTAATTATGCATATAATACTTAGAAACATATTTCTAAATCCGCAAATTTGCAGAATAAGACATTATTTTAACTCATGTTTGCAGAAAAAACTAAGTCTGTAGTAAAACACTAAGTCTACAAAAAAAAAAAAAATAAAAAATAATATATATATATATATATATATATATATATATATATATATATATATATATATATATATATATATATATATATATATATATATATATATATATATATATATATATATATATATAGTAGTAAAACGTCATAAAACATAATAAAATCTGCAGTCTAAAAAAACAACACTTAAATTGATCCATGTAAGATTAACGTAATATAGACCGTTATATTTTTTATAGAAGAAATCCACACTTGAGATGTTTTTATTGTTTTCTATGAGCGTGACATGTGGCGCGAAAATCACATGTGATTGAAAAAAATTCAAAAAAGAATTTTTGGGAAATTTTTTTTTTTCGATAACTTTTCTTTTTTGAAAATTTTTGTTTTTCAAATTTTTTTTTACAATCACATGTGATTTACCTGCACAATCACATTTGATTGAATTGTACAATCACATTTGATTGGATTTGACATGCACAATCACATGTGATTGGGTTTACAATCACATGTGATTGGCATGCAGAATCACATGTAATTGTAAAAAAAACAAAAATTCGCAAAAAAAAAAATTCAAAAAAAAATTAAAAAAAATTAGATTTTTGAATTTTTTTTCAATCACATGTGATATTTGCGTCACATGTCGCGCTCTCATTGGTACCTTGAATTTCAAGCAAATTAATGGATCTGTTTTCTATTCCTAAATTATACGATATCATGTTTTTGTCCCGCAAAATTATGGGTTGTAATCTAGTTATTTTTTTATAGTATCTTTTTTAAATTATAAAATCAAATAATTAATAAAAGTTAAAAATACTTATTTAAAAATAATTAATAAAAGTTAAACGCATTACAATAATCTAAAATACGACATATAAATATTACAAAAATTGAAATACGACACTAATTAAAATACTAAAAAATAAATAATGTATCTACTCGTCTTCGTCTGACTCTTACAATTGTTTCGCATATTTTTTTCTTTTTTTAATTTTCTCCCGAGCCCTCATTAACATCGTGTATTCGTCGGGAGACAAGTCATGTGAAACCAGTTTGGAAAGAAACTTCTAACCTATAAACATTGTACGCATCTCGTTTTCTTCACGTAGTTTTTCCATGGTATTTTGAGTTTCCGGTTGTGAAGCTTCGGCAGATAGAGCTATCTTTAATCGTGCTTCATCGAACGACACGGCTAGTGGCATCGGAAAAGTACAAATCCCTTTGACTTTTAGCTCGACTTGGTGGACGTCGAATTGGGTCTTGATCCTTAAATAAATTTTCAAATTGACTCAGGTCCGGGTTCGTGTTTGTGTTCGGGGTGGAACTTTCATCTCCCAAATTAATTGGAACATCTTCGGCTTGCTATCTTTTGTTGGTTGACGAAATACCTTCGCCAGTAAATAACTCCGGGCAATCTTTTGGAACTCGTCACGCATCCTCATAATTAAACAGCATAAAGGTTTGTTGCTTGAACATTTACCGTGCATTGTTCATAAGATCTCCACCCCCTCCCCCCTCCCGCATCTACTTTGCCAATATGCCAAAAGCTGTTTAACATCCTCGACCATCTTATTCCATTTCTCGCTAATTTGATCTGCACGTCTTTGCTCTGGAACTAGAAAATTATATTGTCTTCGTACTTCAATCCAAAATCAATCATTCGTTTCCCGAATGTTCGGAAACATGAGCTTAACGCTCGGCCAAGATTCTTCTTTTCCATCTCGGAACAAGGAACGTTTGGACACTTCACTTTCTTTCCTTTCGGATCGGTGGACGGTTCGGGTTCGGGTTGCATCTCTGGAACCTCTTCATGTTCCGAATCGTCGGTAGTGTTGGAATATAAGGTGTTGTCCGAAATTGTTGCTTCGGGTAGTATGGAAGTTGTTATTGTTGTTGTTGAACTTGATGAAACATAGACAAAAATGGGTTGACATTTAAAAGTTGCGAAAATCCGCTAGTTTGGTTAAGATCGAATAAATTTTGAAGCATATCTTGCTCGACGGAGTCTTGATCTTGTACATTTTTTTCTTTTCCCTTTGGAATTTTTTTGGGAAGTCATATTGAAAGGTATATAGTTAAAATGAGATTGGAATTATAATGATAATGCTTGGATTGAATGTATAGAATATGTGAGATATGGATATGGATATGTATATGTTAGGAATTTGGGACTCAACAAGACAAGTGATTTAAACCAATCACCAAACCCACAAACGACAAACGAATAATTAAAGCATAAGAACGATAAATAAAAACATAAAACGACACAAAGATTTAAAGTGGTTATATCCCAACTCCAAACACGGAGAAGAGTTTAGTCAACGGGTGCAAACCAGAAATTTTTCTTTATTATTTTCGTGCACTCAATTACAGGTTACATATGGTTGTTTTTATAGTGTAAAACAATAAAAGGAAACAACTTGTTCAGCAAGACAGATGACCATCGCGGTTGGGATAACCCCATCGCGACCGTGATGCCCTTGGTTCCAGAACTTTCTTTCGCTGCTAACCCATCGAGGTCGCAATGCACCTGTCGCAGTCGCAATGCACCTGTCGCAGTCGCAATGTACCTGCCGCGGTCGCAATGCGACTGTTATTAGCATCCTCCAGTTTTGTTTAACTCCATTCGCACTAAGCAGTATATATAGAGTGAAATAAGTTAAAAAAAAAAAAAATTAAATGATGAAACTAGCCGTTTAAGACCGTTGCATTTAAAAAAAAATTCTTTCTCAACAGCTCAATTTTGAAACAATTTGGCCGTGCTTCAACCTGCTTCAGAAAGATAAAGCAAAGGGCTATGGGCCAGAGCGGATCGAGGGCATTGGGTAGGACGGGTTGGTGCCATTGGCCAAAGTTTTCCAAAGAAAACAGGCCAAAGTTTTCCAAAGGTTATATACAACGCAATCCAATCTCCTCAATCATTATATGTTCAAAAATGTAGACTGCTGTTTTAACATAATAGTTTTTGTTATCATATTTAAAGCATTGTTTATTGTTTAGTTATCAAAATATGGACACGAAAGTGTTCATGGGTCAACCCAACCCATTTTAATCACGTAATAAACTGAATTTTTTAATATTGATTAAATGAATTTGGAACAGCTCTCGAATTAACGAAATTTTGGCCTGGAAAAATATATTATAAGCTTATCTATGAGGTTCTGGTAGGAAGTGTTATTGTACTCATAATTTTTTAATTGCTCTAGCAAAAAGTCCACCAGCTGTTATCAACGGCAATATGTCCTGTTGTCAACCGCAACACCACTGGAGAACAAGTAACATTAAGCTATGATTAAAGAGCAAGTAACTAATGGTTAGCCAGAAATTTAATAATGTGTTAATAATGATGAAGTTCTGATCGTTAAGATATGAAGTTAATATGGTTTCTAAGCTTAGTGCTAAACACAATTTTGATTACCCGATTTAACTGATGCAACTGATTAAAAATAAGTAATCACAGGGTTTGTTGAGGTTCGCTCATAATAACTTAGTTCCATACTATAGATTAGAGGTAGCAATTTCGCAGGGCCGTCTCATTGATTTCGTGGGCCCTGTGTGAGACATAAAAAGTGTCCTTAAACGTTAATTGATTTTAGGTTAACCCGAGTATCCGACCCACTTTGTGAACCGACTAATTCTAAGGCAACCACTTGATTCACAAGTTTTTTGGACTCATCAACGGCAAAGGTTTTAATACATATAAATGTATAATAATAACAAAAAACCATCAATGTTAATAACCTTTGTTCGCTGGTCGCTTTAATTTTTGTTTAAATATTAATAAACGTATATAATGATATATAGAATGTACAAAATTTTGGGCCCCTTAGACTTTTCGGGATCTGTGCCGCACACTTTGCACATGTCCTAAGACACCCCTACAATTTCGATACATTTACTTATCATTTGTTGGAGCTAATCGGTTTGTGTGTTCCACATCGGCTATGAGATGAAACATATGTATGTTTATAAGCTTAGGAGAACCTCCCTCTATCACCAATTGATTTTAGAGCAAAGAGGGACTCATGAGCTTATATGCATGACATGTTGGTGGACCTATATCGATCCTACAAATGGTATCAGAGCCTGGTTATAACCCAGATGTGTGGACGGTGCAAAATGGTAGCGGAGGTTCAAACCGAGATGACTATGGACGTGACCGAGGAGGAGGTCGGGTGTCCGGGGTGAGTCGAGATGGTATTGAATGCATTCGTAGGAGTAGCTTGGAATGAACCGATTAAGGGGGTGATTGTTGTAGCTAATCGGTTCATTGTGTCCCACATCGGAAAGTGAAAGAAACAAGTGTGCATAAATAAGCTTATGGGAACCTCTCTCTATCACCAATTGGTTTTAGCGTAATGTGAAACTCAGAACTTATATGTTGTACATGTTGGTGGATCTTAAATCGATCCAATAAATGGTATCAGAGCCAACCGATTAACGGAGTGATTGTTGGAGCTAATCGGTTAAGGTGTCCTAGATAGGAACTAGAAAGAAAAATATGTATGCATTTAAGGCACTTGGGAACCTCTCTCTATCACCAATTGGTTTTAGAGAAAAGATGGATTCATGAGCTTATATGCATGGTATGTTGGTGGACCTAAATCTATCCTACAAATGGTATCAGACCAGGTGGCACGGGTGTAATCATTGTGGCAATGGCGGTTCAAATCGGGGTGACTTTGGACTTGACCAGGGGAAGAGGTCGGCTGTCCGGGAAAAGTCGAGATGTAAATGAACGGGTCCGGGGTAAAACAGAGCCATGTTATATGATACGAGTGCATGAGCAAACCGATTAAGGGGGTGATTTTTGGAGCTAATCGGTTTGTGTGTCCCACATTGGGTATGAGATGAAACATATGTATGTATATAAGCTTAGGGGAACCTCCCTCTATCACCGAGCTTATATGCATGACATGTTGGTGAACCTAAATCGATCCTACAAATAATTGTTGGAGCTAATCGGTTTGTGTGTCCCATATCAGCTATGAGATGAAACATATGTATGTTTATAAGCCTAGGGGAACCTCCCTCTATCACCAATTGGTTTTAAAGAAATGTGGAACTCATGAGCTTATATGTTATACATGTGGGTGGACCTAAAAATGATCCATCACTTGGTATCAAGAGCTAGGTGCAGCTTCAACTAGATCGTGTTGTTCGTGAGAAGAAACTAAACCGGGGACAAGAAATTGGTATACCCGTGGCCAGGGTTTGTTTTCTTGGGTGGTGTGAAGAGTTTCTTGGAACAAAGTTAATCAAAAAGTTGAAGCTGTCTAAACAAATTGGCGTTGGTACAAGCTAAGAAAGGAAGCTCCATGTCATATCAAGTTCCAGTTTTGACCCCCAACAAACTATCAGGTATGGGCGGTCAAAGTAAAGGCGATTATGGATGCTTATGGAATATGGGAAGCGGTGGAACCAAAAACAGGTATGGAGCTGGATCCAAAGAAATCAAAGCAAGCACTTGCTTTCTTTTTTCAAGCAATACCCGAAGAGATAGTGTTGCAAATGGCGAGTTATACCGATCCATAACAAGTGTGGGACGGTCTGAAAACGCGTTACTTGGGGATGGATAGGGTGAGATCGGCTCGGGTTGCAACTTTGACCGGTTTAGCATCAAAATCAAGGACTCTTGGATATGAACTTAAAGATATGGACTTGGTGAAAAGATTGCTTGATTCTATGCCTATGTCGTTTCTCCAAATTGTGGCTCATATAGAGCAATGTTTCGAGTTGGATTCAATGTTGTTTGATGAAGCCGTTGGGAGATTGAAGGCATATGAAGAGCGTATAAGAGGAACCGAGAAAATGGAGGGCGTTCAAGGTGGTTTGTTGTTGGCTAGTGAGGAAAAAACACACAGGTGTAAACATTGTGTCAATGATAGTTCAAATCGGGATGACTTTGGACGTGGTCGGGGGAGAGGCCATGGGTCCGAAAAAAGTCGAGATGTTAATGAACGTGTCCGGGACAAAAGCCGCGTTAGATGTTTCAAGTGTGGTGAATTTGGCCATTTCAACAACGAGTGTCCTACATGGAAAAAGGAAGCAAACTTGATTGAGGAGGAACCAGCGTTGCTATGATAAACCGATTAAGGGGTAGTTTTTGGAGTAATCAGTTTATTTTATTTAATATATATGTTGCCGTGTTTTTATATTTTAAATTAGTAGTTGATCTAATTTTGATTTAGTATTTATTTGGTAGATCAAATCAATTAAGAATGTCTTTAGGAGCAAGAAATTATTGGCTATATATAAAGCCATATTAATGAGAATAAAACGTATCAAGTTGTGTGGTTAAGTTTTGGTTCTATATTTATCTTGTTTCATTCCATTCGTAAAACGCAGACAACTTGGTTCTTATTTCTCGTATTAGTCTTTATCTATTCATTATATATAATTTATAATTTATACTTGAGTCTTTAACTGACTGATCCAACACTTGTAGGATCGATTTAGGTCCACCAACATGTCCTGGATATAAGCTCAAGAGTTCCCTAGTACTCTAAAACCAATTGATTTTAGAGAAAAGAGGGACTCATGAGCTTATATGCATGACATGTTGGTGGACCTATATCGATCCTACAAATGGTATCAGAGCAGGTGGCACGGGTGTAATCATTGTGGCAACGGCGGTTCAAATCGGGGTGACTTTGGACGTGACCAGGGGAAGAGGTCGGCTGTCTGGGAAAAGTCGAGATGTAAATGAATCGGGTCCGGCGTAAAACAGAGCCACGTTATATGATACGAGTGCATGAGCAAACCGATTAAGGGGGTGATTGTTGGAGCTAATCGGTTTGTGTCGCCTGAGATGAAACATATGTAAGTTTATAAGCTTAGGGGAACTTTGTAGTGACCCGAACTTTTCCATGTTTATATATATATATTAAATGAAATTGTTATTTACATGATTAAGTGTTTCCAACATGTTAAGCAATCAAACTTGTTAAGACTTGATTAATTGAAATAGATTTCATATAGACAATTGACCACCCAAGTTGACCGGTGATTCACGAACGTTAAAACTTGTAAAAACTATACGATGACATATATATGGTTATATATAGTTAACATGATTTTATTATAAGTATGTATCTCATTAGGTATTTTAACAATGAGTTATATACATAAAAATGAGACTATTAATTTAAGAAACTCGAAAACTATATATATAACGATTATCATTATCACAACGTCTTACTAGGTACATATGAATCATATTAAGATATTGATACACTTGGTTAATTATGTTAAATGATAAGTAAATATATTATTAAGTGTATTAACAATGAAATACATATGTAAAAATAAGACTACTAACTTAATGATTTCGAAACGAGACATATATGTAACGATTATCGTTGTAATGGCATTTAACTATATATATATCATACTAAGATATATTATATATCATAATATCATGATAATATAACAATTTAACATCTCATTTGTTATAATAAACAATGGGTTAACAACATTCAACAAGATCGTTAACCTAAAGGTTTCAAAACAACATTTACATTTAACGACTAACGATGACTTAACGACTCAGTTAAAATGTATATACATGTAGTGTTTTAATATGTATTCATACACTTTTGAAAGACTTCAATACACTTATCAAAATACTTCTACTTAACAAAAATGCTTACAATTACATCCTCTTTAGTTTCATCAACAATTCTACTCGTATGCACCCGTATTCGTACTCGTACAATACACAGCTTTTAGATGTATGTACTATTGGTATATACACTCCAATGATCAGCTCTTAGCAGCCCATGTGAGTCACCTAACACATTTGGGAACCATCATTTGGCAACTAGCATGAAATATCTCATAAAATTACAAAAATATGAGTAATCATTCATGACTTATTTACATGAAAACAAAATTACATATCCTTTATATCTAATCCATACACCAACGACCAAAAACACCTACAAACACTTTCATTCTTCAATTTTCTTCATCTAATTGATCTCTCTCAAGTTCTATCTTCAATTTCTAAGTGTTCTTCATAAATTCCAAAAGTTCTAGTTTCATAAAATCAAGAATACTTCCAAGATTGCAAGTTTACTTCCAAGTTTTCTAAATCCATTCCAAGTAATCATCCAAGATCAAGAAACCTTTGTTACTTACAGTAGGTTATCTTTCTAATACAAGGTAATAATCATATTCAAACTTTAATTCAATTTCTATAACTATAACAATCTTATTTCGAGTGAAAATCTTACTTGAAATTGTTTTCGTGTCATGATTCTGCTTCAAGAACTTTCAAGTCATCCAAGGATCCTTTGAAGCTAGATCTATTTTTCTCATTTCCAGTAGGTTTATCCAAGGAACTTGAGGTAGTAATGATGTTCATAACATCATTCGATTCATACATATAAAGCTATCTTATTCGAAGGTTTAAACTTGTAATCACTAGAACATAGTTTAGTTAATTCTAAACTTGTTCGCAAATAAAAGTTAATCCTTCTAACTTGACTTTTAAAATCAACTAAACACATGTTCTATATCTATATGATATGCTAACTTAATGATTTAAAACCTGGAAACACGAAAAACACCGTAAAACCGGATTTACGCCGTCGTAGTAACACCGCGGGCTGTTTTGGGTTAGTTAATTAAAAACTATGATAAACTTTGATTTAAAAGTAGTTATTCTGGGAAAATGATTTTTATTATGAACATGAAACTATATCCAAAAATTATGGTTAAACTCAAAGTGGAAGTATGTTTTCTAAAATGGTCATCTAGACGTCGTTCTTTCGACTGAAACGACTACCTTTACAAAAACGACTTGTAACTTATTTTTCTGACTATAAACCTATATTTTTTCTATTTAGATTCATAAAATAGAGTTCAATATGAAACCATAGCAATTTGATTCACTCAAAACGGATTTAAAATGAAGAAGTTATGGGTAAAACAAGATTGGATAATTTTTCTCACTTTAGCTACGTGAAAATTGGTAACAAATCTATTCTAACCATAACTTAATCAACTTGTATTGTATATTATGTAATCTTGAGATACCATAGACACGTATACAATGTTTTGACCTATCATGTCGACACATCTATATATATTTCGGAACAACCATAGACACTCTATATGTGAATGTTGGAGCTATACAGGGTTGAGATTGATTCCAAAATATATATAGTTTGAGTTGTGATCAATATTGAGATACGTATACACTGGGTCGTGGATTGATTCAAGATAATATTTATCGATTTATTTCTGTACATCTAACTGTGGACAACTAGTTGTAGGTTACTAACGAGGACAGCTGACTTAATAAACTTAAAACATCAAAATATATTAAAAGTGTTGTAAATATACTTTGAACATACTTTGATATATATGTATATATTGTTATAGGTTCGTGAATCAACCAGTGGCCAAGTCTTACTTCCCGACGAAGTAAAAATCTGTGAAAGTAAGTTATAGTCCCACTTTTAAAATCTAATATTTTTGGGATGAGAATACATGCAGGTTTTATAAATGATTTACAAAATAGACACACGTACGTGAAACTACATTCTATGGTTGAATTATCGAAATCGAATATGCCCCTTTTTATTAAGTCTGGTAATCTAAGAATTAGGGAACAGACACCCTAATTGACGCGAATCCTAAAGAAAGATCTATTGGGCCTAACAAACCCCATCCAAAGTACCGGATGCTTTAGTACTTCGAAATTTATATCATATCCGAAAGGTGTCCCGGAATGATGGGGATATTCTTATATATGCATCTTGTTAATGTCGGTTACCAGGTGTTCACCATATGAATGATTTTTATCTCTATGTATGGGATGTGTATTGAAATATGAAATCTTGTGGTCTATTGTTACGATTTGATATATATAGGTTAAACCTATAACTCACCAACATTTTTGTTGACGTTTAAAGCATGTTTATTCTCAGGTGAATACTAAGAGCTTCCGCTATTGCATACTAAAATAAGGACATGATTTGGAGTCCATGTTTGTATGATATTGTGTAAAAACTGCATTCAAGAAACTGATTTTGATGTAACATATTTGTATTGTAAACCATTATGTAATGGTCGTGTGTAAACAGGATATTTTAGATTATCATTATTTGATAATCTACGTAAAGCTTTTTAAACCTTTATTTATGAAATAAAGGTTATGGTTTGTTTTAAAAATGAATGCAGTCTTTGAAAAACGTCTCATATAGAGGTCAAAACCTCGCAACGAAATCAATTAATATAGAACGTTTTTAATCAATAAGAACGGGACATTTCAAACTTCCCTCTATCACCAATTGGTTTTAGAGAAAAGAGTGACTCATGAGCTTATATGCATGACATGTTGGTGGACCTATATCGATCCTACATCATCTACATTATGTTTTATTTTAAAATTGGTCAAAAATATATAGATTAGAGCTTTAAGAGGTAGCAATTTTGATACTATAACCTGCTTTCTAAAAATATCATTAAAACTGATAGGCGTCAAGTATCTGGAAACTTGTAGGAACTATAACTACATGATTCCAGAATGAAATTTACAAAGAAGTAAATACAATGCTTTTATACATCTTGGATACATTTACCATAGAATGACTTAGTTTCTCCTCCGGTAACCAAGAGGCCTTACCGATGTATCTTTCGTCATCCCAAATCGCCGTTCGAAACAATCGTGATACCTTGCATATAGAAAGGTCCCCAAAAGGATTCCAATTACCAACCCACTTCCAAAGCTCAAGAATATGACAACCCAATCGATTATTTCATATGGGAGGAAAGACTCATGCTCATCACTTGTTTGTGAAGGTGTTGATGTTGTTGAACCTCGACAGTCGTTGGATAATGGTTGTCCACACAATAGAGGATTATCGACGTATGAGTTATTCTCAAATGTATCGAATTGTTTTCCAGTTGGTATGCGCCCTTCAAGATGGTTAAACGACACGTTGAACATGGCAAGAAAGCCAAGTTGTAACAATTCTTGAGGAATTTTTCCGGATAGCTCGTTATGCGAGAGATCCAAAGATTCGAGGTTCTTTAGGTTTCCCAATGATGGTAATACATAACCGGTAAGATGGTTGTTGGAAAGATTAAGGGATTCAAGGCCTTGAATAGAAGCGAGTGATTGTGGGATCTTACCTTCAAAACTGTTACAAGAGAGGTCAATCGCAGTAAATATCTTTAAAATCGTCTGGTAATCTGTTTTGACACCTTTGTTTATTATTGACATAGAGTATGAAGTATACGTAAAATATGATCCGGATGAAAGCTCGAATGTCATAGTAGATGAATTTCCAGCATATAATGACTTCATTGCCGTCCATATCTTGAAGTACTTGTCGGGAAGATGACCACTAAATCCATTATTGGATAGGTCCAAGATACGTAACTTTGGAAACTCTGAGCTAGAAGTTGACGGTGCCAAAATCGCACTGCTGAATCTGTTGGACCTTAAGATAAGAACTTGTAGCTGTGTAAGAGTTCCTAACCAAAATGGGAAAGCCCCATCAAAAGAGTTGTCTCTGATGCTCAGAACCTCCAAGTTAGTACAAGTAGCTATTGATTTTGGTAACGGACCTGTAAATCGATTTTCACTAAAATCAATCATCATCAAGGGGCTTTCACGTGTAAAGGTATCAAGTATGATTCCATGAAACTTGTTTCGTTTAAGATTCAAGTACATCAGTGACCTTAAGTTTCCTAAACATGTAGGAAGGGTTCCAGTCAAGCTGTTAGAAGACAAATCTAGAAATCCAAGGGATTCTACTTGACATATCAATGGTGGAATCTCTCCTATCAACTTATTGTATGAAAGATCTATAAATATCATTGTCTTCTTGTTGTTGTTTAAAATCCAAGAAGGTATGACACCACCAATTTTGTTGTTTGTAAGATACAAGGCTATCATTTTCATTTGAAAACGGAGGAAGGCAGTTAATTCCTTCAACTCGCATGATGAAAGTCCCAATTCAGACAATTGAGGTAGGGTGCCATTGGTGTAGTTCTCAGAGGTGACTAGTGATATTCCTTCCAAATACAAACGTTCAAGTGTGTTAAGACTTAAGAACTTGTCTAGGTCAACCTTTCCATTAAAGTTGTTACCCTTTAAGTCAATTACTTTTAGGCTTTTGAAGTTGGAAAAAGCACTTGGAATGGGACCGTGCAATTGATTATGATGAAGAGTTACAATTGTTAGTTGGGTGAGGTTCATAAATGAAGATGGAATACAGCCAAAAATAAAATTTTCTGCCACTGAGACAACACTAAGTTTGGTTAAGTTTGCCAGAGACGGTAAGATTTCTTGGTGTATGTTCATGCCATCTAGATACAGCTCTTCAAGGCTTGTCAGTTTGCCAATCCAATTGTAATCCCGTCCCTTCTCGAAATTGTTGTAACTAAGTTCTAAAATCTTGAGTTTCGGCATACTTATTAATAAAGGAATCGTGCCTGTGAAATTGTTTTTTCGAAGACCCAAGAAACTGAGTTGTGTCAAGTTAGAGAGTGAAGGTGGAATATTCCCCGAGAAGAAGGAATCAACAAGTACGAAGAATACCAAGTGATTTAGGTTGCCAATGGATTCTGGTAATATTCCAGAAAAAAAACCTGTTTTATATAGGTTCAGATGCTCGAGTAACGTGTTATTACAAAACCGGAGCAAGAAACCGGTTAGATCGGGATTCAGTCGCAAGTTAATATATTTCAGCTTCGGTAAGTTAAGTATTGCTGCCGGAAATTTTCATCGGATTCCGTAAATTTAATTTAATTCCAATCCATTGGATTCCGTAAACCAAACGGGGCCTAAAATTGATTCCTATAGCTATATGCCTTGTTTTTAATAATAAAATAATTTAAATATTACAGTTTCACTATATAATAATAATAAATACAATTATATTAAACCGTAATCCACACACAACACAAACATCCTTTCTTTTCTCTTTTCAACAAAAAAATGGATGAAGTTGGTGACAAAATCACTATCATGTTGTCACAACGTTCACCACCAGAGGAGGGTGCCAAACAACTGTCAAATACTAATAGTCAACAAGTTCTGGTTCGGCCGCGCGTTGCGGCGGCTTTTTTTAGGTTATACCAATTTTAAACATAAGTAGTTAGTAATAGTTGGGGGTTTGGTGTCATCCCAGATGCAAACTCTCATTGGGCGCCGATAACAGCACAGCAGCAAAGCACAGCGCATACAGTTGAGCTTTTAAGTGTGTATCCTCAGGTTTCGCAGATATCCGTGCCACAGGTTTCGCTTCCTTTACAACCACCTGTGTACTCTGCGTCTTCAATTTATCCCTCTTTTCCAACGCAGCAGCCTTGGTTATATCCGCAGACGCAGGGTCAACCTTGGCAAAATGTTCAAGGGCAGGCAAATCTTGCAAGTCAATTCATGCAGGCCGCACCTCCTGATATGGTTCACTTATTTTCACAACCTGACTTTGTTCAGGACATGATGAAGCGTTTCTTTGCAAACTTGAAAGGGGATCCTGTTAAACCACCCTTCGAGCTACCGACTACCTTTGACAAGTTTCCTCCGCATATATCCGCATACCCGTTTCCATCAGCACCAAAGATACCTAGCACGTTGGGTACTTACAATGGTCTGACCGATCCAGATGATTTTTTACAGCGTTTCGAAGGTGCAATGCGCACTCAAGGCTGGGTGGATCCGGTTGCGTGTCAGATATTTCCTATGACACTACAGGGTATTGCTCGTGAGTGGTTTAATAAGTTTCCGTCGGGTAGTATTGTAGTGACCCGAACTTTTCCATGTTTATATATATTAATTGAGATTGATATTTACATGATTAAATGTTTCCAACATGTTAAGCAATCAAACTTGTTAAGACTTGATTAATTGAAATATGTTTCATATAGACAATTGACCACCCAAGTTGACCGGCGATTCACGAACGTTAAAACTTGTAAAAACGACATGACGATATATATATGGATATACATATGGTTAACATGAGATTATGATAAGTAAGTATCTCCATAAGTATATTAACAATGAGTTATATACGTATAAACAAGACTACTAACTTAAGGATTTCGAAACGAGACATATATGTAACGATATTTAAATGTATATATATCATATTAAGATATATTAATATATCATAATATCATGATAATATAATAATTTAACATCTCATTAGATATAATAAACAATGGGTTAACAACATTAATTGAGATCGTTAACTTAAAGGTTTCAAAACAACACTTACATGTAACGACTAACGATGACTTAACGACTCAGTTAAAATGTATATACATGTAGTGTATTTAGATGTATTAAAATACTTTTGGAAGACTTCAAGATATATATCAAAACACTCATACTTAACGAAAATGGTTACAGTTACTTTTCCATTCTTTTCTTTCATCAAGAATTCTAGTCGTATTCTTACCCGTATTATACACAGCTTCAAAACGTACTTACTATGAGTATATACCAATAGGAACTAGCATGGGATTCCACTCTTGATTATGTCATGTATGACTAATCAATTTTAACTTCTACCATGAGCTAGTCAACTAACTAGAACTCCTTTTAACCCCACTCACCACTCACCAATTACCACTCATCATTCACTCCATTTCACTTCCAATTCTCTTTCTAATTCTCTCTCAACACACACACACTATTATGAACGTATTTTTCCAGTAGTTAATCATCATCTTCATCAAAAATCACTTCAAGAATCAAGCTATAATCATCATAGGAAGAACACTTCAAGAACACTTCAAAAATCCCTTCAAGTTTACTAATTTACTTCCAAGCTTTCTAATCCATTCCAAGTAATCATCTAAGATCAAGAAACCTTTGTTATATACAGTAGGTTATCTTTCTTATTCAAGGTAATATTCATATTCAAACTTTGATTCAATTTCTATAACTATAAACTATCTTAATTCGAGTAAAAAATCTTACTTGAACTTGTTTTTGTGTCATGATCCTACTTCAAGAACTTTCAAGCCATCCAAGATCCTTTGAAGCTATATCATTTCTTGTCACTTCCAGTAGGTTTACCTACTAAACTTGAGGTAGTAATGATGTTCATAACATCATTCGATTCATATATATAAAACTATCTTATTCGAAGGTTTAAACTCGTAATCACTAGAACATAGTTTAGTTAATTCTAAACTTGTTCGCAAACAAAAGTTAATCCTTCTAACTTGACTTTTAAAATTAACTACACACATGTTCTATATCTATATGATATGATAACTTAATGATTTAAAACCTGGAAACACGAAAAACACCGTAAAACCGGATTTACGCCGTCGTAGTAACACCGCGGGCTGTTTTGGGTTAGTTAATTAAAAACTATGATAAACTTTGATTTAAAAGTTGTTATTCTGAGAAAATGATTTTTATTATGAACATGAAACTATATCCAAAAATTATGGTTAAACTCAAAGTGGAAGTATGTTTTCTAAAATGGTCATCTAGACGTCGTTCTTTCGACTGAAATGACTACCTTTACAAAAACGACTTGTAACTTATTTTTCCGACTATAAACCTATACTTTTCTGTTTAGATTCATAAAATAGAGTTCAATATGAAACCATAGCAATTTGATTCACTCAAAATGGATTTAAAATGAAGAAGTTATGGGTAAAACAAGATTGGATAATTTTTCTCATTTTAGCTACGTGAAAATTGGTAACAAATCTATTCCAACCATAACTTAATCAACTTGTATTGTATATTATATAATCTTGAGATACCATAGACACGTATACAATGTTTCGACCTATCATGTCGACACATCTATATATATTTCGAAACAACCATAGACACTCTATATGTGAATGTTGGAGTTAGCTATACAGGGTTGAGGTTGATTCCAAAATATATATAGTTTGAGTTGTGATCAATACTGAGATACGTATACACTGGGTCATGGATTGATTCAAGATAATATTTATCGATTTATTTCTGTACATCTAACTGTGGACAACTAGTATTAGGTTACTAACGAGGACAGCTGACTTAATAAACTTAAAACATCAAAATATATTAAAAGTGTTGTAAATATATTTTAAACATACTTTGATATATATGTATATATTGTTATAGGTTCGTGAATCAACCAGTGGCCAAGTCTTACTTCCAGACGAAGTAAAAATCTGTGAAAGTGAGTTATAGTCCCACTTTTAAAATCTAATACTTTTGGGATGAGAATACATGCAGGTTTTATAAATGATTTACAAAATATACACAAGTACGTGAAACTACATTCTATGGTTGAATTATCGAAATCGAATATGCCCCTTTTTATTAAGTCTGGTAATCTAAGAATTAGGGAACAGACACCCTAATTGACGCGAATCCTAAAGATAGATCTATTGGGCCTAACAAACCCCATCCAAAGTACCGGATGCTTTAGTACTTCGAAATTTATATCATATCCGAAGGATGTCCCGGAATGATGGGGATATTCTTATATATATGCATCTTGTTAATGTCGGTTACCAGGTGTTCACCATATGAATGATTTTTATCTCTATGTATGGGATGTGTATTGAAATATGAAATCTTGTGGTCTATTGTTACGATTTGATATATATAGGTTAAACCTATAACTCACCAACATTTTTGTTGACGTTTAAAGCATGTTTATTCTCAGGTGAATACTAAGAGCTTCTGCTGTTGCATACTAAAATAAGGACAAGATTTGGAGTCCATGTTTGTATGATATTGTGTAAAAACTGCATTCAAGAAACTGATTTCGATGTAACATATTTGTATTGTAAACCATTATGTAATGGTCGTGTGTAAACAGGATATTTTAGATTATCATTATTTGATAATCTACGTAAAGCTTTTTAAACCTTTATTTATGAAATAAAGGTTATGGTTTGTTTTAAAAATGAATGCAGTCTTTGAAAAACGTCTCATATAGAGGTCAAAACCTCGCAACGAAATCAATTAATATGGAACGTTTTTAATCAATAAGAACGGGACATTTCAGTTGGTATCCGAGCGTTGGTCTTAGAGAACCAGAAAATTTGCATTAGTGTGTCTTATCGAGTTTGTTAGGATGCATTAGGGAGTCTGGACTTCGACCGTGTTTTCTTTAAAAATGATTGCTTAACATTTTTGTTGGAAACTATATATTTTTAACATATAAATATTATGTGATATATTAATCTCTTAACGTGTTTGATATTATGTGATAGATGTCTACCTCTAGAACAAGTCCCATTGACTCACCTAATAATAATGAAGAGTCAAATGTAAATTGGAATGATTCGTGGACTGATTCACAAGTTCCCGAAGAGGAACCGGAAGAAGAGTCGGAACCGGAAGAAGAATCGGAACCGGAAGAAGAATCGGAACCGGAAGAAGAAATAGAACCGGTGGGGGAAATAATAAAACGGTTAAGTAAAAGAGAATCCTCAACCAACCGACCAAGGTTAATTATGGTCAATGGTGTTTCCGCCAAGGAAGCAAAATATTGGGAGGATTACCAATTCTCCGATGAATCGGATTCCGACGAGAATTCCGATGATGTTATAGAAATTACCCCAACTGAATTTAAAAAGGCAAAAGAAAATAATAAGGGAAAGGGCATAAAAATAGAGAAATCTAATTCCAACCCCGATGAACTTTATATGTATCGTCAACCCCCGAAGTCCTTAAGTTGTAACAATGACCCGGGAACCTCTAAACCACCAGGTTTTTCTAAACCAATGTGGACAACGACGGCTCGTATTAGGGGAACATCATATATCCCTAGAAACTTGGCAAAACGAACCAAAACCGAACAAGAAGAAATGAGCGAGTCGGAATAAGATAGTTGTATTCGTGTGGTGTAATATATGTAATATAGTGTGCTTATGCTTTATGATATATGTAAAAATTGCTTGTATTAATAAGTATTTTTTTATGAATCTAACTCTTGTCTATTTTACAGTATAAAAACACAAAATGGATAGACAACCCAATATTTTAAGAGACCTACCCGGAGACATGATTGATGAAATCTTGTCTAGAGTCGGTCAGAATTCCTCGGCACAACTATTTAAGGCGAGATCAGTTTGTAAGACATTCGAAGAACGTTCCAAGAATGCCTTGGTTTATAAAAGGCTTTCGTTCGAAAGATGGGGGATATCACATTGGGAAATCCATAAGTTACGATGTGTTTACTTTGACGCATATATTGCGGGGAACCCAAATGCTATTTTACGCAACGGGTTAAGAAATTATTTTGACTCAGTATATCCGAATATAGGACTTCGTGATTTAGAAAAAGCGGCTAACATGCAACATAAAGAAGCATGTTATGCTTACGGGTTAGTAATGTTCGCTTCTCACCAAAGTGAGAACAAGAACATCAGGCTACAACTATTAAACAAAACGTTCCCACAAGTGACGGAGTCGGTAATTGGGGTAAGAAATGAGGTTTTTAGGTTATTACGAGACTGTTGGTCATTACGTAACCCTCGTCCCTTTGACGACGTTACAACACGCTGTCTTATCAACGGCCATAACGGTTATGTTCCACAAGACCAAGGATGGGAAGTAGTCCTAGTAAAACCAGAATGCATGACTTGTTTCTGGACGTATGAATTACGTGTCTTTATTGCCTTTGCTGAACTACTTGTGTACTAGCTAGAATTATCTTCACAACTATCTTGTATCAAAGTTATTGTGTGCTATATTTCATGCTTTATGTAAAATAAGCGGTATTGTAAGTTTGTAAAATATTGTATAAAAGTTTGAACGCGAAATATTATTACAATCAGTTTTTCATATAGAATTGTAGTAGTTGAATTGTATATTAGCTACTAAGTATGAACTTAACGGGTAGGTACTACCCGAATTTAAACTTATAAAACGCTAATATGAAGAAAAAGCTTTTATAAATGAGTTCATATTATGCTACAAAATACTATTAACTACTCTTAATATTCTGTATGATTAACTTGTTCCATTTGACTATTTTGAAGGAAATGGCACCGACTACTCGACACACCGTGAATATGAATGAAGAGGAATTCCGTACTTTTCTAGCTTCAAACATAGCCGCAGTACAGGCTGCACTACATACCAACAATAACCTTGGATCTGGCAGTACAGGAAATCGTGTAGGATGCACCTACAAAGAATTCACTGCCTGCAAACCTTTGGAATTTGATGGAACCGAAGGACCGATCGGATTGAAACGGTGGACCGATAAGGTCGAATCGGTGTTTGCCATAAGTAAGTGTACTGAAAAGGACAAAGTGAAGTACGCTACGCATACCTTCACAGGTTCTGCGTTAACATGGTGGAATACATATCTAGAGCAAGTGGGACAAGATGATGCGTACGCACTACCGTGGTCAGCATTCAAGCACTTGATGAACGAGAAGTACCGTCCCAGAACCGAGGTCAATAAGCTCAAGACAGAACTTAGAGGGTTACGAACCCAAGGATTTGATATTACCACGTACGAAAGACGATTCACAGAATTGTTCCTATTGTGTCCGGGAGCATTCGAAGATGAGGAAGAGAAGATCGACGCGTTTGTGAAAGGATTACCGGAAAGAATCCAAGAAGATATAAGTTCACACGAGCCCGCCTCCATACAACAGGCATGTAGAATGGCTCACAAACTAGTGAACCAGATTGAAGAAAGAATTAAAGAACAGACTGCTGAAGAGGCCAATGTGAAGCAAGTCAAAAGAAAGTGGGAGGAAAACGGTGATAAGAATCACCAATACAACAACAACAGCAATTACAACAATAATCGCAACAATTATCCCAACAATCGCAACACCAATCGCAACTACAACAAACGGCCCAACAACAACAACAACAACTACAATAATCATCCCAACAACAATAATAACCGCAACAACAACAACAATCAGAAGCAGCTATGCCAAAGGTGTGAAAAGTATCACTCGGGGTTCTGCACCAAATTTTGCAACAAGTGTAAAAGAAATGGTCATAGCGCGGCGAAGTGTGAGGTCTACGGACCAGGGGTTAATAGAACGAAAGGAACAAATGGTGTCGGAATGAGTAATGGCGGAGCAAGTAGTGTCAGAGCAAGTTATGCCAATGTAGTTTGTTATAAATGTGGAAAACCGGGCCACATTATTAGAAATTGCCCGAACCAGGAGAACACGAATGGAAAATGCCGCGGAAGAGTTTTCAATATTAATGCGGCAGAGGCACAGGAAGACCCGGAGCTTGTTACGGGTACGTTTCTTATTGACAATAAATCTGCTTACGTTTTATTTGATTCGGGTGCAGATAGAAGCTATATGAGTAGAGATTTTTGTGCTAAATTAAGTTGTCCATTGACGCCTTTGGATAGTAAATTTTTACTCGAATTAGCAAATGGTAAATTAATTTCAGCAGATAATATATGTCGGAATCGAGAAATTAAACTGGTTAGCGAAACATTTAAGATTGATTTGATACCAGTAGAGTTAGGGAGTTTTGATGTGATAATCGGTATGGACTGGTTGAAAGAAGTGAAAGCAGAGATCGTTTGTTACAAAAATGCAATTCGCATTATACGAGAAAAAGGAAAACCCTTAATGGTGTATGGAGAAAAGGGCAACACGAAGCTACATATTATTAGTAATTTGAAGGCACAAAAACTAATAAGAAAAGGTTGCTATGCTGTTCTAGCACACGTCGAGAAAGTACAAACTGAAGAAAAGAGCATCAATGGTGTTCCCATTGCAAAAGAATTTCCCGATGTATTTCCGAAAGAATTACCGGGATTACCCCCACAGCGATCCGTTGAATTTCAAATAGATCTTGTACCAGGAGTTGCACCAATAGCTCGTGCTCCTTACAGACTCGCACCCAGCGAGATGAAAGAACTGCAAAGCCAATTACAAGAACTTTTAGAGCGTGGTTTCATTCGACCAAGCACATCACCGTGGGGAGCTCCTGTTTTGTTTGTCAAGAAGAAAGATGGTACATTCAGGTTGTGTATTGACTACCGAGAGTTGATCAAACTTACCATCAAGAACCGCTACCCACTACCGAGAATCGTCGACTTATTTGATCAACTACAAGGCTCGTCTGTTTATTCAAAGATTGACTTACATTCCGGGTATCATCAAATGCGGGTGAAAGAAGATGATATTCCAAAGACTGCTTTCAGAACACGTTATGGTCATTACGAGTTTATGGTCATGCCGTTTGGTTTAACTAATGCACCAGCTGTGTTCATGGACCTTATGAACCGAGTGTGTGGACCATACCTTGACAAGTTTGTCATTGTTTTCATTGATGACATACTTATTTACTCAAAGAATGACCAAGATCACGGTGAACATTTGAGAAAGATGTTAGAAGTATTGAGGAAGGAAGAATTGTACGCTAAGTTTTCAAAGTGTGCATTTTGGTTGGAAGAAGTTCAATTCCTCGGTCACATAGTGAACAAAGAAGGTATTAAGGTGGATCCGGCAAAGATAGAAACTGTTGAAAAGTGGGAAACCCCGAAAACTCCGAAACACATACGCCAGTTTTTAGGACTAGCTGGTTACTACAGAAGATTCATCCAAGACTTTTCCAGAATAGCAAAACCCTTGACTGCATTAACGCATAAAGGGAAGAAATTTGAATGGAATGATGAACAAGAGAAAGCGTTTCAGTTATTGAAGAAAAAGCTAACTACGACACCTATATTGTCATTGCCTGAAGGGAATGATGATTTTGTGATTTATTGTGACGCATCAAAGCAAGGTCTCGGTTGTGTATTAATGTAACGAACGAAGGGGATTGCTTATGCGTCTAGACAATTGAAGATTCACGAACAAAATTATACGATGCATGATTTGGAATTAGGCGCGGTTGTTTTTGCATTAAAGACTTGGAGGCACTACTTATATGGGGTCAAAAGTATTATATATACCGACCACAAAAGTCTTTAACACATATTTAATCAGAAACAACTGAATATGAGGCAGCGTAGGTGGATTGAATTATTGAATGATTACGACTTTGAGATTCGTTACCACCCGGGGAAGGCAAATGTGGTAGCCGATGCCTTGAGCAGGAAGGACAGAGAACCCATTCGAGTAAAATCTATGAATATAATGATTCATAATAACCTTACTACTCAAATAAAGGAGGCGCAACAAGGAGTTTTAAAAGAGGGAAATTTAAAGGATGAAATACCCAAAGGATCGGAGAAACATCTTAATATTCGGGAAGACGGAACCCGGTATAGGGCTGAAAGGATTTGGGTACCAAAATTTGGAGATGTGAGAGAAATGGTACTTAGAGAAGCTCATAAAACCAGATACTCAATACATCCTGGAACGGGGAAGATGTACAAGGATCTCAGGAAATATTTTTGGTGGCCGGGTATGAAAGCTGATGTTGCTAAATACGTAGGAGAATGTTTGACGTGTTCTAAGGTCAAAGCTGAGCATCAGAAACCATCAGGTCTACTTCAACAACCCGAAATCCCAGAATGGAAATGAGAAAACATTACCATGGATTTCGTCACTAAATTGCCAAGGACTGCAAGTGGTTTTGATACTATTTGGGTAATAGTTGATCGTCTCACCAAATCAGCACATTTCCTGCCAATAAGAGAAGATGACAAGATGGAGAAGTTAGCACGACTATATTTGAAGGAAGTCATCTCCAGACATGGAATACCAATCTCTATTATCTCGTATAGGGATGGCAGATTTATTTCCAGATTCTGGCAGACATTACAGCAAGCATTAGGAACTCGTCTAGACATGAGTACTACCTATCATCCACAAACTGATGGGCAGAGCGAAAGGACGATACAAACGCTTGAAGACATGCTACGAGTATGTGTTATTGATTTCGAAAACAGTTGGGATCGACATCTACCGTTAGCAGAATTTTCCTACAACAACAGCTACCATTCAAGCATTGAGATGGCGCCGTTTGAAGCACTTTATGGTAGAAAGTACAGGTCTTCAATTTGTTGGAGTGAAGTGGGGGATAGACAGATTACGGGTCCAGAGATTATACAAGAAACTACCGAGAAGATCATCCAAATTCAACAACGGTTGAAAACCGCCCAAAGTCGACAAAAGAGCTACGCTGACATTAAAAGAAAAGATATAGAATTTGAAATTGGAGAGATGGTCATGCTTAAAGTTGCACCTTGGAAAGGCGTTGTTCGATTTGGTAAACGAGAGAAATTAAATCCAAGGTATATTGGACCATTCAAGATTATTGATCGTGTCGGACCAGTAGCTTACCGACTTGAGTTACCTCAACAACTCGCGGCTGTACATAACACTTTCCACGTCTCGAATTTGAAGAAATGTTTTGCTAAAGAATATCTCACTATTCCGTTAGATGAAATCCAAATCAACGAAAAACTCCAATTCATCGAAGAACCCGTCGAAATAATGGATCGTGAGGTTAAAAGACTTAAGCAAAACAAGATACCAATTGTTAAGGTTCGATGGAATGCTCGTAGAGGAACCGAGTTCACCTGGGAGCATGAAGATCAGATGAAGAAGAAATACCCGCATCTATTTCCAGAAGATTCGTCAACACCTTCAACAGCTTAAAATTTCGGGACGAAATTTATTTAACGGGTAGGTACTGTAGTGACCCGAACTTTTCCATGTTTATATATATTAATTGAGATTGATATTTACATTATTAAATGTTTCCAACATGTTAAGCAATCAAACTTGTTAAGACTTGATTAATTGAAATATGTTTCATATAGACAATTGACCACCCAAGTTGACCGGCGATTCACGAACGTTAAAACTTGTAAAAACGACATGACGATATATATATATATGGATTTACATATGGTTAACATGAGATTATGATAAGTAAGTATCTCCATAAGTATATTAACAATGAGTTATATACGTATAAACAAGACTACTAACTTAAGGATTTCGAAACGAGACATATATGTAACGATTATCGTTGTAACGACATTTAAATGTATATATATCATATTAAGATATATTAATATACCATAATATCATGATAATATAATAATTTAACATCTCATTAGATATAATAAACAATGGGTTAACAACATTAATTGAGATCGTTAAGTTAAAGGTTTCAAAACAACACTTACATGTAACGACTAACGATGACTTAACGACTCAGTTAAAATGTATATACATGTAGTGTATTTACATGTATTAAAATACTTTTGGAAGACTTCAAGACATATATCAAAACACTCATACTTAACGAAAATGGTTACAGTTACTTTTCCATTCTTTTCTTTCATCAAGAATTCTAGTCGTATTCTTACCCGTATTATACACAGCTTCAAAACGTACTTACTATGAGTATATACCAATAGGAACTAGCATGGGATTCCACTCTTGATTATGTCATGTATGACTAATCAATTTTAACTTCTACCATGAGCTATTCAACTAACTAGAACTCCTTTTAACCCCACTCACCACTCACCAATTACCACTCATCATTCACTCCATTTCACTTCCAATTCTCTTTCTAATTCTCTCTCAACACACACACACACACTATTATGAACGTATTTTTCCAGTAGTTAATCATCATCTTCATCAAAAATCACTTCAAGAATCAAGCTATAATCATCATAGGAAGAACACTTCAAGAACACTTCAAAAATCCCTTCAAGTTTACTAATTTACTTCCAAGCTTTCTAATCCATTCCAAGTAATCATCTAAGATCAAGAAACCTTTGTTATATACAGTAGGTTATCTTTCTTATTCAAGGTAATATTCATATTCAAACTTTGATTCAATTTCTATAACTATAAACTATCTTAATTCGAGTAAAAAATCTTACTTGAACTTGTTTTTGTGTCATGATCCTACTTCAAGAACTTTCAAGCCATCCAAGATCCTTTGAAGCTAGATCATTTCTTGTCACTTCCAGTAGGTTTACCTACTAAACTTGAGGTAGTAATGATGTTCATAACATCATTCGATTCATATATATAAAACTATCTTATTCGAAGGTTTAAACTCGTAATCACTAGAACATAGTTTAGTTAATTCTAAACTTGTTCGCAAACAAAAGTTAATCTGAAAGGATCCGTTCATATACATTATAAACGATTCACAACAGTTGATTACATCGCGAGGTATTTGACCTCTATATGATACGTTTTACAAACATTGCATTCGTTTTTAAAAGACAAACTTTCTTTACATCAAAAATTGACGGCATGCATACCATTTCATATTACATCCAACTATAATTGACTTAATATTAATCTTGAAGAACTCAACGACTCGAATGCAACGTCTTTCAAAGTATGTCATGAATGACTCCAAGTAATATCCTTAAAATGAGCTAATGCACAGCGGAAGATTTCTTTAATACCTGAGAATAAACATGCTTTAAAGTGTCAACCAAAAGGTTGGTGAGTTCATTAGTTTATCATAATCAATCATTTCCGTAATAGTAATAGACCACAAGATTTCAGTTTCTATAAATATCCGTACACTCGCAAGTGTATAAAAGTATTCTATAAGTTGTAGGCACCCGGTAACAAGCCTTAACGTTCATGTTTTACCCTCTGAAGTACACCAGATCAGGTGTGTTTAAAATAACCTCGAAGTACTAAAGCATCCCATAGTCAGGATGGGGTTTGTCAGGCCCAATAGATCTATCTTTAGGATTCGCGCCTACCGTACATAGACAAGTAATTTAATGTTACCAAGCTAAGGGTATATTTCTGGTTTAAACCCACATAGAATTAGTTTTAGTACTTGTGCCTATTTCGTAAAACATTTATAAAACAGCGCATGTATTCTCAGCCCAAAAATATATATTGCAAAAGCAATTAAAAAGGGAGCAAATGAAACTCACAATACTGTATTTCGTAGCAATTATGTATATGACTGCACTGAACAAGTGCAGGATTTGTCTCGGATTCACGAACCTATATTAAGTATATATATTTATATCTTGGTCAATATCTGTGTAACAATTTAGGTCAAGTCGTAGTGTATCACAATCCTAATGCTCGAGACCGACATGCAAAAGTCAACAAAAGTCAACTTGACCCAAAATGACTTCCAAAATCTATACATGTTTATTATATAACTTATATATAGTAGTTTTATATATTTAAATATATTTATCAGATCTTATTATACTAAATAATACAAGTCATTTATTAATAAATAAAAATTTATATTAAAATTCATATATGATAAAAATATACTTTTATATATCTCAAGTAATAAAATTTATAAAATTCACTTAATATCATAAAAATATAGTGGTATGTATTATTAATGTAATTACATTACGTGTGGTAAAAATATCTTTGTACGCATATTTATTTGATAAAATAATATTGATAATAATGATAATGATAAAAATAATAAAATGATAGTTTCAATAAAAATATTAATTTTTAGTAATAAAGATAATTTTAGCAATAACATCAACTGATAACAGTTATAATAATCGTTTTAATAATAATATTAAAATTAATGATAATTCAGTTGACCATATCTTTTAATCCGTTCATCGAAACCACACGATTTCTAAATTAAAAGTTATTAATTTTTTCTTCAGCTTTTCAACGACATGCATATCATATAACTTATCTCAGTAGCATATGTATCAAATTCGTGATTTATCATAAACTATTTAACGACGAAACTAAGCATACAAACATGCATAATCATATATACTCGAGCACTAGTCAGGGATACACTATTAATATATAAAAGATAAGATATAAATGCTCACGTATCAATATTGTGATTCAATATTGCAGGAAAGTACGTAGACGCAACGAAAATGATAAACGTTAGGTTGACCTCACGAGCAATACCCTCGATCAATACCCATAACCTTCATAGCTATAACTCATAATTTCCTTAGCTCTATCCCATTTGAAAACTTATTTTGAAATCGTCTGAATATAACTCCGTCGTAGTATTTTATGTATACTAATAATATCTTGAAATAATACTAAGTAAATATATATATATATATATATATATATATATATATATATGTAATTCGATTGAGAGAGTTTAGAGAAATATATTTTCAAGTTTCTATGAAATAATGAAACCTATTGAATTCTATTTATAATAGATTTTTGAATTATTAAAGTGAATTATTAAAGTGAATTATTAAAGTGAATTATTAAAGTATGAATTATTGAAGTGAATTATTAAAGTATGAATTATTAAAGTGAATTATTAAAGTATGAATTATTAAAGTGAATTATTAAAGTATGAATTATTAAAGTTAAAGTAAAGTAAAAGTAAAGTAAAGGTAAAGTTAAAGTATAGTAAAAGTATAAACTATGTACATATAATACGCGTATAAAAAAATATATATAATATTAATTTAAATCATTTTATATATTTAATAAAATAAAATATAAATATCGTTATCTTTATCATACTGGTTAAGTATTGAGTTGTCAAAAAGAATAGATTTCTTAAATCGCAGTGGACCTCATAACATAGGCCCGTAATCATATCATAATGTATCTGATAATTCAATTATTTGATATTATCTCTTAATTCTGTCGATAAATATATCGATACAAATATGTTCATGTAAAGTATCATTTATCTAATACTTTGTTAATGTTTTCAGTTAATATTATATATTATATATACATATCTATATACACATAATTGTTCGTGAATCGTCGAACACGGTCAAAGGGTAATTGATTACGTGAATGTAGTTCCAAACTTTTTGAGATTCAACATTACAAATTCGGCTTATCGTGTCGGAAACATATAAAGGTTAAGTTTAAATTTGGTCGGAAATTTCTGGGTCGTCACAGTACCTACCCGTTAAAGAAATTTCGTCCCGAAATTTGATCGAGGTCGTCATAGCTAACTATAAAAATGTTTTCATGACGAATATGAGTTGATAAATAGAGTTTTATCATCATTGAGTAATATAGATAAAACAATTTGATTACGCGAAGAGTATAAGTGAAGCTATCGCGAGAGAGTGAAATGAGTAAACGTATATTCGTTTTAACCGATGACGTAGTTATGATTGATTTTCGGAATTCATGGGATTTAAAGAAAATCTTTGCAATAAGATTTGGTTCTTCGACGATTAAGGAAATCAGGATCTTCTTGGATTAAATGCGATAATCTGTCTCGATTTCTCTGTCTGATATTTTACTATAATTCCACCCCCTTCGTTTCTTTATTTCCACAGCTCACACCTTCTAGTCTTTCTCCCCAATTCATACTTTAAAGCATTCGTTAATATGCTTCATCCAGTATTGATTATTGATATACTCTTGACTTTCATATCTGTCATTCTTCTTTTTCATCTACCACCGGAGGAAGTTATTTTCTTCTACCATTACATTGGGGTTATTGTGTTTTTATTCTCCTGTGTCTTTATATTGCTATACGCATTGATATACACGGTTTGTAATTTCGAGATTGTTATCAGGCTTTATATTCTCCATTATATTTCGGAGCTTCATGCTTTCGTTTTCTCTTCCCGACCTTAAGTCAAGCGGATAATGGTCCAGAATTCATAGATATGAATTTTTGGATGAACATAGTTAATGTTCCAAGAAGAAAATCTTAATGGTACGATCTTGATTTGACAAATTACCAGAATATCCAAAAATATAGAGCTATCAAGATGATATGTTCTTAATATGTTTGAAAATCGGGTAGAATGTAAGAGTCGTGTAAACAGTACATGATGATGGTATGTTCTGTGAATCATCACGTTCCATTAGAAACTCAGCATGACTTACTGTAATATAATCACGTTGATCAAGTGTCATTATATTATACTAACTCATGCTTCAATTCCCAACACTACTTCAAAAACATTCCTATTTTAAATTCAAATTTTTTTTTTTTAGAATTTAGAAACTAACAAAGTTTCTTTTTATGTTGTAACGCAGATATTGCGAAGAGATAAAAGATTTCGGATAAGAATAGTTGTGAAAATATCTTCAGGAATATCGAAGATATTATAATAAAAGATACAATAATATGGATGATGAAGAAGATTTGTCTGTGAAGGTTTAGAATAAGAAGTAAGTTGTTTGCTAATGATTTCAGTAGACACTGAATCATTTGGATCCTTTGAAGGTAGGTTTAGTCTTTGTGATTTGTCCACAGCCTCCTTCATGGTCTGCTCAATCCGTTTTCCAGTTTCAAACCTTCTCTTTTTCTCAGCTTTACCACCATACTATTCTTTATCATCAAACTTTTGACTGTTAAAGTCGTTTATAGTTTTTGCTGCTTCATCAGCATTTTTCCAATTTCGGAGAACTAGTTCATAGTTTGGGATGTTTTTCAGAAAATTCACATTCGAAGTATGTAAGTCTAGGAGATAGACGTTATATGTATAACTTTTGACGTAAAATTGTCGCGAAATTCAAAATACTGATTGCTAATTTCCAGTAGTTGGTGTGACAATTATTGTTACAGGATGTAGGTGAGTACATGATGGGGTTTTAATGAATAAGTATAGTGGCTTTTCGGAGAGGCTTAAGTCGAAGGTTAATGAAGTTGTTGATAAGTTTACTGCTAATGTGGCGAGATATGAAAGGTTCTCCGGTAACAATGATGAAGCGGTAATTGTTATAATAAGGTTTATTCGTATAAACAAATGAAGGTGATTTGCTGGAGCTGTGATAAAACTGTCTATTTTGGAAAGAGATTGAAAAATTATATTTGGTAATAAATATCAAAGGATCTGACACGGATACGTGTTAAACTATAACTTTGGTTTCGAGAGCTTTTCAGATGTATGACAGTGGGTAATATGTGGTTGGATCATCATCTCGCATGTCTTTAGAAATTTTGAAGTGTTTGAACACATATTGTAATTGTTAATATACATATGATGTTCTAAGATTTTGAATGATACAAATATTTTTTGTGAGTTCCATGAATAGAAATGAGGTTCTAGGAAAGTTTTGAAGTCAAAGTATAGTTTTGAAAGATGTAGGAATCTAAGAGTGATGATTTCGGTTATATCTTGAATCGAATTCTGAGATTTCAAAATCAGAATATGTAATTAGATTTTGAATGAGTATGGTTGTTTTGATTTCTATAAAAGAATGTATATTGTTGTGAAAGTAGGGAGTATAATGGATGATTTGCTGAATCAGATTCGAAGAATGTAACATATTAATTGTGAATTTATATATCTCTCGGGTATTACCTACCCGTTTAAAAAAAATTTCACAATTAATATTTTGTACAAAAGAATTTTATTACAGTCTTTATGGAAATATATATGTGTATATTTCTTCAGATGTAATATTGATTTAATGAGTTAATATTAAATTAAACTCATTTGATTTATGGTTAAGGCTAGGATAGATAATTTCTAAACTTTAGAAATTACATAATCGCCGTAGAATGTTTCCCCAATGAAGTTATGAATCAATACTTCATCGTTGTGGTATTCCTTGGTATCTACATGGCGTATGACGTCGATGCTCGTGGGACAGATTGTGAAGTTGAGGTTTGCGATGCGGTTGTTGTTGGTGGTGGTAATGGTACTGTTGATGTTGTTGATGGTGGTACTGGTTATGCTGCTGGTGCTGCTGCTGGTGTTTGTAACCTTTGCACCATATTCTCCAAAGCCACTACCCGAGCGCGAAGCTCGTTGACTTCTTCTATTACACCGGGGTGATTGTCGGTTCGGACGAGCGGATAAATAAGATCTAGAATTTGGTGTAGTATACAATTATGACGAGATACTCTGGAAATGAGAGAGAAAATGGTGTTTCGGACAGGTTCGCCGGTAAGTGCTTCAGGTTCATTGCCAAGAGGGCAATGTGGTGGATGAAAGGGATCGCCTTCTTCTTGTCTCCAATGGTTAAGTAGATTACGAACCCATCCCCAATTCATCTAGAATAGATGATGGCTAATTGGTTGATCCATTCCGGTCACACTGCTTTCGGAGCTCATGTGGAAATCCATATCGGCATAGCTGTCGAAATCCGAGGAACTCGAACTGGTTGAGGGATCCATCTTATATGATCAGGGAAAGAATTTTTTGGTATGAAATAGATTATAGAATTTAGATTTGGTATTCTTCAATACATAATTTACATATGTATATATAATACCAAAATCCCATAAATTACGGAGGAATCTTTGAAAGATGTCAGTCAAAGTTCACAGTAACAGATATGCTAAGATAAGAATTCGTCTATACACTATTATGCAATAAATGTAGGAAAACGCGTCTAGACTTAAGAATGATAAGCAGGTAATTTCCTAAGGATGGTAAGTAGATGATTTCCGACTAAAAATGATAAGCAAAACTTTTGACATGCAGACACGGTCGAAGTCCAGACTCACTAATGCATCTTAACAACTATCAGTTAGACACACTAATGCAAGACCTGGTTCGCTAAGACCACCGCTCTGATACCAACTGAAAGGATCCGTTCATATACATTATAAACGATTCACAACAGTTGATTACATCGCGAGGTATTTGACCTCTATATGATACGTTTTACAAACATTGCATTCGTTTTTAAAAGACAAACTTTCTTTACATCAAAAATTGACGGCATGCATACCATTTCATATTACATCCAACTATAATTGACTTAATATTAATCTTGAAGAACTCAACGACTCGAATGCAACGTCTTTCAAAGTATGTCATGAATGACTCCAAGTAATATCCTTAAAATGAGCTAATGCACAGCGGAAGATTTCTTTAATACCTGAGAATAAACATGCTTTAAAGTGTCAACCAAAAGGTTGGTGAGTTCATTAGTTTATCATAATCAATCATTTCCGTAATAGTAATAGACCACAAGATTTCAGTTTCTATAAATATCCGTACACTCGCAAGTGTATAAAAGTATTCTATAAGTTGTAGGCACCCGGTAACAAGCCTTAACGTTCATGTTTTACCCTCTGAAGTACACCAGATCAGGTGTGTTTAAAATAACCTCGAAGTACTAAAGCATCCCATAGTCAGGATGGGGTTTGTCAGGCCCAATAGATCTATCTTTAGGATTCGTGCCTACCGTACATAGACAAGTAGTTTAATGTTACCAAGCTAAGGGTATATTTCTGATTTAAACCCACATAGAATTAGTTTTAGTACTTGTGCCTATTTCGTAAAACATTTATAAAACAGCGCATGTATTCTCAGCACAAAAATATATATTGCAAAAGCAATTAAAAAGGGAGCAAATGAAACTCACAATACTGTATTTCGTAGCAATTATGTATATGACGGCACTGAACAAGTGCAGGGTTTGTCTCGGATTCACGAACCTATATTAAGTATATATATTTATATGTTGGTCAATATCTGTGTAACAATTTAGGTCAAGTCGTAGTGTATCACAATCCTAATGCTCGAGACCGACATGCAAAAGTCAACAAAAGTCAACTTGACCCAAAATGACTTCCAAAATCTATACATGTTTATTATATAACTTATATATAGTAGTTTTATATATTTAAATATATTTATCAGATCTTATTATAATAAATAATACAAGTCATTTATTAATAAATAAAAATTTATATTAAAATTCATATATGATAAAAATATACTTTTATATATCTCAAGTAATAAAATTTATAAAATTCACTTAATATCATAAAAATATAGTGGTATGTATTATTAATGTAATTACATTACGTGTGGTGAAAATATCTTTGTACGCATATTTATTTGATAAAATAATATTGATAATAATGATAATGATAAAAATAATAAAATGATAGTTTCAATAAAAATATTAATTTTTAGTAATAAAGATAATTTTAGCAATAACATCAACTGATAACAGTTATAATAATCGTTTTAATAATAATATTAAAATTAATGATAATTCAGTTGACCATATCTTTTAATCCGTTCATCGAAACCACACGATTTCTAAATGAAAAGTTATTAATTTTTTCTTCAGCTTTTCAACCACATGCATATCATATAACTTATCTCAGTAGCATATGTATCAAATTCGTGATTTATCATAAACTATTTAACGACGAAACTAAGCATACAAACATGCATAATCATATATACTCGAGCACTAGTCAGGGATACACTATTAATATATAAAAGATAAGATATGAATGCTCACGTATCAATATTGTGATTCAATATTGCAGGAAAGTACGTAGACGCAACGAAAATGATAAACGTTAGGTTGACCTCACGAGCAATACCCTCGATCAATACCCATAACCTTCATAGCTATAACCCATAATTTCCTTAGCTCTATCCCATTTGAAAACTTATTTTGAAATCGTCTGAATATAACTCCGTCGTAGTATTTTATGTATACTAATAATATCTTGAAATAATACTAAGTAAATATATATATATATGTAATTCGATTGAGAGAGTTTAGAGAAATATATTTTCAAGTTTCTATGAAATAATGAAACCTATTGAATTCTATTTATAATAGATTTTTGAATTATTAAAGTGAATTATTAAAGTATGAATTATTAAAGTGAATTATTAAAGTATGAATTATTGAAGTGAATTATTAAAGTATGAATTATTAAAGTGAATTATTAAAGTATGAATTATTAAAGTGAATTATTAAAGTATAAATTATTAAAGTTAAAGTAAAGTAAAAGTAAAGTAAAGGTAAAGTTAAAGTATAGTAAAAGTATAAACTATGTACATATAATACGCGTATAAAAAAATATATATAATATTAATTTAAATCATTTTATATATTTAATAAAATAAAATATAAATATCGTTATCTTTATCATACTGGTTAAGTATTGAGTTGTCAAAAAGAATAGATTTCTTAAATCGCAGTGGACCTCATAACATAGGCCCGTAATCATATCATAATGTATCTGATAATTCAATTATTTGATATTATCTCTTAATTCTGTCGATAAATATATCGATACAAATATGTTCATGTAAAGTATCATATATCTAATACTTTGTTAATGTTTTCAGTTAATATTATATATTATATATACATATCTATATACACATAATTGTTCGTGAATCGTCGAACACGGTCAAAGGGTAATTGATTACGTGAATGTAGTTCCAAATTTTTGAGATTCAACATTACAAATTCTACTTATCGTGTCAGAAACATATAAAGGTTAAGTTTAAATTTGGTCGGAAATTTCCGGGTCGTCACATAATCCTTCTAACTTGACTTTTAAAATTAACTACACACATTTTCTATATCTATATGATATGCTAACTTAATGATTTAAAACCTGGAAACACGAAAAACACCGTAAAACCGAATTTACGCCGTCGTAGTAACACCGCGGGCTGTTTTGGGTTAGTTAATTAAAAACTATGATAAACTTTGATTTAAAAGTTGTTATTCTGAGAAAATGATTTTTATTATGAACATGAAACTATATCCAAAAATTATGGTTAAACTCAAAGTGGAAGTATGTTTTCTAAAATGGTCATCTAGACGTCGTTCTTTCGACTGAAATGACTACCTTTACAAAAACGACTTGTAACTTATTTTTCCGACTATAAACCTATACTTTTCTGTTTATATTCATAAAATAGAGTTCAATATGAAACCATAGCAATTTGATTCACTCAAAACGGATTTAAAATAAAGAAGTTATGGGTAAAACAAGATTGGATAATTTTTCTCATTTTAGCTACGTGAAAATTGGTAACAAATCTATTCCAACCATAACTTAATCAACTTGTATTGTATATTATGTAATCTTGAGATACCATAGACACGTATACAATGTTTCGACCTATCATGTCGACACATCTATATATATTTCGGAACAACCATAGACACTCTATATGTGAATGTTGGAGTTAGCTATACAGGGTTGAGGTTGATTCCAAAATATATATAGTTTGAGTTGTGATCAATACTGAGATACGTATACACTGGGTCGTGGATTGATTCAAGATAATATTTATCGATTTATTTCTGTACATCTAACTGTGGACAACTAGTTGTAGGTTACTAACGGGGACAGCTGACTTAATAAACTTAAAACATCAAAATATATTAAAAGTGTTGTAAATATATTTTAAACATACTTTGATATATATGTATATATTGTTATAGGTTCGTGAATCAACCAGTGGCCAAGTCTGAAATGTCCCGTTCTTATTGATTAAAAACGTTCCATATTAATTGATTTCGTTGCGAGGTTTTGACCTCTATATGAGACGTTTTTCAAAGACTGCATTCATTTTTAAAACAAAACATAACCTTTATTTCATAAATAAAGGTTTAAAAAGCTTTACGTAGATTATCAAATAATGATAATCTAAAATATCCTGTTTACACACGACCATTACATAATGCTTTACAATACAAATATGTTACATCGAAATCAGTTTCTTTAATGCAGTTTTTACACAATATCATACAAACATGGACTCCAAATCTTGTCCTTATTTTAGTATGCAACAGCGGAAGCTCTTAATATTCACCTGAGAATAAACATGCTTTAAACGTCAACAAAAATGTTGGTGAGTTATAGGTTTAACCTATATATATCAAATCGTAACAATAGACCACAAGATTTCATATTTCAATACACATCCCATACATAGAGATAAAAATCATTCATATGGTGAACACCTGGTAACCGACATTAACAAGATGCATATATAAGAATATCCCCATCATTCCGGGACACCCTTCGGATATGATATAAATTTCGAAGTACTAAAGCATCCGGTACTTTGGATGGGGTTTGTTAAGCCCAATAGATCTATCTTTAGGATTCGCGTCAATTAGGGTGTCTGTTCCCTAATTCTTAGATTACCAGACTTAATAAAAAGGGGCATATTCGATTTCGATAATTCAACCATAGAATGTAGTTTCACGTACTTGTGTCTATTTTGTAAATCATTTATAAAACCTGCATGTATTCTCATCCCAAAAATATTAGATTTTAAAAGTGGGACTATAACTCACTTTCACAGATTTTTACTTCGTCGGGAAGTAAGACTTGGCCACTGGTTGATTCACGAACCTATAACAATATATACATATATATCAAAGTATGTTCAAAATATATTTACAACACTTTTAATATATTTTGATGTTTTAAGTTTATTAAGTCAGCTGTCCTCGTTAGTAACCTACAACTAGTTGTCCACAGTTAGATGTACAGAAATAAATCGATAAATATTATCTTGAATCAATCCACGACCCAGTGTATACGTATCTCAGTATTGATCACAACTCAAACTATATATATTTTGGAATCAACCTCAACCCTGTATAGCTAACTCCAACATTCACATATAGAGTGTCTATGGTTGTTCCGAAATATATATAGATGTGTCGACATGATAGGTCGAAACATTGTATACGTGTCTATGGTATCTCAAGATTACATAATATACAATACAAGTTGATTAAGTTATGGTTGGAATAGATTTGTTACCAATTTTCACGTAGCTAAAATGAGAAAAATTATCCAATCTTGTTTTACCCATAACTTCTTCATTTTAAATCCGTTTTGAGTGAATCAAATTGCTATGGTTTCATATTGAACTCTATTTTATGAATCTAAACAGAAAAAGTATAGGTTTATAGTTGAAAAAATAAGTTACAAGTCGTTTTTGTAAAGGTAGTCATTTCAGTCGAAAGAACGACGTCTAGATGACCATTTTAGAAAACATACTTCCACTTTGAGTTTAACCATAATTTTTGGATATAGTTTCATGTTCATAATAAAAATCATTTTCTCAGAATAACAACTTTTAAATCAAAGTTTATCATAGTTTTTAATTAACTAACCCAAAACAGCCCGCGGTGTTACTACGACGGCGTAAATCCAGTTTTACGGTGTTTTTCGTGTTTCCAGGTTTTAAATCATTAAGTTAGCATATCATATAGATATAAAACATGTGTTTAGTTGATTTTAAAAGTCAAGTTAGAAGGATTAACTTTTGTTTGCGAACAAGTTTAGAATTAACTAAACTATGTTCTAGTGATTACAAGTTTAAACCTTCGAATAAGATAGCTTTATATGTATGAATCGAATGATGTTATGAACATCATTACTACCTTAAGTTCCTTGGATAAACCTACTGGAAAAGAGAAAAATGGATCTAGCTTCAATGGATCCTTGGATGGCTCGAAGTTCTTGAAGCAGAATCATGACACGAAAACAAGTTCAAGTAAGATCATCACTTCAAAATAAGATTGTTATAGTTATAGAAATTGAACCAAAGTTTGAATATGATTATTACCTTGTATTAGAATGATAACCTACTGTAAGAAACAAAGATTTCTTGAGGTTGGATGATCACCTTACAAGATTGGAAGTGAGCTAGCAAACTTGAAAGTATTCTTGATTTTATGAAACTAGAACTTTTGGAATTTATGAAGAACACTTAGAACTTGAAGATAGAACTTGAGAGAGATCAATTTGATGAAGAAAATTGAAGAATGAAAGTGTTTGTAGGTGTTTTTGGTCGTTGGTGTATGGATTAGATATAAAGGATATGTAATTTTGTTTTCATGTAAATAAGTCATGAATGATTACTCATATTTTTGTAATTTTATGAGATATTTCATGCTAGTTGCCAAATGATGGTTCCCACATGTGTTAGGTGACTCACATGGGCTGCTAAGAGCTGATCATTGGAGTGTATATACCAATAGTACATACATCTAAAAGCTGTGTATTGTACGAGTACGAATACGGGTGCATACGAGTAGAATTGTTGATGAAACTGAACGAGGATGTAATTGTAAGTATTTTTGTTAAGTAGAAGTATTTTGATAAGTGTCTTGAAGTCTTTCAAAAGTGTATGAATACATATTAAAACACTACATGTATATACATTTTAACTGAGTCGTTAAGTCATCGTTAGTCGTTACATGTAAATGTTGTTTTGAAACCTTTAGGTTAATGATCTTGTTGAATGTTGTTAACCCATTGTTTATTATAACAAATGAGATGTTAAATTGTTATATTATCATGATATTATGATATATAATATATCTCAGTATGATGTATATACAGTTAAATGTCGTTACAACGATAATCGTTACATATATGTCTCGTTTCGAAATCATTAAGTTAGTAGTCTTATTTTTACATATGTATTTCATTGTTAATACACTTAATAATATATTTACTTATCATTTAACATAATTAACCAAGTGTATCAATATCTTAATATGATTCATATGTACCTAGTAAGACGTTGTTATAACGATAATCGTTATATATATCGTTTTCGAGTTTCTTAAATTAATAGTCTCATTTTTATGTATATAACTCATTGTTAAAATACCTAATGAGATACATACTTATAATAAAAACATGTTAACTATATATATAACCATATATATGTCATCATATAGTTTTTACAAGTTTTAACGTTCGTGAATCACCGGTCAACTTGGGTGGTCAATTGTCTATATGAAACATATTTCAATTAATCAAGTCTTAACAAGTTTGATTGCTTAACATGTTGGAAACATTTAATCATGTAAATATCAATCTCAATTAATATATATAAACATGGAAAAGTTCGGGTCACTACAGTACCTACCCGTTAAATAAATTTCGTCCCGAAATTTTAAGCTGTTGAAGGTGTTGACGAATCTTCTGGAAATAGATGTGGGTATTTCTTCTTCATCTGATCTTCACGCTCCCAGGTGAACTCAGGTCCTCTATGAGCATTCCATCAAACCTTAACAATTGGTATCTTGTTTTGCTTAAGTCTTTTAACCTCACGATCCATTATTTCGACGGGTTCTTCGATGAATTGAAGTTTTTCGTTGATTTGGATTTCATCTAACGGAATAGTGAGATCTTCTTTAGCAAAACATTTCTTCAAATTCGAGACGTGGAAAGTGTTATGTACAGCCGCGAGTTGTTGAGGTAACTCTAGTCGGTAAGCTACTGGTCCGACACGATCAATAATCTTGAATGGTCCAATATACCTTGGATTTAATTTCCCTCGTTTACCAAATCGAACAACGCCTTTCCAAGGTGCAACTTTAAGCATGACCATCTCTCCAATTTCAAATTCTATATCTTTTCTTTTAATGTCAGCGTAGCTCTTTTGTCGACTTTGGGCGGTTTTCAACCGTTGTTGAATTTGGATGATCTTCTCGGTAGTTTCTTGTATAATCTCCGGACCCGTAATCTGTCTATCCCACACTTCACTCCAACAAATCGGAGACCTGCACTTTCTACCATAAAGTGCTTCAAACGGCGCCATCTCAATGCTTGAATGGTAGCTGTTGTTGTAGGAAAATTCTGCTAACGGTAGATGTCGATCCCAACTGTTTCCGAAATCAATAACACATGCTCGTAGCATGTCTTCAAGCGTTTGTATCGTCCTTTCGCTCTGCCCATCAGTTTGTGGATGATAGGCAGTACTCATGTCTAGACGAGTTCCTAATGCTTGCTGTAATGTCTGCCAGAATCTTGAAATAAATCTGCCATCCCTATCAGAGATAATAGAGATTGGTATTCCATGTCTGGAGACGACTTCCTTCAAATACAGTCGTGCTAACTTCTCCATCTTGTCATCTTCTCTTATTGGCAGGAAGTGTGCTGATTTGGTGAGACGATCAACTATTACCCAAATAGTATCAAAACCACTTGCAGTCCTTGGCAATTTAGTGATGAAATCCATGGTAATGTTTTCCCATTTCCATTCCGGGATTTCGGGTTGTTGAAGTAGACCTGATGGTTTCTGATGCTCAGCTTTGACCTTAGAACACGTCAAACATTCTCCTACGTATTTAGCAACATCGGCTTTCATACCCGGCCACCAAAAATGTTTCTTGAGATCCTTGTACATCTTCCCCGTTCCAGGATGTATTGAGTATCTGGTTTTATGAGCTTCTCTAAGTACCATTTCTCTCATATCTCCAAATTTTGGTACCCAAATCCTTTCAGCCCTATACCGGGTTCCGTCTTCCCGAATATTAAGATGCTTCTCCGATCCTTTGGGTATTTCATCCTTTAAATTTCCCTCTTTTAAAACTCCTTGTTGCGCCTCCTTTATTTGAGTAGTAAGGTTATTATGAATCATTATATTCATAGATTTTACTCGAATGGGTTCTCTGTCCTTCCTGCTCAAGGCATCGGCTACCACATTTGCCTTCCCCGGGTGGTAACGAATCTCAAAGTCGTAATCATTCAACAATTCAATCCACCTACGCTGCCTCATATTCAGTTGTTTCTGATTAAATATGTGTTGAAGACTTTTATGGTCGGTATATATAATACTTTTGACCCCATATAAGTAGTGCCTCCAAGTCTTTAATGCAAAAACAACCGCGCCTAATTCCAAATCATGCGTCGTATAATTTTGCTCGTGAATCTTTAATTGTCTAGAGGCATAAGCAATCACCTTCGTTCGTTGCATTAATACACAACCGAGACCTTGCTTTGATGCGTCACAATAAATCACAAAATCATCATTCCCTTCAGGCAATGACAATATAGGTGCCGTAGTTAGCTTTTTCTTCAATAACTGAAACGTTTTCTCTTCTTCATCCTTCCATTCAAATTTCTTCCCTTTATGCGTTAATGCAGTCAAGGGTTTTGCTATTCTGGAAAAGTCTTGGATGAACCTTCTGTAGTAACCAGCTAGTCCTAAAAACTGGCGTATGTGTTTCGGAGTTTTCGGGGTTTCCCACTTTTCAACAGTTTCTATCTTTGCCGGATCCACCTTAATACCTTCTTTGTTCACTATGTGACCGAGGAATTGAACTTCTTCCAACCAAAATGCACACTTTGAAAACTTAGCGTACAATTCTTCCTTCCTCAATACTTCTAACACCTTTCTCAAATGTTCACCGTGTTCTTGGTCATTCTTTGAGTAAATAAGTATGTCATCAATGAAAACAATGACAAACTTGTCAAGGTATGGTCCACACACTCAGTTCATAAGGTCCATGAACACAGCTGGTGCATTAGTTAAACCAAACGGCATGACCATAAACTCGTAATGACCGTAACGTGTTCTGAAAGCAGTCTTTGGAATATCATCTTCTTTCACCCGCATTTGATGATACCCGGAACGTAAGTCAATCTTTGAATAAACAGACGAGCCTTGTAGCTGATCAAATAAGTCATCGATTCTCGGTAGTGGGTAGCGGTTCTTGATGGTAAGTTTGTTCAACTCTCGGTAGTCGATACACAACCTGAATGTACCATCTTTCTTCTTGACAAACAAAACAGGAGCTCCCCACGGTGATGTGCTTGGTCGAATGAAACCACGCTCTAAAAGTTCTTGTAATTGGCTTTATAGTTCTTTCATCTCGCTGGGTGCGAGTCTGTAAGGAGCACGAGCTATTGGTGCAGCTCCTGGTACAAGATCTATTTGAAATTTAACGGATCGATGTGGGGGTAATCCCGGTAATTCTTTCGGAAATACATCAGGAAATTCTTTTGCGACGGGAACATCATTGATGCTCTTTTCTTCAGTTTGTACTTTCTCGACGTGTGCTAGAACAGCATAGCAACCTTTTCTTATTAGTTTTTGTGCCTTCAAATTACTAATAAGATGTAGCTTCGTGTTGCCCTTTTCTCCGTACACCATTAAGGGTTTTCCTTTTTCTCGTATAATGCGAATTGCATTTTTGTAACAAACGATCTCCGCTTTCACTTCTTTCAACCAGTCCATACCGATTATCACATCAAAACTCCCTAACTCTACTGGTATCAAATCAATCTTAAATGTTTCGCTAACCAGTTTAATTTCTCGATTCCGACATATATTATCTGCTGAAATTAATTTACCATTTGCTAATTCGAGTAAAAATTTACTATCCAAAGGCGTCAATGGACAACTTAATTTAGCACAAAAATCTCTACTCATATAGCTTCTATCTGCACCCGAATCAAATAAAACGTAAGCAGATTTATTGTCAATAAGAAACGTACCCGTAACAAGCTCCGGGTCTTCCTGTGCCTCTGCCGCATTAATATTGAAAACTCTTCCACGGCCTTGTCCATTTGTGTTCTCCTGGTTCGGGCAATTTCTAATAATGTGGCCTGGTTTTCCACATTTATAACAAACTACATTGGCATAACTTGCTCCGACACTACTTGCTCCGCCATTACTCGTTCCGACACCATTTGTCCCTTTCGTTCTATTAACCCCTGGTCCGTAGACCTCACACTTCGCCGCGCTATGACCATTTCTTTTACACTTGTTGCAAAATTTGGTGCAGAACCCCGAGTGATTCTTTTCACACCTTTGGCATAGCTGCTTCTGATTGTTGTTGTTGTTGCGGTTATTATTGTTGTTGGGATGATTGTTGTAGTTGCTGTTGTTGTTATTGTTGTTGTTGTTGGGCCGTTTGTTGTAGTTGCGATTGATGTTGCGATTGTTGGGATAATTGTTGCGATTATTGTTGTAATTGTTGTTGTTGTTGTATTGGTGATTCTTATCACCGTTTTCCTCCCACTTTCTTTTGACTTGCTTCACATTGGCCTCTTCAGCAGTCTGTTCTTTAATTCTTTCTTCAATTTGGTTCACGAGTTTGTGAGCCATTCTACATGCCTGTTGTATGGAGGCAGGCTCGTGTGAACTTATATCTTCTTGGATTCTTTCCGGTAATCCTTTCACAAACGCGTCGATCTTCTCTTCCTCATCTTCGAATGCTCCCGGACACAATAGGCACAATTCTGTGAATCGTCTTTCGTACGTGGTAATATCAAATCCTTGGGTTCGTAACCCTCTAAGTTCTGTCTTGAGCTTATTGACCTCGGTTCTGGGACGGTACTTCTTGTTCATCAAGTGCTTGAATGCTGACCACGGTAGTGCGTACGCATCGTCTTGTCCCACTTGCTCTAGATAGGTATTCCACCATGTTAACGCAGAACCTGTGAAGGTATGCGTAGCGTACTTCACTTTGTCCTCTTCAGTACACTTACTTATGGCAAACACCGATTCGACCTTCTCGGTCCACCGTTTCAATCCGATCGGTCCTTTGGTTCCATCAAATTCTAAAGGTTTGCAGGCAGTGAATTCTTTGTAGGTGCATCCTACACGATTTCCTGTACTGCTAGATGCAAGGTTATTGTTGGTATGTAGCGCAGCCTGTACTGCGGCTATGTTTGAAGCTAGAAAAGTACGGAATTCCTCTTCATTCATATTCACGGTGTGTCGAGTAGTCGGTGCCATTTCCTTCAAAATAGTTAAATGGAACAAGTTAATCATACAGAATATTAAGAGTAGTTAATAGTATTTCGTAGCATAATATGAACTCATTTATAAAAGCTTTTTCTTCATATTAGCGTTTTATAAGTTTAAATTCGGGTAGTACCTACCTGTTAAGTTCATACTTAGTAGCTAATATACAATTCAACTACTACAATTCTATATGAAAAACTGATTATAATAATATTTCGCGTTCAAACTTTTACACAACATTTTACAAACTTACAATACCGCTTATTTTACATATAGCATGAATTATAGCACACAATAAATTTGATACAAGATAGTTGTGAAGACAATTCTAGCTAGTACACAAGTCGTTCAGCAAAGGCAATAAAGACACGTAATTCATACGTCCAGAAACAAGTCATGCATTCTGGTTTTACTAGGACTACTTCCCATCCTTGGTCTTGTGCAACATAACCGTTATGGCCGTTGATAAGACAGCGTGTTGTAACGTCATCAAAGGGACGAGGGTTACGTAATGTCCAACAGTCCCGTAATAATCTAAAAACCTCATTTCTTACCCCAATTACCGACTCCGTCACTTGTGGAAACATTTTGTTTAATAGTTGTAGCCCGATGTTCTTGTTCTCACTTTGGTGAGAAGCGAACATTACTAATCCGTAAGCATAACATGCTTCTTTATGTTGCATGTTAGCCGCTTTTTCTAAATCACGAAGTCCAATATTCGGATATATTGAGTCAAAATAATTTCTTAACCCGTTGCGTAAAATAGCATTTGGGTTCCCCGCAATATATGCGTCAAAGTAAACACATCGTAACTTATGGGTTTCCCAATGTGATATCCCCCATCTTTCAAACGAAAGTCTCTTATAAATCAAGACATTCTTGGAACATTCTTCGAATGTCTTACAAACTGATCCCGCCTTAAATAGTTGTGCCGAAGAATTCTGGCCGACTCTAGACAAGATTTCATCAATCATGTCTCCGGGTAGGTCTCTTAAAATATTGGGTTGTCTATCCATTTTGTGTTTTTAAACTGTAAAATAGACAAGAGTTAGATTCATAAAAAAATACTTATTAATACAAGCAATTTTTACATATATCATAAAGCATAAGAACACTATATTACATATATTACACCACACGAATACAACTATCTTATTCCGACACGCTCGTTTCTTCTTCTTCGGTTTTGGTTCGTTTTGCCAAGTTTCTAGGGATATATGATGTTCTCCTAATACGAGCCGTCGTTGTCCACATTGGTTTAGAAAAACCTGGTGGTTTAGAGGTTCCCGGGTCATTGTTACAACTTAAGGACTTCGGGCGTTGACGATACATATAAAGTTCATCGGGGTTGGAATTAGATTTCTCTATTTTTATGCCCTTTCCCTTATTATTTTCTTTTGCCTTTTTAAATTCAGTTGGGGTAATTTCTATAACATCATCGGAATTCTCGTCGGAATCCGATTCATCGGAGAATTGGTAATCCTCCCAATATTTTGCTTCCTTGGCGGAAACACCATTGACCATAATTAACCTTGGTCGGTTGGTTGAGGATTTTCTTTTACTTAACCGTTTTATTATTTCCCCCACCGGTTCTATTTCTTCATCCGGTTCTGATTCTTCTTCCGGTTCCGATTCTTCTTCCGGTTCCGACTCTTCTTCCGGTTCCTCTTCGGGAACTTGTGAATCAGTCCACGAATCATTCCAATTTACATTTGACTCTTCATTATTATTAGGTGAGTCAATGGGACTTGTTCTAGAGGTAGACATCTATCACATAATATCAAACGCGTTAAGAGATTAATATATCACATAATATTCACATGTTAAAAATATATAGTTTCCAACAAAATTTGTTAAGCAATCATTTTTCAAGTAAACACGGTCGAAGTCCAGACTCACTAATGTATCCTAACAAACTCGATAAGACACACTAATGCAAAATTCTGGTTCTCTAAGACCAACGCTCGGATACCAACTGAAATGTCCCGTTCTTATTGATTAAAAACGTTCCATATTAATTGATTTCGTTGCGAGGTTTTGACCTCTATATGAGACGTTTTTCAAAGACTGCATTCATTTTTAAAACAAAACATAACCTTTATTTCATAAATAAAGGTTTAAAAAGCTTTACGTAGATTATCAAATAATGATAATCTAAAATATCCTGTTTACACACGACCATTACATAATGGTTTACAATACAAATATGTTACATCGAAATCAGTTTCTTGAATGCAGTTTTTACACAATATCATACAAACATGGACTCCAAATCTTGTCCTTATTTTAGTATGCAACAGCGGAAGCTCTTAATATTCACCTGAGAATAAACATGCTTTAAACGTCAACAAAAATGTTGGTGAGTTATAGGTTTAACCTATATATATCAAATCGTAACAATAGACCACAAGATTTCATATTTCAATACACATCCCATACATAGAGATAAAAATCATTCATATGGTGAACACCTGGTAACCGACATTAACAAGATGCATATATAAGAATATCCCCATCATTCCGGGACACCCTTCGGATATGATATAAATTTCGAAGTACTAAAGCATCCGGTACTTTGGATGGGGTTTGTTAAGCCCAATAGATCTATCTTTAGGATTCGCGTCAATTAGGGTGTCTGTTCCCTAATTCTTAGATTACCAGACTTAATAAAAAGGGGCATATTCGATTTCGATAATTCAACCATAGAATGTAGTTTCACGTACTTGTGTCTATTTTGTAAATCATTTATAAAACCTGCATGTATTCTCATCCCAAAAATATTAGATTTTAAAAGTGGGACTATAACTCACTTTCACAGATTTTTACTTCGTCGGGAAGTAAGACTTGGCCACTGGTTGATTCACGAACCTATAACAATATATACATATATATCAAAGTATGTTCAAAATATATTTACAACACTTTTAATATATTTTGATGTTTTAAGTTTATTAAGTCAGCTGTCCTCGTTAGTAACCTACAACTAGTTGTCCACAGTTAGATGTACAGAAATAAATCGATAAATATTATCTTGAATCAATCCACGACCCAGTGTATACGTATCTCAGTATTGATCACAACTCAAACTATATATATTTTGGAATCAACCTCAACCCTGTATAGCTAACTCCAACATTCACATATAGAGTGTCTATGGTTGTTCCGAAATATATATAGATGTGTCGACATGATAGGTCAAAACATTGTATACGTGTCTATGGTATCTCAAGATTACATAATATACAATACAAGTTGATTAAGTTATGGTTGGAATAGATTTGTTACCAATTTTCACGTAGCTAAAATGAGAAAAATTATCCAATCTTGTTTTACCCATAACTTCTTCATTTTAAATCCGTTTTGAGTGAATCAAATTGCTATGGTTTCATATTGAACTCTATTTTATGAATCTAAACAGAAAAAGTATAGGTTTATAGTTGAAAAAATAAGTTACAAGTCGTTTTTGTAAAGGTAGTCATTTCAGTCGAAAGAACGACGTCTAGATGACCATTTTAGAAAACATACTTCCACTTTGAGTTTAACCATAATTTTTGGATATAGTTTCATGTTCATAATAAAAATCATTTTCTCAGAATAACAACTTTTAAATCAAAGTTTATCATAGTTTTTAATTAACTAACCCAAAACAGCCCGCGGTGTTACTACGACGGCGTAAATCCAGTTTTACGGTGTTTTTCGTGTTTCCAGGTTTTAAATCATTAAGTTAGCATATCATATAGATATAAAACATGTGTTTAGTTGATTTTAAAAGTCAAGTTAGAAGGATTAACTTTTGTTTGCGAACAAGTTTAGAATTAACTAAACTATGTTCTAGTGATTACAAGTTTAAACCTTCGAATAAGATAGCTTTATATGTATGAATCGAATGATGTTATGAACATCATTACTACCTTAAGTTCCTTGGATAAACCTACTGGAAAAGAGAAATATGGATCTAGCTTCAATGGATCCTTGGATGGCTCGAAGTTCTTGAAGCAGAATCATGACACGAAAACAAGTTCAAGTAAGATCATCACTTCAAAATAAGATTGTTATAGTTATAGAAATTGAACCAAAGTTTGAATATGATTATTACCTTGTATTAGAATGATAACCTACTGTAAGAAACAAAGATTTCTTGAGGTTGGATGATCACCTTACAAGATTGGAAGTGAGCTAGCAAACTTGAAAGTATTCTTGATTTTATGAAACTAGAACTTTTGGAATTTATGAAGAACACTTAGAACTTGAAGATAGAACTTGAGAGAGATCAATTTGATGAAGAAAATTGAAGAATGAAAGTGTTTGTAGGTGTTTTTGGTCGTTGGTGTATGGATTAGATATAAAGGATATGTAATTTTGTTTTCATGTAAATAAGTCATGAATGATTACTCATATTTTTGTAATTTTATGAGATATTTCATGCTAGTTGCCAAATGATGGTTCCCACATGTGTTAGGTGACTCACATGGGCTGCTAAGAGCTGATCATTGGAGTGTATATACCAATAGTACATACATCTAAAAGCTGTGTATTGTACGAGTACGAATACGGGTGCATACGAGTAGAATTGTTGATGAAACTGAACGAGGATGTAATTGTAAGTATTTTTGTTAAGTAGAAGTATTTTGATAAGTGTCTTGAAGTCTTTCAAAAGTGTATGAATACATATTAAAACACTACATGTATATACATTTTAACTGAGTCGTTAAGTCATCGTTAGTCGTTACATGTAAATGTTGTTTTGAAACCTTTAGGTTAATGATCTTGTTGAATGTTGTTAACCCATTGTTTATTATAACAAATGAGATGTTAAATTGTTATATTATCATGATATTATGATATATAATATATCTCAGTATGATGTATATACAGTTAAATGTCGTTACAACGATAATCGTTACATATATGTCTCGTTTCGAAATCATTAAGTTAGTAGTCTTATTTTTACATATGTATTTCATTGTTAATACACTTAATAATATATTTACTTATCATTTAACATAATTAACCAAGTGTATCAATATCTTAATATGATTCATATGTACCTAGTAAGACGTTGTTATAACGATAATCGTTATATATATCGTTTTCGAGTTTCTTAAATTAATAGTCTCATTTTTATGTATATAACTCATTGTTAAAATACCTAATGAGATACATACTTATAATAAAAACATGTTAACTATATATATAACCATATATATGTCATCATATAGTTTTTACAAGTTTTAACGTTCGTGAATCACCGGTCAACTTGGGTGGTCAATTGTCTATATGAAACATATTTCAATTAATCAAGTCTTAAAAAGTTTGATTGCTTAACATGTTGGAAACATTTAATCATGTAAATATCAATCTCAATTAATATATATAAACATGGAAAAGTTCGGGTCACTACAAAGTCTTACTTCCCGACGAAGTAAAAATCTCTGAAAGTGAGTTATAGTCCCACTTTTAAAATCTAATATTTTTGGGATGAGAATACATGCAGGTTTTATAAATGATTTACAAAATAGACACAAGTACGTGAAACTACATTCTATGGTTGAATTATCGAAATCGAATATGCCCCTTTTTATTAAGTCTGGTAATCTAAGAATTAGGGAACAGACACCCTAATTGACGCGAATCCTAAAGATAGATCTATTGGGCCTAACAAACCCCATCCAAAGTACCGGATGCTTTAGTACTTCGAAATTTATATCATATCCGAAGGGTGTCCCGGAATGATGGGGATATTCTTATATATATGCATCTTGTTAATGTCGGTTACCAGGTGTTCACCATATGAATGATTTTTATCTCTATGTATGGGATGTGTATTGAAATATGAAATATTGTGGTCTATTGTTACGATTTGATATATATAGGTTAAACCTATAACTCACCAACATTTTTGTTGACGTTTAAAGCATGTTTATTCTCAGGTGAATACTAAGAGCTTCCGCTGTTGCATACTAAAATAAGGACAAGATTTGGAGTCCATGTTTGTATGATATTGTGTAAAAACTGCATTCAAGAAACTGATTTCGATGTAACATATTTGTATTGTAAACCATTATGTAATGGTCGTGTGTAAACAGGATATTTTAGATTATCATTATTTGATAATCTACGTAAAGCTTTTTAAACCTTTATTTATGAAATAAAGGTTATGGTTTGTTTTAAAAATGAATGCAGTCTTTGAAAAACGTCTCATATAGAGGTCAAAACCTCGCAACGAAATTAATTAATATGGAACGTTTTTAATCAATAAGAACGGGACATTTCAAGTATTGCCGGGTTTATGGATCTGCGGACAAAGTTTTTACTGCAATATCAGAATCAGAGACCACGCAAGCGCACTCACATTGAATGCCATGACATCATGCAGAAGTCCAAGGAATCTTTGGGTGAATTTCTCACAAGATATACTAACGAGTGTCTGCGCATACCAGATCTCAAACCGGAGCAACAGATTTCCGGACTCATACATGGTATAAACTCATAACGTCATCCAACACTGGTAAGGCGTCTGCGCCATACAGTCCCAACAACTTATGCTGAGGCGCTTAATGAATGCCACGACTATATGCGGAGTGGCGAAGATAATGACATCCCAACAGTTAGCTCACGCAACGAGAGGAAGGACGACGATTATCGTTCGCGCGCTCAAAATGGCGGTAACAACTCTCGCGGAAGGTATCCTAGCGGTGGTCCTATCAGGAATGATAAAGGGAAATCAAATGGCAATTATCGAAACAATAATCAGCGCGGCATCAATAATCAGAACTATGCGCTACTCAAAAGTTTGTCTAAAGCGCCAAAAGAAATTTTGGCAACCGAACCGGTATGCGCAACATTTGCGGTTCCAACTCCGCTTACAGAATTTGGTAAGCGGGATAAAACAAAGTATTGTGAATTTCATGACGATTATGGTCACGACACCAATCGGTGTAAAAACTTGATGGAACGGGTTCTGGAAGCGCTTCGCGCGGGTAAATTGGATCATCTAAAACCACCTAAAAAGGACAAGGGAAAGGCCACAGAAGAGGCTTCGAAGTCTAAGACTTTCGCGTGGCAGAAAGTTGACAAAGCGAAAAATGCTGACTTAACCATTAACATGGTTGACGCAGAGAAAATCAGCTAGCGGAGAAAGTACAATGATCACCAGGATTGGGAGCTTCTCCCCATCACTTTCCCTCCTGTAATGTCAATTGATTCTATTAATGAGCCCATTATCATCAAGTGTCGCATCCCTGATTGCGGAATCCAGATTAAGCGCATGCATGTTGACACTGGCAGCGGTGTCGATATTATGTATGAGCATTGTTATCGTTTCCTTCCGGCAGAAGTCAAAGCGCAGTTACGCCAGCCTGATATTACGCTATCAGGGTTTTTCGAAGAAAACTCGTGGCCGCTAGGCCGGATAGAATTAATGATAGAGCATGCGGATGACAGGAACCCGCAGATGATCAGGCATGAGTTGGTAGATTTTTATGTGGTTCGTTCAACTTCACGATATAACGCACTGCTAGAGAGAAACTTCATACGGCGTTTCAACATCATCCCATCGGTAGTGCATGGTTTGATTAAGTTTCCCATAGCAGGAGGCGTTGCCACAGTTGTGTCACATCAAGCAACCGAGCTGTGTGGCTCTGTCGCGTCTGTAAGCGCTCCTAGCGTAGGAGAGCAACTTGCAAACTGTGCAGTAATAGCAAATCGCTTGCATCCGGATAAACGAATTAAAATCAGCGCAGGCTTGTCAGCCGAAACAAAGGGCAAGTTGCATGGAATACTGTCAGCTAACGCAGATATTTTCGCATGGCGCGAGTCAAACATGACCGGGGTTCCGCGGGATATTGCGGAACATAAGTTAAACGTTAATCCATCATTGACACCCGTTAGGCAAAAGAAGCGGCATATGGCCCTAGACCGCAGTGATTGGTTGTGCGCAGAGGTGGACAACCTTATCAAAGCAAACATTCTGCGGGAAATGCGTTATCAGACGTGGGTTGCAAATCCTGTGTTGGTAAAAAAGGCTGACGGTAACTGGCGAATGTGCGTTGATTTCAAGGACATTAATAAGGCATGTCCTAAGGACAACTACCCTCTCACGGAGATAGACTGGAAGGTAGAATCACTATCGGGATTTAAGTACAAGTGTTTTCTGGACGCATACAAGGGTTATCACCAAATCTTAATGGCTGCGGAAGATGAGGACAAGACTGCTTTTCATACGCCGCAGGGTATTTATTGTTACACGAAGATGCCTTTCGGTTTAAAGAATGCTGGCGCGACCTATCAGCGTGTAATTGACGCAGCATTCAAGCACCAAATCGGTAGAAATATTGAAGCGTACGTCGAAGACTTGGTAATTAAAAGTAACACCGAAGAAGACATGCTCGCGGACATCCTGGAAACGTTTGCATCTCTGCGCAGGATCAACATGAAGCTTAACCCGCTTAAATGTAGTTTTGGGGAAGAGGAAGGCAAGTTTTTAGGTCATGTGGTGACAGCGCGGGGTATCAAGGCCAATCCCAAAAAGATTGAAGCCATTGATAATTTGCCATCTCCGAAGACAAAGAAAGATGTACAGAGTCTAACTGGGAAGCTTGCGGCTATCACACGGTTTTTGTCGAAAGCCGCAGAGTGACAGTTACCATTCTTCAACACTTTGAAAAATTGTTTGAAGAAAAAAGACTTCGTATGGACTCAGGAAGCAGAATCAGCCTTTCAGGAGATGAAAAAGGTACTTGCAGAATTACCAACACTTACTGCGCCAGTATCAGGAACGTTGTACCTCGCGGCATCGAAGGAAGCTGTCAGTTCAGTTCTCATCGCGGATCGCGAAAAAGTAATCCATTAATTTACATGCTTTATTTATTTCGCAGAAACTTAACGACTGAGGTTTTTCTCAGACGCAAATGCCGGTCTACTTCGTAAGCAAGATGCTGACATCAAGCGAAGTAAACAACTCACCGATAGAAAAGCTTGTATATGCGCTGGTCCATACGGCGTGGCGTTTGCGCCGATATTTTCAAGCACATCCAATCGTGGTCCTAACTGATCAACCAATCAAACAGGTTGGTAAATGCCTGCTTTGCGGCAATGACCGGGGTTACCGCATTGACTAACGCAACCATTTTTCTTTCAGGTGTTATACAAGCCGGAGATTTCTGGCCGAATGGCTAAGTGGGCAGTTGAATTAGGAGAACATGAAATAAATTTTTCTTCGTGCAGTGCGGTTAAGGGTCAAATACTTGCTGATTACCTAGCAGAATTACCTGCGGATGTCGAGGCATCAGCAGAACATCAGGATCCACCTGCACCAACTGTCACCATGGGAATTGTACACCGATGGTGCGTGCAGCACATCTGGTGCAGGTACGGGTGTAATTTTAACAGGCCCGGATGGCGAAGAGCATACATACGCACTGCGGTTTAATTTTGCTGTTACGAACAACAAAGCAGAGTATGAGGCTCTGTTAGCAGGTATGCGCATTGCGCATAAGTTAAATGTTAAAATTTTGCACGCATATGTGGATTCAAAGCTAGTATGCAGTCAAGTCAGCGGAGATTTCGAAGCGCATGACATAGCCATGCAGCAATATCTATCGCGTGTTCACAACCTCGCTGACCAGTTTGAAGCTTTTCAAATCTCCCACGTAATGCGGGGGCAAAATAAGAAAGCGGATGCGCTAAGCAAACTGGCTGCCTTGGCTTTTGATCATATGGGGAAGAAAGTTCTAATAGAAGAACTCAATGCGAAATCCATTGTTATGATGCCTTTAGTGGCACCAGTTGAGGAATCAAGTTCAACATGGATGACGCCCATCGTGGCTTTTCTGCGGGATGGCACTTCTCCTGCAGATTCCGCTGATGCAAAGAAAGTCCGCGTTAAGGCACCGCTGTATGCCCTTGAGGGTGACGTCCTATATCGAAAGAATTATTTGGGACCGCACTTAAGGTGCATTGGCCCGAAAGAGGCGGAGGAAGTTGTACGCGAGGTGCATGAGGGTGCATGCACACTCCATTCGGGGCACAGGTCCATTGTGTCAAAAATAATGCGGCTAGGATATTATTGGCCCACCATGTATGCGGATACTGTGCGCATAGTTAAGCAATGTGAATCATGCCAAATACATGCACCTATTAGCTGAGCACCTGCGCATCCAATGATACCAGTCTCCTCACCGTGGCCATTCTGCAAATGGGCAATCGACATAGTCGGACCATTCCCAAAAGGCCGAGGTAATTTTATCATTTATTTTCTAAACATGTTACTCACATCAGTACCTTACGCACATTCTGCACACGCAGGAAACATCAAATTCTTGATTGTTGCAATCGACTATTTCACAAAGTGGGTCGAAACGAGACCGCTGGCAGCAATCTCAGGAAAAAGGGTGCGAAATTTTGTATGGGAAGACATCGTCTGTCGATTTGGTATACCAAACGAAATTGTTAGTGATAACGGTACGCAGTTCGCGGGTGACCCTTTTCGCAGCTGGTTGCCGGAGCTTAATATTAAGCAAACTTTTACATCTGTTGCGCATCCGCAGGCGAATGGCCAGTGCGAAGTCACCAACCGGGATATAGTAGCTGGAATCAAAGCTAGGTTGGGTCATGGTCACGTTGGTTGGGTGGATGAACTACCGAAGGTTTTATGGGCGCATAGAACAACACCCAAAGCAAGCACTGGTGAGACCCCGTTCAGTTTGGTCTATGGATCAGAAGCTGTTGTACCCACAGAAATTGGGGTACCAACGTTCCGCATACAAAATTTTGATGAGCAAAATAACTCTGAAGCTTTGCGGGAAAATCTTAATTTGCTGGAAGAGCGCAGACTCTCTGCTGCTGTCAACGAAGCAAATAACAAGCAAAAAATTGCAAAGTAATATAATCAGCGTGTGCGTTCGCGCTCTTACAAGTGCAGTGACTTGGTTTGGCGTCAGAATGACGCAAGTCATGCGGAGGATACTAGGAAACTGGGCCCCCGTTGGGAAGGTCCATACAGGGTAGCGAAGGCAAACAATACCGGGGCGTACCATCTCGAGACATTAGATGGAAAACCTGTGAAACGCACTTGGCATGCGACGTTATTGAAAAAATGTTATATGTAGCTAGGTGGACCTCATCACTCCAGTTTATTGTAGCACATTATTTTTTCTATGTAATTTCCGTCCGTTTGGATGTGTCGCGGTTGTAATTGTGATTAATGCCAATTAAATATTTACTCGCGCATACTTTTGTTGTTTAAATCTTTTTTGTATGCGGTTCCTGCCTACTTAAGGGGTGTCCTCTAGCCCCCGTGCGGCAGAAGCCTGTTTGGTTACAAGGCTAGATGCTAACTGCAGGCAAAGGGAATTGGTTTTCCCCTAGCCAAGCGCTACGCAGACTAGATGGCTGCAAAGTCGACTTAAAAATTACAAGCATTGGTTTGCTTGTGTGTAATTACTCTCGCATTGGTTTGCTTGAGGAACTCTTAAGCATAAAGACATTGGCTTGTTTTTAGTTGCGTTGCTTACCATACAGCTACCGTGCACCTCTAGTACATGACAAAGCAAAAACGCAGTAGCTTCTGAGTCTAAATTGTTAAAGGTAAATTGTTAAAGTACTGGTTTATTTTACGCAGTACCATCCGCATACGCATGAGTTTTGGTTAACTATGCGCATGGGCATGCGGTTCACCTTTTGTTTTGATTCGCGATATATAAACAAATAAACACACTATGCATGCATAACAGAAATATATATACATCAAATTAAGTTGTTACACAAATGGTAATTGTTTTAAACGCCTGCCCATCACGGGACCTATGGCTCAAAAATTGTATTTACAATTTCCTGCCTAAGCACAGGACTTACGGCGCAAACTATTACAACAAACTAAAACTCCTCCTTGAGGAACCCATCAATCGACATATTAGGGTCTGTGGCAAACGCATTTATTAGGGGGATCGGGATGGCAGTGATGGCTTCTTCCGCTTCCATGAGCACCACAGCCGTACCCTCCTTCAATTTTTTATGCACGACGTCGGGGTACGGCGGTGTGAGCCCGCAGGCTTGGATCACCTCTAGCACTGCCTTGTTGATTTCGTGGTCTTTAACCACATCAACATAGGCGTTGAACTTGTCGGACACAGGCTCGGAATCCATTACCTTCTGCGCAATGGTAGGAAGAGCGGTGCGGAGTTTTGTCAAGTCCGCCTCCGCTAGCTCGCGACCTGTAACCGCGTCATCCTTTTCCCTCGTCACCCTTTCCAGCTCACCCGCAGGCACTCCGCCTCCCCCTTGGACTGGTCAACCACCCCAACCAGCTCGCGGTTTTTCTTTCTCTCTTCAATCAGTGCAGTTTTGGTTTCCGCCGCGGTTAACTCCACCGCCTTGCGCGCTTCTTCTGCGGCGTCCCTGTCTTTCTTCACCTGATCAACCCCCGCTTGCAGCAGCCCTAGCTCTGTTTCTTTCCGCACGGCCACTTGATACAAGTTAGTGGAACGGCGGGCTTGATCCGCAACCATGCCAAAAAAGACGAGGCTGTTTTGGACGAAGGCGTTGAGCGCCTGATTAAAAGGCAGTACGGCTAGTTGGTTGCGGAACTCCGCAGGGAAGATTTGTTGGAGGAAGGCGGATTGCTCTGCGGCGTTTTCCGCAGATGACTGGGTGAGCTGCGCCAGGTTCGCCAATCGAAAGCTACCGTGTGGCGGGGTTGGTGTAGACTCGGAGTCCAGGTGTATCGTCTTGTCCTTTGACTCGGCGGTAGCTTTGAGGTCCGGATTGACCCGCGGTGGGGTGTGATGAGTCTCTTCAGCATGCCCTGCGTATTCATAAATGGTTAAATAAATGCAAACTTAAATGTGCGGTATGCGCGCAAGCAGAACTCTTACCAGAAGATGGGGGAGGTAGATCCGCAGAACGGGGTTCGATGGGAACGAAGTTGTCATTCCGCTTGTCCTCCCTCTATTTGGGAGTGAGTTTCTTCTTCTTCTGTTGGGATTGGGAGGCTTCTGGCGGCCTTGCACTTATTGCCGGAGGTGGCAGGTGCATTCTCGCCAGTCTTCTCCTGCTCTAACGGCAGGTTCACATTCTGTTTGCGGAAGGCGATGCCCGCAATCTCCTCCGCAGTCAGTACTCTCTTCATCTTCATCTCTGCAAACATGCACGCATGCGTTAGAACACATAAATAGCAAACTGTTGTTAGTACGTGATTATACTATTCCTACCCTTTCCATCCGGTCCGACTATGGCTGGACGCACATCCTCCCATGGCCAGTGTGCGGATATCTTCCCTAGCCGCAACATCACGTTCCCGTATGACCGGTGCACCAGCTGTGCGTTAGCGCACTCCGCTAACAGCTTTGTTTCCTCGTCATCAAGGACCGGGGTTTTGTTCACATCCTTTTCCACCTTCTCGCACCATATAAGCGTTTGCGCAACTACAGTTTGGTCAATGAAAAAGAAAGTTTCTTTCCAGTTACCCGCATTCGACTTTGGGGTTTTGGTGAAATTTTGACGGGCAAAGAAGGTGAACCAGGATTTGTGGTGATTGGCTAAGCGGTATAGATGACAGAAAACTTTAACCAACGGAACCCTATCGAGTGCGGCGCACCACATTTCAAACAAACAGAACTATTTTACCTATGGCATAAGGGTGTAGTTGTCCTAATCCCACTCTGAAGTGATCTAATACGCCTAGGAAGAAGTCGGATGGGGGAACCCTAAAGTTACCATGCTTGAACGCATGTTCGTAGATGGCCACCTTTTTCTCCGGTGGCGCGTGAGCACGCTGATTGGGCAAGGGTGGCACCGGATTGTATTTTGCTAACGGCGGGTATTGTTTAACTAAGTGGTTAATATGTTTCTGCTCTATAATCGATCTGACACTATCTACATAGGTTTCGTTAGCCTTAGTCATTTTCTATAGAATGGTTGGAGAATCACTAACCTTTAGACGGTGGCCGGAGTATTTAGGTTTTGATCGGAATTGAATGTAGCAGCGTATTGAGGAAGCTTGGAGCAGAAAAATGGAAATGTGTGTGATTTGGGGCTATTTATAGAGACGATTTGGAGCCATGGGTTGGAATGGGTTTATCGTGGCTGTACACATGTTCAGCGATCAACGGTTAGCATTTTGAGTGCGCGTGAGGATGTCAGATGGGTATGGTTACCTATGAGCGTGTGGCTGACACGCGCCTGCCAACTGCCACTTTATGTCTTGTCAGCCGAATGGTCTTCTGCGACAGTGACAGGCATTAAATGACCTCGAAACGCACGCGGAACATTGAATGCTAGCCGTTTTCTTGTTTTTTCCGCTTAATAGTTTGATGTCATGTGTCTTGCGTCATATAACATCAAACTGGGGGGACATAATGATACCGCAACCCGCATGCGCACCTCATATGCATGCGGGCGCTTAATAGTGTGTGTATGCGTGTGCTTGTGTGCGCTATGCGGTATGCGGATTGTATCTGATTCCTTTGTTCTCGGTACAGCGGTTGCTTAGCTGTCAAGTAAATATCTTTTCCATAATTATATCCGTGATTCGGGGGAGTCAGTTATGGATGAGGTTATTATGATCTGGGACGGTTCTAGAATTAGGGTTTGCCTATAAATACAAACCCTAATCATCACCTACGGGACACAGCATATTACGTAACCATCACCTACGATACAAAAGCATCATTCGGCATCTTTTCAAGGTTAACAGGTTAGTCTTTCGTAAGCTAGTACCTACGACCTTATGTGGGGCCTCTTGATCGATGACCGTTATCGGAGGTGGACTTAATCACTTGGCCACCCCGCCAACATCATCATGTCGGCCAGGGTTATTCACGGTAGCCGGACCGGAGAGCCACGTTCTAAGATCCTTAAACCCCTCTACGTATTGAGCAGACATATTTAACCCTATGGTAAAAATATGCATGATCAGTTAGAATACTTGTTATTCATTGTTATGTAGCGTTACTTATTTACATAGCGAAAATGGCTATAATGGTTCTGGACTTGTGGGTAGTAGACACGGTTGGTTACATAAACAAAATGGCTCAGAGTTGTTGGTGGCGTTGTTCTTATTCCCTTTTTTTCTTGCTTTTCTTGTCTTCATTTCCAGGGAATAATGTGGCTACGAAAATTATGTTATTAGTTTTGTTACAAACACAAAGGTTGTCTACGGTTGATGTTTTTTTTTTTTTTTTTTTTTTTTTGAATAACCTACGGTTGATGTTGTAGTGGCTACTCCTTTTTCCTCTCTAATTCTCTGTCTTCGTTTTCGGGTAATAGTGCTCTTTTTGTTGCGGGTTTGGTCTCTTGATGTTGTTCCTTTTTGGGGTTGGTGGTATTGGTGTCACAGTAGTTGTGGTGTCCTTCTCGGTCTTCGGCTGTAGTTAAAAGGAATTGTTATGTGCCGTTATTTTTTGGAATGAAATGTTGTTTATTCTATTGTTTGTGTCTTACCTGCTGCGTTTGTTTTTTCTGGTGTTGCTTCTTGAGTCTACTGGTTCGATATGGGAAATAAAAGAGTCGATGATTCTTGATATACCTCTATATTAACAAAACCAATATAAATATTAGAGGGTTAGACACATGGGTTTATTAGATACATGAGGGATTCATTTTAGTTCCAGTTATGAGCACCTTGAAGCATCTTGTAAATAAACATAATCAAATACAAAGAGACAGAGATATATGCAAATCATATAACTACTTAGCTGTTGTGTTACTTGTGATAGTGTAAGGTTTGAGTTGACTATATGATTTGAATTTGCAGTGATGTGGGTATCCAATTGCTGGTATGTTTTGGAATGTCGTTTGTAGTCAAAATATGAGGGATGTTAGGCTGGATATTGTTTGGTCCCGATTTTTGGTGGCTTTGCAGATGACGTTGGATTCCAGTATGCTTGTGAAATGGTTTTTGTCACTGTAGTTAATAATGACCTGGATAGCAGTACCTTGTGTGTAATTTACGAAATTGTTACAACAACCACTACCAAATAACTTAATGTACATAGCTTCAGCAACAGGTTAAGATCAAATCAAATGACAACGAACAAAATCCTTGAGACGCAAACATAGCAGAAACCGAACATGGCAGACCAAAAACATGAGATACACCAGCTGCATATTTGACGTGAAATCATAAATAAATAACAAACTAAGACAACCTATCAGTAAAAGAAAAATATCAAACAACGATAACAACGTACCCATAAGATTAGAGGATCAAGTCAATGATAAGCCATCATCATCATCACAAAGACCAAATGAATGAGCATCATAAGTACGCATTCATTTCGATAAGTTTGCCCAATAAAAACTATCATACTCGAAGGATGTTGAACATAAATCACCACTTACATCATTAATGATAGATGACGTTATCTCTATGAGAAAACGTTAGTTATTAATTTGACAGTATTGTTTGACTTAGCTTTAACCAAAGAGTTGTCATATTAAAACAGTAAAAAGTAATTCATAATTAAATTGAGATTACATCAAGTTAACATAATAAATTATGCTAAACTTTTATTAGTGATAACTGATAATAAACAGTTCAAAATAACAGACCCATTTTATGTTTTCTTCACATAACATATAACACAATCTATTGATTTAAAATGATCGAACAACTTATATAGTCAATATTTCTTCTAAACAATAACTAACAAACCGCAACTAAAATACGTAAGTAAGAAAACAATCGCAAACAGAATATAGCAAGCTGAAAGCAGATGTATAAAAAACAGCCACTAAAAAGGTACACATTTACCTGATGGCGGCAGCGAAATAGCGAGATCCGATGCTGTTAGCGAACAATCAAACGAACAAAAACGAAATCCCAACCAAAACAACTTTAGGCGGCATTATAATACCTGTTGATCGAAAAGGGAAACAATATCATGAGTTTAAAAACAACAAACAAATAATGTGGTTCCCTTCTCATGTTTCAACATATTGAAAGTAACTTACAATTGAACATTAACAAATGATTAGTATTAGATAAGGATGAACAAATTTATTATATTAGATAAGGATGAACAAATTTATTAACTTTTAATGAATAAAAAGTTGATATTCATGCCATTTTGTACAGCAACACATGTAGGATTAAACACCAATGTCCATCACCAATAGAAACAACTGAACATATCATTCAACATTTCAAATAAACTTATAAAGCCACTAACCAACTGATCAAACACCACCATCAAAAGCAACAATTACAATGACTACTAAGTCACAACAAATAACACAATGTGTTAATTGACCACAACAATAACAGACCATATAATATGAAAAAAGTACCTTAATTCACTTGCAGTATAGAAGAGGCTTACGGTGAAGTGCAATAATAGCGTTTGGTGCTTGCATAAGCCCGCGAGTAGTCAATGTATGAAAGAGTTTAAGCTGCAAATATCAATGCACATAACATGACTAAGAAGATGTAGAGCCTTCAAAAAACAAAACTGAATAGCAAAATGGAAGACAATTCAATAAAGAAATATAGACATACCTGGATTATTGGAAATTCTTTACGATGATGAAGTGATTAAAGCAAAGATACCGGATACTTAAAAAACAACATGAGGCACACGATCCAGTGAACAATGACATATAATTTATGAGAGAGGTCTGTTGACAATTATTATTCCTGGAAACGCTCTCTTTGACAATCGACATTTGCGATTCGAGAGATGACACAAAATGAATACCATTATTTACATATGAACAACTGGTATCTGAAGTCTCCCTCCATGTTTTCTTAGTTGCCATTATCTCAAAAATCAATAGCAAAACACTAACTCGAAAGCATTTTTCAAACAGAATTCAAAGAGGCTAAAACGCATATATTTCACGAATACCAACAATAGACCATATTATACAATTGATATGCAAGTAGTAAAACAACCCAAACAACGACAGGAACAGATAAAAAAACAACTAATCTACAATTTTCATGCCAAGAGGAATAACAAAAAAAGGAAAAGTTGAGAGCAATTACCTTCACGTTGTAAGTACAAAATGTAGGAAACCTATCAGAAAACAAAAAGAAATCAAAATATAAGAAGGCCAAATCACAGCGAAGGCAACAATCGAAGAGCAGAACATATAGATTAAACTTATCTGCGTGAATACATCAGCAAATAATCAAATTACATAATGTACCCATCAAAGTTCCTGCAAATTAAACACAACACCATCAATAAAAATCAAATCTTTTCATGGCTTCATCAAGAAATAAGAAAAAAAAAACACCAATAACTAACTTTTCCCATAAAAGATTATATATATTTAGGACAAACCATTCAAAAAAAAAAAAAAATGTTCTTTGGTCTAATTTAGTCACTACACAAATTCTGCTTAGAACCACAATAACAAAATAACCTTCTTTAATCCTAACCCTAGGACAATTCATGAAACCCTAAATTAGAAAAGATAAGAACTTACAGATCGTCATCGCACCAATAACAGACTGAAGAATAAAACGAACGATTTTATTTTTCGGGTTGTCTTCTTCTTGGTGTGCATGAGGAAGTGTTACATTTGTGTGTTATAAACTTATAACCTCGTGTTATGGATAATTGAAGAGTCAACGCACAAGTCAAAAGCCGAAGTTTTAAATAATCATGTGAGAGGCACGTGAGCTGCCAAACACTTAATAACTCGTGAGAAGCACGTGAGACAACATTTAACTGAATTCAGTTTCTGTTAGTCGATTAGGTCATCGTTCAAATAGCTGAACTGTATCTAGATGAGTTAGTTTTGGATTTCTGTATGTGTGTGATCACACTTTCTTCCCCCTTTTCTCTGTAATTCCATTTTAGTTCTTGTAACTCAATTGTCCCTTTTCTCTGTAATTCCATTTTAGTTCTTGTAACTCAATTGTAGTTCTTGTAACGATTTGCAATTCAATTTCGCAAGCTTCGATTGTTCCAAGCTGTCAGGTTGAATTGAGATTAGTTGAAGTTAATTACTTAGACTAATCATAACAGATTTCAGGTTTCGTATCCTAGGGTTTGTTCAAAAAAAAAAACTTTTCTGGACATTTCGTGATTAATCAGAAAATTTAGTAAACAATGGTGATATCAACAAGTAGTAACAGTGAGAGTCTTGATCTTTTGGAAGGCTGCCATTACGGAGTTGGATTATGGCAGACATGAGTAATAAAATCAATCAACGACTTGATGATTTGCTCATACAACATCAAGGTTTCAAGGACACAGTTTACAAACAGAAAAGTGAACCAAGGTACTGATCGATTTCTTCAATTTTCGATGTGTGATGTTAAAAATTCTAGGTCTTGCTCTCAAATTGTTGGTGATTTAGGAGATACAGTGGTAGATTATAACGATAGGAAAGAAAAACCTGTGAGAATTAATCATGCACACAAGGTGCTCGATAAAATGTCAGTTACTAGTTTTCTTGAACAAGATGGATCAGTTCAAGACTATTATGCAGCCTTTGATTCTTGGTTCAAAAATATGGGATTAGATGAATTCTATGTCATTGATATTTTCATTTGTGGGTTGAAACCGGAAATTAAGAAAGGTGTAAACCATTTTTAAACCCAAAACTCTCTATGATGCACATATGTTGGCTAAATTCCAAGAAGATGCACTAGAGGTAATGAAGCGTAGGTCTCAAGTCTTTGATATTAAGTCTTCTCATTATGAAACTTCAAATAAATTCAAGGGTGATAATGTCAATGATATTGTGAATTATGATGTTGAAGTGGTGGTCATGGACATTCATAATTCTATTGACAAGAATGAAAGTCAACTAATCAATGCACAAGAAACTGCATTAGTCAACCATGATTCTGAAAATGTTGCTTCCATTCTTAAAGTTGAAAGTGCAAATGAGGTGAATGGGAAATATAATCCTCAAGAACTAGAGAATCCTGAAAAACCACTTGTTGGATTAGACACTGGAACTAGTTGTAGAATTGGGTCAGTATATGAGAGTGGGAATGATACAACTGCAACTTCTGGTAACTCAAGTGAAGTGGTGAATATCAATTATTTTGAGTCGTTGTCTTCTTCAAAGCTTTGTAATGATACCAAGAACGCGTCTAAATCAACATTAGTGGAATCAAATTCAAATTCAAGTTTTGTAGAAAATAAAGATGATGCTGTTACTGATGTTAGTGAAGAAAATGATAAAAAGAATGTAACTCCCTATTTGAAGATTCATTTCCATGAGGCTATTGATGGATGGTTTAATTCAATTCTTGTTGCAGACAATAATAGTGAACATGGGGAAATTATTGTTTTCAAGGAAAGTCAATTTGCAACATTGGAGCCAAAATATACTAAGTTTGACTTATGGAAATGGCATAAAAGGAAAAAGGAAAAGATTACCGATTTGAGGTCTAGATCAAGTCAAGGGACTGTTGTTCAAGTATCTCAGTTCATGTCAAAGTTGATTAATAAGATGTTACAAATTGTGAGTCGGCAAGATCTTGTAGTTGGTACTTTCTTTTCTCAAGTAGAGCATGATTATGTGGATCGTCTCTTACCATTGAAGCGTGATATGTGGAAATGGTATAGAAAGAAACACATAATTGTGCATTTTGACTTAAGGAAGTGGTATAAACATGAAATGACATATGTGCCTTTGGATCATTATTTGACAAAAGAGTTGGTGCAGAAATTGATGGTACTTTGTTTTGTTAATCGTTTTCCTTTGAAGCAAAAGATTTGCCGAGATGAGGAAGTGAAGGATTTCCAGTTTTTTTTTCAAATTAAGAACAGAGAAGTTGTCCTAGGACAATATGGTGGTTGTGCGAAAGGCTCCACATTTTCTGACTACTCAAACACTCTCAGGTGTAAAACACAAGGCCGGAAGGAGTTCGTCACTAGACTGCAACTTTCAGAGACCATGTACATGAACCTAATAGTCAATCAACCTGGGCTTGTGGTGCATACTGTACAAAATAAAGTTGTAGTGAAACATCTGAAGCTTACTTTTGGTTGCAATTGTCACACGCACTTAAGCACTTGATGGACAATTCGGCTACCAAATCTCTGAAAAATATCCCATATAAATCCTCTTCAAAAACTGATGATGTGTCATTGACGAGTAGGATATATTCTATGGGAAAGTTAGGAGCTCATTTAAGTAACCGAAATGATATGAGTGATGGAGAGCCTAAGTTGATGTCATTGGAGATTTCGGTCAAGACTAATCTGTTTCATACAACAGGGCTATTACATTCATATCAGATTACAAACGAGCCAACTCGGGAAGAACAAAAGCTGGTTCATATCAGTTTGAAGAACACATGTGAGTTCGTTTCGAATGAGATTCTTGAGGGCAAGAATCGTTTGAAGGAGGAGCAATTGTTATGGATAATTGAAGAGTCAACGCACAAGTCAAAAGCTGAAGTTTTAAATAATCATGTGAGAGGCTCACGCACGTGAGCTGCCAAACACTTAATAACTCGTCAGAAGCACGTGAGACAACATTTAACTGAATTCAGTTTCTGTTAGTCGATTAGGTCATCGTTCAAATAGCTGAACTGTATCTAGATGAGTTACTTTTGGATTTCTGTATGTGTGTGATCACACTTTCTTCCCCCTTTTCTCTGTAATTCCATTTTAGTTCTTGTAACTCAATTGTAGTTCTTGTAACGATTTGCAATTCAATTTCGGAAGCTTCGATTGTTCCAAGCTGTCAGGTTGAATTGAGATTAGTTGAAGTTAATTACTTAGACTAATCATAACACCTCGCCGTTTTCGCTCAGTTGTTCCACCATCACCGTTGCTGTTGTCGGTAACCGTCGCTGGCCTCTAGCAAAGCAACCACCATCGCCAATCTCCAGCAACGCCGCCGCTATCGCCGATCTCCAGCGACGCTTGGTAATTGGGAAGATTAATTAGGTGTAGAGAGAAGAAAGAAGTAGGTCGGGAGGAAGAAGGGGTGAGAGAGTGGGCGCTAGGTTTTTTTTAACTAGTTGTGGAGCCCTCGCTTCGCGCCGGGCTCCGTTTTGAATGCGAGTTAAAAAAGTATTTCCTTTTGTGGATCTATTTTGTAAAAAAGAATTTTTTTCGACATCTAACATTGAAGGGTTGTTCCTTTTGTGAAAGTTGCTTCTTTTAGCGTTAAAGTTAGTTGATCTATTTTGTAAAAAAAATATTTTTCGACATCTTTTGGTAGCATTGAAGGGTTGTTCCTTTTAAGAAAGTTGCTTCTTTTATCATTGGAGACAAAAAAAATCTAGCACAGTAGTGTCTTATGTGGGTCCTACTGTTTGAGTTCAGTGTAGAAGCCGGTAAAACGTGTAGGTGTTTTTGGTGTTAGTGATGGGATAAATAATAATTTATAATATAGATATAAAGTAGGGGGTTCTATTTGTATTTTAATGAAAGTTAGGGGGTTGGTTTGTAAAAAATGAAAAATTGAATAGTACTATTCATAACAAATAAGACAATTTTTGTCTGTTAGTTATATTGGTAATTTCAGTTGCCAGAAATATATATGGTTGGGGATGTCGTTTTTGAGGAATGTGACGACATATTCTGGCGAGACAATTAGTATACAAAGGGTAAATGTAGTTGGGACATATATTTGACATTTATGTATATCATTTTTTGATGTATATATGTTGATGTACACAGGCATTAGTATTAGTAATAGTCAAATGTTGATGTATATATGTTGACATATGGAATGCAAAAGCAGACAGAGAATCATTCTCATTCAAATACCTTCTCGCAGACCGCTGAGAGCTTACTTTCCTGTATTGTTATACCTTCTCCCAACCTTCTCTGCCAAAACCATCGTTGCTTTAAAACTGACATTGCCACAAACATCCTTTCAAACGGCTTCAAGTAGTACAAGTCATCATGCATATCACCGTGTACGAAGCATTGGTCCAGAAAAAAAAGTAAGTGAGCAACTTAAATCTTTGGACACTCTACTTACCGAAAGTAAGTTGCATTTAAAATTAGGAACATTTAGGACTCTTTAATTCGATTTGTCCTTCCAATTTTATGTCCTCTATTCCATTTACAGCAACAGGAGATTCATTTGGTATAATAACGACAGACAAAATTTTATTGGCCTCCAAGGACTCCATCCAATCACTATGATGAGTGATATGTTCACTAGCACCCGAATCGATTATCCAAGATTTATTAGAATCGAATTTACTTGTCATATTGGCAATTGGATTTGTTTCTTTCACCAAGCTACCTCGAATCAACTTCATAAGCTGCTATACTCATCTTTTGTGAAGTTTTGTGATTACTTTTCTTCCACCATAGCAGCAGCCTTTGTTGCCATTGGTTGAGCTTGATTTACAACAGGTTTGTTTGATCCACCAATCAGGGTATCCAATGATCTCAAAGCACCCTTCGACTGAATGACCTGCTTTAGAAGCGTGCCATCTACGAACCCAATCTTATTCTTTGCATACAAGGCGTTGACCATCTCAGCCTTCCAGTATATAATTTCCGTTGTGGAGTAAATTGTCACCGATGAGAACCACCCTTGTGGTCTAGTGGTTCACCACTTTACGCTTGTGCATTGGGATGGGGGTGGGGAGGTCTCTAGTTCGAGTCTCTCCTTTTAAAAATATTTGTGGGATTTATTTCCTGAAAGCCGAATTGTGACAACCCGAAAATTTCCAACCAAATTTAAACTTTATCTTTATATTATTCCGACACGATAAGCAAAGTTTGTTAAGTTAAATCTCAAGAATTTTAAATTATGTTCATACATTCATTATAACCTCGACCAAATTCCGATGATTCACGAACCGTTATATATAAATAAATATGTATATATATGTATATATATTATAACTTGAGAATATTAATAAAGTATTAAACGTATAATACTTTACATGAACGTATTTGTTTCAATATGTTTATCGATGGAATTAGAAGATAATATCAAATGATTGATTTATCAGATACATTATGATAAGATTACGGGTCTATGTTATGAGGTCCACTGTGATTTAAGAAATCTATTCTTTTTGACAACATTCGGAAAATGGTAAAGTGATTTATAAGTAAGAACGTGAAGTGTAAATAACTTAGATGTTGAATATCGACAAGTTATGTAACTCGACATTTTTCATTAAGATGATTTCATACGTTTATTTAACCTTTGAACTTTATCCCATGCTTCACCAACAAACTGTAATTTAAAAACTTGAAACCTATTATGAATATATATGATTCTACTTTTCTAAAACATTTTATGATATAACAATTTCCATTATTTTAACCTTTAAAAAAAATGATTCTTAAAAATATATTTGGTTTTGGAAAACAAAATTATTATATTTATTTGATTTAGTTTCAAACGTACAAAAACGTTTTCAGTTTAAAAAGAACTTTATTATTAAAACGTATATAACTTTTATAAATATCTAGAACCACTTTTGACAACTCATTACTTAACCAGTATGATAAAGATAACGATATTTATATTTTATTTTATTAAATATATATAACGATTTAAATTAATATTATATATATTTATACGCGTATTATACGTATATAGTTTTATACTTTTACTATACTTAAACTTTACCTTTACTTTATTTTTACTTTACTTTAACTTTAATAATTCACTTTAATAATTCATACTTTAATAATTCACTTTAATAATTCATACTTTAATAATTCACTTTAATAATTCATACTTTAATAATTCACTTTAATAATTCATACTTTAATAATTTACTTTAATAATTCATACTTTAATAATTCACTTTAATAATTCAAAAATCTATTATAAATAGAATTCAATAGGTTTCATTATTTCATAAGAAACTTGAAAATATTTTTCTCTAAACTCTCTCAATCGATTTACATATATATATTTACTCCGTATTATTTCAAGATATTATTAGTATACATAAAATATTACGTCAGAGTACTGTCCTAGTGATTTCAAAATTGTTTTTCGAGTGGGATTGGATTAAGGAAATTATGGGTTATAGCTATGGAGGTGATTGGGTATGGTTCATGGGTATGCTCGTGAGATCAATATAGAGTTTATCATCTCCGTTGCGTCTACGTACCTTTCCTGCAATATTGAATCTCAATATTGATACGTGAGTTCTCATAATTTAACTTTTACATACTAATAGTGTATCCCTGACTAGTGCTCGAGTATATAGGATTATGCATGTTTGTACTTTTGATATTGCCTTTAGTTAGGTTATGTTGAATCCTGAATTAGTTATATATGCAACTGAGATAAGGTATAAGATATGCATGTCGTTGGAAAGCTAGCGAAAAATTAAGAACTTTTCATTTAGATATCGAATGATTTCGATGAACGGATTTGAAGTTATAGTCCATCGAATTTTTGTATTATTATTAAAAATGATTATTATTATCGTCGTTATTATCGTCGTTCTAGTTTTATCTTATTATTATTATTATTATTATTATTATTATTATTATTATCTTTATCAATAAAAGGATTTATCATTAAAAATTGTTATTTTTTTTATTATTACTATCGTTATTATCATTAAAGTTATAATTAGTATTATTATTATTATCCAATTATTATTATTATTATTATTATTATTATTATTATTATTATTATTATTATTATTATTATTATTATTGGTATTATTATTATTATTATCATTATTAATATATATATCATTATTTAAAAATGGTTATTGTTATTGTTATTATTATTATTACTATATTATCATTAAGATAATTATTAGTATTATTGTTAATAATGTTATAGTAACTATCATTATTAATATTAGTGTAATTAAAACAAATATTTGTAACACCTAATTATTTTGATTACTATTATTATCATTATTACGAACACGATATAAAAGACGATTAAAAGCTATTAAACGAAACGATTAGGAAATAATGGGTAAGAGTATCATGATGAAATTAAAATATTATAAGATATTGATTTAGATAAAATTATCGTTCTTATTATTTTTATCATTACTATTATTATTAAAATTATCGTTAGTATTAAAACTATCATTTTAACAAAAATTATCATTTTAATAGAAATGTCATTGTTACTATAAAATATCATTATTATTATTATTATTATTATTTTAAATAGAATTATTATTTTAAAGATAATATTAAAAATTATCGTAAATATTAAAGTTATCATAATTAGAATTATCGTTTTATCATAATGTCATCTTAGTAATTATAAATATTGATATTTTTATAATAATAATTATTATTACAAAATAATACAAATTTTACTTACTATCATTATAGATATTATTTTATCAAATAAATATTTGATACAAACATATTTTACTACGTGTAATAACTTACTTTAATAATAACTATCATATTATCTTTATAATATTAAATGAACCCTATAAATTTTATTACTTAATATATATAAAACTATATTTTATTATATAAATATAATATAAAATTTTATTTATTAATAAATAAATTATATTATTTACTCTAATAAATCTTTTAAAAATATTTAAAAATATAAAACGACGATATTTAAACTATATATTAATCATGTATAGATTTTTGGAAATTATTTTGAGTCAAATTTACTTTTGATGACTTTTGCATACTAGTCTCGAGCATTAGGATTGTGGTACACTATGACTTGACCTAATTTGTTAGACAAAGATTGACCAACACATAAATATATATAATTAATTTAGGTTCGTGAATCCGAGGCCAACCTTGCACTTGTTCAATGACGTTATATGTATTTTTACTACGAAATACAGTATGGTGAGTTTCATTTACCTTTTTACCCTTTATATTTTTGGGACTGAGAATACATGTGCTTTTATAAATGTTTGACGAAATAGACACAAGTACGTGAAACTACATTCTATGGTTAAATTATCGAAATCGAATATGCCCCTTTTTATTAAAGTCTGGTAATCTAAGAATTAGAGAACAGACACCCTAATTGACGCGAATCCTAAAGATAGATCTATTGGACCTAACAAACCCCATCCAAAGTACCGGATGCTTTAGTACTTCGAAATTATATCATGTTCGAAGGAGGATCCCGGAATGATAGGGGATATTCTTATATGTATCTAGTTAATGTCGGTTACCAGGTGTTCACCATACGAATGATTATTTTTTTGTCTCTATGCATGGGACGTATATTTATGAGAACTGGAAATGAAATTCTTGTGGTGTATTAAAATGATGGAAATAAATGATTATGATAAACTAATGAACTCACCAACCTTTTGGTTGACACTTTAAAGCATGTTTATTCTCAGGTGTTAAAGAAATCTTCCGCTGTGCATTTGCTCATTTTAAAGATATTACTTGGAGTTTTTCATAGCATATTTCGAAGAACGTTGCATTCGAGTCATTGAGTTCATCAAAGATTATTATTAAATCAATTTATAGTTGGATAGTGGATATTATGAAATGGTATGCATGCCTGTCAATTTTTGATGTAAAGAAAGATTGTCTTTTAAAAACGAATGCAATGTTTGTAAAATGTATCATATAGAGGTCAAATACCTCGCAATGTAATCAACTATTGTGAATCGTTTATAATGTATATGAACGGGTCCTTTCAGTTGGTATCAGAGTGGTGGTCTTAGCGAACCAGTTCTGCATTAGTGTGTCTAACTGATAAGTCGTTAGGATGCATTAGTGAGTCTGGACTTCGACCGTGTCTGCATGTCAAAAGTTTTGCTTATCATTTCTAGTCGGAAATCATCTGCTTATCATCCATAGGAAATTACCTGCTTATCATTATTAGTCTAGACACATCTTGCTACATTAATTGCATGAGTAGTGTATAGACAAAATTCATATCTTAGCGTATCTGCTAAATCATATCTTATCGTATCTGTTACTTAAACTTTGCCTGACATATCCCGCAAATTCCTCCGTAATCTATGAAATCTTTTGATCTCTATATATAGATATCCTATGTAAATAGAATACCACCCGATAGCCGAAAAATCATTTTATATCGAAAATCCTTTATCCAATCATACGAAATGGAATTTGTCATCAGTTCAAGTCACTCGGATTCCGAAATGGAATCTCACTCAAGCTCCGAAAGCAGTGTGACCGAAATGGATCAACCAATCAGTCATCACCTATTCTGGATAAATTGGAGATGGGTTCGTAGCCTCCTCAATCATTGGAAACAAGAAGAAGGCGATCCTTTCCATCCACCACATTGCCCTCTTGGCGAAGAACTTGAAGCACTTACCGGCGAACCTGTTCGAGACACCATTTTCTCTCTCATTTCCAGGGTATCTCGTCATGATTATATACTACATCAAATTCTAGATTTTATTTATCCTCTCGTTCTGACTGACAATCATCTTGGAATAATAGAAGAAGTCAACGAACTTCGCGCTCGGGTAGTGGCTTTGGAGAATATGGTGCAGAGATTACAAACACCAGCAGCAGCACCAGCAGCATTATCAGTACCACCATCATCAACGCCAACAGTACCATTACCACCTCCAACTACAACCGCGTTGTAAACCTCAACTTCACAATCTGTCCCACGAGCATCAACGTCATACGCACCATAGATACCATGGAGTACCAACAACAATAACTGACGAAGTATTAATTCATAACTTCATTGGAGAAACATTCCGCAACGATTATGTAATCTCTAAAGTCTTAGAGATTATCTAATCTAGCCCTAACCATAAATCAGTTAAGCGAACCAAAATGATAGAAGGAAGAGTAGAAACCCTGACAAAAATGGTGTGTGATTAACAAGTTAAAATTGTTTTACCAACAACATCAACAGTACCGTCAACGTCACCAGCATCGTCAGTACAGTCAACATCAGAATCAACAACACCTATAACATCACAAACTCCGTCAGTTCAAGAATCACTGTGGACATCATTACGAATCAATAACGTGTATATTGTATCAACAAGTTATGAAGAATTAACTCATTCCCTCTTTTATATATATATATATATATATATATATATATATATATATATATATATATATATATATATATATATATATATATATTGAAATAAAAAATAAATCTTTCCGTGCTAAGCTATTGTGTGTGAATCTTAACTACTCGGTTAATTCATATTACAAATATGCAATAATGTACGTCCCTCGCCCGCAACTTAACCATCGTTAACTACAATCTCTGTCTCAATTCAACAAGTTCCAATTCCTAATAAATCAAGTATATATTTGATTTTACACTTCATCATTGATGTAACCGAAACTTTTCAGATAACATCATTCGTACTTTGCGAAGTTCACAAGAATTTAACGAAAACCAACATCACATCTCAACAAATAACGAAGTATTGATTCATAATTTCAATATTATTGAAGAAATACTTATGTAACCTCTAAAGCCTTCAAGGAATTATTCAATTCTAGTTTCAACCGTAAATCGAATGAGTTTAATTTAGTATTAACTCATTAAAATCTATGTTACATCTGAGGAGAATATATACATATATATTTTCATAAAGACTGTAATAAAATTCTTATGTACAAAATATTAATTGTGAAAAATTTTTAACGGGTAGGTAATACCCGATAGAGATATATAAATTCACAATTAATATGTTACATTCTTCGAATCAGATTAAGCAAATTATCAATTATACTTCCTACTTTCACAATAATATACATTCTTTCATAGAAATCAAAACAACCATACTCATTCAAACCCAATTACATATTCTGATTTTAAAATCTCAGAATTCAATTCGAGATATAACCGGTACCATCACTTTTAGATTCCTACATCTTTCAAAGCTATACTTTGACTTCAAAAGTGTGTTAGAACATCAAATGTATATAAACGATTACAATCTGTGTTCAAACCCTTCGAAAATCTCTGAAGACACTTCAAATAATGAGCAATCGAGATGATGATCCAACCACATATTACCCACAGTTATGTACTTAAAAAGCTCTCGAAACCAAAGTCATAATTCAACACATATCTGTGTCAGATCTTTTGGCATTTATTAGCCAAAATAACCTTGCAATTCCTTTGCAAAGTAGCAAATTATATCACAGCTCCAGCAAGACAACTTCGATTTTTTCATTCGGAGTAGCCTTATCATAATTTTGATATATGTGATTACCCTTTTGTTACCGGAGAACCTATCATATTCCACCACATTAGCATTAAACTTACCAACAACTTCACTGATCTTGGGCATTCCGAAGAATCTTTATATTTATCGAAACCTCATCATTTACTCATCTGCCTCTTGTAACGAGAATTGCCATACGAATCATTGGGAATTAGCAATCAGTATTTTGAAATCTCACAGCATGTTGACGCCAACAGTTATACATAACGTCTATTTCCAAGGCTTACATACTTCGAATGTGAAGTTTCTGAAAAACACTCTGAACCGCGAACTAGTTCTCGAAATGCTGATGAAGCAACAAAAACTGTAAATGACCTTAGCAGTAAAAAGTTTGATGATAAAGATTAGTGTATTAACAAAGCTCAGAAATAGAGAAGTTTTGGAACTGAAAAACGGATTGAGCAAAGTATGAAGGAGGCTGTGGACAAATCACAAAGACTGAACCTGCCTTCAAAGAATCCAAATGATTCAGTGTCTGCTGAAGTCATTAACGAATACCTTGCTCCTGACACTAAACCCTTACAGACAATATTCTTCATCATCCTCTGATATTAGAAATTCTAAGATATCATCGTATCTTTCATTATAAATATCCTCCATATTTCTGAAGATATTTCCATAAATATTCTTATCTGGAATCATTTATCTCTTTGCGCTATCTGTATTACATCAAAAAGGAAACTGTTTAGTTCCCATACTCTGTAAACCTTTGAGTTTAAAATATGAATGTTTTTGAAGTAGTGTTGGAAACTGAAGCATGAGTTAGTATAATATAATGACACTTGATCAACGTGATTATATTACAGTAATTCATGCTGAGTTTCTAAATGGAACGTGATGATTCACAGATCATAACATCATCATGTGCCATGTTATATGACTCTTGTATTCTATTTAACCTCTAAAATATCAAGAAAATATTTCTTGATGATTCGGCCTTTTACGAGGTATTCTAGTAATTTTACAAGTCAAGATCGTGCCATCACAATTTCCTTCCTAGAACATTAACAATGTTCATTCCGAAATTCATATCTGTGAATTCTGGACCATTACAAGTGGTGCTTAATCGCAAGAAGAAGAAACGAAAGGACAAAACTCCGAAATAGAAATTGGGGTATAAATTGCAGCAAATAAAAGAGTGCATTAACTGTGGATGACAATGATTATAGAAGATAGAAACAGAGACTTTGAAATATAAGGGAAGATATAAAGCCCAACGACAAACCAAAAATTATAAACCATATATATCGATGCATATAGCAATATAAAGACACGGGAGAACTAGAAACACTATAAACCCAAGAGTATAGTAGAAGTAAATAAATTCTTCCGGCGGTAGATGAAAAAGAAGAATGACCGATATGAAAGTTATAAGTATATCGAGAATCAGAACTTGATGGAGCATATTGATGAATACTTTAAAATATGAGTTGAGGGGGAAAGAATAGAAGGTGATGAAACATGACTAGGAACTTAGAAATCAACAGATTTAACACACACAATGACGAAATAAGTAAATCAAACCCTCTAGTGAATAGGTTAAGCTTTTTGGGATTAATTTAGTCATACCACAACTAAATCAAGTGTGATTAGATCAACACCTAGAGCTATTATTCACCACCTGGGTGATTTGGGTTGAGAGAGAATCGGAGGAGCTCACCAGATCTGAGTGTGTGTAACAAATGAGAGGCTTAACCTAAAATGAAGAACATAAGACTTTATATACCCCTGCTGTTGACTCACCCGTACGATTCATCCATCACACATACGAGTTGGCTTCATCAGCCATACGGGTGATCACTCACTCGTTTCTTCTCATTTAGGTTGTAATTGTGCTTAGCTCAGCATCAACCGTGCATATGAGCCTGTCAGCCGTATGAGTGAGGCTTCACTCGGACGTCTGACTAAGTCTAACATAGTCAAACATCCAAATCTCGTTCCTGCAATTGCTGTAACCACATACAAACACGGATAGGATAATAACGAACGATCATGGTAGCCTGTAAACTGTTTGTACCTGCAATGGACGTGGGTAGATGTCTAGGGACTTGCGTAAAATGCATCAACAGAAGGTGTGAGTTGTAAGAAAACGAAGGAGGTGAATTTATAAGAAAATCTCTGAGAGAAGAATTAAAATGGACGATCGCATTTAAAGCGGATCCTAATTCCTTTTGTTATCGGAGAATCAAATCTTATTACAAAGATTTTCTTCAAATCCCTTGAAATCTGGAAATCAATCATATCTACGTCAAATGATAAGATGAATCTACACTTACTCATTTCACTCTTCTATGTTAGCTTCATTCTTACTCTTCATATAAATGGATTGTTTATCCAAATTATTCGCTGATGATAAAACTCTAATTTTCAGCCTGTATGCATCATGAAAACATACTTATTATCATTCGCGACCTTTCCACTCAAATTTCGGGACGAAATTTCTTTAACGGGTAGGTACTGTGACAACCCGAAAATTTCCAACCAAATTTAAACTTTATCTTTATATTATTCCGACACGATAAGCAAAGTTTGTTAAGTTAAATCTCAAGAATTTTAAATTGTGTTCATACATTCATTATAACCTCGACCAAATTCCGACGATTCACGAACCGTTATATATAAATAAATATGTATATATATGTATATATATTATAACTTGAGAATATTAATAAAGTATTAAACGTATAATACTTTACATGAACGTATTTGTTTCAATATGTTTATCGATGGAATTATAAGATAATATCAAATGATTGATTTATCAGATACATTATGATAAGATTACGGGTCTATGTTATGAGGTCCACTGTGATTTAAGAAATCTATTCTTTTTGACAACATTCGGAAAATGGTAAAGTGATTTATAAGTAAGAACGTGAAGTGTAAATAACTTAGATGTTGGATATCGACAAGTTATGTAACTCGACATTTTTCATTAAGATGATTTCATACGTTTATTTAACCTTTGAACTTTATCCCATGCTTCACCAACAAACTGTAATTTAAAAACTTGAAACCTATTATGAATATATATGATTCTACTTTTCTAAAACATTTTATGATATAACAATTTCCATTATTTTAACCTTTAAACAAAATGATTCTTAAAAATATATTTGGTTTTGGAAAACAAAATTATTATATTTATTTGATTTAGTTTCAAACGTACAAAAACGTTTTCAGTTTAAAAAGAACTTTATTATTAAAATGTATATAACTTTTATAAATATCTAGAACCACTTTTGACAACTCATTACTTAACCAGTATGATAAAGATAACGATATTTATATTTTATTTTATTAAATATATATAACGATTTAAATTAATATTATATATATTTATACGCGTATTATACGTACATAGTTTTATACTTTTACTATACTTAAACTTTACCTTTACTTTATTTTTACTTTACTTTAACTTTAATAATTCATACTTTAATAATTCACTTTAATAATTCATACTTTAATAATTTACTTTAATAATTCATACTTTAATAATTCACTTTAATAATTCATACTTTAATAATTTACTTTAATAATTCATACTTTAATAATTCACTTTAATAATTCAAAAATCTATTAAAAATAGAATTCAATAGGTTTCATTATTTCATAAGAAACTTGAAAATATTTTTCTCTAAACTCTCTCAATCGATTTACATATATATATTTACTCCGTATTATTTCAAGATATTATTAGTATACATAAAATATTACGTCAGAGTACTGTCCTAGTGATTTCGAAATTGTTTTTCGAGTGGGATTGGATTAAGAAAATTATGGGTTATAGCTATGGAGGTGATTGGGTATGGTTCATGGGTATGCTCGTGAGATCAATATAGTGTTTATCATCTCCGTTGCGTCAACGTACCTTTCCTGCAATATTGAATCTCAATATTGATACGTGAGTACTCATAATTTAACTTTTACATACTAATTGTGTATCCCTGACTAGTGCTCGAGTATATAGGATTATGCATATTTGTACTTTTGATATTGCCTTTAGTTAGGTTATGTTGAATCCTGAATTAGTTATATATGTAACTGAGATAATGTAGTGACCCGAACTTTTCCATGTTTATATATATTAATTGAGATTGATATTTACATGATTAAATGTTTCCAACATGTTAAGCAATCAAACTTGTTAAGACTTGATTAATTGAAATATGTTTCATATAGACAATTGACCACCCAAGTTGACCGGTGATTCACGAACGTTAAAACTTGTAAAAACTATACGATGACATATATATGGTTATATATATAGTTAACATGTTTTTATTATAAGTATGTATCTTATTAGGTATTTTAACAATGAGTTATATACATAAAAATGAGACTATTAATTTAAGAAACTCGAAAACGATATATATAACGATTATCGTTATAACAACGTCTTACTAGGTACATATGAATCATATTAAGATATTGATACACTTGGTTAATTATGTTAAATGATAAGTAAATATATTATTAAGTGTATTAACAATGAAATACATATGTAAAAATAAGACTACTAACTTAATGATTTCGAAACGAGACATATATGTAACGATTATCGTTGTAACGACATTTAACTGTATATACATCATACTAAGATATATTATATATCATAATATCATGATAATATAATAATTTAACATCTCATTTGTTATAATAAACAATGGGTAACAACATTCAACAAGATCGTTAACCTAAAGGTTTCAAAACAACATTTACATGTAACGACTAACGATGACTTAACGACTCAGTTAAAATGTATATACATGTAGTGTTTTAATATGTATTTATACACTTTTGAAAGACTTCAATACACTTATCAAAATACTTCTACTTAACAAAAATGCTTACAATTACATCCTCGTTCAGTTTCATCAACAATTCTACTCGTATGCACCCGTATTCGTACTCGTACAATACACAGCTTTTAGATGTATGTACTATTGGTATATACACTCCCATGATCAGCTCTTAGCAGCCCATGTGAGTCACCTAACACATGTGGGAACCATCATTTGGCAACTAGCATGAAATATCTCATAAAATTACAAAAATATGAGTAATCATTCATGACTTATTTACATGAAAACAAAATTTCATATCCTTTATATCTAATCCATACACCAACGACCAAAAACACCTACAAACACTTTCATTCTTCAATTTTATTCATCTAATTGATCTCTCTCAAGTTCTATCTTCAAGTTCTAAGTGTTCTTCATAAATTCCAAAAGTTCTAGTTTCATAAAATCAAGAATACTTTCAAGTTTGCTAGCTCACTTCCAATCTTGTAAGGTGATCATCCAACCTCAAGAAATCTTTGTTTCTTACAGTAGGTTATCATTCTAATACAAGGTAATAATCATATTCAAACTTTGGTTCAATTTCTATAACTATAACAATCTTATTTCAAGTGATGATCTTACTTGAACTTGTTTTCGTGTCATGATTCTGCTTCAAGAACTTCGAGCCATCCAAGGATCCATTGAAGCTAGATCCATTTTTCTCTTTTCCAGTAGGTTTATCCAAGGAAATTAAGGTAGTAATGATGTTCATAACATCATTCGATTCATACATATAAAGCTATCTTATTCGAAGGTTTAAACTTGTAATCACTAGAACATAGTTTAGTTAATTCTAAACTTGTTCGCAAACAAAAGTTAATCCTTCTAACTTGACTTTTAAAATCAACTAAAAACATGTTCTATATCTATATGATATGCTAACTTAATGATTTAAAACCTGGAAACACGAAAAACACCGCAAAACCGGATTTACGCCGTCGTAGTAACACCGCGGGCTGTTTTGGGTTAGTTAATTAAAAACTATGATAAACTTTGATTTAAAAGTTTTTATTCTGAGAAAATGATTTTTATTATGAACATGAAACTATATCCAAAAATTATGGTTAAACTCAAAGTGGAAGTATGTTTTCTAAAATGGTCATCTAGACGTCGTTCTTTCGACTGAAATGACTACCTTTACAAAAACGACTTGTAACTTATTTTTCCGACTATAAACCTATACTTTTTCTGTTTAGATTCATAAAATATAGTTCAATATGAAACCATAGCAATTTGATTCACTCAAAACGGATTTAAAATGAAGAAGTTATGGGTAAAACAAGATTGGATAATTTTTCTCATTTTAGCTACGTGAAAATTGGTAACAAATCTATTCCAACCATAACTTAATCAACTTGTATTGTATATTATGTAATCTTGAGATACCATAGACACGTATACAATGTTTCGACCTATCATGTCGACACATCTATATATATTTCGGAACAACCATAGACACTCTATATGTGAATGTTGGAGTTAGCTATACAGGGTTGAGGTTGATTCCAAAATATATATAGTTTGAGTTGTGATCAATACTGAGATACGTATACACTGGGTCGTGGATTGATTCAAGATAATATTTATCGATTTATTTCTGTACATCTAACTGTGGACAACTAGTTGTAGGTTACTAACGAGGACAGCTGACTTAATAAACTTAAAACATCAAAATATATTAAAAGTGTTGTAAATATATTTTGAACATACTTTGATATATATGTATATATTGTTATAGGTTCGTGAATCAACCAGTGGCCAAATCTTACTTCCCGACGAAGTAAATATCTGTGAAAGTGAGTTATAGTCCCACTTTTAAAATCTAATATTTTTGGGATGAGAATACATGCAGGTTTTATAAATTGTTTACAAAATAGACACAAGTACGTGAAACTACATTCTATGGTTGAATTATCGAAATCGAATATGCCCCTTTTATTAAGTCTGGTAATCTAAGAATTAGGGAACAGACACCCTAATTGACGCGAATCCTAAAGATAGATCTATTGGGCCTAACAAACCCCATCCAAAGTACCGGATGCTTTAGTACTTCGAAATTTATATCATATTCGAAGGGTGTCCCGGAATGATGGGGATATTCTTATATATGCATCTTGTTAATGTCGGTTACCAGGTGTTCACCATATGAATGATTTTTATCTCTATGTATGGGATGTATATTGAAATATGAAATCTTGTGGTCTATTATTATGATTTGATATATATAGGTTAAACCTATAACTCACCAACATTTTGTTGACGTTTTAAGCATGTTTATTCTCAGGTGATTATTAAGAGCTTCCGCTGTCGCATACTTAAATAAGGACGAGATTTGGAGTCCATGCTTGTATGATATTGTGTAAAAACTGCATTCAAAAAACTTATTTTGTTGTAACATATTTGTATTGTAAACCATTATGTAATGGTCGTGTGTAAACAGGATATTTTAGATTATCATTTTTTGATAATCTACGTAAAGTTTTTTTTAAAACCTTTATTGATGAAATAAAGGTTATGGTTTGTTTTAAAATGAATGCAGTCTTTGAAAAACGTCTCATATAGAGGTCAAAACCTCGCAACGAAATCAATTAATATGGAACGTTTTTAATCAATAAGAACGGGACATTTCAGATAAGGTATAAGATATGCATGTCGTTGGAAAGCTAGCGAAAAATTAAGAACTTTTCATTTAGATATCGAATGATTTCGATGAACGGATTTGAAGTTATAGTCCATCGAATTTTTGTATTATTATTAAAAATGATTATTATTATCGTCGTTATTATTTCTAGTTTTATCTTATTATTATTATTATTATTATTATCTTTATCAATAAAAGGATTTATCATTAAAAATTGTTATTTTTTTATTATTACTATCGTTATTATCGTTAAAGTTATAATTAGTATTATTATTATTATCCAATTATTATTATTATTATTATTATTATTATTATTATTATTGGTATTATTATTATTATTATCATTATTAATATATATATCATTATTTAAAAATGGTTATTGTTATTGTTATTATTATTATTACTATATTATCATTAAGATAATTATTAGTATTATCGTTAATAATGTTATAGTAACTATCATTATTAATATTAGTGTAATTAAAACAAATATTTGTAACACCTAATTATTTTGATTACTATTATTATCATTATTACGAACATGATATAAAAGACGATTAAAAGCTATTAAACGAAATGATTAGGAAATAATGGGTAAGAGTATCATGATGAAATTAAAATATTATAAGATATTGATTTAGATAAAATTATCGTTCTTATTATTTTTATCATTACTATTATTATTAAAATTATCGTTAGTATTAAAACTATCATTTTAACAAAAATTATCATTTTAATAGAAATGTCATTGTTACTATAAAATATCATTATTATTATTATTATTATTATTATTATTATTTTAAATAGAATTATTATTTTAAAGATAATATTAAAAATTATCGTAAATATTAAAGTTATCATAATTAGAATTATCGTTTTATCATAATGTCATCTTAGTAATTATAAATATTGATATTTTTATAATAATAATTATTATTACAAAATAATACAACTTTTACTTACTATCATTATAGATATTATTTTATCAAATAAATATTTGATACAAACATATTTTACTACGTGTAATAACTTACTTTAATAATAACTATCATATTATCTTTATAATATTAAATGAACCCTATAAATTTTATTACTTAATATATATAAAACTATATTTTATTATATAAATATAATATAAAATTTTATTTATTAATAAATAAATTATATTATTTACTCTAATAAATCTTTTAAAAATATTTAAAAATATAAAACGACGATATTTAAACTATATATTAATCATGTATAGATTTTTGGAAATTATTTTGAGTCAAATTTACTTTTGTTGACTTTTGCATACTAGTCTCGAGCATTAGGATTGTGGTACACTATGACTTGACCTAATTTGTTAGACAAATATTGACCAACACATAAATATATATAATTAATTTAGGTTCGTGAATCCGAGGCCAACCTTGCACTTGTTCAATGACGTTATATGTATTTTTACTACGAAATACAGTACGGTGAGTTTCATTTACCATTTTACCCTTTATATTTTTGGGACTGAGAATACATGCGCTTTTATAAATGTTTGACGAAATAGACACAAGTACGTGAAACTACATTCTATGGTTGAATTATCGAAATCGAATATGCCCCTTTTTATTAAAGTCTGGTAATCTAAGAATTAGGGAATAGACACCCTAATTGACGCGAATCCTAAAGATAGATCTATTGGGCCTAACAAACCCCATCCAAAGTACCGGATGCTTTAGTACTTCGAAATTATATCATGTCCGAAGGAGGATCCCGGAATGATAGGGGATATTCTTATATGTATCTAGTTAATGTCGGTTACCAGGTGTTCACCATACGAATGATTATTTTTTTGTCTCTATGCATGGGACGTATATTTATGAGAACTGGAAATGAAATTCTTGTGGTGTATTAAAATGATGGAAATAAATGATTATGATAAACTAATGAACTCACCAACCTTTTGGTTGACACTTTAAAGCATGTTTATTCTCAGGTGTTAAAGAAATCTTCCGCTGTGCATTTGCTCATTTTAAAGATATTACTTGGAGTCTTTCATATCATATTTCGAAGAACGTTGCATTCGAGTCATTGAGTTCATCAAAGATTATTATTAAATCAATTTATAGTTGGATAGTGGATATTATGAAATGGTATGCATGCCTGTCAATTTTTGATGTAAAGAAAGATTGTCTTTTAAAAACGAATGCAATGTTTGTAAAATGTATCATATAGAGGTCAAATACCTCGCAATGTAATCAACTATTGTGAATCATTTATAATGTATATGAACGGGTCCTTTCACGAATTGCTCTGGGGAAGGTTTTATCGACCCGTATTCAGGACCCAGGTCCGACCGCCTGCCCCTCTAGATGGTATATGGATCGGATCCCTGTAATGCGGTTCGGGTTTCCTGCTCGAAGCGCGTGCGTGCATGGCATATGAGAGTGTTCGATGCCAACAACTTGCCTTTCAAAACAAAAACAAAAAATTATCACCGATGAAATTCAGGCCAGGATGATCTGAAGCATTCAAGTAATACAGTGATGTGATATGAATTGTTTTGTTGCTACTTCATACATCGTCTCTCGCCATTGATTTTGAGGAACAAATTAGGTTTTAGGGTTTTGTGCTTGTTCTGACGAATTTTCAATTCGTTTTAGGTTTTCTTTAATCGGTTATGTTTTTAATGAATGTGTATGATAATGTTGGGATTTAACAAGTTCATAAAACTTAAAGCCATTTTAAGAAACAACAAAGCGGAAGCATGAAAACCCGATTTAAAACTTGTTAAACTTTAACCATTTTAAAGTCAAATCCCAAGAAGGATCAAGCTATGAAATATACTTACAAACTAAAAGTGGGTTTAGAGATAATACCTCTTCAAGCTAGTTGAGGGTTAATTCAAAAGATGATGATGAAGATGATGAAGAATGGAGCTTCTAACTTGAAGCCTCGAGAGTGTAATACCCACAAGCCTTTTGTGACCAACACCACCTTTGAGTTGGTTAGGATTTTTCAACACTTGAAATTGCATAAAAAAAACAAGAACCCTCTCCCTTTTTTTTGAAAGTTTCGGCCAGCAAAAGCAAGGAAGAGAGGAGAGTTTTTTTTTTTTTTTTTTTTTGAATTACTTGATGTGTTTTTGCAGATACATCCCTTGGAAGTGTGAAGTGAGTAGCCAATAAAAGGTGTCTTGAGCAAGCAAAAACACCTTCCCAATGCCACTAACTTATTTTTATAAAATTAGTTTTATAAAATTATATTTTATATAAACTACATTTTATAAACTTTCATTATTTGTTATGTACATTTTTATTTTATAAAACCAATTTTATAAAATGTAACATAACAAAATTACTTATTTAACCTATAAATAATTAAATCCATATTATATAAATTATTCCATAATTTATATCCATATCAAGTTATATTATTTTAGAAAACCATTTTTCTAAAATCCAAGTGTCGCGTATTTTAATCCACGATCCAATCATTAAGATTTAATACGAATAAGGTGTCGGTAAGCTTGTTATTGGGTATGACCCGACTTGGATCAAAACATATTAACCACATTAATTTAATATGTCTCTCGGGCATACGAAATACTTTCAGATACGGTCTCTTCGAATCGACCGTGAACTCCTAAGATAAAGCCGATTCGAGATGGCTAATATCCAAAGAAATAAAGAGAGGAAACAGACTTTTGGCTAAACCAAATACTTTTCATTCATATTCTCAAATGTGTTATAGTTCGATTTAGATTTCTAATTGAGATCGAACAATAAGCATAAACTGATAACTCAAAAACTAGAACAGAGTCATGAATTGTATGCTTAATTGATTGCTACAATTGATTACAATTAAAACTGAAAATGAATACAATTGTATAAACTGAATATAGAGAGAAAAAGGAGAAACGATCAACTGATCTAGGATTCCAAAAACTAACTCTAACTAACAGCTTGTTATCTTTTATACTGAATTAGGAACCCAAATCTGATATACAACTTCTGTTAGTTTCACATCACGTGCGGAGCATGTGCCAATAAGAAAAGTCCATAACAATCCCCCTTTCTTCAAATCATTCTTGACCTCAAGAATGAAATGAACTAACATCAATATCTTCAAAACAGTAATGCCTCTAGCAGCTTCTGCACTCCCCACTGCATTAACATGTGTAACATACGTGTATAAGTGTCCGCCTTCAAATCTTCCTTTCATGAGCGAACCAAATCGAAGCTCCGAAATCAAAAAGAGCAACTGAGAACCAACTTGATATCGAGCAGCAACCTTAACAAGAACAACCCGACTACATTCTTGAAGCCCACCTTTAATTTCTTCACAAACATGATTCCAATACAATTCAGATATTTTTTCATTATGACTATTAACCAACATTAGAAATGAATGACTAGCAAAAGCAACTTGAGCTTGTTTCACCATATGATATGAGTCAAAATCGATTCTATAAGCCAAATCAGTTCCCATAAAAGATAAGTATACATCTTGTATCATGTAAACACTTATCATAACTTATGTCTCATTCTTTACCTCTAAATTTCCTACACCCGTATCATGTGAAACCAGGATCTCGTGATCCACTTTATGTAAATACCAAGTTGTAATAATAAACTTGATCAAGTAAAGTCTAACTTTCTCATGCCCAAAACCAACTGCCTAATTATCAACAATCGAAGGAACATTAGCTATAGCCTTTGCAAACAAAGACGTTTCAGATGTTATAGCCTTCTCCGATTCACCGACCCACTTACTAAAAATTAGAAGTTCTGGGTACTTCACATCTAGAAAATTAAGTTTGACTTCTAGTGTCACTCTGCTGACCAGAATGGTTTTGTTGCCCTCACGAGGACCAAATAATAAGATACATGTTGGTTGATGTGGACCTTTATAAAATTCTGGTTGTAAAATGAACTGTATATAATTATATGCAGCTAAATCATGACCCAATTCCTTATGGACTGTTGTTAATACTTCCAATCTCAACAAGGACCTTATGTTTACTCGAAGACCACCAATTTTAACCCCTTTTTCAGATTCCACTAAGGCAAGAATAACCTCAGCTTGGCGCATCACATTCACCATTGTAACATCTTCCATTTCCATTTCTTCTAGTCCTAACCCAATTGGAATCAAAACCTGTTTAGACTTCCATTTGGGCCACAAGTGCCACATGGACTTCCTTTTGATTCGGTTCTTAAATTGCACCTTTAAAACTATGTATGCCTCTGATCCTTGATTCTGATTATGATCATGCGCAAACAAACATGTACTCATTTCATGAACTAAGGTAATACAAATGGTATTTACATGTTCATCTTTCAAGTCATTCCTAACCAAGACTACACCTTTGATATCTTCTTTCACCAATGTCAGGTTAAACTCGGTTTGATTAACTTTTCCAGCCTTTTCACAACTATTAGCAGCAGCAACAATAGCTAGCTCACTTTGACTATCTTTATCAATTTCTTCACAAATATCAGCAATAACAGCAGCTATATTACTATACTACTGTTGTTTTCTACTTCACTTGAACCTTTAACCCCTAAAGTAGGTAGTGATTCCAAACAATGTGTTTCCACTACTTCATGTGAGTTAACAGAACTAACCAAACAACTACTGCCATTATTCACTTCATTTGCAACATTAAGACTATGAACATGCAACAACGAAGGATCGGTTCGTTTCTTCATGACATTGTTAATATCTTCTTGCAATTTAGCCAAACCATAGGCATCCGAAAGAGTTTTAGGTTGATACATCTCAACCCACTTTTTGATTTCCAATTGCAAACCCCAAATGAAAAGGCTAACAAGATACCATTCATCAAAACCCATATTGTTATACATAAATTGATAAGCATCATAATACTCTTCAACCGTGTCTTCTTGTTTGAAACCTTTTCTTTTGGGCATTTCATCAAACACCTCATATGCAAACTTCTTATTCTCAAATTTGTGTACCCTATTACTATCATTTACCCTGAATTCCTTCATTTCAGCAACAAAATCGGAACTACCTCTTGAATTTTTAGATTCATGACATGAAAAGTTTAAATTTCGATTCATACCTTGTTTTTCTTGTCTCAGGCTTTGTATTTCACTAATCAAGAACTCTTGATTGTTTTCAACCATTGTCAATTTCGTGTTTAAATTCTTGATAGAATTGCAGACATCCTAAGAGAGATTGTTTGATAGATTCCCCTATTTCTTGTTTAAATTCTTGATCCAGTTTTGTTATTCCAACAGCCTCCATAGATAGACCTTTAAAACTTCGATTTCTTTAATCTTGATTTTACAAAATTGCCCAGAAAAGTGCTTTGATACCACTGTTATAGTTCGATTTGGATTGCTAATTGAGACCGAACAATAAGCATAAACTGATAACTCAAAAACTAGAACAGAGTCACAAATTGTATGCTTAATTGATTGCTACAATTGATTACAATTATAACTGAAACTGAATACAATTGTATAAACTGAATATAGAGAGAAAAAGGAGAAACGATCAACTGATCTAGGATTCCAAAAACTAACTCTAACTAACAGCTTGTTATCTTTTATACTGAATTAGGAACCCAAATCTGATATACAACTTCTATTAGTTTCACATCACGTGCGGAGCATGTGCCAATAAGTAAAGTCCATAACAATATGCAAAACAATTACACATATATATAATATGCAGATATTACGGTTACTAAATTTATATTAAATAAAACTACCTATTAAGGACACGTACTAGAAATAGCTAGTAATGCAAATTGAGTACTCCATACTTGTTAAACTGCTACTATTAAATTAAATAAGAGAACATGATATAATTAGCTGAATAATGATTATTGGAGATCATGGGAATAAACATGGAAGGAGTTTGTTGGCTTTTGAACGTGGGATAACCCACACCCCTTCACACGTGCCAACTCTTGCAACGGTTACCATCTATGTTCATATCCGTGTAACAGATTCGCTTAAGCTTTTGACAGGTGAACGAATTACGTTTAATTCGTTTAGGGTTTTGAAAGACGAATTCCCTTAATAGATTCGTTGGGTTTTTCTTGAATTGTTTCAAATCAACGAATCAGTTGATCGATTCTTTAGGGTTTGTTTGAAGGTATTAACGATTCGTTAATAATCCTCTGATGATGATGATGGATTGTGATTTGAGTATACTTTTAATTTTGCGAACGAACAGGGGTTTTGTGTAGGGATGGTATAAGTATTTGGGGTTTTTGGGAGCAGATGTTCTTTGGGTTTTGTTTTAACGTTACTAATTTTAATACCAGGATTTTTGCTAATTTTATTTTATTTTATTATATATATATATATATATATATATATATATATATATATATATATATATATATATATATATATATATATATATATATATATATATATATATATATATATATATATATATATATATATGCTAAAAAACGATAACTGATGTGTCAATAGTGTGTGCAGTAGTGCTTAACTTATCTTTCAACTTTTAAATTTACAAAACCTTTATTATTACACTTTAACACCCTAACGAACAACAAAACCCGATCAGATGTAGTATTTTAGGTTATCGTCCCAAGAGAGCGTAGATGTGGATAAGAGTTGTTTTATTTAAATGATTTAATTCTTATTAAAGAATTAAAAATAGATTTTTAAGTCTTTTATATGATAGATTCTTATCTCTTAAGAAAGAGATGCTTAAAGATAAACAGGAAATAAAATAAAATAAGGAATTGAAGATTCAAAATAAATAGAAATAAAAGCAATTACATGAACGAATAACTCATACGGAAATTATATTAGGCAAGTTTCATAACTTATATTAACACAAAGCAGAATAATAATCATAGACCAACTATTATCTCTTAATAGGTTAAACTAAGTGCTGCATATCATTCAATAAGTAGGACTTTAAAGCATATGCTAGACATGTGATGTGCATGACTAACATCTCAATTCTTCATGTTCAATTCAATTACATGATACATATCAATCTTGTGATGAGGATCAACATGCAAATAGACTGACAAATTATATAAGCTATTAAACACCAAGTAGATCAACTCAAGTTACTAGCTGAAAGTCAATTACAACTAAGTTCTCATGCAATCATTAATTAAACAAATCCAAACGAAGGTTCTTCGATTAAGCCTAACAATATCAAACTCTATTATATAAGTGTAATTCCAATTAAACAAGTTTATCACTATTAAGCTTTTTAACCTAGTTGCATGCAATTCAATATGACAAGTTTGATGGACTATATCTAAACAAGTAGCATGAATCGAATAATAGATCTTCGTATCAAGTACTAATCAATCTTCGAATCATGTTATTTAATCATTAAGCATGGCAAACAAGTATATTTAAACAAAACAGATTCAAAACAATTCAAATATCATTACAGAAACTCGACCATACAGATCTAGAAAAGAACCAGAAACTGTACGAATAAAGCATACGAAGTCGGCGCCTTTGTTCCAGTCAAGCCGTCGGCTTGGACTGTAACACCCTCAAACTGGGCTTAGTAGTAAATGACCTTTTTATCCTTAGTTAATATTAATTTGTTAATATTAGTAATTTTAATAATTGTATGTTTTTGATTATTTGATGATTTCAGTTTGTGACAAGGGTCACAGAACAGGTTCGTTTATTTAATTTGGACTCCGTTAGGGCAGCCTAATTAAGTATGAAAGATATTAGATAACTGGTAAATACCCGTGTGTAATGGGGTATTATATTTTAACACATAAGAGTGTATGTATCAGCTTCTTTTTGTAGCGACCCCTACAAATCGTCATTGACGGCGTCGACTACTTAGGTCCCGTTACGTGGTCGTAGGTCTTTAAAAATAACGTTTGACCAAAAGTATGTCGCATTCATTTCAAAAGTTAAGATTTGTTTCAAAGTTTACAAGAATTGTTCATCCAAAGTTACGTTACAAAGTTATAAGTACAAGTGAATACTATGCGACACAGTTTAAAGAAAGTCAAAAGACGCTCCATGTAGTGCATATATACTCGACATCCAATGCAAATATCAAATAATGAGCGGAAGCATGTTTCACATATCGTTCAAAGACCTGAGAAAAACATAGAAATCTGTCAACGAAAACGTTGGTGAAATCATAGGTTTAAGTAAGTAATTGAGTAAGTAAAGTAAGCCGAACCACAAGATTTGCAATGTTGAAATAATAGTAATACATTCTAAAAGTTAATATTCACGAGCACCCAATTATCAAGGTTTAACGTTCCGTCCGTTGATACCCCATTAATAGTGCTAGAACAACACTGTTTCTCGAAAATATATTTCATCCGTAGACGGTAGCGAACCGTTCAAGATGAGGGTTTGTCAAACCCATATGGCCATACAACATAAGTTCACGCCTACACTTACACACTGCAAGAGTAACTAATGATAATCGAATTGAGGATTTCGTTCTAAACTCGTATGTAGAATGTTTGTTTTCCTCTACTTGTGTTCACTTAGTTTAAAAGTAATGTTTATGTTTTCTCATCCCAAATGTAAGTTCAAAAGAGTAAAAGTGGTACTATGATCTCACCTTGAGTGCAAGAGTAATAAAGTACTTCAACAAGTAAACGCGTGTAAAGACAAAGCTAGTCTTGACCTAAACAAATAGGGTTGTATCAATAACGGTAAACACGATCGGTCAAAGATGTTCAATTAGTCCTATGGCTCGTTACGACTCGATTATATAGCATGTGAATCAAATTGTCAAGTTTCATTCAAGATACTAGTAAAGAATCATGTTAGAAAGATTGCATAATCATTTGGTTAAGTTTGACAAAAAGTCAAACTTTGGTCAGTCAAAGTCAATGAAAAAGTCAACACGTTCGGGTCGGGTCCCGAACTATTTTTCTGAGGTTTTTATTCATGTATAAGCATGTTAGAACAAGTCTCATGTGAATCGGAGGTGCGTAGCATAGCAATCATTTTCCAAAAATGGACAAAGTTGGACAGCCTACTTTGGCACGCCGCGCGGGTATATGGAGCGCCGCACCATTACCTGTGCAGAGAAATCTGGCAGTTTTTAAGTTTTATGCACGAACCTAACTTCAAACAATCACCATTTATGACCCGCAAACAACCAAAACATGTATTTTATATCATCGGAAAGGTATTTTGACAAGGAACACAACTAACTACTTTTCATCAAGCGAAAACATCATTTACAATAACCGATTTCTCGCCAAGTGGTCATTCAAGGTCCATTTTCAAAGTTTCAAGTTCTTGAAATGCATTACATGATTCGGGAATCCAATCCACACATATGATATGCCGTTTCGAAGGTAATTACTCATGCAATACAACTAAACACTTACTAACAACATTTCATGGCATCCAAAGTATCAAAAGTTCATTTCAAGTTCATCAAACCCTAATCAAAATTCACAAAAATCACAGATCATGTATTTGAAGTTTTCTTAATCAACCTACGCATCATAATGAAGCTAGTGATACTAGTAACACAATTAAAACATGAACTTTAACAATTTAACAACATTTAATTTCCAAAATCAAAGATTAAGCAAACCCATTTTCAAGTGTTCAAACTAGTTACTCAAATCAACAAATCGAACAAACAAAACATATATTCATGTTATACACAAGCCATAGACACTAATTAACACTTTTATAATTCAAAAACATCAAGAACACAAAATCTAGTAATTTTAGAAAGTTACCAAAATGAGATGAAATTGGTATCAAGTCGAAGAGGATGAAGGGCGGATTCCAAATATGTAATTTGTTTTGTGAAACACTTGCTAGATCATGAATGGATGATGAATTCTTTGTTTGGAGAATTTAGAGAAAATGTGAAAGTATGAGAAGAAAATGAAAATGAAAATGAAAATAATGAATGGAGGAGGTGGTGTTTGACTCCTTTGACCTAGTCAAATCTTTGACACTTTGGCAAGTTTAGTCCCTCAAGTTTGTAATCGGGTGCGGGAATTAACCGAACGAATATTTTTAAATTACATGAGAGAACGAGAGATGTTATAATCCAAATGACGAAAATATTTTAAGAATGTAAGCTAATGGAGGATACGAATCGAGATACTGAGGATTTTATTAAAATAAAAAGACGGGCGTTAAAATAATTTAACGGAAAAATGCGGGATGTTACACTTTTATCCATTTTTCTTGAACATTCCCAAACAAGAATGTACCTAAACTCTTTCACCTTGAAACCCTAAATTGATCCAAGCTTGAAATTGATTTGTGAAGCTATAGGAACTGAATTATATCATCTTTGTAAGCATCTATCCAGGTTAGCATGCATGAATTAGTGGTTTAATTCTTAAGAATTGGGTTTTGGGTGTAAAATGGGTTTTTGATGACTATAAGCTTGAATCTTCATGTTTTGTATTTGTAAGTGTTAATTGTTGTTAGAAATAATTGCTATATAGTTTATATGATGTATTTGAAGTGGTTTTGGTGTTAGAACTTGCAAAATCGAGTTTTTGGGTCAAAAACAAGAAAAACAGCGTGCTGGAGCTATTCTTCAACTCCCACACGAGTGACAAGTCACCCACACGAGTGACCACACTTTTGAGGGTCAACCACACAGAGGACTCACTCGCATGAGTGAGGCCTCAGCCACGCGTGTGAGCACCGGTCAGATTTGTGAAAACTTGTTTTGGTCATAACTTTCAAACCGTAACTCCATTTTCGACGAATAACTATCGTTGGAATCATCTTGAAGTTTACTTTCTAATGGTAAGGTTTTAAAATAATAATTCAAACTTTATTTTGGATCAAAGTTATTCGGAAGCGTGTATGCTCCATTTTACGCTCATACGGGAGTTGTTATTGAAAGGGATTTTGGGTAAACTTGCCCATAATGGATCATAAACTTATATGAGTAACTTAATAGCATGATTTGATGGTATGATATCGATTATTCGTTGAATGTTACTACTGTTCTTCATCACTCGCACGAGTGAGCATTCACTCGTACGGTTGAGGTAGTCAACCGTGTGGTGAACCGTGCGAGTGAGTGGTGATGAGCAATTTATGTTTTGATTGTGATGATACATACGGATGATACGTGACTCGTACGAGTCACTAGTCACTTGTGTGATGAACCGTACGGATCATGTGATTCATTGTAGGATGTTTGGTCATAGACCAAACCTACGAGTGAGTTGTCAACCGCACGGTTGAGTGTTCTCAAATGTGCGTGTGATGGTGTTACTCGTACGGTTGACAGACCACTTGTAAAGTGATTAAGTGTTGGTTTTGGTGTTGTTTTCTTATTGTCGGGTTGTTATCAACATATGATTACTGACTCGGATTGTATCATTCTCAGGTGATAAAGGAACGGAGAAGACTCAGTAACATTAGACCACTGAGTTCTTGCTGGTAATTGGTGAGTGGGACTATCCTTATGGATATTGGTATTTAGTAACAAGTGTAGTTACTACCCGCTGTTTGGTTAATATAGATTATGATAATCTATGTATGCATGTTAATTATTATTGTAATGATAAGTGGTAGGTTATACTATTGTTATCAGGTTTTCGCTTAGATTGAAATAGTAGAATGCCTGATTAGATTGCCTTGTGGTTATTAGTGAGGTTACCTACGGTGATATTATAGGTGGGTTATGTGCACATTAGGGAACTGGCCGTGTATAGAAGGGTCAATACCGTCCGTGTATAGAAGGGACAGAAGAGGTCAACCATGTATAGAAGGGTTGGGCTCGGGGGTTATTGTATGGGCAGTATACTGCAATTGACGTATGTAAACGTCAGGAGTGGTATACTGTGGGACAATAACTGGAGCTATCGATACGGCTCTAGCTTGATCAACTAGTAGTTGTAGACCTGGCAGGGTCAACGATCCTCTTGGGGTTTTATAGCCGTTAGTGCTATGTATAGCCGTTAGTGCTATGAGAGTGAATAGTTATGTAAAGCTATTGATATTTTTGGTGAGTAGCTATGTATAGCTATAGATACCTTTATTATATAGGTATGTAAGGCTGTGGTATAGTACCTTTGGTGCCTTTACTGAATAGCTTGTTGATGTTATTGCTACTATGTTAGTTGAATCACTGCCTAGCTCTGTATGATATAGTTGAGTAATGCTATATTATGTGATAGCTGTGTAATGCTATGTCCTTATACCCTTGACCTAATGCATGATCCCTAAAAGCAAGGCTTGGTACTTTGTATTAGTATCTATTGGGATATCTCACTCACTTAGCGTTGTGCTAATCCCCCACATTTTCTCCCCTGCAGGTTATATTGTTTGCATGCTAGAGACAGGAGAAGATAGTTGTACTTTGGTTATGTTTGACACACTGAAGAACTCTGATGTCTGATAACTATGACTAACTGTTTTGAAAAGTATCACCAGTTGAACTATAATGAATAGTATCATATATGTTTAATATATGCTTATAACCACGATTTGATAAACTAATATTCCGCTTTGTAATTTAATAAAAAAAAGTACGGTGTTACAACTTGGTATCAGAGCATTGGTTTGGCCGCATGTACATTGTAATGAATGTCATGTTCCCAAATCTAGTTTAGAGTGGTGTTAAACATACTAGTGGGGGGAGGGAAAGTGAATATGGGTGGAATACGTGTTAGTTGATAGGTACTAACCGATTATCCACTAAGTTTTTGTGAGATGTTGTGATAAGACAGCTATGGCTGATCAAATTCAGGACGTCGATACCCCCTTGACCCCCAGACTAACAAGAGCGTCCTCAGAGGAGCTTAGTGCAGAAGATGATTTACAAAAGTATAATTTTCAATTATAAATTCAACTGAATGAAATGAGAGATAAAATACGAGAGTTGGAACAACAAAAGTCGCAAGCGGATATTAATACTATTGCTCCATTCACAACTATTCCAGGTACACCTCCAGAATATGTAACTTCGCAAAGTGCGTCTATGCCTATTAGAGGCGCATTGCCACACCGATCGTAACCACAATCTCAAATTCCACTCCAGTCTAATTATTTAAATCTAGCACATACGTTGTATCTGTATCAGATCTTTCAACAATCCTCAATTAAAACCAAGAAAAAGTGTACCTATAAACAGTTCTTAAATGGTAATCCTCCTACGTATTCGGGTAGTACTAACCCGAATGACACATTAAATTGGTTGAGAGAAGTGGACCGGGCATTTGAAGCGTGTCAATGTGAACCAGAACTCAGAGTTACTTTTGCTTGTCGGTTATTGAAGAATAAAGCTATGGTATGTTGGGATTCTTTCATTACCCATATAACAAAGGATCAATTTGGTCAAATCACTTGGGAGCAATTTTATAAAAATGTGTCCGAACAATATTCTACTCCGTACGAGATAGGAAAGTTAAGGAGAGAGTTTATGGAATTGAAAATCACCGAGCAAATGTCCGTGGATGATGCGATTGATCAGTATACTGACAAACTAAGGTTTGCACATCAATGGTTTCCGGATGAACAATTCAAAATTGATCATTTTGTGGAAATGCTATTGCCAGAATATCGAACTTTGTCAAGAATTGCCACCACTTTATCTCAAGCTTTTGTTATGGCAAAAATGGTTGAGGGTGATATTAAAGCTGCAATTAACCGTAGAAAAGAGAATGTAAGTCTTCAGCAGCAAAGTTAAACAATAAGTAGGCCTACTTCAAAGTCAAAGAAATCTTTTTGGAACAAGATGAAAAGGAAACAGACTCAGAGTGTAACGACCCTACTTTTTCCGTTATCTTTTACCGTTAATTATTTAACGACCGTTAACTGTTTTTCGTGTCACATCATTTCCATGACCTATATTATTATTTTAGTAATAATATATTAATTATTATGTTTTAAATGAATATTTGTATTCATATTTTAAATCGTACGTTTCTACGTGTCTCGGATTTCTATCCGGCGAATCTTTTCGGTTTTCAAACCAACGGTCGAGCTTTTGGGATTTTTAAATCCAAATTATTTTAAATATGATATTTTAATGTCATATGATTATATATAGTGTTTATATATTTTATTTATCGCGTATGTGTAATCTCTCCGAATATTTAATCGCGTAGCGGTGTTATCGCGTTTCGGGCTTCGTTCGGGCGATCGGGCCACAAGTATTCTTCCATTTGGCCAAAGTGGGACATGCGAGACCCACCCCTCTCAAAAATTTGGCCAAAACCCTCCCTTACCCCATTTTCACATTTCATTTTTCAAAATCCATTTTATTTCATCCCATTTTATTTCTAAACCTAAACTCTCTCAAAACTTCCTTCCTTCCTCTTTTCTTTTTTGGTGGCCATCACCTACACACCAACAATCATCATCATCTTTTTTATTTTACCTTGAAGATTTAGGGATTCTTGCATCAACGGATTCATCTCTTCGATCTCTACACGATCATACCATTCGTTTCTTGATTAGGGTATAAACCCTAACCCTAGCTTTTTGATTTTTCTTTAATTTTACTGATTTTGAATGTTAGTATGATAGTATAGCACTTGTGTATTGTTGTATTGTTGATTGTATGCGTAGAAATGCTCGATTATATATGTTTTCGGTTTAATTGTTTTGGGATAGTGGTTTGTTTGTTATTTTCTGAGAACATAACTGATATAAAAGTGAAATTAAAGTGTTTATATGAGTTTCTCTCATCAAGACATTAATTTTAGACTCCGGATTCATGTTATTTCGATTCCCGGAGCTCTAGTTATGCTTAAAATGGTGGTTTGTTGAGATTAAAATGTGAAAATGAATTGAATCAGGTATGGTCCAACTTTGTGACTACTTTTGGAGTCTTTAGGGTGTACTAGTGTGTTAGGATTGATTATGGGATGAACTTTCATGTTCGAGTCATCGAAATCCGAGCCACGGATTACCCGTTATGACTAAAACATGTTTTTGAACGGATTAAAGCTCCAAGTTGAATAACGGCTGTAGGTCACAACTTGGTGTCTGTTTTTAGGGTGTTCTTGAGCACATTAATGTGTCGGGTGGGTTGGTTAGGTGAAGATATATATAAGACTCGCCGAAAAATGATTCCTGGGGCTCAAGTTATGACCCGATGAACTTTTAAGTAAAACTTATGGTTATTAAATAAGACTTATGATATAAATAATGAATTTCATTAGTAATAATTTACTTATGATATAAAAAGTAATTATTTAATTTAAGACTTATGATATATATATTTATTATATCATTTATTAGTTAATTATGATATAATTAAACATTTAATTAAACTTATGATTCATGAAACTTTCATTATTAATGAAAAATACTTATGGTAAGTATTAAACTTCTATTATGAAGTTATTATAATGAGACTTATAATAAAGATTAATTAACTATTTAATTATTATAAGGCTTAGTTATTATTTAATTATAATTTAATTATTAAATACTTATGATTTAATAATTATAATTAGAAACTTATGATATGATTAATAATTCATTATTAATTAATAATACTTATGATATCATTTAAAATTTATTATTAATTAATAATAGTTATATTATAATTAATATTTAATTACTTAATTAAATACTTATGCTATATTAATTATATCATTTAAACTTATGATAACTTTAATAATTCATTTTAATTTAATTAAACTTATGTTATGACATAATTATACTTATATGACTTTAAATAACATTATAACTTATATTATTAATATAACTTATACTTTAAAATTCAATGTTGACTATGTTTGACCAAGGTTGACTTTTGGGTTGACTTTCGGTTGACTTTGACTTTCAGTTGACTTTTGTTGACTTTCTAATTAAGGAAACTTTCCTAACTTATAAACTTTCTAAAAATAGAAACTTTCCTAAAATAGAAACTTTCTAAATATAGAAACTTTCCAAAAATAGAAACTTTCCTAAAATAGAAACTTTCCAAAAATAGAAACTTTACAAAAATGGAAACTTTCCAAAAATGGAAACCTGCTAAAAATAGAAACTTTCTAAAAATAGAAAGTGTGTGTCCGTACGCTGTTCTGATCAAACCGATGCATGTTGAGTATTGTTCTATGTCTACTTGCAATATGTACTATAGCTATCATACTAAGACTTGACCTAAGTTAGTTATTTATATAAAACTGCTTTATTTATAGGTCGGCGTTGTGATCATTCCTGATCACTTTACTTCGTTTGATGTTCTCATTTTTGTGTGGTTACTTTATTTGCTTTAAGGTGAGTTATAGTCCCATTTTTCTATTTTAAATCTTTTGGGATGAGAATACATGCATTTTATTTTTACGTATTGGACACAAGTGGAAGTTGGTTTAAATTATTCATTGTGAGTCGAACAAAAATATTCCCTAATCTGGTAATTGTAATCATTGGTTTCTATTGGTGAACGCGACTCCTATGGATAGATCTATCGGGTTTGACAACCCCATTTCGAGCTAGTCGCGCTAGCAATTTATAATCGGAATGTTTAGTACTTCGTATTTAGTTGAAGATACACTTATTAGGTGTATATTATTTATTGTGTTTGGCAAGGGTAAATAAATGGTTAAGTGGTTACCAGGTGGCTCACAAAAAATGGAATAATGTTTTTATATGTTTTCTAGCATATAATTTTGTGGCCCAAAAAGGGTTTTTTATGTTTTCAAACATAAATTTTTATGATTTAAATTAAATATTAATTGCAATATTAAACCTATAATTCACTCAATATTTTTGTTGACAGTTACTCGCATGTTTTATTCTCAGGTTCATGATTGATTGCTTCCGCTGTGCTTAGAGAGTCTGCATATTTATGATGGCAGCTTTTGTTAAACATTAACTTGCATTCTATTTTGATACATTTAATAGTGGATGTTGTTGACTTGTTTTGGTCAACTTTTGGTTAAGTGATAATGTATGGTTTTTCTAAACTTACACATTTTGGTAGGTTTCCTTTATAGGAAATCATTTTTAAATAAAGAATGCAAGGTTATTTATCAAATTCATATAGAGTTATGATCAAGCTGTGGGACCAAGATAACGATGGTCGTCAAGTTTACTTTTACAGGTCGTTTCACAGAGTGTATCTAAGTCGAAATTTAAAACGTGGTGTGTTCATTGTAGAGCAAATCACGATAGAGATTATTCTGAAAGAACGCGCCGATGTTACCGATGTGGTTTAATAGGACATGATGTCCAGTCTTGTTCATTTAAGGATAATGTATGTTGGAATTTTCAGAATGAAGGTCATCGATCTGATCAGTGTCCATCCGTGAGAAAGTCATATTCTGAATCAAGGTCTGGGGCAAGGTCAGGATCAACTGGGGGTTCGACGGGAGGATCATCAGTTTTAGTGATGGGGCAGAAGAGAAAGAAATCCTCTTGAATCCATAAGGTATGTTCTTGATTAATTGTTATATATATAAGTGTACTGTTGATTGTGAACAACTACTTGACTGTGCTTGTAGTCAGTGGGGATTCACTAAGATTATTTATGATACAATTACTTCCTTCCTAAGGGCCGAAGTAATCAAAGGTTTAGTGGTTCTAACCACAATGATTGTGACTGGAAGTACTTTGGAGATTTAGGGAACTTAGTCTTTATGACATGTCTGTGTAATATTTATAGATTGTTTCTCCGACCTTTTGTAATGTGTTTGCTCTACTGCATGATTATGTGCATGTGAAGTGATTACTCCTCGCCCTAAAGTAAAAGTAGTCGGTGGTTTGATGACTCCTGTTACATAAGTTATGTCTGGTGACCATTGACATTATTGGGATTTTATTCCCTTCTGATTGGTTGCCATGCCTTAGGTGATTGCTATGTTCTCTAAGACTGGTTAAATATGATGCACTAGTTATGCTTTCCATGATTCTTGTAATTTGTTGGTTATATACTACATGTGACTTTTGGCTATGTTCCATGTGAAGTGGTTGCCCTGATTTTAGTGACTTGTCTGTTATGAAAGTCTTGCTATAACGTCATGTATGACCTGATAAGACTGCGTAGGGCTTATGGGATTTGTACTTTTACCTCAGACTGACGGGACACACGTAGTGGCCCGTAAGGATTGGAATAGGGTAGTAGTCCCATTGTATATAGATAAAGGACTTAAACCCTGTATATAGCCCCCAGGTGTATGTGATTTGTACATTATGTAGGATGTTGGCCCTACTGTATTGCTTACAATACATGCTTAGATTAAAATACGTGAGATAGTAGTGAAGCCTTAAGGAATGGTTTTTCTTTCTTTAGACTTGCGTGAATTGTGGCAACCTTTAGAAAGGAATTATGGGTAGTGTTCCCTGAGTGGTCTTTTAAAAGATAGGGAAACCCTTGACCTGAGTGGTTATTGATACTGAGTGTGTATTATTACTGGAAGAAAGAGCTAAGTGTTGGACAGTGTTTAGAATTGTGACTAGTGTAACATTAAGATAGAATGGCATGACTTGATAAATTCCTATGCTTGGATGGTCGTGTGATATTTGTATATAACAGTTGTAACCTTCGGGAATTAGATTGATGATACATGGACTGTTATTGATTTACAAATGGTGTAACTTCCATAAACCGAACTTGGACTATTGTGATATGTTGTAAATGATGACTAGATCGGATTTAGTTAGATATCCATGTGTGAAGAATTCGTGATGATTAATGATTTAAGACTGATAAGACTTGTTGACCAGTGATAAAGTAAATTTCCTTAACTCCGATGCTTGGCAGGAAATTGTGTGTCTTGACCAAGGTGTAAATCATACAGAAATTCTGAGAACCTGAAGGAAATATAGAAGACTCGTACTGTACATGGACAGTGGATTGACTGTTGAACAATGAATTATATGAGTAAAAAATTTTCATTCATTCCCATCCAATCAAAAAAGGCCTTTTTGTAATTGATTTCAGAACTTGAATCAATTGGAAGATAAAAAAGACCATTATCTTTATTATTATATGAGTATGAAATGACTAACCTGAATAATTTTGGTAGATTAAAGACATATTTTGTGAACATATGTACAGATTTTAGTGGAATAAATGAAATTCAATTGCCTTTGCTTGGAAATTTGAGGAAATTTAACGGGGTAAAGAGTTAAACCTGGTGATAATTTTGGGTGAATTTGATGGTACAAGTGGCATACTGACATAATTTTGACCTTAAATCATGAGTTGACTGTGGCAATATATGGGCACTGATAGTTAGTAGAACGACGTTTGGAGTGAATGTCATTGTTTTGGACGATGATTGGTTGTAAAAATTGACTATCCTTTGCATTTTGATGGGAATGATGATAAGTTTAGAATGACAAAGGGGTTGGATTGTAGTATTGACCTTGGTAAGTGAGTATGTGTAATCCGTTCATTCAAGGTTCGCTGATAATGATGACCGATTAAGTAAGTTATAATAATTGGGTATGATCGTTTGGACTTGAATGTGAATTAGAAATTAGAGGTGGTGATGAAGGTGTGACTTTTGTGATAATGACTGACCAGATTCCGAGGACGGAATCTTCTTAAGGGGGTAGATTTGTAACACCCTCAAACTGGGCTTAGTAGTAAATGACCTTTTTATCCTTAGTTAATATTAATTTATTAATATTAGTAATTTTAATAATTGTTTGTTTTTGATTATTTGGTTAAGACCAGTTTGTGACAAGGGTCACAGAACAGGTTCGTTTGTTTAATTTGGACTCCATTAGGGTCGCCTAATTAAGTACGAAATATATTAGATAACTGGTAAATACCCGTGTGTAATGAGGTATTATATTTTAACACATAAGAGTGTATGTATCAGCTTCTTTTATCCATTTTTCTTGAACATTCCCAAACAAGAACGTACCTAAACTCTTTCACCTTGAAACCCTAAATTGATCCAAGCTTGAAATTGATTTGTGAAGCTATAGGAACTGATTTATATCATCTTTGTAAGCATCTATCCAGGTTAGCATGCTTGAATTCGTGGTTTAATTCTTAAGAATTGGGTTTTGGGTGTAAAATGGGTTTTTGATGACAATAAGCTTGAATCTTCACGCTTTGTGTTTGTAATTGTTAATTTTTGTTAGAAATAGTTGCTATATAGTTTATATGATGTATTTGAACTGGTTTTGGTGTTAGAACTTGCAAAAATCGAGTTTTTGGGTCAAAACGCGAAAAACAACGTGCTGGAGCTGTTCTTCAGCTCCCACACGAGTGACAGGTCACCCGCACGGGTGACCACACTTTTGAGGGTCAACCACACGTTTGAGGACTCACTCGTACGAGTGAGGCCTCAGCCACGCGTGTGAGCACCGGTCAGATTTGTGGAAACTTGTTTTGGTCATAACTTTCAAACCGTAACTCCGTTTTCGACAAATAAACTATTGTTGGAATCGTCTTGAAGTTTAATTTCTAATGGTAAGGTTCTAAAATAATAATTCAAATTTATTTTGGGTCAAAGTTATTCGGAAGCGTGTATTGTAACGACCCTACTTTTTCCGTTATCTTTTACCGTTAATTATTTAACGACCGTTAACTGTTATTCGTGCCACGTCATTTCTATGACCTATATTATTATTTTAGTAATAATATATTAATTATTATGTGTTAAATGAATATTTGTATTCATATTTAAATCGTACGTTTCTACGTGTCGCGGATTTCTATCCGACGAATCTTTTCGGTTTTCAAACCAACGGTCGAGCTTTTGGGATTTTTAAGTCCTAATTATTTTAAATATGATATTTTAATGTCATATATTTATATATAGTGTTTATATATTTTATTTGTTGCGTATACGTTATCTCTCCGAATATTTAATCGCGTAACGGTGTTTTCGCGTTTCGGGCTTCGTTCGGGCATTCGGGCCACAAGCAATTACACTTAACATCAAGTTGGGCTAATGGGGCCCATGTGATGACCCATAAATTTCCGACCAAATTTAAACTTTATCCTTACATGATTTCGACACGATAAGCAAAGTCTGTAATGCTGAGTCTCGAAATTTTTGAACTATCTTTGTACATTCATTTGACTTCGACTGCTCTCGACGATTTACGAACAACTAATTGTAAATAGATATGTGTGTATGTATATATAAGTAATAATTCAAAATATAATTTGAAGTATTATATGTTGTTGTTATTAAAAATTAATAAAATAAAAATAGGATATTATAATAATTATTATTTAAAATATATCTCTATATATATGAAGTATATTAAAAATAAATATTAAATGATTTTGGATGTTTCGATTATTATTTGGAGAAGTATTAATTCAAACTTATGTGATTTTAAAATAAACGGTGATCCAAAAATGAGTTTTATAAATTATAGGATTATTAAAAATGTATTTAGGAACTATTTGTTGAATTCTAAAACTTTTCATTTTTACTTGGGGTTGGGAGTGAATAATTAATATAATTTAAATTTAATAGTTAATGATCGAATTTTATACCATAATGACCAAAATATATAAATACAGTTAATTTAAAAATATGAGATTTTTCTGAACACTTTTATCTGTCGCTGATTTCGCACGATAGACGGTCCGTTAAAACTATCGGTAGGAAGAAGCCAATATGTGTGGCTGCTTTACTATTTCTAAATTGAAATTCTTTGTACGATTTATTCTCTAATTATCATATGAATTATTATTATTATAATTATAATATATTAATATTTTATAGATATATATGCATATGAGTGTATTAGATCAAACACACACATCACAACATCTTCTGCTACCCAATTCTGTTTAAAGTCATCACCAACTTTAAGCCTTCCACATCGAGGGTTTCTATCACCACCACACAAACCATCACTCGTTCGTAAATAAACTGCTACATATATTCATGATCATAAACTACCATTCTTGAAAAGAAAACGAAACCCACTTCATTCTTATTAAACCGTCGCCATGAAATGTCCCGTTCTTATTGATTAAAAACGTTCCATATTAATTGATTTCATTGCGAGGTTTTGACCTCTATATGAGACGTTTTTCAAAGACTGCATTCATTTTTAAAACAAACCATAACCTTTATTTCATAAATAAAGGTTTAAAAAGCTTTACGTAGATTATCAAATAATGATAATCTAAAATATCATGTTTACACACGACCATTACATAATGGTTTACAATACAAATATGTTACATCGAAATCAGTTTCTTGAATGCAGTTTTTACACAATATCATACAAACATGGACTCCAAATCTTGTCCTTATTTTAGTATGCAACAGCGGAAGCTCTTAGTATTCACCTGAGAATAAACATGCTTTAAACGTCAACAAAAATGTTGGTGAGTTATAGGTTTAACCTATATATATCAAATCGTAACAATAGACCACAAGATTTCATATTTCAATACACATCCCATACATAGAGATAAAAATCATTCATATGGTGAACACCTGGTAACCGACATTAACAAGATGCATATATAAGAATATCCCCATCATTCCGGGACACCCTTCGGATATGATATAAATTTCGAAGTACTAAAGCATCCGGTACTTTGGATGGGGTTTGTTAGGCCCAATAGATCTATCTTTAGGATTCGCGTCAATTAGGGTGTCTGTTCCCTAATTCTTAGATTACCAGACTTAATAAAAAGGGGCATATTCGATTTCGATAATTCAACCATAGAATGTAGTTTCACGTACTTGTGTCTATTTTGTAAATCATTTATAAAACCTGCATGTATTCTCATCCCAAAAATATTAGATTTTAAAAGTGGGACTATAACTCACTTTCACAGATTTTTTACTTCATCGGAAAGTAAGACTTGGCCACTGGTTGATTCACGAAACTATAACAATATATACATATATATCAGAGTATGTTCAAAATATATTTACAACACTTTTAATATATTTTGATGTTTTAAGTTTATTAAGTCAGCTGTCCTCGTTAGTAACCTACAACTAGTTGTCCACAGTTAGATGTACAGAAATAAATCGATAAATATTATCTTGAATCAATCCACGACCCAGTGTATATGTATCTCAGTATTGATCACAACTCAAACTATATATATTTTGGAATCAACCTCAACCCTGTATAACTAACTCCAACATTCACATATAGAGTGTCTATGGTTGTTCCGAAATATATATAGACGTGTCGACATGATAGGTCGAAACATTGTATACGTGTCTATGGTATCTCAAGATTACATAATATACAGTACAAGTTGATTAAGTTATGGTTGGAATAGATTTGTTACCAATTTTCACGTAGCTAAAATGAGAAAAATTATCCAATCTTGTTTTACCCATAACTTCTTCATTTTAAATCCGTTTTGAGTGAATCAAATTGCTATGGTTTCATATTGAACTCTATTTTATGAATTTAAACAGAAAAAGTATAGGTTTATAGTCATAAAAATAAGTTACAAGTCATATTTGTAAAGGTAGTCATTTCAGTCGAAAGAACGACGTCTAGATGACCATTTTAGAAAACATACTTCCACTTTGAGTTTAACCATAATTTTTGGATATAGTTTCATGTTCATAATAAAAATCATTTTCCCATAATAACAACTTTTAAATCAAAGTTTATCACAGTTTTTAATTAACTAACCCAAAACAGCCCGCGGTGTTACTACGACGGCGTAAATCCGATTTTACGGTGTTTTTCGTGTTTCCAGGTTTTAAATCATTAAGTTAGCATATTATATAGATATATAGAATGTGTTAAGTTGATTTTAAAAGTCAAGTTAGAAGGATTAACTTTTATTTGCGAACAAGTTTAGAATTAACTAAACTATGTTCTAGTGATTACAAGTTTAAACCTTCGAATAAGATAGCTTTATATGTATGAATCGAATGATGTTATGAATATCATTACTACCTCAAGTTCCTTGGATAAACCTACTGGAAATGAAAAAAATAGATCTAGCTTCAAAGGATCCTTGGATGGCTTGAAAGTTCTTGAAGCAGAATCATGACACGAAAACAATTTCAAGTAAGATTTCCACTCGAAATAAGATTGTTATAGTTATAGAAATTGAATTAAAGTTTGAATATGATTATTACCTTGTATTAGAAAGATAACCTACTGTAAGTACCATAGGTTTCTTGATCTTGGATGATTACTTGGAATGGATTTAGAAAACTTGGAAGTAAACTTGCAATCTTGGAAGTATTCTTGATTTTATGAAACTAGAACTTTTGGAATTTATGAAGAACACTTAGAACTTGAAGATAGAACTTGAGAGAGATCAATTAGATGAAGAAAATTGAAGAATGAAAGTGTTTGTAGGTGTTTTTGGTCGTTGGTGTATGGATTAGATATAAAGGATATGTAATTTTGTTTTCATGTAAATAAGTCATGAATGATTACTCATATTTTTGTAATTTTATGAGATATTTCATGCTAGTTGCCAAATGATGGTTCCCACATGTGTTAGGTGACTCACATGGGCTGCTAAGAGCTGATCATTGGAGTGTATATACCAATAGTACATACATCTAAAAGCTGTGTATTGTACGAGTACGAATACGGGTGCATACGAGTAGAATTGTTGATGAAACTGAACGAGGATGTAATTGTAAGAATTTTTGTTCAGTAGAAGTATTTTGATAAGTGTCTTGAAGTCTTTCAAAAGTGTATGAATACATATTAAAACACTACATGTATATACATTTTAACTGAGTCGTTAAGTCATCGTTAGTCGTTACATGTAAATGTTGTTTTGAAACCTTTAGGTTAACGATCTTGTTGAATGTTGTTAACCCATTGTTTATTATAACAAATGAGATGTTAAATTGTTATATTATCATGATATTATGATATATAATATATCTTAGTATGATATATATACAGTTAAATGTCGTTACAACGATAATCGTTACATATATGTCTCGTTTCGAAATCATTAAGTTAGTAGTCTTATTTTTACATATGTATTTCATTGTTAATACACTTAATAATATATTTACTTATCATTTAACATAATTAACCAAGTGTATCAATATCTTAATATGATTCGTATGTACCTAGTAAGACGTTGTTATAACGATAATCGTTATATATATCGTTTTCGAGTTTCTTAAATTAATAGTCTCATTTTTATGTATATAACTCATTGTTAGAATACCTAATTAGATACATACTTATAATAAAATCATGTTAACTATATATATAACCATATATATGTCATCGTATAGTTTTTACAAGTTTTAACGTTCGTGAATCACCGGTCAACTTGGGTGGTCAATTGTCTATATGAAACCTATTTCAATTAATCAAGTCTTAACAAGTTTGATTGCTTAACATGTTGGAAACACTTAATCATGTAAATAACAATTTCATTTAATATATATATAAACATGGAAAAGTTCGTGTCACTACAGTACCTACCCGTTAAATAAATTTCGTCCCGAACTTTTAAGTAGTTGGAGGTGTTGACGTATCTTCTGGAAATAAATGCGGGTATTTCTTCTTCATCTGATCTTCACGCTCCCAGGTAAACTCGGGTCCTCTACGAGCATTCCATCGAACCTTAACAATCGGTATCTTGTTTTGTTTAAGTCTCTTAACCTCACGATCCATTATTTCGACGGGTTCTTCATTGAATTGAAGTTTTTCATTGATTTGGATTTCGTCCAACGGAATAGTGAGATCTTCTTTAGCAAAACATTTCTTCAAATTTGAGACGTGGAAAGTGTTATGTACAGCCGCGAGTTGTTGAGGTAGCTCCAGTTGGTAAGCTACTGGTCCGACACGATCTATAATCTTGAATGGTCCAATGTACCTTGGATTTAGTTTCCCCCGTTTACCAAATCAAACAACGCCTTTCCAAGGTGAAACCTTAAGCATGACCATTTCTCCAATTTCAAACTCTATATCTTTTCTTTTACTGTCCGCGTAGCTCTTTTGTCGACTCTGGGCGGTTTTCAATCTTTGTTGAATTTGGATGATTTTCTTGGTAGTTTCTTGTATTATCTCCGGACCCGTAATCTGTCTATCCCCCACTTCACTCCAACAAATCGAAGACCTGCACTTTCTACCATAAAGTGCTTCAAACGGCACCATCTCAATGCTTGAATGGTAGCTGTTGTTGTAGGAAAATTCTGCTAACGGTAGATGTCGATCCCAACTGTTTCCGAAATCAATAACACAAGCTCGTAGCATGTCTTCAAGCGTTTGTATCGTCCTTTCGCTCTGCCCATCAGTTTGTTGATGATAGGCAGTACTCATGTCTAGACGAGTTCCCAATGCTTGCTGTAATGTCTGCCAGAATCTTGAAATAAATCTGCCATCCCTATCAGAGATAATAGAGATTGGTATTCCATGTCTGGAGACGACTTCCTTCAAATACAGTCGTGCTAACTTCTCCATCTTGTCATCTTCTCTTATTGGCAGAAAGTGTGCTGACTTGGTGAGACGATCAACTATTACCCAAATAATATCATAACCACTTGCAGTCCTTGGCAATTTAGTAATGAAATCCATGGTAATGTTTTCCCATTTCCATTCCGGGATTTCAGGTTGTTGTAGTAGACCTGATGGTTTCTGATGTTCAGCTTTGACCTTAGAACACGTCAGACATTCTCCTACATATTTAGCAATATTGGCTTTCATACCTGGCCACCAAAAATGTTTCTTAAGATCCTTGTACATCTTCCCCGTTCCAGGATGTATTGAGTATCTGGTTTTATGAGCTTCTCTAAGTACCATTTCTCTCATATCTCCAAATTTTAGTACCCAAATTCTTTCAGCCCTATACCGGGTTCCGTCTTCCCGAATATTAAGATGCTTCTCCGATCCTTTGGGTATTTCATCCTTTAAATATCCCTCTTTTAAAACTCCTTGTTGCGCCTCCTTTATTTGAGTAGTAAGGTTAGTGTGAATCATTATATTCATAGATTTTACTCGAATGGGTTCTCTGTCCTTTCTGCTCAAGGCGTCGGCTACCACATTTGCCTTCCCCGGGTGGTAACAAATCTCAAAGTCGTAATCATTCAACAATTCAATCCACCTGCGCTGCCTCATATTCAGTTGTTTCTGATTAAATATGTGTTGAAGACTTTTGTGGTCGGTATATATAATACTTTTGACCCCATATAAGTAGTGCCTCCAAGTCTTTAATGCAAAAACAACCACACCTAATTCCAAATCATGCGTCGTATAATTTTGCTCGTGAATCTTCAATTGTCTAGACGCATAAGCAATCACCTTCGTCCGTTGCATTAATACACAACCGAGACCTTGCTTTGATGCGTCACAATAAATCACAAAATCATCATTCCCTTCAGGCAATGACAATATAGGTGCCGTAGTTAGCTTTTTCTTCAATAATTGAAACGCCTTCTCTTGTTCATCCTTCCATTCAAATTTCTTCCCTTTATGCGTTAATGCAGTCAAGGGTTTCGCTATTTTGGAGAAATCTTGGATGAATCTTCTGTAGTAACCAGCCAATCCTAAAAATTGACGTATATGCTTCGGAGTTTTTGGGGTTTCCCACTTTTCAACGGTTTCGATCTTTGCCGGGTCTACCTGGATACCTTCTTTGTTCACTATGTGATCGAGGAATTGAACTTCTTCCAACCAAAATGCACACTTTGAAAACTTAGCGTACAGTTTTTCTTTCCTCAATACTTCTAGCACTTTTCTCAAATGTTCTTCGTGCTCTTGATCATTCTTTGAGTAAATAAGTATGTCATCGATGAAAACAATGACAAACTTGTCAAGATATGGCCCACACACTCGGTTCATAAGGTCCATGAACACAGCTGGTGCGTTAGTCAATCCAAATGGCATAACCATAAACTCGTAATGACCATAACGCGTCCTAAAAGCAGTTTTTGGAATATCATCCTCCTTTACTCGCATTTGATGATATCCAGAACGTAAATCGATCTTCGAATAAACCGACGAGCCTTGTAGTTGATCAAATAAGTCGTCAATTCTCGGCAGTGGATAACGGTTTTTGATGGTAAGTTTGTTCAACTCTCTGTAGTCAATACACAACCTAAATGTACCATCCTTCTTCTTGATAAACAAAACAGGAGCTCCCCATGGTGATGTGCTTGGTCGAATGAAACCACGTTCTAATAGTTCTTGCAGTTGGCTTTGCAGTTCTTTCATCTCGCTGGGTGCGAGTCTATAAGGAGCACGAGCTATTGGTGCAGCTCCTGGTACAAGATCTATTTGAAATTCAACAGATCGATGTGGAGGTAGTCCCGATAATTCTTTCGGAAATACATCGGGAAATTCTTTTGCGACGGGAACATCATTGATGCTCTTTTCTTCAGTTTGTACTTTCTCGACGTGTGCTAGAACAGCATAGCAACCTTTTCTTATTAGTTTTTGTGCCTTCAAATTACTAATAAGATGTAGCTTCATGTTGCCCTTTTCTCCGTACACCATTAAGGGTTCTCCTTCTTCTCGTACAATGCGAATTGCATTTTTATAACATACGATCTCTGCTTTCACCTTCTTCAGCCAGTCCATGCCAACTATTACATCAAAACTCCCTAACTCTACTGGTATCAAATCAATCTTAAATATTTCGCTACCCAGTTTAATATCTCGATTCCGGCATATATTATCTGCTGAAATTAATTTACCGTTTGCTAATTCGAGTAAAAATTTACTATCCAATGGCGTCAATGGACAACTTAATTTAGCACAAAAATCTCTACTCATATAGCTTCTATCCACACCCGAATCAAATAAAATGTAAGCAGATTTATTGTCAATAAGAAACATACCCGTAACAAGCTCCGGGTCTTCCTGTGCCTCTGCCGCATTAATATTGAAAACTCTTTCGCGGCCTAGTCCATTCGTGTTCTCCTGGTTCGGGCAATTTCTAATAATGTGGCCCAGATTTCCACATTTATAACAAACTACATTGGCATAACTTGCTCCGACACTACTTGCTCTGCCATTACTCGCTCCGACACCATTTGTTCCTTTCGTTCTGTTAACCCCTGGTCCGTAGACCTCACACTTCGCCGCGCTATGACCATTTCTTTTACACTTGTTGCAAAATTTGGTGCAGAACCCCGAGTGATACTTTTCACACCTTTGGCATAGCTGCTTCTGATTGTTGTTGTTGTTGCGGTTGTTATTGTTGTTGGGTTGTTGTTGTTGTTGTTGTTGTTGTTGTTGTTGTTGTTGTTGTTGTTGTTGTTGTTGTTGTTGGGCCGTTTGTTGTAGTTGCGATTGATGTTGCGATTGTTGGGATAATTGTTGCGATTATTATTGTAATTGCTGTTGTTGTTGTATTGGTGATTCTTATCACCGTTTTCCTTCCACTTTCTTTTGACTTGCTTCACATTGGCCTCTTCAGCCGTCTGTTCTTTAATTCTTTCCTCAATCTGGTTCACTAGTTTGTGAGCCATTCTACATGCCTGTTGTATGGAGGCGGGCTCGTGTGAACTTATATCTTCTTGGATTCTTTCCGGTAATCCTTTCACAAATGCGTCGATCTTCTCTTCCTCATCTTCGAACGCTCCCGGACACAATAGGCACAATTCTGTGAATCGTCTTTCGTACGTGGTAATATCAAATCCTTGGGTTCGTAATGTAGTGACCCGAACTTTTCCATGTTTATATATATTAATTGAGATTGATATTTACATGATTAAATGTTTCCAACATGTTAAGCAATCAAACTTGTTAAGACTTGATTAATTGAAATATGTTTCATATAGACAATTGACCACCCAAGTTGACCGGTGATTCACGAACGTTAAAACTTGTAAAAACTATACGATGACATATATATGGTTATATATATAGTTAACATGTTTTTATTATAAGTATGTATCTCATTAGGTATTTTAACAATGAGTTATATACATAAAAATGAGACTATTAATTTAAGAAACTCGAAAACGATATATATAACGATTATCGTTATAACAACGTCTTACTAGGTACATATGAATCATATTAAGATATTGATACACTTGGTTAATTATGTTAAATGATAATTAAATATATTATTAAGTGTATTAACAATGAAATACATATGTAAAAATAAGACTACTAACTTAATGATTTCGAAACGAGACATATATGTAACGATTATCGTTGTAACGACATTTAACTGTATATACATCATACTGAGATATATTATATATCATAATATCATGATAATATAACAATTTAACATCTCATTTTTTATAATAAACAATGGGTTAACAACATTCAACAAGATCGTTAACCTAAAGGTTTCAAAACAACATTTACATGTAACGACTAACGATGACTTAACGACTCAGTTAAAATGTATATACATGTAGTGTTTTAATATGTATTTATACACTTTTGAAAGACTTCAATACACTTATCAAAATACTTCTACTTAACAAAAATGCTTACAATTACATCCTCGTTCAGTTTCATCAACAATTCTACTCGTATGCACCCGTATTCGTCCTCGTACAATACACAGCTTTTAGATGTATGTACTATTGGTATATACACTCCAATGATCAGCTCTTAGCAGCCCATGTGAGTCACCTAACACATGTGGGAACCATCATTTGGCAACTAGCATGAAATATCTCATAAAATTACAAAAATATGAGTAATCATTCATGACTTATTTACATGAAAACAAAATTACATATCCTTTATATCTAATCCATACACCAACGACCAAAAACACCTACAAACACTTTCATTCTTCAATTTTCTTCAGCTAATTGATCTCTCTCAAGTTCTATCTTCAAGTTCTAAGTGTTCTTCATAAATATCAAAAGTTCTAGTTTCATAAAATCAAGAATACTTTCAAGTTTGCTAGCTCACTTCCAATCTTGTAAGTTGATCATCCAACCTCAAGAAATCTTTGTTTCTTACAGTAGGTTATCATTCTAATACAAGGTAATAATCATATTCAAACTTTGGTTCAATTTCTATAACTATAACAATCTTATTTCAAGTGATGATCTTACTTGAACTTGTTTTCGTGTCATGATTCTGCTTCTAGAACTTCGAGCCATCCAAGGATCCGTTGAAGCTAGATCCATTTTTCTCTTTTCCAGTAGGTTTATCCAAGGAACTTAAGGTAGTAATGATGTTCATAACTGTAGTGACCCGAACTTTTCCATGTTTATATATATTAATTGAGATTGATATTTACATGATTAAATGTTTCCAACATGTTAAGCAATCAAACTTGTTAAGACTTGATTAATTGAAATATGTTTCATATAGACAATTGACCACCCAAGTTGACCGGTGATTCACGAACGTTAAAACTTGTAAAAACTATACGATGACATATATATGGTTATATATATAGTTAACATGTTTTTATTATAAGTATGTATCTCATTAGGTATTTTAACAATGAGTTATATACATAAAAATGAGACTATTAATTTAAGAAACTCGAAAACGATATATATAACGATTATCGTTATAACAACGTCTTACTAGGTACATATGAATCATATTAAGATATTGATACACTTGGTTAATTATGTTAAATGATAAGTAAATATATTATTAAGTGTATTAACAATGAAATACATATGTAAAAATAAGACTACTAACTTAATGATTTCGAAACGAGACATATATGTAACGATTATCGTTGTAACGACATTTAACTGTATATACATCATACTGAGATATATTATATATCATAATATCATGATAATATAACAATTTAACATCTCATTTGTTATAATAAACAATGGGTTAACAACATTCAACAAGATCATTAACCTAAAGGTTTCAAAACAACATTTACATGTAACGACTAACGATGACTTAACGACTCAGTTAAAATGTATATACATGTAGTATTTTAATATGTATTCATACACTTTTGAAAGACTTCAAGACACTTATCAAAATACTTCTACTTAACAAAAATGCTTACAATTACATCCTCGTTCAGTTTCATCAACAATTCTACTCGTATGCACCCGTATTTGTACTCGTACAATACACAGCTTTTAGATGTATGTACTATTGGTATATACACTCCAATGATCAGCTCTTAGCAGCCCATGTGAGTCACCTAACACATGTGGGAACCATCATTTGGCAACTAGCATGAAATATCTCATAAAATTACAAAAATATGAGTAATCATTCATGACTTATTTACATGAAAACAAAATTACATATCCTTTATATCTAATCCATACACCAACGACCAAAAACACCTACAAACACTTTCATTCTTCAATTTTCTTCATCTAATTGATCTCTCTCAAGTTTTATCTTCAAGTTCTAAGTGTTCTTCATAAATTCCAAAAGTTCTAGTTTCATAAAATCAAGAATACTTTCAAGTTTGCTAGCTCACTTCCAATCTTGTAAGGTGATCATCCAACCTCAAGAAATCTTTGTTTCTTACAGTAGGTTATCATTCTAATACAAGGTAATAATCATATTCAAACTTTGGTTCAATTTCTATAACTATAACAATCTTATTTCAAGTGATGATCTTACTTGAACTTATTTTCGTGTCATGATTCTGCTTCAAGAACTTCGAGCCATCCAAGGATCCATTGAAGCTAGATCCATTTTTCTCTTTTCCAGTAGGTTTATCCAATGAACTTAAGGTAGTAATGATGTTCATAACATCATTCGATTCATACATATAAAGCTATCTTATTCGAAGGTTTAAACTTGTAATCACTAGAACATAGTTTAGTTAATTCTAAACTTGTTCGCAAACAAAAGTTAATCCTTCTAACTTGACTTTTAAAATCAACTAAACACATGTTCTATATCTATATGATATGGTAACTTAATGATTTAAAACCTGGAAACACGAAAAACACCGTAAAACCGGATTTACGCCGTCGTAGTAACACCGCGGGCTGTTTTGGGTTAGTTAATTAAAAACTATGATAAACTTTGATTTAAAAGTTGTTATTCTGAGAAAATTATTTTTATTATGAACATGAAACTATATCCAAAAATTATGGTTAAACTCAAAGTGGAAGTATGTTTTCTAAAATGGTCATCTAGACGTCGTTCTTTCGACTGAAATGACTACCTTTACAAAAACGACTTGTAACTTATTTTTCCGACTATAAACCTATACTTTTTCTGTTTAGATTCATAAAATAGAGTTCAATATGAAACCATAGCAATTTGATTCACTCAAAACGGATTTAAAATGAAGAAGTTATGGGTAAAACAAGATTGGATAATTTTTCTCATTTTAGCTACGTGAAAATTGGTAACAAATCTATTCCAACCATAACTTAATCAACTTGTATTGTATATTATGTAATCTTGAGATACCATAGACACGTATACAATGTTTCGACCTATCATGTCGACACATCTATATATATTTCGGAACAACCATAGACACTCTATATGTGAATGTTGGAGTTAGCTATACAGGGTTGAGGTTGATTCCAAAATATATATAGTTTGAGTTGTGATCAATACTGAGATACGTATACACTGGGTCGTGGATTGATTCAAGATAATATTTATCGATTTATTTCTGTACATCTAACTTTGGACAACTAGTTGTAGGTTACTAACGAGGACAGCTGACTTAATAAACTTAAAACATCAAAATATATTAAAAGTGTTGTAAATATATTTTGAACATACTTTGATATATATGTATATATTGTTATAGGTTCGTGAATCAACCAGTGGCCAAGTCTTACTTCCCGACGAAGTAAAAATCTGTGAAAGTGAGTTATAGTCCCACTTTTAAAATCTAATATTTTTGGGATGAGAATACATGCAGGTTTTATAAATGATTTACAAAATAGACACAAGTACGTGAAACTACATTCTATGGTTGAATTATCGAAATCGAATATGCCCCTTTTTATTAAGTCTGGTAATCTAAGAATTAGGGAACAGACACCCTAATTGACGCGAATCCTAAAGATAGATCTATTGGGCCTAACAAACCCCATCCAAAGTACCGGATGCTTTAGTACTTCGAAATTTATATCATATCCGAAGGGTGTCCCGGAATGATGGGGATATTCTTATATATGCATCTTGTTAATGTCGGTTACCAGGTGTTCACCATATGAATGATTTTTATCTCTATGTATGGGATGTGTATTTAAATATGAAATCTTGTGGTCTATTGTTACGATTTGATATATATAGGTTAAACCTATAACTCACCAACATTTTTGTTGACGTTTAAAGCATGTTTATTCTCAGGTGAATATTAAGAGCTTCTGCTGTTGCATACTAAAATAAAGACAAGATTTGGAGTCCATGTTTGTATGATATTGTGTAAAAACTGCATTCAAGAAACTGATTTCGATGTAACATATTTGTATTGTAAACCATTATGTAATGGTCGTGTGTAAACAGGATATTTTAGATTATCATTATTTGATAATCTACGTAAAGCTTTTTAAACCTTTATTTATGAAATAAAGGTTATGGTTTGTTTTAAAAATGAATGCAGTCTTTGAAAAACGTCTCATATAGAGGTCAAAACCTCGCAACGAAATCAATTAATATGGAACGTTTTTAATCAATAAGAACGGGACATTTCAGTTGGTATCCGAGCGTTGGTCTTAGAGAACCAGAATTTTGCATTAGTGTGTCTTATCGAGTTTGTTAGGATGCATTAGTGAGTCTGGACTTCGACCGTGTTTACTTGAAAAATGATTGCTTAATAAATTTTGTTGGAAACTATATATTTTTAACATGTGAATATTATGTGATATATTAATCTCTTAACGCGTTTGATATTATGTGATAGATGTCTACCTCTAGAACAAGTTCCATTGACTCACCTAATAATAATGAAGAGTCAAATGTAAATTGGAATGATTCGTGGACTGATTCACAAGTTTCCGAAGAGGAACCGGAAGAAGAGTCGGAACCAGAAGAAGAATCGGAACCGGAAGAAGAATCGGAACCGGAAGAAGAAATAGAACCGGTGGGGGAAATAATAAAACGTTTAAGTAAAAGAAAATCCTCAACCAACCGACCAAGGTTAATTATGGTCAATGGTGTTTCCGCCAAGGAAGCAAAATATTTGGAGGATTACCAATTCTCCGATGAATCGGATTCCGACGAGAATTCCGATGATGTTATAGAAATTACACCAACTGAATTTAAAAAGGCAAAAGAAAATAATAAGGGAAAGGGCATAAAAATAGAGAAATCTAATTCCAACCCCAATGAACTTTATATGTATCGTCAACCCCCGAAGTCCTTAAGTTGTAACAATGACCCGGGAACCTCTAAACCACCAGGTTTTTCTAAACCAATGTGGATCACGACGGCTCGTATTAGGGGAACATCATATATCCCTAGAAACTTGGCAAAACGAACCAAAACCGAAGAAGAAGAAGAAACAAGCGAGTCGGAATAAGATAGTTGTATTCGTGTGGTGTAATATATGTAATATAGTGTGCTTATGCTTTATGATATATGTAAAAATTGCTTGTATTAATAAGTATATTTTTTTTTATGAATCTAACTCTTGTCTATTTTACAGTATAGAAACACAAAATGGATAGACAACCCAATATTTTAAGAGACCTACCCGGAGACATGATTGATGAAATCTTGTCTAAAGTCGGCCAGAATTCCTCGGCACAACTATTTAAGGCGAGATCAGTTTGTAAGACATTCGAAGAACGTTCCAAGAATGTCTTGGTTTATAAGAGACTTTCGTTTAAAAGATGGGGGATATCACATTGGGAAACCCATAAGTTACGATGTGTTTACTTTGACGCATATATTGCGGGGAACCCAAATGCTATTTTACGCAACGGGTTAAGAAATTATTTTGACTCAATATATCCGAATATTGGACTTCGTGATTTAGAAAAAGCGGCTAACATGCAACATAAAGAAGCATGTTATGCTTACGGATTAGTAATGTTCGCTTCTCACCAAAGTGAGAACAAGAACATCGGGCTACAACTATTAAACAAAACGTTTCCACAAGTGACGGAGTCGGTCATTGGGGTAAGAAATGAGGTTTTTAGATTATTACGGGACTGTTGGACATTACGTAACCCTCGTCCCTTTGATGACGTTACAACACGCTGTCTTATCAACGGCCATAACGGTTATGTTACACAAGACCAAGGATGGGAAGTGGTCCTAGTAAAACCAGAATGCATGACTTGTTTCTGGACGTATGAATTACGTGTCTTTATTGCCTTTGCTGAACGACTTGTGTACTAGCTAGAATTATCTTCACAACTATCTTGTATCAAAGTTATTGTGTGCTATATTTCATGCTTTATGTAAAATAAGCGGTATTGTAAGTTTGTAAAATATTGTGTAAAAGTTTGAACGCGAAATATTATTATAATCAGTTTTTCATATAGAATTGAAGTAGTTGAATTGTATATTAGCTACTAAGTATGAACTTAACGGGTAAGTACTACCCGAATTTAAACTTATAAAATGCTAATATGAAGAAAAAGCTTTTATAAATGAGTTCATATTATGCTACGAAATACTATTAACTACTCTTAATATTCTGTATGATTAACTTGTTCCATTTGACTATTTTGAAGGAAATGGCACCGACTACTCGACATACCGTGAATATGAATGAAGAGGAATTCCGTACTTTTCTAGGTTCAAACATAGCCACAGTACAGGCTGCGCTACATACCAACAATAACCTTGGATCTAGCAGTACAGGAAATCGTGTAGGATGCACCTACAAAGAATTCACTGCCTGTAAACCTTTGGAATTTGATGGAACCGAAGGACCGATCGGATTGAAACGGTGGACCGAGAAGGTCGAATCAGTGTTTGCCATAAGTAAGTGTACTGAAGAGGACAAAGTGAAGTACGCTACGCATACCTTCACAGGTTCTGCGTTAACATGGTGGAATACCTATCTAGAGCAAGTGGGACAAGACGATGCGTACGCACTACCGTGGTCAGCATTCAAGCACTTGATGAACGAGAAGTACCGTCCCAGAACCGAGGTCAATAAGCTCAAGACAGAACTTAGAGGGTTACGAACCCAAGGATTTGATATTACCACGTACGAAAGACGATTCACAGAATTGTGCCTATTGTGTCCGGGAGCATTCGAAGATGAGGAAGAGAAGATCGACGCATTTGTGAAAGGATTACCGGAAAGAATCCAAGAAGATATAAGTTCACACGAGCCCGCCTCTATACAACAGGCATGTAGAATGGCTCACAAACTAGTGAACCAGATTGAAGAAAGAATTAAAGAACAGACTGCTGAAGAGGCCAATGTGAAGCAAGTCAAAAGAAAGTGGGAGGAAAACGGTGATAAGAATCACCAATACAACAACAGCAATTACAACAATAATCGCAACAATTACCCCAACAATCGCAACATCAATCGCAACTACAACAAACGGCCCAACAATAACAACAACAGCAACTACAACAATCATCCCAACAACAATAATAACCGCAACAACAACAACAATCAGAAGCAGCTATGCCAAAGGTGTGAAAAGTATCACTCGGGGTTCTGCACCAAATTTTGCAACAAGTGTAAAAGAAATGGTCATAGCGCGGCGAAGTGTGAGGTCTATGGACCAGGGGTTAATAGAACGAAAGGAACAAATGGTGTCGGAACGAGTAATGGCGGAGCAAGTAGTGTCGGAGCAAGTTATGCCAATGTAGTTTGTTATAAATGTGGAAAACCGGGCCATATTATTAGAAATTGCCCGAACCAGGAGAACACGAATGGACAAGGTCACGGAAGAGTTTTCAATATTAATGCGGCAGAGGCACAAGAAGACCCGGAGCTTGTTACGGGTACGTTTCTTATTGACAATAAATCTGCTTACGTTTTATTTGATTCGGGTGCGGATAGAAGCTATATGAGTAGAGATTTTTGTGCTAAATTAAGTTGTCCATTGACGCCTTTGGATAGTAAATTTTTACTCGAATTAGCAAATGGTAAATTAATTTCAGCAGATAATATATGTCGGAATCGAGAAATTAAACTGGTTAGCGAAACATTTAAGATTGATTTGATACCAGTAGAGTTAGGGAGTTTTGATGTGATAATCGGTATGGACTGGTTGAAAGAAGTGAAAGCAGAGATCGTTTGTTACAAAAATGCAATTCGCATTATACGAGAAAAAGGAAAACCCTTAATGGTGTACGGAGAAAAGGGCAACACGAAGCTACATCTTATTAGTAATTTGAAGGCACAAAAACTAATAAGAAAAGGTTGCTATGCTGTTCTAGCACACGTCGAGAAAGTACAAACTGAAGAAAAGAGCATCAATGATGTTCCCATTGCAAAAGAATTTCCCGATGTATTTCCGAAAGAATTACCGGGATTACCCCCACATCGATCCGTTGAATTTCAAATAGATCTTGTACCAGGAGCTGCACCAATAGCTCGTGCTCCTTACAGACTCGCACCCAGCGAGATGAAAGAACTGCAAAGCCAATTACAATAACTTTTAGAGCATGGTTTCATTCGACCAAGCACATCACCGTAGGGAGCTCCTGTTTTGTTTGTCAAGAAGAAAGATGGTACATTCAGGTTGTGTATCGACTACCGAGAGTTGAACAAACTTACCATCAAGAACCGCTACCCACTACCGAGAATCGACGACTTATTTGATCAACTACAAGGCTCGTCTGTTTATTCAAAGATTGACTTACGTTCCGGGTATCATCAAATGCGGGTGAAAGAAGATGATATTCCAAAGACTGCTTTCAGAACATGTTACGGTCATTACGAGTTTATGGTCATGCCGTTTGGTTTAACTAATGCACCAGCTGTGTTCATGGACCTTATGAACCGAGTGTGTGGACCATACCTTGACAAGTTTGTCATTGTTTTCATTGATGACATACTTATTTACTCAAAGAATGACCAAGAACACGGTGAACATTTGAGAAAGGTGTTAGAAGTATTGAGGAAGGAAAAACTGTACGCTAAGTTTTCAAAGTGTGCATTTTGGTTAGAAGAAGTTCAATTCCTCGGTCACATAGTGAACAAAGAAGGTATTAAGGTGGATCCGGCAAAGATAGAAACTGTTGAAAAGTGGGAAACCCCGAAAACTCCGAAACACATACGCCAGTTTTTAGGACTAGCTGGTTACTACAGAAGGTTCATCCAAGACTTTTCCAGAATAGCAAAACCCTTGACTGCATTAACGCATAAAGGGAAGAAATTTGAATGGAATGATGAACAAGAGAAAGCGTTTCAGTTATTGAAGAAAAAGCTAACTACGGCACCTATATTATCATTGCCTGAAGGGAATGATGATTTTGTGATTTATTGTGACGCATCAAAGCAAGGTCTCGGTTGTGTATTAATGCAACGAACGAAGGTGATTGCTTATGCGTCTAGACAATTGAAGATTCACGAACAAAATTATACGACGCATGATTTGGAATTAGGCGCGGTTGTGTTTGCATTAAAGACTTAGAGGCACTACTTATATGGGGTCAAAAGTATTATATATACCGACCACAAAAGTCTTCAACACATATTTAATCAGAAACAACTGAATATGAGGCAGCGTAGGTGGATTGAATTATTGAATGATTACGACTTTGAGATTCGTTACCACCCGGGGAAGGCAAATGTGGTAGCCGATGCCTTGAGCAGGAAGGACAGAGAACCCATTCGAGTAAAATCTATGAATATAATGATTCATAATAACCTTACTACTCAAATAAAGGAGGCGCAACAAGGAGTTTTAAAAGAGGGAAATTTAAAGGATGAAATACCCAAAGGATCGGAGAAGCATCTTAATATTCGGGAAGACGGAACCCGGTATAGGGCTGAAAGGATTTGGGTACCAAAATTTGGAGATATGAGAGAAATGGTACTTAGAGAAGCTCATAAAACCAGATACTCAATACATCCTGGAACGGGGAAGATGTACAAGGATCTCAAGAAACATTTTTGGTGGCCGGGTATGAAAGCCGATGTTGCTAAATACGTAGGAGAATGTTTGACGTGTTCTAAGGTCAAAGCTGAGCATCAGAAACCATCAGGTCTACTTCAACAACCCGAAATCCCGGAATGGAAATGGGAAAACATTACCATGGATTTCATCACTAAATTGCCAAGGACTGCAAGTGGTTTTGATACTATTTGGGTAATAGTTGATCGTCTCACCAAGTCAGCACACTTCCTGCCAATAAGAGAAGATGACAAGATGGAGAAGTTAGCACGACTGTATTTGAAGGAAGTCGTCTCCAGACATGGAATACCAATCTCTATTATCTCTGATAGGGATGGCAGATTTATTTCAAGATTCTGGCAGACATTACAGCAAGCATTAGGAACTCGTCTAGACATGAGTACTGCCTATCATCCACAAACTGATGGGCAGAGCGAAAGGACGATACAAACGCTTGAAGACATGCTACGAGCATGTGTTATTGATTTCGGAAATAGTTGGGATCGACATCTACCGTTAGCAGAATTTTCCTACAACAACAGCTACCATTCAAGCATTGAGATGGCGCTGTTTGAAGCACTTTATGGTAGAAAGTGCAGGTCTCCGATTTGTTGGAGTGAAGTGGGGGATAGACAGATTACGGGTCCGGAGATTATACAAGAAACTACCGAGAAGATCATCCAAATTCAACAACGGTTGAAAACCGCCCAAAGTCGACAAAAGAACTACGCTGACATTAAAAGAAAAGATATAGAATTTGAAATTGGAGAGATGGTCATGCTTAAAGTTGCACCTTGGAAAGGCGTTGTTCGATTTGGTAAACAAGGGAAATTAAATCCAAGGTATATTGGACCATTCAAGATTATTGATCGTGTCGGACCAGTAGCTTACCGACTGGAGTTACCTCAACAACTCGCGGCTGTACATAACACTTTCCACGTCTCGAATTTGAAGAAATATTTTGCTAAAGAAGATCTCACTATTCCGTTAGATGAAATCCAAATCAACGAAAAACTTCAATTCATCGAAGAACCCGTCGAAATAATGGATCGTGAGGTTAAAAGACTTAAGCAAAACAAGATACCAATTGTTAAGGTTCGATGGAATGCTCGTAGAGGACCCGAGTTCACCTGGGAGCTTGAAGATCAGATGAAGAAGAAATACCCGCATCTATTTCCAGAAGATTCGTCAACACCTTCAACAGCTTAAAATTTCGGGACGAAATTTATTTAACGGGTAGGTACTGTAGTGACCCGAACTTTTCCATGTTTATATATATTAATTGAGATTGATATTTACATGATTAAATGTTTCCAACATGTTAAGCAATCAAACTTGTTAAGACTTGATTAATTGAAATATGTTTCATATAGACAATTGACCACCCAAGTTGACCGGTGATTCACGAACGTTAAAACTTGTAAAAACTATACGATGACATATATATGGTTATATATATAGTTAACATGTTTTTATTATAAGTATGTATCTCATTAGGTATATTAACAATGAGTTATATACATAAAAATGAGACTATTAATTTAAGAAACTCGAAAACGATATATATAACGATTATCGTTATAACAACGTCTTACTAGGTACATATGAATCATATTAAGATATTGATACACTTGGTTAATTATGTTAAATGATAATTAAATATATTATTAAGTGTATTAACAATGAAATACATATGTAAAAATAAGACTACTAACTTAATGATTTCGAAACGAGACATATATGTAACGATTATCGTTGTAACGACATTTAACTGTATATACATCATACTGAGATATATTATATATCATAATATCATGATAATATAACAATTTAACATCTCATTTGTTATAATAAACAATGGGTTAACAACATTTAACAAGATCGTTAACCTAAAGGTTTCAAAACAACATTTACATGTAACGACTAACGATGACTTAACGACTCAGTTAAAATGTATATACATGTAGTGTTTTAATATGTATTTATACACTTTTGAAAGACTTCAATACACTTATCAAAATACTTCTACTTAACAAAAATGCTTACAATTACATCCTCGTTCAGTTTCATCAACAATTCTACTCGTATGCACCCGTATTCGTACTCGTACAATACACAGCTTTTAGATGTATGTACTATTGGTATATACACTCCAATGATCAGCTCTTAGCAGCCCATGTGAGTCACCTAACACATGTGGGAACCATCATTTGGCAACTAGCATGAAATATCTCATAAAATTACAAAAATATGAGTAATCATTCATGACTTATTTACATGAAAACAAAATTACATATCCTTTATATCTAATCCATACACAAACGACCAAAAACACCTACAAACACTTTCATTCTTCAATTTTCTTCATCTAATTGATCTCTCTCAAGTTCTATCTTCAAGTTCTAAGTGTTCTTCATAAATATCAAAAGTTCTAGTTTCATAAAATCAAGAATACTTTCAAGTTTGCTAGCTCACTTCCAATCTTGTAAGTTGATCATCCAACCTCAAGAAATCTTTGTTTCTTACAGTAGGTTATCATTCTAATACAAGGTAATAATCATATTCAAACTTTGGTTCAATTTCTATAACTATAACAATCTTATTTCAAGTGATGATCTTACTTGAACTTGTTTTCGTGTCATGATTCTGCTTCAAGAACTTCGAGCCATCCAAGGATCCGTTGAAGCTAGATCCATTTTTCTCTTTTCCAGTAGGTTTATCCAAGGAACTTAAGGTAGTAATGATGTTCATAACATCATTCGATTCATACATATAAAGCTATCTTATTCGAAGGTTTAAACTTGTAATCACTAGAACATAGTTTAGTTAATTCTAAACTTGTTCGCAAACAAAAGTTAATCTGTCATAACCCGTCCTTAACCATAAGAACTCGTTAGATAACGTATGATTTCATTGCGAGGTATTGACCTCTATATGAGACATTTTTGAAAGAAAACTGCATATATTATACATTACAAACCATAACCATTATTTTTGTTACAAGCTTAAGACAATAAAAAGAAGATTAACGTTTAGCGATAATCTTCGACTTACAAACTTTACAAATGATGACAACAACACGGTTTCTAGCATATTTTACAATACAACATCTCGGATATGCAGTTTTATTTTTGACACAAACATGCGTACGCAAGATCCTGGTTAGATCCAACATGATGCAGCGGAAGCTTTAGAAATCACCTGAGAATAGACATGTTTTAAAAAGGTCAACATAAAGTTGGTGAGATATAGGTTTAATGCCGGCAGCGATATAAATATAGACCACAAGATTTCGTATATAAACAGTTAAATAAAAGTATTCTAAGTGGTTGAGCACTTGGTAACCATACTTAACATTTTCACGTCGCATATTCCCTTTAATATGAAATCTTACTACACCGTACCAAGTGTAGTCACAAAACGAAGTACTGTGCAACCGTTGAATACTGGTCGTCCAGTCCGGTTGGGGTTGTCAGGCCCGATAGATCTATCAACAGGATTCGCGTTTACAATACCACTGTAAATATTAGTTACCAAGCTACAGGGAAGTATGCCAGTGGTACAACTCAACGTAGAACATATTTTTCAGTTACTTGTGTCCATATCGTAAAACATAAAATACATGTATTCTCATCCCGAAATATTTAGAGTTTAAAAGTGGGACTATATACTCACCCTTGTCTTGATGATATATATATTTTGACTCGGTCTTCCGGTTGATATCACGAACCTATCCATATATAATATATCAATATGTTTTCATTTTAAAACAAACGTTATATATATATATACTTGTTATACTTTTAATACTTAGAATAATTCCTTAGTCCATAGTTAGCATTTCTTTTGTTAGTAACTCAATTTTAATGGTTCATTTTTAGATGTTTAATATACCCGCAATGAAATAAACCAAACCCCCAACGAAATAAATAAAACCCCAACGTATATGAATTGGTCGAGATTAATCTTGACCCATGGTACCGGTGTTGTCAAATGACGTGTTGCGTACATAAAGTACCGGTGTTGTCAAATGACGTGTTGCGTACAATCATGGGATCTTATGATTAATCTTCTCGTGTTGCTTACGGGTGATCCTGAACCATATGAAATTGAATTATGAGTACATATATATAAAATATCATGTTATCTTATAAAGATGTGATTTTATGTAAATTTTTCCAATGAATCCCGAAGTCAATTAAGTCTTGGATAACCAATTTTGTTTCGGTCATAGTTTCTTCGTTACAAGTCCGTTTTCGTTGATTCAAATTGCCATCTTCTTGGATCGAGTTCTTCTTTAAGACTATGAACTGTAAATACCTTGGTTTGTATTCAAAATCATACGGCATAAGTGAAAGTTTAGTGAAACATATGAAGTTAAACATTTTGTTACAACAAAATCATTTAATGACCATTTTTCCAAAAATACTTATACTTTGAAAAACCAAGTTTTACCTTGTTAAATTAACATATAAATAAGTTATGTTACATGTCTTGAAGTATTTTAAAAGTTAAGTTAGAAGGATCTATTTAGTTTGCAAACAAGTTTGAAAACATTCAAACTATGTTCTTGTTGTTAAACTTGTATACCACAAAATATGATAGCTATATATATATGAATCGAATAAGGTTATGAACATAGATTCTACCTCAAGTTCCTTGGATGAAGTTGCTGTAAAAGAGAAGTAAGAAGCTAGAATCAAAAGGGTGATGGAAGTGGATGAAAGATTGGAAGTAAGTTGGTGTTCTTGGAGGGTTTTCTTGAAGTGTTTTTGTATGGTTTTCTTATGGTGTTTTAGTATGGTTTTTGAAGCTAGATCTTCTTGGTAAGTTGCTGAAGTGTTATGGAGTTTAGAGTTCTTGAAAGAGTGTGTGTTTTTGCTAAGATAATTGAAGTGAAAGTGAATCAAAAATGGGAAATGAATGGAAGTATTTAAGGTGGTGATGGTGGCGTTTTTGATGGTGTACAAGGACAAAAGTTTTAGTTGTTTTCTTGTATAATTAGTCAAGTAATCATCCAAAAGTAATTACCTAGCTCTAAGGGCATGAATAATGGCTGGTTAGGTGGTGATTTTGATGTGTATTTACTATTAGTAAATACGTATAGGAGCTAGGTATGATACGAGTACAAATACTCTAGGTATACGTATAGAAATTTTGTGAAAAATGAAATGAGGATTCAAATATAGCTATCTTTTGTGAATACACTTATATGGTTTTATGTATTTAAGTTCTTTAAAAGTAATTAAATACATTACTTATACAATATATGTATAACATTATAAGTCTTAAGTATATATGTCAAATAACGTTACGTATTGTTATCGTTTTGAAAACTTAAGTTAGTAGTTTCAAAATACACATATAACTTGTTGTTATTAATATAAAATGAGATATTAAAACATTTATTAATCATGTTAAATATGTATATATACATATATATACACAAACGTATAATTATCATATATTGTATAGTTCGTGATATCATCGGTCAAACTAGACGGTCAAACGTTGTGTAAAACTCTTTTCGGAAATATAAGTCTCGACAATTTGGATTGCTTATCATGTTGGTAAGGTTTAATTTATGTAAATATTAATCTTATAAGTATAGAACGATCAAAAAAGTGCGGGTCATTACAGTACCTACCCGTTAAATAAATTTCGTCCCGAAATTTTAAAATTGTACCTATTTTGCGTCATCGAGAAACAAGTGTGGATACTTTTTTTTCATCTGATCCTCTCATTCCCAAGTAAACTCGGGACCCCTTCGAGCATTCCAACGAACCTTAACGATCGGTATGTTGCTCTGCTTGAGCTGTTTAACTTCACGGTCCATGATTTCGATTGGTTCTTCGACGAATTGTAGTTTCTCGTCGACATGGATTTCTTCAAGAGGAATGGTGAAATCTTCCTTTGCAAGACACTTCTTAAGGTTTGAGACGTGAAAGGTATTATGTACTCCGGCGAGTTGTTGCGGTAACTCGAGTCGATAAGCTACCGGTCCAATGCGTTCGATGATCTTGAACGGGCCTACATATCTTGGGTTCAGTTTACCCCTTTTTCCAAAATGTATTACACCTTTCCATGGTGACACCTTTAACATAACCATGTCACCGATCTGAAACTCTAATGGTTTCCTTCGGACATCGGCGTAGCTCTTTTGGCGACTACGGGCTGTTTTCAATCTCTCCTTGATTTGTACTACCTTTTCAGTAGTTTCATGTATGATCTCGGGACCAGTTAATTGCCGATCTCCTACTTCATTCCAACAGATAGGAGATCTACACTTCCTTCCGTACAATGCTTCGAATGGTGCAGCTTTAATGCTCGCATGATAACTATTATTATACGAGAATTCTGCTAATGGTAGATACTTATCCCATCCGTTTCCAAAATCGATCACACATGCCCTGAGCATGTCTTCAAGAGTCTGAATTGTTCTTTCACTCTGCCCGTCCGTTTGCGGATGATATGCGGTACTCATATCCAAACGAGTTCCTAGTGCCTCCTGTAGTGATTTCCAGAACTTTGAGGTAAATCTACTATCACGATCAGATATAATGGAAATAGGTATTCCATGCCTTGAAACAATTTCCTTTATATACAATCGTAATAGTTTCTCCATCCTATCCGTTTCCTTTATAGGCAAGAAATGTGCAGACTTGGTGAGACGATCAACAATCACCCAAATGGTGTCGTATCCCCAGGCAGTCTTTGGTAACTTCATGATGAAATCCATGGTAATACCATCCCATTTCCATTCTGGGATTTCTGGTTGTTGAAGTAACCCTGACGGCTTCTGGTGTTCTGCTTTGACTTTGGAACAAGTTAAGCACTCCCCAACATATGTTGCAACGTCTGTCTTTAAATTAGGCCACCAATAATGTGTCTTAAGATCTTGGTACATCTTTCCCACTCCAGGATGTATCGAGTATCTTGTCTTATGTGCCTCGTTCAATATCAACTTCCTTAATCCACCCAACTTCGGTACCCAAATACGATTTGCAAAATATCGAATTCCATCTTCCCGTATAACGAGTTGCTTCTCATACTTCTTCATTATTTCATTTCCTATATTTTCTTTAGTAAGTGCTTCTCGTTGAGCCTCTTTGATTTGTGAGTTGAGATTCATGCGAATTTTTATGTTCATTGCTCGTACTCGAATTGGTTCTCGTTCCTTTCTGCTTAAAGCATCGGCCACCACGTTCGCTTTCCCGGGATGATAACGAATTTCACAATCATAGTCATTTATTAACTCGACCCACCTACGTTGCCTCATGTTCAGCTGTTTCTGATCAAAAATATGTTGAAGACTTTTATGATCAGTAAACACAGTGCATTTAACCCCATACAAGTAGTGTCTCCATATCTTCAATGCAAACACGACTGCTCCCAATTCTAGATCATGCGTCGTATAATTCCGCTCGTGAATCTTCAATTGTCGGGATGCGTATGCAATAACTTTCTTCCGTTGCATAAGAACACAACCAAAACCTTGTCGCGAAGCGTCACAATATATTTCAAAATCATCGTTCCCTTCCGGTAACGATAAAATAGGCGCCGTAGTTAACTTCTTCTTCAGTAATTGAAATGCACTCTCCTGCTCAGAGGTCCATTCATATTTCTTCCCTTTTTGCGTTAACGCTGTCAACGGCTTAGCTATTCAGGAAAAATCTTGAATAAACCTTCTATAATAACCGGCTAAACCCAAAAATTGGCGTATCTGCATTGGTGTCTTAGGAGTCTCCCATTTTTCAATGGCTTCAATTTTTGCTGGATCAACCTGAATTCCTTTGCTACTAACAACGTGGCCAAGAAATTGCACTTCTTTCAACCAGAAAGCACATTTAGAAAATTTAGCATATAGCTGTTCTTTTCTTAACAACTCCAATATCAACCTTAAATGCTCTTCATGCTCTTGCTCACTCTTGGAATAGATAAGAATATCATCAATGAAAACGATAACAAACTTATCTAAATACGGACTACAAACTCGATTCATGAGGTCCATGAATACAGCTGGCGCATTTGTCAATCCAAACGGCATGACCAAAAATTCGTAATGACCATAACGTGTCCGAAAAGCAGTTTTCGGAATATCTTCTTCTTTGACGCGTAATTGATGATAGCCCGATCTTAAGTCGATTTTCGAATAAACACATGATCCTTGCAACTGATCAAATAAATCATCAATTCTCGGTAGTGGATACCGATTCTTGATAGTTAACTTATTTAATTCACGATAATCTATACACATCCTGAAAGATCCATCTTTCTTCTTAACAAACAAAATTGGAGCTCCCCACGGTGAAGTACTCGGTCGTATGAATCCACGGTCCAGTAATTCTTTTAACTGACTTTGAAGTTCTTTTAACTCAGACGGTGCAAGTCTATATGGAGCACGAGCCACTGGTGCAGCTCCTGGTACTAAATCTATTTGAAATTCTACCGATCTAAATGGAGGTAATCCCGGCAATTCTTCCGGAAAAACTTCAGGAAAATCTCTTGCTACAGGCACGTCGTTGATGCACTTTTCTTTCTTTTCGACTTTATTAACATGTGCTAAAATAGCGTAACATCCCTTTTCTAAACACTTCTTGGCTTTCAAACAGCTAATGAGTTTTAGCTTTGAATTACCCTTCTCTCCATAAATCATCACCGGTATTTTATCCTTACCAGGAATACGAATTGCCTTCTTAGCACAAACAACTTCCGCTCCTATTTTGGACATCCAGTCCATGCCGACTATTACATCAAAACCTCCTAATTCTACGGGTATTAAGTCGATTTTAAACGTTTCTCCGGCTAGATTTATTTCACAACCACGACAAATTTTATCGGCTTTAATTAGTTTACCATTAGCTAACTCAATCAAGTACTTAGCATCGAGAGGTAATGATGAACAATTCAATTTAGTGTAAAAATTTCTACACACATAACTTCTATCGGCGCCAGTATCAAATAAAATAGATGCTGATAAGTTATTGATGGTAAACGTACCCGTAACAAGCTCCGGGTCTTCACGTGCCTCTCTAGCATTAATAACAAACGCTCTTCCACGTGCAGGTTCGCCATTCTTTTCTGGATTCGGGCACTGACTCTTATAATGACCTTGTTTTCCACACCCAAAACAAGTAACGTTAGCCAAAGCAGTTCTATTTGCGTTGGTAGCAGGAGTCTTGTTACCATTTGTAACGAGAGCCTTACAATCTTCAGCAAGATGACCCTGTCGATTGCATTTGGTGCACAACACACTACAGTAACCAAAGTGATGTTTGTGACAACGGTTGCATAAAGGACTTTGTCCTTTGTAACCAAAGCCTGAACCGCTACCCGCACCTTTTGGGGTTTCTGGTTTCTTAAAAGATTGCTGTTGGTAACCTCGATCATAATTTCCGTTCCACTTCCTTTTGTTACTCGATACCTTCACCTCAGTAGTGAATGCTTTCTTATCCAGAATGACCTGATCCATTAACTCGTTCGCCATGGTTATAGCTTCATGAATTGTCTTAGGTTTCGACGCCGTAACGTTTGCCTTGACCTTTTTGGGCAAACCACCTTTGTACATTTCAATCTTCCGTGCTTCGGTTGGAACCAATTCAGGACATAGTAAAACCAATTCCATGAATCGCTGATTGTAGTTGGTGATTTCAGTACCAACCACCTTCAAACTTCGTAACTCATCTTCTAACTTAATAACCTCATTCCTTGGACAATACTCGGTGATTATCATTGCTTTGAATTCTTCCCATGGAGTATCATAAGCTACATCTCCTCCTACCGCCTTCACATAATTCTTCCACCATGTGAGTGCACTATCTTGTAAAGTGCACGATGCAAACTTGGTCATGTCTTTTTCATCACAACCACTGATTTTAAACACCGTCTCCATCTTTTCTATCCATTGGGTTAAACCGATCGGTCCTTCCGTTCCACTGAATGATGATGGCTTGCAAGCTTGGAACGTCTTGTAGGAGCATCCTACACGAGGATTTGGATTAACTGCAGCAGCTCTTGCAGCCTCAACCCATAACATTCTGTCGTTCACTCGCTGGTTGATGAGTTCTTCGAGTTCTTGTTCCGTCATTTCCTAATGAAAGAAAATAATTATTCACATGGAATATTATAGATGTAGTGTGTATTTATAGTACATTTATAGCTTGTTAATAATATGAACCAGGTATTATTATAAAAGCCTTTTCTTCTTATTAGCGTTTTATAATTATATCTTGGGTAGTACCTATCCGTTAATGTTCATACTTAATAGCTTAGTACAGAATCAATTACTACAATCTAAATAATACTTAACCATGGAAAATTATTGCATTTCATACTTCGCTATTTTACATATGCTTACATCAAACTTTAAACAAACCACACTAATAATATTATACAAAACATTATGTGATTCCATGGTTTAATATGGTAGCGCATCATTTGGTCTATTTCCCAAAACATTTATGTCCAGGGAATCCCCCAACGCGAATCCTAGCTGTCTCCCTACGTTTTGGCTGAGGTGCCGAAGAACTAGATGCGGGGATAGCACTAATAGGAATAGCGGGGATAGGGGTAGTAGTGTTGAGTGGAATTGGTGCCACATCATTCTCATTAAACTCGGGATTTGGATTTTCTAATTCACTAGCCTTTCGTTTCTTTCCTAGTTCGAACTCGTCTTTTGTAATTTCCTGTATTTCTTCCTCGGGTTCACTTTCCTCCTCGGGTTCACTTTCCTCCTCGGGTTCACTTTCCTCCTCGGGTTCACTTTCCTCCTCGGGTTCACTTTCCGATATTTCTATAGTTGGTTCATCCGGAAATTGTGAGTCTTCCCCAAAAATACCACTTTCGTCATCGGATATGTTAATGACTGAAACACAATCTGAAGGTTCTGATTCGGAGTCGCTGAATGTGATAATAAGTTTCGAGCCCGACATCTATCACATAACAACTAACCCATTAGTACTTACATAATATTTACATATGAATTTTTAACCAACAGTGATAAGCAATGGTTTTTAAAATCAGACCCGGTCAAAGTCCAGACTTACTAATGTATCCTAACGACTTATCGGTTAGACACACTAATGCAAACCTGGTTCGCTAAGACCACCGCTCTGATACCACATGTGAGAACAGTAGGGACCACGTCCCACCCAGTGCCGTCTCAGCTAACTGCCTTAGTGACCACTGAGCGTATCTCAGACACTGATTTTACAGCCCGCCTCTCGGCAGTACAGCCAACCCTAATAGGGACCGCGAGGGGCAAGAGCCAATGCTTCGTCACAGGTAACACTGTGAGAACCCCCTCTACGATTAACCCGCTCATAAACGGCATTAAACCAGCTCTGATGCCACATGTCATAACCCGTCCTTAACCATAAGAACGCGTTAGATAACGTATGATTTCATTGCGAGGTATTGACCTCTATATGAGACATTTTTGAAAGAAAACTGCATATATTATACATTACAAACCATAACCATTATTTTTGTTACAAGCTTAAGACAATAAAAAGAAGATTAACGTTTAGCGATAATCTTCGACTTACAAACTTTACAAATGATGACAACAACACGGTTTCTAGCATATTTTACAATACAACATCTCGGATATGCAGTTTTATTTTTGACACAAACATGCGTACGCAAGATCCTGGTTAGATCCAACATGATGCAGCGGAAGCTTTAGAAATCACCTGAGAATAGACATGTTTTAAAAAGGTCAACATAAAGTTGGTGAGATATAGGTTTAATGCCGGCAGCGATATAAATATAGACCACAAGATTTCGTATATAAACAGTTAAATAAAAGTATTCTAAGTGGTTGAGCACTTGGTAACCATACTTAACATTTTCACGTCGCATATTCCCTTTAATATGAAATCTTACTACACCGTACCAAGTGTAGTCACAAAACGAAGTACTGTGCAACCGTTGAATACTGGTCGTCCAGTCCGGTTGGGGTTGTCAGGCCCGATAGATCTATCAACAGGATTCGCGTTTACAATACCGCTGTAAATATTAGTTACCAAGCTACAGGGAAGTATGCCAGTGGTACAACTCAACGTAGAACATATTTTTCAGTTACTTGTGTCCATATCGTAAAACATAAAATACATGTATTCTCATCCCGAAATATTTAGAGTTTAAAAGTGGGACTATATACTCACCCTTGTCTTGATGATATATATATTTTGACTCGGTCTTCCGGTTGATATCACGAACCTATCCATATATAATATATCAATATGTTTTCATTTTAAAACAAACGTTATATATATATATACTTGTTATACTTTTAATACTTAGAATAATTCCTTAGTCCATAGTTAGCATTTCTTTTGTTAGTAACTCAATTTTAATGGTTCATTTTTAGATGTTTAATATACCCGCAATGAAATAAACCAAACCCCCAACGAAATAAATAAAACCCCAACGTATATGAATTGGTCGAGATTAATCTTGACCCATGGTACCGGTGTTGTCAAATGACGTGTTGCGTACATAAAGTACCGGTGTTGTCAAATGACGTGTTGCGTACAATCATGGGATCTTATGATTAATCTTCTCGTGTTGCTTACGGGTGATCCTGAACCATATGAAATTGAATTATGAGTACATATATATAAAATATCATGTTATCTTATAAAGATGTGATTTTATGTAAATTTTTCCAATGAATCCCGAAGTCAATTAAGTCTTGGATAACCAATTTTGTTTCGGTCATAGTTTCTTCGTTACAAGTCCGTTTTCGTTGATTCAAATTGCCATCTTCTTGGATCGAGTTCTTCTTTAAGACTATGAACTGTAAATACCTTGGTTTGTATTCAAAATCATACGGCATAAGTGAAAGTTTAGTGAAACATATGAAGTTAAACATTTTGTTACAACAAAATCATTTAATGACCATTTTTCCAAAAATACTTATACTTTGAAAAACCAAGTTTTACCTTGTTAAATTAACATATAAATAAGTTATGTTACATGTCTTGAAGTATTTTAAAAGTTAAGTTAGAAGGATCTATTTAGTTTGCAAACAAGTTTGAAAACATTCAAACTATGTTCTTGTTGTTAAACTTGTATACCACAAAATATGATAGCTATATATATATGAATCGAATAAGGTTATGAACATAGATTCTACCTCAAGTTCCTTGGATGAAGTTGCTGTAAAAGAGAAGTAAGAAGCTAGAATCAAAAGGGTGATGGAAGTGGATGAAAGATTGGAAGTAAGTTGGTGTTCTTGGAGGGTTTTCTTGAAGTGTTTTTGTATGGTTTTCTTATGGTGTTTTAGTATGGTTTTTGAAGCTAGATCTTCTTGGTAAGTTGCTGAAGTGTTATGGAGTTTAGAGTTCTTGAAAGAGTGTGTGTTTTTGCTAAGATAATTGAAGTGAAAGTGAATCAAAAATGGGAAATGAATGGAAGTATTTAAGGTGGTGATGGTGGCGTTTTTGATGGTGTACAAGGACAAAAGTTTTAGTTGTTTTCTTGTATAATTAGTCAAGTAATCATCCAAAAGTAATTACCTAGCTCTAAGGGCATGAATAATGGCTGGTTAGGTGGTGATTTTGATGTGTATTTACTATTAGTAAATACGTATAGGAGCTAGGTATGATACGAGTACAAATACTCTAGGTATACGTATAGAAATTTTGTGAAAAATGAAATGAGGATTCAAATATAGCTATCTTTTGTGAATACACTTATATGGTTTTATGTATTTAAGTTCTTTAAAAGTAATTAAATACATTACTTATACAATATATGTATAACATTATAAGTCTTAAGTATATATGTCAAATAACGTTACGTATTGTTATCGTTTTGAAAACTTAAGTTAGTAGTTTCAAAATACACATATAACTTGTTGTTATTAATATAAAATGAGATATTAAAACATTTATTAATCATGTTAAATATGTATATATACATATATATACACAAACGTATAATTATCATATATTGTATAGTTCGTGATATCATCGGTCAAACTAGACGGTCAAACGTTGTGTAAAACTCTTTTCGGAAATATAAGTCTCGACAATTTGGATTGCTTATCATGTTGGTAAGGTTTAATTTATGTAAATATTAATCTTATAAGTATAGAACGATCAAAAAAGTGCGGGTCATTACATAATCCTTCTAACTTGAATTTTAAAATCAACTAAACACATGTTCTATATCTATATGATATTCTAACTTAATGATTTAAAACCTGGAAACACGAAAAACACCGTAAAACCGGATTTACGCCGTCGTAGTAACACCGCGGGCTGTTTTGGGTTAGTTAATTAAAAACTATGATAAACTTTGATTTAAAAGTTGTTATTCTGAGAAAATGATTTTTATTATGAACATGAAACTATATCCAAAAATTATGGTTAAACTCAAAGTGGAAGTATGTTTTCTAAAATGGTCATCTAGACGTCGTTCTTTCGACTGAAATGACTACCTTTACAAAAATGACTTGTAACTTATTTTTCCGACTATAAACCTATACTTTTTCTATTTAGATTCATAAAATAGAGTTCAATATGAAACCATAGCAATTTGATTCACTCAAAACGGATTTAAAATGAAGAAGTTATGGGTAAAACAAGATTGGATAATTTTTCTCATTTTAGCTACGTGAAAATTGGTAACAAATCTATTCCAACCATAACTTAATCAACTTGTATTGTATATTATGTAATCTTGAGATACCATAGACACGTATACAATGTTTCGACCTATCATGTCGACACATCTATATATATTTCGGAACAACCATAGACACTCTATATGTGAATGTTGGAGTTAGCTATACAGGGTTGAGGTTGATTCCAAAATATATATAGTTTGAGTTGTGATCAATACTGAGATACGTATACACTGGGTCGTGGATTGATTCAAGATAATATTTATCGATTTATTTATGTACATCTAACTGTGGACAACTAGTTGTAGGTTACTAACGAGGACAGCTGACTTAATAAACTTAAAACATCAAAATATATTAAAAGTGTTGTAAATATATTTTGAACATACTTTGATATATATGTATATATTGTTATAGGTTCGTGAATCAACCAGTGGCCAAGTCTTACTTCCCGACGAAGTAAAAATCTGTGAAAGTGAGTTATAGTCCCACTTTTAAAATCTAATATTTTTGGGATGAGAATACATGCAGGTTTTATAAATGATTTACAAAATAGACACAAGTACGTGAAACTACATTCTATGGTTGAATTATCGAAATCAAATATGTCCCTTTTTATTAAGTCTGGTAATCTAAGAATTAGGGAACAGACACCCTAATTGACGCGAATCCTAAAGATAGATCTATTGGGCCTAACAAACCCCATCCAAAGTACCGGATGCTTTAGTACTTCGAAATTTATATCATATCCGAAGGGTGTCCCGGAATGATGGGGATATTCTTATATATGCATCTTGTTAATGTCGGTTACCAGGTGTTCACCATATGAATGATTTTTATCTCTATGTATGGGATGTGTATTGAAATATGAAATCTTGTGGTCTATTATTGTGATGACCCGGAAATTTCCGATCAAATTTAAACTTTAATCTTTATATGTTCCTGACACGATGAGCAAAAATATGTAATGTTGAGTCTCGAAAGTTTTGAAACTATATTTCTGTAATCAAATATCCTTTGACCATGCCAAATGATTCACGAACAATTATGTGTAAATAAATATATACATATACATATACATATGTCTGATTTTAAATTGAGTTATATTAATGAAACATTGAACGGATTAGTTATTATGAATATAAGATATGAAATCTATTTTTTTATGAATTTGGAAATGGTATGCATGCCTGTCAATTTTCGATGTAAAGAAAGATTGTCTTTTAAAAACAAATGCAATATTTGTAAAATGTATCATATAGTGGTCAAATACCTCGCAATGTAATCAACTATTGTGAATCGTTTATAATGTATATGAACGGGTCCTTTCAGTTGGTATCAGAGCGGTGGTCTTAGCGAACCAGGTCTGCATTAGTGTGTCTAACTGATAAGTCGTTAGGATACATTAGTGAGTCTGGACTTCGACCGTGTCTGCATATCAAAAGTTTTTGCTTATCATTTCGTGTCGAAAATCATCTACTTATCATCTGTAGAAAAATTACCTGCTTATCATTCTTAAGTCTAGACACGTTTTCTTGCATTTATTGCATAATAGTGTATAGACGAAATCTTATCCTGGCATATCTGTTACTGTGAACTTTGACTGACATTTTTCAAAGATTCCTCCGTAATTTATGGGATTTTGGTAATATATATACATATGTAAATTATGTATTGAAGAATACTAAATTTAATTCCTATAATCTATTTCATATCAAAAAAATTTCATTCCCTTGATCATACGAGATGGATCCCTCAACCGGTTCGAATTCCTCAGAGTATGATAGCTTTTCCGATATGGAGTTTCATTCGAGCTCTGAAAACAGTGTGACCGGAATGGATCAACCAATCAGCCATCATCTATTCTGGATGAAATGGGGATGGGTTCGTAGCCTCCTCAATCATTGGAGACAAGAAGAAGGTGATCCCTTCCATCCACCAAATTGCCCTCTTGGCGATGAACCTGAAGCACTTACCGGCGAACCTGTTCGAGAAACCATTTTCTCTCTCATCTCCAGAGCATCTCGTCATGACTATATACTACACCAAATTCTAGATTATATTTATCCGCTCGTCCGAACCGATAATCACCCCGGTGTGATAGAAGAAGTCAACGAGCTTCGCGCTCGGGTAGTGGCTTTGGAGAATACGGTACGAAGGTTACAAACACCATCAGCAGCACCAGCAGCATAACAAGTACCGCCAGTAACATCAACATCGCAAGCCTCAATATCATAAGCACCAGCAGCATCACCGGCATCAACAGCAATCACCATTATTAATATCAACAGGATCATTACCACCACCAACAATCACATCCGCACCACACACCTCAATATCCCAATTTGTATATCGGATATCAACGTCACACGCACCAAAGATACTAAGGAGTACCAACAACAACAAACGATGAAGTATTGATTCATAATTTCATCGGAGAAACATTCTGTGGTGATTATGTAATCTCTAAAGTTTTAGAGATTATCTATCTCAGCTTTAACCATAAACCAGATGAGTGGACAGAGATGATAGAAAAAAAAGAATCGAAACCCTGACAAGAATGATGCGCCGTTTACAAGCTAGACTTGTTTTACCAAACAACATCAGCGGTACCCATAGCCTCGTCAACACAGTCTGTGTTGTCAACATCGTTAGAATCGTCAGCACCTCTAACCTCACAAGCTCTGCCAGTTCAAAAAAAAAAAAAAAAAAAAAAAAAAAAAAAAAAATCACTGTGGAAACCATTACGAATTAATAACGAGTATATTGTATCAATGAGTTATGAAGTATTAACTCAGTTCCTCCAAAGAATTTATATGTATATCCTATATATATATATATATAAAAATTTTAAACCATAATAAATCCTTCTGTACTAAGCTATTATATATGAAACTTAACTATCTGGTTAATTCATATTACTAATATGCTATGATGTACATCCTTCATTAGCTACGTAACCATCGTTAACTACAACCTCTATTTCAATTAAATGAATTCGGTTTCATAATAAATCAAGTGTATCATTCAATAACATGTTTGATTTTACACTTTCATCTTCGATGTACTCGAAAATTACTGGAAAACAACATTCGTATCTTGCGAAGTTAACAAAAGTTCTATAAACATCAGCATGATTCACTAAGGAAATACTTATAAATATTGAAGTATTGATTACATTAGTGAAATACTCCGCAAGAATTATGTAATCTCTAATGTTTTAGAGATTTTTCATTTCTAATTCAAGCCGAAAATCAGATGAGCTTAGTATGATATCAACTCATTGAATCTGTATTACATCTGAAGAAAATATACCCACATATATTTTTATAAAGATTGTAATGAACACTCTGGTTCAAAATATTATTTGTGAAATTTTTTTTAACGGGTAGGTAATACCCGAGAGATATATAAAATCACAATTAATATGTTACGTTCTTCAATTCTGATTCAACAATCATCAACTATACCAATATGCATTCCTCTATAGAAATCAAAACAACCATACTCATTCGAATCTAATTACATATTCTGATTTTGGAAATTTCAGAATTCAACTCGAGATACAACCGAAATCATCGCTCTTAGATCCTTATATTTTTCAAAACTATACTTTGACTTCAAAACTGTGATAGAACGTCACTTTTAATCGTAACACTCAGATGAATATGAAAATCATTCGGGAGTCAGGACAATTCCATCATTTGGATATTGACTATGACAATCTGCAATTAAAACCCTTCGAAATTCCGGAAGACACTTCAAACATTGAACAATCGAGATGATGATCCAATCACACATTACCCGAAGCCTTGTACCTGAAAAGCTCTCGAAACCAAGGTCGTAGTTTTACATGTACCCGCATCCAATTTTTTTTTTAGCAAAAACAACATTTCGATTTCTTTTCAAAGTAGCCAATTTTGTCACAGCTCCAGCAAGTCAACTTCGATTTTTCAGTCGGACCAGTCTTATTATAACCCCGATAGATACGTTGCCCTTTCGTCATTATTACTGGGGAACCTTTCATATTCCACCATATTACCACCAGCGTTTAATCATCTAAAACACGATTCTTCTGAACCCATCTCGGATTGATAACCAGAGATTCAGATATTATAGCATTAAATGCAGAGGAAACATAAAAATGGTAGATGGTTTAAATGGTCAAAAGTTTGATAATAAAAGATAGTGAGTTGGTAAAGCTCAGAAAAAGAAAGGATTTGGTACTGAAAAACGAATTGAGCAAAGTATGAAGGAAGCCGTGGACAAATCACAGAGACTGATTCTGCCTTCAAAGGATCCAAATGATTCAGTGCCTAATGAACTCGTTAGCAAACACCTTACTTCTTATTCTAAACCTTCACGGACAGATATTCTTCATCATCATCATATCTTAAATATTATAAGATATCTTCGTATCTCCCATTATACATATTCTTCATATTTCTGGAGATATCTTCACCACTATCCTTATCTGAGATCATTTATCTCTCGGTAATATCTGCAACATAAAAGAAACTGTGTTAGTTTCTAAATTCTGAAAAATTCAAATATGAATGTTTTGAAGTAGTGTTGGGAACTGATGCATGAGTTAGTATAATATAATGACACTTGATCAACGTCATTATATTAAAGTAATTCATGCTGAGTTTCTAATGGACGTGATGATTCACAGAATATACCGTCATCATGTACCATTTACATGACTCTTACATTCTATCTAATCTCTAAACATATCAAGAAAATATTTCTTGATGATTCGGTCCTTTCCAGGGTATTCTGGTAATTTAACAAATCAGGATTTACCATTACCCTTTCCTTCTTAGAACAATTACTATATTCCTTCTGAAATCCATACATACGAATTCCGGACCATTACAAGAGCTACTTAATCGCAAGAAGAAGAAACGAAAGGAAAAAGCTCCGAAACAGAAATTGGGGTATAAACCGCAGCAAATAGAAGAGAACATTAACTGTGGATGACAATGATTATAGAAGATAGAAACAGGGACATCGAAGTATAAGGGAAGATGTAAAACCCAACAAATCACCCGTAAATTATAAACCGTATATATCGATGCATATAGCAATATAAAGACACGGGAGAACTAGAAACACTATAAACCCAAGAGTATAGTAGAAGTAAATAGATTCTTCCGGTGGCAGATTAAAAAGAAGAATGACAGATATAAAAGTTAAGAGGATATCAAGGATCAGGATGGGATGGAGCATATTAATGAATACTTTAAAGTATGAATTGAGGAAGAAAGAATAGAAGGTGTGAGTTGTAAGGAAACGAAGGGGGTGGATTTATAGACAGAGCAATCAAAGCAGATTATCGCGTATAACCAAAGAGGATCATAATCTCCTTAATTACCGACGAATCAAATCTTATTATGGAGATCTTCTTCTAAATTCCTTAAATTTCGGAAATCAATCTTGACTACGCCATCTGTTAAGTCAAACCTACATTTATTCATTTTTCACTCTTTTGCGATAGCTTCATTTATACTCTTCGCATAATCAAATTGGGTTATCTATATTACTCAATGATGATAAAACTCTATGTATCAGTTTACATTCGTCATAATAACATTCTTACTGTTAGCCATGACGACCTCTATCAAATTTCGGGACGAAATTTCTTTTAACGGGTAGGTACTGTGATGACCCGGAAATTTCCGATCAAATTTAAACTTTAATCTTTATATGTTCCTGACACGATGAGCAAAAATATGTAATGTTGAGTCTCGAAAGTTTTGAAACTATATTTCTGTAATCAAATATCCTTTGACCATGCCAAATGATTCACGAACAATTATGTGTAAATAAATATATACATATACATATACATATGTCTGATTTTAAATTGAGTTATATTAATGAAACATTGAACGGATTAGTTATTATGAATATAAGATATGAAATCTATTTTTTTATGAATTTGGAAATGGTATGCATGCCTGTCAATTTTCGATGTAAAGAAAGATTGTCTTTTAAAAACAAATGCAATATTTGTAAAATGTATCATATAGTGGTCAAATACCTCGCAATGTAATCAACTATTGTGAATCGTTTATAATGTATATGAACGGGTCCTTTCAATTATTATGATTTGATATATATAGGTTAAACCTATAACTCACCAACATTTTTGTTGACGTTTTAAGCATGTTTATTCTCAGGTGATTATTAAGAGCTTCCGCTGTAGCATACTTAAATAAGGACGAGATTTGGAGTCCATGCTTGTATGATATTGTGTAAAAACTGCATTCAAGAAACTTATTTTGTTGTAACATATTTGTATTGTAAACCATTATGTAATGGTCGTGTGTAAACAGGATATTTTAGATTATCATTATTTGATAATCTACGTAAAGCTTTTTAAAACCTTTATCTATGAAATAAAGGTTATGGGTTGTTTTAAAAATGAATGCAGTCTTTGAAAAACGTCTCATATAGAGGTCAAAACCTCGCAACGAAATCAATTAATATGGAACGTTTTTAATCAATAAGAACGGGACATTTCACGTAACCCTCTAAGTTCTGTCTTGAGCTTATTGACCTCAGTTCTGGGACGGTACTTCTCGTTCATCAAGTGCTTAAATGCTGACCACGGTAGTGCGTACGCATCATCTTGTCCCACTTGCTCTAGATAGGTATTCCACCATGTTAACGCAGAACCTGTGAAGGTATGCGTAGCGTACTTCACTTTGTCCTCTTCAGTACACTTACTTATGGCAAACACTGATTCGACCTTCTCAGTCCACCTTTTCAATCCGATCGGTCCTTCGGTTCCATCAAATTCCAAAGGTTTACAGGCAGTGAATTCTTTGTAGGTGCATCGTACATGATTTCCTGTACTGCTAGATCCAAGGTTATTGTTGGTATGTAGCGCAGCCTGTACTGCGGCTATGTTTGAAGCTAGAAAAGTACGGAATTCCTCTTCATTCATATTCACGGTGTGTCGAGTAGTCGGTGCCATTTCCTTCAAAATAGTCAAATGGAACAAGTTAATCATACAGAATATTAAGAGTAGTTAATAGTATTTCGTAGCATAATATGAACTCATTTATAAAAGCTTTTTCTTCATATTAGCGTTTTATAAGTTTAAATTCGGGTAGTACCTACCCGTTAAGTTCATACTTAGTAGCTAATATACAATTCAACTACTACAATTCTATATGAAAAACTGATTATAATAATATTTCGCGTTCAACTTTTATACAATATTTTACAAACTTACAATACCGCTTATTTTTCATAAAGCATGAAATATAGCACATAATAACTTTGATACAAGATAGTTGTGAAGATAATTCTAGCGAGTACACAAGTCGTTCAGCAAAGGCAATAAAGACACGTAATTCATACGTCCAGAAACAAGTCATGCATTCTGGTTTTACTAGGACTACTTCCCATCCTTGGTCTTGTGGAACATAACCGTTATGGCCGTTGATAAGACAGCGTGTTGTAACGTCGTCTAAGGGACGAGGGTTTCGTAATGACCAACAGTCTCGTAATAACCTAAAAACCTCATTTCTTACCCCAATTACCGACTCCGTCACTTGTGGGAACGTTTTGTTTAATAGTTGTAGCCCGATGTTCTTTTTCTCACTTTGGTGAGTAGCGAACATTACTAACCCGTAAACATAGCATGCTTCTTTATGTTGCATGTTAGCAGCTTTTTCTAAATCATGAAGTCCTATATTTGGATACATTGAGTCAAAATAATTTCTTAACCCGTTGCGTAAAATAGCATTTGAGTTCCCCGCAATATATGCGTCAAAGTAAACACATCGTAACTTATGGGTTTCCCAATATGATATCCCCCATCTTTCAAACGAAAGTCTCTTATAAACCAAGACATTCTTGGATCATTCTTCGAATGTCTTACAAACTAATTTCGCCGTAAATAGTTGTGCCGAAGAATTCTGACCGACTCTAGACAAGATTTCATCAATCATGTCTCCGGGTAGGTCTCTTAAAATATTGGGTTGTCTATCCATTTTGTGTTTTTATACTGTAAAATAGACAAGAGTTAGATTCATAAAAAAAATACTTATTAATACAAGCAATTTTTATATATATCATAAAGCATAAGCACACTATATTACATATATTACACCACACGAATACAACTATCTTATTCCGACTCGCTCGTTTCTTCTTCTTCGGTTTTAGTTCGTTTTGCCAAGTTTCTAGGGATATATGATGTTCCCCTAATACGAGCTGTCGTTTTCCACAACGGTTTAGAAAAACCTGGTGGTTTAGAGGTTCTCGGGTCATTGTTACAACTTAAGGGCTTCGGGGGTTGACGATACATATAAAGTTCATCGGGGTTGGAATTAGATTTCTCTATTTTTATGCCCTTTCCCTTATTATTTTCTTTTACCTTTTTAAATTCAGTTGGGGTAATTTCTATAACATCATCGGACTTCTCGTCGGAATCCGATTCATCGGAGAATTGGTAATCCTCCCAATATTTTGCTTCCTTGGCGGAAACACCATTGACCATAATTAACCTTGGTCAGTTGGTTGAGGATTTTCTTTTACTTAACCGATTTATTATTTCCCCCACCGGTTCTATTTCCTCCTCCGGTTCCTCCTCTTCCAGTTCTGATTATTCTTCCGGTTCTGATTCTTCTTCCGGTTCTTCTTCGGGAACTTGTGAATCAGTCCAATATATATTCGACTCTTCGTTATTATTAGGTGAGTCAATGGGATTTGTGCTAGAGGTAGACATCTATCATACAATATCAAACATGTTAAGAGATTAATATATCACATAATATATACATGTTAATAATATATAGTTTCCAACAAAAAAGTTAAGCAATCATTTTTAAAGAAAACACGGTCGAAGTCCAGACTCACTAATGCATCCTAACAAACTCGATAAGACACACTAATGCAAATTTTCTGGTTCTCTAAGACCAACGCTCGGATACCAACTGAAATATCCCGTTCTTATTGATTAAAAACGTTCCATATTAATTGATTTCGTTGCGAGGTTTTGACCTCTATATGAGATGTTTTTCAAAGACTGCATTCATTTTTAAAACAAACCATAACCTTTATTTCATAAATAAAGGTTTAAAAAGCTTTACGTAGATTATCAAATAATGATAATCTAAAATATCATGTTTACACACGACCATTACATAATGGTTTACAATACAAATATGTTACATCGAAATCAGTTTCTTGAATGCAGTTTTTACACAATATCATACAAACATGGACTCTAAATCTTGTCCTTATGTTAGTATGCAACAGCGGAAGCTCTTAGTATTCACCTGAGAATAAACATGCTTTAAACGTCAACAAAAATTTTGGTGAGTTATAGGTTTAACCTATATATATAAAATCGTAACAATAGGCCACAAGATTTCATATTTCAATACACATCCCATACATAGAGATAAAAATTATTCATATGGTGAACACCTGGTAACCGAAATTAACAAGATGCATATATAAGAATATCCCCATCATTCCGGGACACCCTTCGGATATGATATAAATTTCGAAGTACTAAAGCATCCGGTACTTTGGATGGGGTTTGTTAGGCCCAATAGATCTATCTTTAGGATTCGCGTCAATTAGGGTGTCTGTTCCCTAATTCTTAGATTACCAGACTTAATAAAAAGGGGCATATTCGATTTCGATAATTCAACCATAGAATGTAGTTTCACGTACTTGTGTCTATTTTGTAAATCATTTATAAAACCTGCATGTATTCTCATCCCAAAAATATTAGATTTTAAAAGTGGGACTATAACTCACTTTCACAGATTTTTTACTTCATCGGGAAGTAAGACTTGGCCACTGGTTGATTCACGAACCTATAACAATATATACATATATATCAAAGTATGTTCAAAATATATTTACAACACTTTTAATATATTTTGATGTTTTAAGTTTATTAAGTCAGCTGTCCTCGTTAGTAACCTACAACTAGTTGTCCACAGTTAGATGTACAGAAATAAATCGATAAATATTATCTTGAATCAATCCACGACCCAGTGTATACGTATCTCAGTATTGATCACAACTCAAACTATATATATTTTGGAATCAACCTCAACCCTGTATAACTAACTCCAACATTCACATATAGAGTGTCTATGGTTGTTCCGAAATATATATAGATGTGTCGACATGATAGGTCGAAACATTGTATACGTGTCTATGGTATCACAAGATTACATAATATACAATACAAGTTGATTAAGTTATGGTTGGAATAGATTTGTTACCAATTTTCACGTAGCTAAAATGAGAAAAATTATCCAATCTTGTTTTACCCATAACTTCTTCATTTTAAATCCGTTTTGAGTGAATCAAATTGCTATGGTTTCATATTGAACTCTATTTTATGAATATAAACAGAAAAAGTATAGGTTTATAGTCAGAAAAATAAGTTACAAGTCATTTTTGTAAAGGTAGTCATTTCAGTCGAACGAACGACGTCTAGATGACCATTTTAGAAAACATACTTCCACTTTGAGTTTAACCATAATTTTTGGATATAGTTTCATGTTCATCATAAAAATCATTTTCCCATAATAACAACTTTTAAATCAAAGTTTATCACAGTTTTTAATTAACTAACCCAAAACAGCCCGCGGTGTTACTACGACGGCGTAAATCCGGTTTTACGGTGTTTTTTGTGTTTCTAGGTTTTAAATCATTAAGTTAGCATATCATATAGATATATAGCATGTGTTTAGTTGATTTTAAAAGTCAAGTTAGAAGGATTAACTTTTATTTGCGAACAAGTTTAGAATTAACTAAACTATGTTCTAGTGATTACAAGTTTAAACCTTCGAATAAGATAGCTTTATATGTATGAATCGAATGATGTTATGAATATCATTACTACCTCAAGTTCCTTGGATAAACCTACTGGAAATGAAAAAAATATATCTAGCTTCAAAGGATCCTTGGATGGCTTGAAAGTTCTTGAAGCAGAATCATGACACGAAAACAATTTCAAGTAAGATTTCCACTCGAAATAAGATTGTTATAGTTATAGAAATTGAATTAAAGTTTGAATATGATTATTACCTTGTATTAGAAAGATAACCTACTGTAGGTACCAAAGGTTTCTTGATCTTGGATGATTACTTGGAATGGATTTAGAAAACTTGGAAGTAAACTTGCAATCTTGGAAGTATTCTTGATTTTATGAAACTAGAACTTTTGGAATTTATGAAGAACACTTAGAACTTGAAGATAGAACTTGAGAGAGATCAATTAGATAAAGAAAATTGAAGAATGAAAGTGTTTGTAGGTGTTTTTGGTCGTTGGTGTATGGATTAGATATAAAGGATATGTAATTTTGTTTTCATGTAAATAAGTCATGAATGATTACTCATATTTTTGTAATTTTATGAGATATTTCATGCTAGTTGCCAAATGATGGTTCCTACATGTGTTAGGTGACTCACATGGGTTGCTAAGAGCTGATCATTGGAGTGTATATACCAATAGTACATACATCTAAAAGCTATGTATTGTACGAGTACGAATACGGGTGCATACGAGTAGAATTGTTGATGAAAATGAACGAGGATGTAATTGTAAGCATTTTTGTTCAGTAGAAGTATTTTGATAAGTGTCTTGAAGTCTTTCAAAAGTGTATGAATACATATTAAAACACTACATGTATATACATTTTAACTGAGTCGTTAAGTCATCGTTAGTCGTTACATGTAAATGTTGTTTTGAAACCTTTAGGTTAACGATCTTGTTGAATGTTGTTAACCTATTGTTTATTATAACAAATGAGATGTTAAATTGTTATATTATCATGATATTATGATATATAATATATCTTAGTATGATATATATACAGTTAAATGTCGTTACAACGATAATCGTCACATATATGTCTCGTTTCGAAATCATTAAGTTAGTAGTCTTATTTTTACATATGTATTTCATTGTTAATACACTTAATAATATATTTACTTATCATTTAACATAATTAACCAAGTGTATCAATATCTTAATATGATTTGTATGTACCTAGTAAGACGTTGTTATAATGATAATCGTTATATATATCATTTTCGTGTTTCTTAAATTAATAGTCTCATTTTTATGTATATAACTCATTGTTAAAATACCTAATGAGATACATACTTATAATAAAATCATGTTAACTATATATATAACCATATATATGTCATCGTATAGTTTTTACAAGTTTTAACGTTCGTGAATCACCGGTCAACTTGGGTGGTCAATTGTCTATATGAAACCTATTTCAATTAATCAAGTCTTAACAAGTTTGATTGCTTAACATGTTGGAAACACTTAATCATGTAAATAACAATTTCATTTAATATATATATAAACATGGAAAAGTTTGGGTCACTACACGCCATACCACCACCCTCCATCACTTTGATAACTTTCCACCATCACAACTCAAGAGCTACCATCTCCTCAAACCATCGGCTACCTAGAACCACTTCAAACCCGTAACCATTTAACTATCAAGCACCAACACGTAAACTTTTCTGTTTCTTTTCTTGTTGACGAATCACCCATCTCCTTCTCTAATTATATATGACATATATGATACATGATAAACCCATAATCACTTCCACCATTTCCCACCACCTTTCTTCTTAGACGATTACCACCACATACCATTCTTAACCTCATTGTTTTTTTCTACGGTTTCTACTCGCCACCACCTTTGATCGAAAACCAAGACCATCATTTCACCACCTTCATGACCCAAAACACAAACCCACTCAAGAAAACCATGAATAATCTGACACCCTTATAAAATCACAATTTCCATTCCTACTTCTGTCTCCGTTCACTACAATATATGAACCTCCAACCATCTATGTACCCACTACTGATCATGCAGCTGTTATACCTTATTTATGCTCTATGATCTCGAAGTCCTGACTATTTTACTACAGTGTAAAGTTGTCTTATTGAATATGTTAAAGTTTCTTTATAAAAGTAAGATTATAATATTTGGGATTAGGTAGTGCATGTGGAATAAAATCGATACATCATGGCCGACCCATTTACAACTTGATAATGGAAAATGACATGGGGATGATGTGAAGATGACAGTTTGATGATGTGCTAATAATGATAAACGATTGAAGCCTTGTGTCTGTTTAACCTTTTTCCTGATGTCAAGCCTCAAAATAAATTGGACTAAGGTATACTGGACTTGTTATTGGACTATTATTTTGGGCTGCTACTCAAAAATCATGTCTCTTTCATTTTGTCGATCCATAAGAAAACAGACCAAACCCAACGATTTTTCTTTGTTTTGTTTCTGTTTATTTATTCTGTTTACAGCAGCCTCGCTGCTACAACTAAACTGATATGGCTGTTTCTTTGTGACCCCACACGTACCACCACAACCCCATCATGTTTCATTATTACATTGTTCAGTTATGGGTGTATTTGCTGCACGACCGAGCAACATTAACCACAAAATTCACCTTATTTTCTTGACTGTTACAATTTCAAGATCACCATAAACCCATCGATCAACATGTGTTTTATTCTTATTATTCGACCACGACTGTTGCAACCGAGGAGAACTATCATCGATCACTACTAGCTACCAAAACAACAACTGGATTTACTGCTACTCGTATTTAACATGTTATTGGGCTGTTGAAATTATGAATATTGAAGGAAGGTTATTTGGGTCGAGATCCATTAATTCTGTTGGGCCGAAATCCACTTTGTGTTGGGCCATGAAGTGTGATTAGCGATAATAGGAATATATCTTTTATTCTGTGAATGAAAACAGAAAGAAACTGGTGGTGAAATGGTCTTGGGTGTTTATGCTAGCGAGAGGTCTAGGGTTCAATCCCTGGCAATGGCGTTTTTTTTAAAGCTCCTTTCTTCAAAGGTTGTACTCTATTATTATTATTATTATTATTATTATTATTATTATTATTATTATTATTATTATTATTATTATTATTGTTGTTGTTGTTGTTGTTGTTGTTGTTGTTGTTGTTGTTATTATTATTATTATTATTATTATTATTATTATTATTATTATTATTATTATTATTGTTGTTGTTGTTGTTGTTGTTATTATTATTATTATTATTAATACTAATATAAGTATTAAGTATCATTTATTATTATTATTATTATGATTATAGTTACAACTATTACTATTATTATTATTGTTAAGTTGATTATTATTATTACTATCACAATGTAATTTATTATTATTATCATTAATATTATTATTACTATCATTTTTATAATTATTATTATCATTATTATTAATATTACTATTATTAACCATAATATATTTATTAACAAGTATTATTATTAAGTATTATTAGTATTAAGAATTCTATCAAAAATTAGTATTTTTATCATAAAAATAATACAATTTTTTTTATTACTATCATTATTAAATTTTTATATATTTTATTATTAGTATCAATTTTATTATCAAAATTAACATTTTTAATAGTATTATCATTAAGAATATTATTAGTAGTATCATTATTATTAAAAGTATCACTTTTATTATTATTAGAATTAACATAATTTTTATCATAAGTAGTATTATTTTTATCATTATTATTATTAGTATTATTAATATTAATATATCAAATAAAGATTTTATATATAAAAATATATTTATGACATAAAACTAACCATATTAATACTTTGTAATAAATGTTGATTATATATATAAAAATAAATATATCTAATTAAGCTATTAATAAAACACATGATATAAAATAACAAATAAAATCACTAATAATATATATATATATATATATATATATATATATATATATATATATATATATATATATATATATATATATATTGTTCGATTACCATTACATGTGTTAATATATATATAAATCATATAGGTTCGTGAATCTGAGACCAACCCTACACTTGTTCAATGTCGTCATATGTATTTTTTACTACAAAATACAGTATGGTGAGTTTCATTTACTCCCTTTTTAAATGTTTTTTGCAATATATATTTTTGGGACTGAGAATACATGCGCTTTTATAAACGTTTTACGAAATAGACACGAGTAATCGAAACTACATTATATGGTTGAATGATCGAAGCCGAATATGCCCCTTTTGCTTGGTAGCCTAAGAATTAGTAAACCGATCTACTAATTGACGCGAATCCTAAAAATAGATCTATTGGGCCTAACAAACCCCATCCAAAGTACCGGATGCTTTAGTACTTCGATGTTGTTTTATCATGTCCGATGGATGTACCGAAATGATAGGGGATATTCTTATATGCATCTTGTTAATGTCGGTTACCAGGTGTTCAATCCATATGAATGATTTTTGTCTCTATGCATGGGACGTATGTTTATGAGAAATGGAAATATGAAATCTTGTAGTCTATTAAAATTATGAAATGATTATTTATGATAAACTAATGAACTCACCAACCTTTTTGGTTGACACTTGAAAGCATGTTTATTCTCAGGTACGAAAGAAATCTTTCGCTGTGCATTTGCTCATCTTAGAGATATTACTTGGAGTCATTCATGACATATTTCAAAAGATGTTGCATTCGAGTCATTGAGTTCATCAAGAATATTATCAAGTCATTTATAGTTTAGATATGTTATGAAATAGTATGCATGCCTGTCAACTTTCGATAAAATGAAAGTTTGTCTTTTAAAAATGAATGCAATGTTTGTAAAAAGTATCATATAGAGGTCAAGTACCTCGCGATGTAACCAAATGTAATGTAATTGTCCAGATGGATTAGGACGGGTCATTATAGGTGGTATCAGAGCGGTGGTCTTAGCGAACCAGGTCTTGTATTAGTATGTCTAACTGATAGTTGCTTATATACATTAGTGAGTCTGGACTTCAACCGTGTCTGCATGTCAAAAGTTTTGCTTATCATTTCGTGTCGTAAATTACCTACTTATCATCCTTAGGAAATTATTTGCTTATCATCCTTAAAGTCTAGACACGTCTTACTGCCTCTATTGCATAGACAGTGTATAGATAAATTCATATCTTAGCGTATCTGTTATTGTTACCTTTGCCTGACAGCTTCCGTAGATTCCTCCGTAACTTATGGAATTTTAGTATTATATATGCATATGTAAATTATGTATTGCAGGGTACTAATCTACATCCTATAATCTATTTCTTATCGAAAATCCTTCATCTGATCGCACGAGATGAATCCCTCAACCAGTTCAAGTCCCTCAGATTTCGATAGCTATTCCGATAGTTATTCCGACAGCTATTCCGACATGGATATTCACCTAAGCTCCGAAAGCGGTGTCACCAGAATGAATCAATCAATCAGCCATCCCAAATTCATCTGATGGGTTCGTAGTTGACTTAATCAATGGATACGCGAAGAAGGCGATCCCTTCTACCAACCGAATTCACCTCTTGACAATGAACCTGAAGCGCTTACCGGCGAACCTGTTCGAGACACCATTTCCTCTCATTTTCAGAGTATCTCTTCACTATCATATACTATCTCAGATTTTAAACATCATTCATCCGCTCGTCCGAACCGACAATCATCCTGGTATAATAGAAGAAGTCAACGAGCTTCGCGCCCGAGTTGTAGCCTTGGAAAATATAGTGCAAAATGTACCAGCTTCAACAACATCACCGGCACCAACAGTATCACCAATATCAATACCAGTACCACCAACAACCCAAGCTTCAACATCACATGCCTCAACATCTCATTCTGTTCCTCGAGTATGAGACGACCCTTCCTAATCCATAAGGACGAATACAATAACATATGATTACATCGCGAGGTATTTGACCTCTATATGATACATTTTACAAACATTGCATTCGTTTCTGAAAGACAAACTTTCTTTTCATCGAAAGTTGACGGCATGCATACCATTTCATAATACATTCAACTATAATTGACTTAATAATAATCTTGATGAACTCAACGACTCGAATGCAACGTCTTTTGAAATATGACATGAATGACTCCAAGTAATATCTTTAAAATGAGCAAATGCACAGCGGAAGATTTTTTTAATACCTGAGAATAAACATACTTTCAAGTGTCAACCAAAAGGTTGGTGAGTTCATTAGTTTACCATAATCAATTATTTTCATCATTTTAATAGACCACAAGATTTTCATTTCCATTTCTCATAAATATACGTCCCATGCATAGAGACAAAAATATCATTCATATGGATTGAACACCTGGTAACCGACATTAACAAGATGCATATAAGAATATCCCCTATCATTCCGGGACATCCATCGGACATGATATAACAACATCGAAGTACTAAAGCATCCGCTACAACGGATGGGGTTTGTTAGGCCCAATAGATCTATCTTTAGGATTCGCGCCAATTAGTAGACTGGTTTACTAATTCTTAGGTTACCAAGTAAAAAGGGGCATATTCGGCTTCGATCATTCAACCATATAATGTAGTTTCGATTACTTTTGTCTATTTCGTAAAACATTTATAAAACCGCGCATGTATTCTCAGTCCCAAAAATATATATTGCAAAAGCATTTAAAAAGGGGGTAATGAAACTCACAATATTGTATTTTGTAGTAAAAATACATATGACGGCATTGAATAACTGAACAATGAAGGGTTGGCCTCGGATTCACGATCCTATATCATTTGTGTATTCATTAATATATATAATCGTAATTGAATAGATATATATATTATTATTAGTGATAAAACTTTTATATTAATAACTTATATATATTTCATTATTTAATTAAATGTATTCATTTTGTATATAAAAATATTATTATAGTTAAGTTATGTATATTAAATATACTTTTATGAAATTACTCTTTTGTTTACAAAATACTAGCTATAATAACACTAGAATAATTATACCGATAATAATAGTAATTTTCATAGTACTAATAATATTTATGATAGTATTAATAATAGTTTTTATAAAAATTTAGATTTAAAGTAATGATACTTTTAATAATATTTATATTAATTTTTACTAATAATAGTACTTGTTAATGATATTCATGTTAATGAAAGTGCTAATATTAATAATAATACTTACGTCAATATTAATAATACTAAAAATTTTAAAATGATACTAATACTAATATTAACGAAAATACTAATAAGTTTTATTATTTTCATAATAGTAATAATAATAATATTCATAATCCTAATAATATTAATAATAATATTTGAAGGGTACAGTTTATAATAATCTTAATAGTACTTACAAAATACTAATGTTAATGACATTCCTAGTACTTGTAAATATAAATATGATATTATTAATAATAATAATTATAATACTAGCAATAACAGCAATCTTAATAATTGATGATAATTAATAATAATAATAATAATAATAATAATAATAATAATAATAATAATAATAATAATAATAATAATAATAATAATAATAATAATAATAATAATAATAATAATGAAATTTAAAGAATTATACCCTTTGAAAGTTTCCCTAAAAAGAATTGCCACATACTAGATTCGAACCCTCGACCTCTCGCCCACCCAAACCAACACTTAACCACTCGACCATATCAGTTTTCCTGATTTAAACTCCAGACCAAATTCATTTAAACTATAACCTACTGTGTTCATCTTCCTCTTCTTCTTTACTAACTCAATCCATTCAAGATCATTTTTCTAATCTTACTAGTTATTACAAAATCAAATTTAGGACTTAATATCCAACCTATAAATACTTATTTGTGATTGATTGGTTTGAATAAAAAAAAATGGAAACAGCATATGCTGCTCGTCGCTGCTTACCTTAAAAAAAATTGGTTTTTGATTTTTGATAAATTTTAGATAAAGATTATAACACAATTTAGGTTAGAAAACATTCTTGGAAACTTTCAAAATCATTAATTTAAATTGAATCGTAACAGAAAACTCGAATTCGATTAAAGAACACTATTTGACTTTTTTTGTTTCAAAACTTTGACTTCGAAATTCAAATTCGTTTTGAGGAATTGAGTCGTGTAAATTTGCAGAAAGATTGTTTAAAGAATTACTAAGAAAACTGCATTCTTACATTTTGAGAATTGAATCGAATTCGAGGTTTTTAAAAATCAAGTTCAAGAACAGAGTCGACACTTATATATATATATATATATATATATATATATATATATATATATATATATATATATATATATATATGTTTTAATTCATTCACAAATGTACAAGTAGCTATATAATGAACGAAATTTGTTTGGTAATGCGAATGAAATAGCCGTGTAACAATTTTCCTGATAGAAACAAATTTGAAAAAGTCTGATTGTGAAATAAAGGAGGAATCGTACCAATTTCTTAATTTTTATAATTTATATAAATTAAATTAATATAATTAATAAATATATACAATTAATAATAATAATAATAATATTAATAATTATACTAATAATAATAAATAATAATGATACAAAAAAAATCATAAGAATGATAATAATAATATTATTAGTGATAATAATAAATTGTATTATTTTCTAATAATAATAGGGATAACTATAATAATAATATTAATTGTTATTGATAATGTAATAATAATGTCTAATAATAACACAATTAAGAATTAAGATATAACATGTTATATATTTCCATTTTTTAATATAATAATAATACAGATATTGATATTGATATTAGTAATAATAAAAGTAATGATAATAATATCAAATATATTTTTAAATTATAGTTATATATTATATGATAACATGTGTTAAATATTTAGCATTTATACTTTTTATATTTAGTACTATATAATAATAATTATTAATAGGAAATATATATATCTATATATATTTATAAATTTATAAAAATATCATATTTATATACATATTCATTTTAATAATACTTAATTATTCTGTTTATTATTTTACATTTTTTTTAATTCCAATTGATTAAGTGTACTTTATTTATTCAAAATATTATATCTACACTTATATTTATATTTATATATATTTATATATACATTTTTACTAACAACCATTGTTCGTGAATCGTCGGGAATAGTCGATGGGTAATTGCATATATGAACACAGTTTCAAAGTTTTTGAGACTCAATATTAAAGACTTTGTTTATCTTGTCAGAATCTTATAAAGATCAAGTTTAAATTTGGTCGGAAATTTTCGGGTCGTCACAGTACCTACCCGTTAAAGAAATTTCGTCCCAAAATTTGATTGAGGTCGTCATGGCTAACAATAAAAATGTTTTCATGACGAATATGAGTTGATAAATAGAGTTTCATCATTATTGGGTAATACAGATAAAACAATTCGATTATTTGAAGAGTACGAGTGAAGCTATCACAAAAGAATGAAATGAAGAAATGGAGATTCGTCTTATCTTTTGACGTGGTCAGGGTTGAATTTAGAAAATAAGATGCATCTTAACTTTTGACGTTGTCTTGGTTGAATTCCGAAATTCAAGGGATTTAAAGAAAATCTTCGAAATCTAGAAGATTTGATTCTTTGGCGAATAAGGAAATTAAGATCTCTATAATTAAATACGGTGATCTACCTTGATTACTCTGTCTGATATTTTCATTATAAATTAAACTCTTCCGTTCCATTATTCCCACCATTCCTATACTTTCTTTCTTAGTTTCATACATCCAAAAGATTGTGAAAATGCTTAATCCAGTTCTAATCCTTGTCCTTATCCTTACTATCGCAACAATCATTCTCCTTTTCTAACTTCCACCGAAGGAATCTGTTTCCTTCTACTTCGCCCTTGGGGTTATAGTGTTTTTAATTCTCCCGTGTCTTTATGTTGCGATAAACATTGATATACACGGTTTGTAATTTATGTGTTGTTATCGGGCTTTATATTTCCTTTTATATTTCAGAGCTCCTTGCTCTTGTTTTCTCTTCCCCACTCCAAGTCAAGCGAATAACGGTCTAGAATTCGTAGATATAGAGTTTCGAATGATTATAATGTTCTAAGTAGGAAGGAACGTAATCGCACAATTTTTTTGTCAAATTACCTGAATCACTGAGGATAGAACTATCAAGAATATACTTTCTTGATATATTCAGAAGTTTAGTAGAATGAAAGAGTTATGTAACATGGCAGGTGATGACGTTATGTCTGTGAATCATCACGTTCCGTTAGAAGCTCAGCATGACTTACTATAATATAATCACGTTGATCAAGTGTCATTATATTATACTAACTCATGCTTCAGTTCCTTTACATTTCTCCAGAATTCATTCATAATTTAAACTTAGATTTTACAGAAGTTTCCAATATAATAAAACACAGGAAGCACGAAAAGGTATATAATTTCGGATGAGAATATTTATGAAAATATTCTCAGAAATATCGAAGATATTTATGATGATATTTTGAAATTTCTAAGTTCGATGGTTGATGAAGAAAGGTTTTCCGCAAGATTTTAACATGAGTACGGAGCAAGATATTCGTTGAAGGTTTCATCGGATCCAGAATTACCTGAATTCTTTGAATATATGGTATGGTCCTTGTATTTGTCCTTGGTCTCCTTCGTGGTTAACTCAATCCATTTTCCCGTTCCAACTTTTCTGAGCTTTTTCAACATACTATTCTTTATCATCAAACTTTTGGCCGTTTAGACCATCTACAATTTTTTTTTTTTTGTTTCCTCTGCATTTAATGCTACCATACATGAATCATCGGTTATCAATCCAAGGTGGTTTCAAGAGAATTGTGTTTTTAGATGATTAAACACTGAGGGTAATATGGTGGAATATAAAAGGTTCTCCGGTAACAATAAAAGAACACACATATATATCAAAATGATAATAAGGTTGTTTCAAATGAAAAGTCGAATTTGACTTGTTGGAGATGTGACAAAATTTGCTACTTTGAAAGGAATTACCAAGTTATTTTGGGTAATAATAACACTAAAGGAATTAGCACAGATACGTGTTAAACGTTTACTCAGGTTCCGAGTGTTTTCAGTTGCATAACTATATGCATCAATCTTTTCTTCTGTAGATGAAGTGTGGTTGGTTCATCCTCTCGATTGAGATGTTTTCAAGAATCATGAAAGGTTTAAACGCAGATTGTAATTGTCAAGATACAAATGAGGCTTAAGATGAAATCAAGTGGCAAACTTGAAGAGATATTTAGTTTCATATGTTATAATCAATATTTTAATTCATTTTAATTGTCCAATGTCATTAGTCCACAGTCGATAGTCCACAGTTAACAGTCCAATAATTCATATATAGTTTAATATATAATATTCTGATTAATTAATACGTATCGTGACCCGTGTACATGTCTCACACTCGATCACAACTCAAAGTATACATATTATTGTAGAATTAACCTCAACCCTGTATAGCTAACTCCAGCATTACTGCATATAGAGTGTCTATGGTTATTCCAAATAATATATATATATATATATATGCGTCGATATGATATGTCAAAACCTTGTATACGTGTCCCGATATTTAAAATGCGTAAATAACAGTATTTAAATGACGATAAATAAAGTGCGTAAAATAAATAACATAAATTAAATGACGATAAATAAAATTGCGAGAATATAAATTGCGATGAATAAACTGAGATAAATAAATTGCGATAATTAAATTGCGATAAATAAATTGCGATAAAATAAAATGTAATACAGAATTAACAGTTAACTAGGAACAGTTAGCTAGGATTTTGTTAGCGTGGTTTCTTAACAAAATTTCATATTATTAATTAGTCTGTTTCTAATCAATTTTTATTGTGTCCATTATTTCTTCATTATGCCAATTGTTGGATTCTGATAGGTCAAAATCCAAATATGAAATTGGATTTGAATGAAAATGGTTATTCTTTGGTGAACGGATACGTATATCGGTGGTTGTAAATAGGATAGTAAATGATCGTTGAATCAAATTCAAAGAACGTACAGTGTAACTTATTAATGTGAAATCTAAATATTCCTCGGGTATTACCTACCCGTTAAAATATTTTCACCATTAACAGTTTGTACAAAAGAATTTTTAATTACAATCTTTATGAAAACATATATACATATATATTTTCTTCAGATGTAATTATGGATTTATTGAGTTAATATAACATTAAACTCATTTGCTTTTCGGTCAGAATTAGAGTACATAATCTCTAAAACATTAGAGATTACATAATCATCATGTCGAACGAAGATAAATAATGTAGAACGATACGTAGATTGATGATTATAATCGATGTACAAAATGAGATGTTGAGGCGTGTGTTATTGATGGTACGGGTGCTGTTACTGATGGTACTGTTGGTGGCGGTGATGTTACTGAAGCTGGTATGTTTTGCACCATATTTTCCAAGGCTACAACTCAGGCGCGAAGCGCGTTGACTTCTGCTATTACTCCGGGATGATTGTCGATTGGGACGAGTGAATGAATAAGATTTAGAATTGTAGATAGAATATAATCGTTACGAGCTACTCTGGGAATGAGGCTAAAAATGGTATTTTGGATAGGTTCGCCGGTAAGCGCTTCAGGTTCTTCGTCAAAAGGTGAATTTGGTTGATGGAAAGTATCGCCTTCTTCTCGTTTCCATTAGTTAAGTTGACTACGAACTCATCAGATGAATTGGGGATGGATGAATGGTTAATTCATTTTGGTGACACTGCTTTCGGAGCTTAGGTGAAACTCCATATCGGAATAGCTGTCGGAATCCGAGGAATTTAAACTGGTTGAGGGATTCATCTCTACGATCAGATGAAGGATTTTTGATAAGAAATAGATTATAGGATATAGATTAGTACCCTGCAATACATAATTTACATATGCATATATAATACTAAAATCCCATAAGTTACGAAGGAATCTACGGAAGCTGTCAGGCAAAGGTAACAATAACAGATACGCTAAGATATGAATTTATCTATACACTATCTATGCAATAGAGGCAGTAAGACATGTCCAGACTAAGAATGATAAGCAGGTAATTTCCTAAGGATGATAAACAGATGATTTCCGACTAGAAATGATAAGCAAAACTTTTGACAAGCAGACACGATCGAAGTCCAGACTCACTAATGCATCTAAACAACTATCAGTTAGACACACTAATGCAAGACAAGGTTCGCTAAGACCACCGCTCTGATACCACATAAGACGACCCGTCCTAATCCATAAGGATGAATACAATAATATATGATTACATCGCGAGGTATTTGACCTCTATATGATACATTTTACAAACATTGCATTCGTTTCTAAAAGACAAACTTTCTTTTCATCGAAAGTTGACGGCATGCATACCATTTCATAATACATTCAACTATAATTGACTTAATAATAATCTTGATGAACTCAACGACTCGAATGCAACGTCTTTTGAAATATGCCATGAATGACTCCAAGTAATATCTTTAAAATGAGCAAATGCACAGCGAAAGATTTCTTTAATACCTGAGAATAAACATGCTTTCAAGTGTTAACCAAAAGGTTGGTGAGTTCATTAGTTTATCATAATCAATCATTTTTATCATTTTAATAGACCACAAGATTTTCATTTCCATTTCTCATAAATATACGTCCCATGCATAGAGACAAAAATATCATTCATATGGATTGAACACCTGGTAACCGACATGAACAAGATGCATATAAGAATATCCCCTATCATTCTGGGACATCCATCGGACATGATATAACAACATCGAAGTACTAAAGCATCCGCTACAACTGATGGGGTTTGTTAGGCCTAATAGATCTATCTTTAGGATTCGCGTTAATTAGTAGATTGGTTTACTAATTCTTAGGTTACCAAGTAAAAAGGGGCATATTCGGCTTCGATCATTCAACCATATAATGTAGTTTCGATTACTTATGTCTATTTCGTAAAACATTTATAAAACAGCACATGTATTCTCAGTCCCAAAAATATATATTGCAAAAGCATTTAAAAAGGGAGTAATGAAACTCACAATACTGTATTTTATAGTAAAAATACATATGACGGCATTGAATAACTGAACAATGAAGGGTTGGCCTCGGATTCACGATCCTATATCATTTGTGTATTCATTAATATATATAATCTTAATCGAATAGATATATATTATTATTAGTGATAAAACTTTTATATTAATAACTTATATATATTTCATTATTTAATTAAATGTATTCATTTTGTATATAAAAATATTATTATAGTTAAGTTATGTATATTAAATATACTTTTATGAAATTACTCTTTTGTTTACAAAATACTAGTTATAATAACACTAGAATAATTATACCGATAATAATAGTAATTTTCATAGTACTAATAATATTTATGATAGTATTAATAATAGTTTTAATAAAAATATAGATTTAAAGTAATGATACTTTTAATAATATTTATATTAATTTTTACTAATAATAGTACTTGTTAATGATATTCATGTTAATGAAAGTGCTAATATTAATAATAATACTTACATCAATATTAATAATACTAAAAATTTTAAAATGATACTAATACTAATATTAACGAAAATACTAATAAGTTTTATTATTTTCATAATAGTAATAATAATAATATTCATAATCCTAATAATATTAATAATAATATTTGAAGGGTACAGTTTATAATAATCTTAATAATACTTACAAAATACTAATGTTAATGACATTTCTAGTACTTGTAATATAAATATGATATTATTAATAATAATAATTATAATACTAGCAATAACAACAATCTTAATAATTGATGATAATTAATAATAATAATAATAATAATAATAATAATAATAATAATAATAATAATAATAATAATAATAATAATAATAATAATAATAATAATAATAATAATAATAATAATAATAATAATAATAATAATAATAATGAAAGTTAAAGAATTATACCCTTTGAAAGTTTCCCTAAAAAGAATTGCCACATACCAGATTCCAACCCTCGACCTCTCGCCCACCCAAACCAACACTTAACCACTCGACCATATCAGTTTTCCTGATTTAAACTCCAGACCAAATTCATTTAAACTATAACCTACTGTGTTCATCTTCCTCTTCTTCTTTACTAACTCAATCCATTCAAGATCATTTTTCTAATCTTACTAGTTATTACAAAATTGAATTTAGGACTTAATATCCAACCTATAAAGACTGATGTGTGATTGATTGGTTTGAATAAAAAAATAAAGGAAACAGCATACGCTGCTCGTCGCTGCTTACCTTAAAAAAAATTTGGTTTTTGATTTTTGATAAATTTTAGATAAAGATTATAACACAATTTAGGTTAGAAAACATTCTTGGAAACTTTCATAATCATCAATTTAAATTGAATCGTAACAGAAAACTCGAATTCGATTAAAGAACACTGTTTGACTTTTTTTGTTTCAAAACTTTGACTTCGAAATTCAAATTCGTTTTGAGGAATTGAATCGTGTAATTTTGCAGAAAGATTTTTTAAAGAATTACTAACAAAACTGCATTCTTACATTTTGAGAATTGAATCGAATTCGAGGTTTTTAAAAATCAAGTTCAAGAACAGAGTCGACACTTTTATATATATATATATATATATATATATATATATATATATATATATATATATTTAGTAGCTATATAATGAACGAAATTTGTTTGGTAATGCGAATGAAATAGCCGTGTAACAATTTTCCTGATAGAAACAAATTTGAAAAAGTCTGATTGTGAAATAAAGGAGGAATCGTCAATTTCTTAATTTTTATAATTTATATAAATTAAATTAATATAATTAATAAATATATACAATTAATAATAATAATAATATTAATAATTATACTAATAATAATAAATAATAATGATACAAAAAAAATCATAAGAATGATAATAATAATATTATTAGTGATAATAATAAATTGTATTATTTTCTAATAATAATAGGGATAACTATAATAATAATATTAATTGTTATTGATAATGTAATAATAATGTCTAATAATAACACAATTAAGAATTAAGATATAACATGTTATATATTTCCATTTTTTATATAATAATACTACAGATATTGATATTAGTAATAATTTATATATTTCAATTTTTTATATAATAATAATACAGATATTGATATTAGTAATAATAAAAGTAATGATAATAATATCAAATATATTTTTAAATTATAGTTATATATTATATGATAACATGTGCTGAATATTTAGTATTTATACTTTTTATATTTAGTACTACATAATAATAATTATTAATAGGAAATATATATATCTATATATATATTTATATATTTATAAATTTATAAATTTATAAAAAAATCATATTTATATACATATTCATTTTAATAATACTTAATTATTCTGTTTATTATTTTACATTTTTTTAATTCCAATTGATTAAGTGTACTTTATTTATTCAAAATATTATATCTACACTTATATTTATATTTATATATATTTATATATACATTTTTACTAACAACCATTGTTCGTGAATCGTCGGGAATAGTCGATGGGTAATTGCATATATGAACACTGTTTCAAAGTTTAAGACTTTATTTATCGTGTCAGAATCTTATAAAGATCAAGTTTAAATTTGGTCGGAAATTTTCGAGTCGTCACAGAGTATAATCATCGTTCTACATGACGTTCTACATCTTCGTTCTTCATGATGATTATGTAATCTCTAATATTTTAGAGATTATGTATTCTAGTTCTAATGGTAAATCAAATGAGATTAATATTATATTAACTTGTCATAACCCGTCCTTAACCATAAGAACGTGTTAGATAACGTATGATTTCATTGCGAGGTATTGACCTCTATATGCGACATTTTTAAAAGAGAAACTGCATATATTATACATTACAAACCATAACCATTATTTTTGTTACAAGCTTTAGATAATAAAAAGATGATTATCGTTTAGCGATAATCTTCGACTTACAAACTTTACATATAATGATAACAACACGATTTTGAGCATATTTTACAACACAAATCCTTGGGTATGCAGTTTTATTTTTGACACAAATATGCGTACGCAAGATCCTGCTCAAATTCAACATAATGCAGTGGAAGCTTTAGTAATCACCTGAGAATAGACATGTTTTAAAAGGTCAACATTAAGTTGGTGATATATAGGTTTAATGCCGGCAGCAATATATATATATAGACCACAAGATTTCGTATATAAACAGTTTAATAAAAATATTCTAAGTGGTTGAGCACTTGGTAACCATACTTAACATTTAATCACGTCGCATATTCCCTTTATTATGAAATCTTACTACACCGTACCAAGTGTAGTCACGAAACGAAGTACTGTGCAACCGTTGAATACTGGTCGTCCAGTCCGGTTGGGGTTGTCAGGCCCGATAGATCTATCAACAGGATTCGCGTTTACAATACCGCTGTAAATAACAGTTACCAAGCTACAGGGAAGAATGCCAGTGGTACAACTCAACGTAGAATATATTTTTCAGTTACTTGTGTCCATAACGTAAAACATAAAATACATGTATTCTCATCCCGAAATATTTAGAGTTTAAAAGTGGGACTATATACTCACTTTCGTCTTGAAGATATATATATAATTTGACTTGGTCTCCGGTTAATATCACGAACCTATCCATATATAATATATCAATACCTTTTCTTTTTAAACAAACGTCACATATATATACTTGTTATACTTTTAATACTTTGAATAATTCCTTAGTCCGTAGTTAGCAGTTCGTTGTTAGTAATTCAATTTTAATGGTTCATTTTTAGATGTTTAATATACCCGCAATGAAATAAATAAAACCCCCAACGAAATAAATAAAACCCCATCGTATATGTATTGGTCGAGATTAATCTTGACCCATGGTACCGGTGTTGTCAAATGACGTGTTGCGTACATAAAGTACCGGTGTTGTCAAATGACGTGTTGCGTACAATCATGGGATCTTATGATTAATCTTCTCGTGTTGTTTACGGGTGATCCTGAACCATATAAAATTGAATTATAAGTACATATATATAAAATATCATGTTAACTTAAAAAGATGTGATTTATTTAATTTTTTCCCAATTATTTTCGTGGCTAAACTAGTCTTGGATATCCGATTTTGTTTCGGTCATAGTTTCTTCGTTACAACTCCGTTTTCGTTGATTCAACTTGCCATCTCCTTGGATCGAGTCCCTCTTTAAGACTATGAACTGTAAATACCTTAGTTTGTATTCAAAATCACACGGCATAGGTCAAACTTTAGTGAAACTTATGAAGTTAATCATTTTCCATCATGTAAACAACCTCAAATGATTATTTTTCTAAAAATACTTATACTTTGAGTTAAATCATGAAATTTTTATGTGTTATCATATTCATAGTAAAAATCATTTTTCCAGAAAATAAACCTCCAATTCAAAGTTTAAGATGGTTTTTAATTATCCAACCCAAAACAGCCCCCGGTTGCACTCCGACGTCGTAAATTCAGTTTTTAAGGTGTTCTTTGAAAAACCAAGTTATACCTTGTTAAGTTAGCATATAATTAAGATATGTTACAGGTTTTGAAGTATTTTAAAAGTTAAGTTAGAAGGATCTATTTAGTTTGCGAACAAGTTTGAAATCATTCAAACTATGTTCTAGTTTATAAACTCTTATATATATAGCTTTAAATATATGAATTGAAAAAGAGTTGAAGTAGAGTTTTTACCTCAAGTTTAAAATGTAAAGTTGCTGGAAATAAGTAGTAAAATAAAAGTTGAGAGAGTTCTTGCAAGTGTGTGTGAAAATTGGAAGTAAAATTTGGAAAATGAATGTGTAAAAATGAGTTAGAAATGGTGCTTATTTATAGGCTTGAAAATTTGGTTTTTAGTGAAAATATCTAAGATAAGTTAAAATTTATTATGTCATGAATGACATATTATTCCAATAATTGAAGATTTCTATTGGTATATACCAATAGTAAATACTTCTAGAAGCTGTGTATAGTACCCTAGATATACGTATAGGATTATTGAGGAAACGGAACGAGAATTCAAATATAACTATCTTTTGTAAATATACTTATATTGTTTTATGTATAAAAGCCCTTTAAAAATGATTAAATACATTACTTATACGATATATGTATAAACATTATAAATCATCAGTATTTATGTCAAATAACGTTACGTAGGTTATTGTTTTGAAAACTTAAGTTAGTAGTTTCAAAATATACTTAAGACTTTTTGTTATTAATACAAAATGAGATATTAAAACATCCTTAGATCATGTTAAATATGTATGTATAATTATCATATATTGTATAGTTCGTGATATCATCGGTCAAACTAGACGGTCAAACGTTGTGTAAAACTCTTTTCAAAAACATAAGTCTCAACAATTTGGATTGCTTATCATGTTGGTAAGGTTTAATTTATGTAAATATTAATCTCATAAGTATAGAACGATCGGAAAAGTGCGGGTCGTTACAGTACCTACCCGTTAAATAAATTTCGTCCCGAAATTTTAAAATTGTACCTATTTTGCGTCATCGAGAAACAAGTGTGGATACTTTTGTTTCATCTGATCCTCTCGTTCCCAAGTAAACTCAGGACCTCTTCGAGCATTCCAACGAACCTTAACGATTGGTATGTTGCTCTGCTTGAGCTGTTTAACTTCACGATCCATGATTTCGATTGGTTCTTCGATGAATTGTAGTTTCTCATCGACATGGATTTCTTCAAGAGGAATGGTGAGGTCTTCCTTTGCAAGACACTTCTTAAGGTTTGAGACGTGAAAGGTATTGTGTACTCCGGCGAGTTGTTGCGGTAACTCGAGTCGATAAGCTACCGGTCCAATGCGTTCGATGATCTTGAACGGGCCTACATATCTTTTGTTCAGTTTACCTCTTTTACCGAAACGTATTACACCTTTCCAAGGTGACACCTTTAGCATAACCATGTCCCCAATCGGAAACTCTAATAGTTTCCTTCGGACATCGGCGTAGCTCTTTTGGCGACTTCGGGCTGTTTTCAATCTCTCCTTGATTTGTACTATCTTCTCAGTCGTTTCGTGTATGATCTCGGGACCAGTTAATTGTCGATCTCCTACTTCATTCCAACAGATAGGAGATCTACACTTCCTTCCATAAAATGCTTCGAATGGTGCAGCTTTAATGCTTGCATGATAACTATTATTATACAAAAATTCTGCTAACGGTAGATACTTATCCCATCCGTTTCCAAAATCGATCACACATGCCCTGAGCATGTCTTCAAGAGTCTGAATCGTTCTTTCACTCTGCCCGTCGGTTTGCGGATGATATGCGGTACTCATATCTAAACGAGTTCCTAGTGCCTCCTGCAGTGATTGCCAGAACTTTGAGGTAAATCTACTATCACGATCGGATATAATGGAAATAGGTATTCCATGCCTTGAAACAATTTCCTTTATATACAATCGTAATAGTTTCTCCATTCTATCCGTTTCCTTTATAGGCAAGAAATGGGCAGATTTGGTAAGACGATCAACAATCACCCAAATGGTGTCGTATCCCCAGGCAGTCTTTGGTAACTTCGTGATGAAATCCATGGTAATACCATCCCATTTCCATTCTGGGATTTCTGGTTGTTGAAGTAACCCTGATGGTTTCTGGTGTTCTGCCTTGACCTTGGAACAAGTTAAACATTCCCCAACATATGTTGCAACGTCTGTCTTCAAATTAGGCCACCAATAATGCGTCTTAAGATCTTGGTACATCTTTCCAACTCCAGGATGTATCGAATATCTTGTCTTATGTGCCTCGTTCAATATCAACTTCCTTAATCCACCCAACTTCGGTACCCAAATACGATTTGCAAAATATCGAATTCCATCTTCCCGCATAACGAGTTGCTTCTCATACTTCTTCATTATTTCATTTCCTATATTTTCTTTAGTAAGTGCTTCTCGTTGAACTTCTTTGATTTGTGAGTTGAGATTCATGCGAATTTTTATGTTCATCGCTCGTACTCGAATTGGTTCTCGTTCCTTTCTGCTTAGTGCGTCAGCCACCACATTCGCTTTCCCGGGATGATAACGAATTTCACAATCATAGTCGTTTATTAACTCGACCCACCTACGTTGCCTCATGTTCAGCTGTTTTTGATCGAAAATATGTTGAAGGCTTTTATGATCAGTAAACACAGTGCATTTAACCCCATACAAGTAGTGTCTCCATATCTTCAATGCAAACACGACTGCTCCCAGTTCTAGATCATGCGTCGTATAATTCCGCTCGTGAATCTTTAATTGTCGGGATGCGTATGCAATAACTTTCTTCCGTTGCATAAGAACGCAACCAAAACCTTGTCGCGAAGCGTCACAATATATTTCAAAATCATCGTTCCCTTCTGGTAACGATAAAATAGGCGCCGTAGTCAACTTCTTTTTCAGTAATTGAAATGCACTCTCCTGCTCAGAAGTCCATTCATATTTCTTCCCTTTTTGCGTTAACGCTGTCAACGGCTTAGCTATTCGGGAAAAATCTTGAATAAACCTTCTATAATAACCGGCTAAACCCAAAAATTGGCGTATCTGCATTGGTGTCTTAGGAGTCTCCCATTTTTCAATGGCTTCAATTTTTGCTGGATCAACCTGAATTCCTTTGCTACTAACAACGTGGCCAAGAAATTGCACTTCTTTCAACCAGAAAGCACATTTAGAAAATTTAGCATATAGCTGTTCTTTTCTCAACAACTCTAATATCAACCTTAAATGCTGCTCATGCTCTTGCTCACTCTTGGAATAGATAAGAATATCATCAATGAAAACGATAACAAACTTATCTAAATATGGACTACAAACTCGATTCATGAGGTCCATGAATACAGCTGGCGCATTCGTCAATCCAAACGGCATGACCAAAAATTCGTAATGACCGTAGCGTGTCCGAAAAGCAGTTTTCGGTATATCTTCTTCTTTGACACGTAATTGATGATAGCCCGATCTTAGGTCAATTTTCGAGTACACACATGATCCTTGGAGTTGATCAAATAAGTCGTCAATTCTCGGTAGTGGATACCGATTCTTGATAGTTAACTTATTTAATTCACGATAATCTATACACATTCGGAAAGATCCGTCTTTCTTCTTGACGAACAAAATTGGAGCTCCCCACGGTGAAGTACTTGGTCGTATGAATCCACGGTCTAGTAATTCTTTTAACTGACTTTGAAGTTCTTTTAATTCGGACGGTGCAAGTCTATATGGCGCACGAGCCACTGGTGCAGCTCCTGGTACTAAATCTATTTGAAATTCTACAGATCTAAATGGAGGTAATCCTGGCAACTCTTCCGGAAAAACTTCAGGATAATCTCTTGCCACAGGCACGTCATTGATGCACTTCTCTTTTTCTTTCTTTTCGACTTTATTAACATGTGCTAGAATAGCATAACATCCCTTTTCTAAACACTTCTTGGCTTTCAAATAGCTAATGAGTTTTAACTTTGAGTTACCCTTCTCTCCATAAATCATCACCGGCATTTTATCCTTACAAGGAATGCGAATTGCCTTCTTGGCACACACAACTTCAGCTCCTACTTTGGACATCCAGTCCATGCCGACTATTACATCAAAACTTCCTAATTCTACGGGTATTAAGTCAATTTTAAATGTTTCTCCGGCTAAATTTATTTTACAATCACGGCAAATTTTATCGGCTTTAATTAGTTTACCATTAGCTAACTCAATCATGTACTTAGCATCTAGAGGTAATGATGAACAATTCAATTTAGCGTAAAAGCCTCTACTCACGTAACTTCTATCAGCACCAGTATCAAATATAATAGATGCGGATAAGTTATTAATGGTAAACGTACCCGTAACAAGCTCCGGGTCTTCACACGCCTCTCTAGCATTAATAACAAATGCTCTTCCACGTGCAGATCCATTATTCTTCTCTGGATTCGGACACTGGCTCTTATAGTGACCTTGTTTTCCACACCCATAACAAGTAATGGTAGCCAAAGCAGTTCTATTTGCATTGGTGGCAGGAGTCTTGGTATCATTTGTATTTGTAACGAGAGCCCTACAATCTTCAGCAAGATGACCCTTTCGATTACATTTGTTGCATACCACATTACAGTAGCCAGAGTGATGTTTGTGGCATCGGTTGCATAAAGGATTTTGTCCTTTGTAACCAAAGCTTGAACCACCACCTGCACCTTGTATGGTTTCTTGTTTCTTAAAAGATTGTTGTTGGTTACCTCGATCATAATTTCCATTCCACTTTCTTTTGTTACCTGATACCTTCACATCAGTATTGGATGCTTTCTTATCCATGATGACCTGATCCATTAGCTCGTTTGCCATGGTTATAGCTTCATGAATTGTCTTAGGTTTCGATGCTGTAACGTTTGCCTTGACCTTTTTGGGCAAACCATCTTTGTAAATTTCAATCTTCCGTTCTTCGGTTGGAACCAATTCAGGACATAGCAAAACTAATTCCATGAATCGCTGATTGTAGTTGGTGATTTCAGTACCAATAACCTTCAGACTTCGTAACTCATCTTCCAACTTCCTAACCTCGTTCCTTGGACAATATTCGTTGATTAACATTGTTTTGAATTCTTCCCACGGAGTATCATAAGCTACATCTCCTCCTACAGCCTTCACATAATTTTTCCACCACGTGAGTGCACTATCTTGTAAAGTGCACGATGCATACTTGGTCATGTCCTTTTCAACACAACCACTGATTTTAAACACAGTCTCCATCTTTTCTATCCACCGGGTTAAACCGATTGGTCCTTCTGTTCCACTGAATGATGAGGGCTTGCAAGCTTGAAAAGTTTTGTAAGTGCACCCCACACGAGGATTTGGGTTAACTGCAGCACCTCTTGCAGCCTCGACCCATAACATTCTGTCGTTCACTCGTTGATTGATGAGTTCATGGATTTCTTGTTCCGTCATTCGATTCAATCGCGCCATATTCTTCTATAAGAATGAAAAGAAAATAATTATTCACATGGAATATTATAGATGTAGTGTATATTTACAGTACATTATAGCTTATTAATAATATGAACCAGGTATTATTATAAAAGCCTTTTCTTCTTATTAGCGTTTTATAATTATATCTAGGGTAGTACCTACCCGTTAATGTCCATACTTAATAGCTTAGTACAGAATCAATTACTACCATCTAAATAATACTTAACCATGGAAAATTATTGCATTTCACACTTCACTATTTTACATATGCTTATCTTATATCGAACATTAAGCAAACCACACTAATAATATTATACAAAACATTATATGATCCCATGGTTTAATACGGCAGCGCATCGTTTGGTCTATTTTCTAGGACGTTTAGGTTCAAGGAATGGCCTAACGCTTATCCTAGCTGTCTGCCTATATTTTGGCTGTGGGGCTGAAGAACTGGATGCCGGGACAGCACGAATAGGAATAGCGGGAATAGGGGTGGTAGTGTCTAGTGTAGTTGGTGCCACATCATCCTTACTAAACTCGGGATTTGAATTTTCTAATTCATTAGCCTTTCGTTTCTTTCCTAGTTCGAACTCGTCTTTTGTAATTTCCTGTATTTCTTCCTCGGGTTCACTTTCCTCCTCGGGTTCACTTTCCTCCTCGGGTTCACTTTCCTCCTCGGGTTCACTTTCCTCCTCGGGTTCACTTTCCGGGTTCTCTATAGTCGGTTCATCCGGAATTTGTGAGTCTTCCCCAAAGATATTATTTTCGTCATCGGATAGGTTAATGACTGGAACACCATCTGAAGATTCTGGTTCGGAGTCGCTGAACGTGATGACAAGTTTTGAGCCCGACATCTATCACACAACAACTAACCCATTAGTACTACATAATATTTACATATAAATTTTAACCAACAATGATAAGCAATGGTTTTTAAATCAGACCCGGTCAAAGTCCAGACTTACTAATGTATCCTAACGACTTATCAGTTAGACACACTAATGCAAACCTGGTTCGCTAAGACCACCGCTCTGATACCACATGTCATAACCCGTCCTTAACCATAAGAACGTGTTAGATAACGTATGATTTCATTGCGAGGTATTGATGTCATAACCCGTCCTTAACCATAAGAACGCGTTAGATAACGTATGATTTCATTGCGAGGTATTGACCTCTATATGAGACATTTTTAAAAGAAAAACTGCATATATTATACATAACAAACCACGACCATTATTTTTGTTACAAGCTTAAGACAATAAAAAGAAGATTAACGTTTAGCGATAATCTTCGACTTACAAACTTTACAAATGATGACAACAACACGGTTTCTAGCATATTTTACAATACAACATCTCGGATATGCAGTTTTATTTTTGACACAAACATGCGTACGCAAGATCCTGGTTAGATCCAACATGATGCAGCGGAAGCTTTAGAAATCACCTGAGAATAGACATGTTTTAAAAGGTCAACATAAAGTTGGTGAGATATAGGTTTAATGCCGGCAGCAATATATATATAGACCACAAGATTTCGTATATAAACAGTTTAATAAAAGTATTCTAAGTGGTTGAGCACTTGGTAACCATACTTAACATTTTCACGTCGCATATTCCCTTTAATATGAAATCTTACTACACCGTACCAAGTGTAGTCACAAAACGAAGTACTGTGCAACCGTTGAATACTGGTCGTCCAGTCCGGTTGGGGTTGTCAGGCCCGATAGATCTATCAACAGGATTCGCGTTTACAATACCGCTGTAAATATTAGTTACCAAGCTACAGGGAAGTATGCCAGTGGTACAACTCAACGTAGAACATATTTTTCAGTTACTTGTGTCCATATCGTAAAACATAAAATACATGTATTCTCATCCCGAAATATTTAGAGTTTAAAAGTGGGACTATATACTCACTCTTGTCTTGATGATATATATAATTTGACTCGGTCTTCCGGTTGATATCACGAACCTATCCATATATAATATATCAATATGTTTTCATTTTAAAACAAACGTTATATATATATATACTTGTTATACTTTTATTATTTTGAATATTTCCTTAGTCCGTAGTTAGCATGTCGATGTTAGTAATTCAATTTTAATGGTTCATTTTTAGATGTTTAATATACCCGCAATGAAATAAATAAAACCCCCAACGAAATAAATAAAACCCCATCGTATATGTATTGGTCGAGATTAATCTTGACCCATGGTACCGGTGTTGTCAAATGACGTGTTGCGTACATAAAGTACCGGTGTTGTCAAATGACGTGTTGCGTACAATCATGGGATCTTATGATTAATCTTCTCGTGTTGCTTACGGGTGATCCTGAACCATATGAAATTGAATTATGAGTACATATATATAAAATATTATGTTATCTTATAAAGATATGATTTTATGTAAATTTTTCCAATGAATCCCGAAGTCAATTAAGTCTTGGATAACCAATTTTGTTTCGGTCATAGTTTCTTCGTTACAAGTCCGTTTTCGTTGATTCAAATTGCCATCTTCTTGGATCGAGTTCTTCTTTAAGACTATGAACTGTAAATACCTTGGTTTGTATTCAAAATCATACGACATAGGTGAAAGTTTAGTGAAACATATGAAGTTAAACATTTTTGTTACAACAAAATCATTTAATGACCATTTTTCCAAAAATACTTATACTTTGAAAAACCAAGTTTTACCTTGTTAAATTAATATATAAATAAGTTATGTTACATGTCTTGAAGTATTTTAAAAGTTAAGTTAGAAGGATCTATTTAGTTTGCAAACAAGTTTGAAAACATTCAAACTATGTTCTTGTTGTTAAACTTTTGTACCACAAAATAAGATAGCTATATATATATGAATCGAATAAGGTTATGAACATAGATTCTACCTCAAGTTCCTTGGATAAGTTTGCTGTAAAAGAGGAGTAAGAAGCTAGAATCAAAAGGGTGATAGAAGTGGATGAAAGATTGGAAGTAAGTTGGTGTTCTTGGAGGGTTTTCTTGAAGTGTTTTTGTATGGTTTTCTTATGGTGTTTTAGTATGGTTTTTGAAGCTAGATCTTTATGGAACTTTGCTGGATTGTTATGGAGTTTAGAGAGTAAGAAAGAGTGTGTGTTTTTAGTTAAGAGATTGAAGTAAAAATGAATCAAAAATGATGATACATATATACTCCTAAAAATGTGATCTTTAAGGATAACATGACAAAATTTTAGTTTGTATTTTTGTAATTAGTCTTGCAATGATTCAAAAGTAATTACCTTATACATAAGGCATGAATAAGGGCTGGTTAGGTGGTGATTTGATGTGTATATACCAATAGTAAATACGTATAGAAGCTTGGTATGATACGAGTACAAATACTCTAGGTATACGTATAGAAATTTTGTGAAAAATGGAATGAGGATTCAAATATAGCTATCTTTTGTGAATACACTTATATGATTTTATGTATTTAAGTTCTTAAAAGTGATTAAATACATTACTTATACAATATATGTATAAACATTATATGTCTTAAGTATTTATGTCAAATAACGTTACGTATAGTTATCGTTTTGAAAACTTAAGTTAGTAGTTTCAAAATACACATATAACTTGTTGTTATTAATATAAAATGAGGTATTAAAACATTCCTTAATCATGTTAAATATGTATATATACATATATATACACAAACGTATAATTATCATATATTGTATGGTTCGTGATATCATCGGTCAAACTAGACGGTCAAACGTTGTGTAAAACTCTTTTCGGAAATATAAGTCTCGACAATTTGGATTGCTTATCAAGTTGGCAAGGTTTAATTTATGTAAATATTAATCTTATAAGTATAGAACGATCGAAAAAGTGCGGGTCGTTACATTACCTCCCCGTTAAATAAATTTCGTCCCGAAATTTTAAAATTGTACCTATTTTGCGTCATCGAGAAACAAGTGCGGATACTTTCGTTTCATCTGATCCTCTCGTTCCCAAGTAAACTCGGGACCTCTTCTAGCATTCCAACGAACCTTAACAATCGGTATATTGCTCTGTTTGAGCTGTTTAACTTCACGGTCCATGATTTCGATTGGTTCTTCGACGAATTGTAGTTTCTTGTCGACATGGATTTCTTCAAGAGGAATGGTGAGGTCTTCCTTTGCAAGACACTTCTTAAGGTTTGAGACGTGAAAGGTATTATGTACTCCGGCGAGTTGTTGCGGTAACTCGAGTCGATAAGCTACCGGTCCAATGCGTTCGATGATCTTGAACGGGCCTACGTACCTTGGGTTTAGTTTACCCCTTTTGCCGAAACGTATCACACCTTTCCAAGGTGACACCTTTAGCATAACCATGTCCCCGACCTGAAACTCTAATGGTTTCCTTCGGACATTGGCGTAGCTCTTTTGGCGACTGCGGGCTGTTTTTAATCTCTCCTTGATTTGCACTATCTTCTCAGTCGTTTCATGTATGATCTCGGGACCAGTTAATTGTCGATCTCCTACTTCATTCCAACAGATAGGAGATCTACACTTCCTTCCATACAATGCTTCGAATGGCGCAGCTCCAATGCTCGCATGATAACTATTATTATACGAGAATTCTGCTAACGGTAGATATTTATCCCATCCGTTTCCAAAATCGATCACACATGCCCTGAGCATGTCTTCAAGAGTCTGAATTGTTCTTTCACTCTGCCCGTCGGTCTGCGGATGATATGCGGTACTCATATCCAAACGAGTTCCTAGTGCCTCCTGTAGTGATTGCCAAAACTTTGAGGTAAATCTACTATCACGATCGGATATAATGGAAATAGGTATTCCATGCCTTGAAACAACTTCCTTTATATACAGTCGTAATAGTTTCTCCATTCTATCTGTTTCCTTTATAGGCAAGAAATGTGCAGACTTGGTGAGACGATCAACAATCACCCAAATGGTGTCGTATCCCCAGGCAGTCTTTGGTAACTTCGTGATGAAATCCATGGTAATACCATCCCATTTCCATTCTGGGATTTCTGGTTGTTGAAGTAACCCTGACGGCTTTTGATGTTCTGCTTTGACTTTGGAACAAGTCAAACATTCCCCAACATATGTTGCAACGTCGGTCTTTAAGTTAGGCCACCAATAACGTGTCTTAAGATCTTGATACATCTTTCCAACTCCAGGATGTATCGAGTATCTTGTCTTATGTGCCTCGTTCAATATCAACTTCCTTAATCCACCCAACTTCGGTACCCAAATACGATTTGCAAAATATCTAATTCCGTCTTCCCGTATAACGAGTTGCTTCTCATACTTCTTCATTATTTCATTCTTTATGTTTTCTTTATTGAGTGCTTCTTGTTGAACTTCTTTGATTTGTGAGTTGAGATTCATGCAAATTTTTATATTCATTGCTCGAACTCGAATTGGTTCTCGTTCCTTTCTGCTTAAAGCATCGGCCACCACGTTCGCCTTTCCGGGATGATAACGAATTTCACAATCATAGTCGTTTATTAACTCGACCCACCTACGTTGCCTCATGTTCAATTGTTTCTGATCAAAAATATGTTGAAGGCTTTTATGATCAGTAAACACAGTGAATTTAACCCCATACAAGTAGTGTCTCCACATCTTCAATGCAAACACGACTGCTCCCAATTCTAGATCATGCGTCGTATAATTCCGCTCGTGAATCTTCAATTGTCGGGATGCAAATGCAATCACTTTCTTCCGTTGCATAAGAACACAACCAAAACCTTGTCGCGAAGCGTCACAATATATTTCGAAATCATCGTTCCCTTCTGGTAACGATAATATAGGCGCCGTAGTTAACTTCTTCTTCAGTATTTGAAATGCGTTCTCCTGCTCCGAAGTCCATTCGTATTTCTTCCCTTTTTGCGTTAACGCTGTCAACGGCTTAGCTATTCGGGAAAAATCTTGAATAAACCTTCTATAATAACCGGCTAAACCCAAAAATTGGCGTATCTGTGTTGGTGTCTTAGGAGTCTCCCATTTTTCAATAGCTTCAGTTTTTGCTGGATCAACCTGAATTCCTTCGCTATTAACAACGTGACCAAGAAATTGCACTTCTTTCAACCAGAAAGCACACTTAGAAAATTTAGCATAAAGTTGTTCTTTTCTCAACAACTCCAGTATCAACCTTAAATGCTCTTCATGCTCTTGCTCACTCTTGGAATAGATAAGAATATCATCAATAAAAACGATAACAAACTTATCTAAATACGGACTACAAACTCGATTCATGAGGTCCATGAATACAGCTGGCGCATTCGTCAATCCAAACGGCATAACCAAAAATTCGTAATGACCATAACGTGTCCGAAAAGCAGTTTTCGGAATATCCTCTTCTTTGACGCGTAGTTGATGATAGCCCGATCTTAAGTCGATTTTCGAATAAACACATGATCCTTGCAATTGATCAAATAAGTCATCAATTCTCGGTAGTGGATACCGATTCTTGATAGTTAACTTATTTAATTCACGATAGTCTATACACATCCTAAAAGATCCATCTTTCTTCTTAACAAACAAAATTGGAGCTCCCCACGGTGAAGTACTCGGTCGTATGAATCCACGGTCCAGTAATTCTTTTAACTGACTTTGAAGTTCTTTTAGTTCGGACGGTGCAAGTCTATATGGAGCACGAGCCACTGGTGCAGCTCCTGGCACTAAATCTATTTGAAATTCCACCGATCTAAATGGAGGTAATCCCGGCAATTCTTCCGGAAAAACTTCAGGAAAATCTCTTGCCACAGGCACGTCGTTGATACACTTTTCTTTCTTTTCGACCTTATTAACATGTGCTAAAATAGCGTAACATCCCTTTTCTAAACACTTCTTGGCTTTCAAACAGCTAATGAGTTTTAGCTTTGAATTACCCTTCTCTCCATAAATCATCACCGGTATTTTATCCTTACCAGGAATACGAATTGCCTTCTTGGCACAAACAACTTCCGCTCCTACTTTGGACATCCAGTCCATGCCGACTATTACATCAAAACCTCCTAATTCTACGGGTATTAAGTCGATTTTAAACGTTTCTCCGGCTAGATTTATTTCACAATCACGACAAATTTTATCGGCTTTAATTAGTTTACCATTAGCTAACTCAATCAAGTACTTAGCATCTAGAGGTAATGATGAACAATTCAATTTAGTGTAAAAATTTATACACACGTAACTTCTATCGGCGCCAGTATCAAATAAAATAGATGCCGATAAGTTATTAATGGTAAACGTACCCGTAACAAGCTCCGGGTCTTCTCGTGCCTCTCTAGCATTAATAACAAACGCTCTTCCACGTGCAGGTCCGCCATTCTGATTCGGGCACTGGCTCTTATAATGACCTTGTTTTCCACACCCAAAACAAGTAATGTTAGCCAAAGCAGTTCTATTTGCGTTGGTGGCAGGAGTCTTGTTACCATTTGCATTTGTAACGAGAGCCTTACAATCTTCAGCAAGATGTCCCTGTCGATTGCATTTGGTGCACAACACACTACAGTAACCAAAGTGATGTTTGTGACAACGGTTGCATAAAGGACTTTGTCCTTTGTAACCAAAGCCTGAACCGCTACCCGCACCTTTCGGGGTTTCTGGTTTCTTAAAAGATTGCTGTTGGTAACCTCGATCATAATTTCCGTTCCACTTCCTTTTGTTACTCGATACCTTCACCTCAGTAGTGAATGCTTTCTTATCCAGAATGACCTGATCCATTAACTCGTTCGCCATGGTTATAGCTTCATGAATTGTCTTAGGTTTCGACGCCGTAACATTTGCCTTGACCTTTTTGGGCAAACCACCTTTGTACATTTCAATCTTCCGTGCTTCGGTTGGAACCAATTCAGGACATAGTAAAACCAATTCCATGAATCGCTGATTGTAGTTGGTGATTTCAGTACCAACCACCTTCAAACTTCGTAACTCATCTTCTAACTTAATAACCTCATTCCTTGGACAATACTCGGTGATTATCATTGCTTTGAATTCTTCCCATGGAGTATCATAAGCTACATCTCCTCCTACCGCCTTCACATAATTCTTCCACCATGTGAGTGCACTATCTTGTAAAGTGCACGATGCAAACTTGGTCATGTCTTTTTCATCACAACCACTGATTTTAAACACCGTCTCCATCTTTTCTATCCATCGGGTTAAACCGATCGGTCCTTCCGTTCCACTGAATGATGAAGGTTTGCAAGCTTGGAAAGTCTTGTAAGTACATCCTACACGAGGATTTGGATTAACTGCAGCAGCTCTTGCAGCTTCGACCCATAACATTCTATCGTTCACTCGTTGATTGATGAGTTCCTCGAGTTCTTGTTCCGTCATTCGATTCAATCGCGCCATTTCCTAATGAAAAAAAATAATTATTCACATGGATTATTATAGATGTAGTGTGTATTTATAGTACATTATAGCTTGTTAATAATATGAACCAGGTATTATTATAAAAGCCTTTTCTTCTTATTAGCGTTTTATAATTATATCTAGGGTAGTACCTACCCGTTAATGTTCATACTTAATAGCTTAGTACAGAACCAATTACTACAATCTAAATAATACTTAACCATGGAAAATTATTGCATTTCATACTTCGCTATTTTACATATGCTTATCTTACATCAAACTTTAAGCAAACCACACTAATAATATTATACAAAACATTATATGATTCCATGGCTTAATACGGCAGTGCATCGTTCGGTCTATTTTCTAGGGCGTTTAGTTCCAATGAATGGCCTAACGCTTATCCTAGCTGTCTGCCTACGTTTTGGCTGAGGAGCCGAAGAACTAGATGCGGGGATAGCACTAATAGGAATAGCGGGAATAGGGGTGGTAGTGTTGAGTGAAATTGGTGCCACGTCATTCTCACTAAGTTCGGGATTTGAATTTTCTAATTCATTCGCTTTTCGTTTCTTTCCTTGATCGAATTTTTCTTTCGTAATTTCTAGTATTTCTTCCTCGGGTTCACTTTCTTCTTCGGGTTCACTTTCCTCTTCGGGTTCACTTTCCGATATTTCTATAGTTGGTTCATCCGGAAATTTTGAGTCTTCCCCAAAAATACCACTTTCGTCATCGGATATGTTAATGACTGAAACACAATCTGAAGGTTCTGATTCGGAGTCGCTGAATGTGATAATAAGTTTCGAGCCCGACATCTATCACATAACAACTAACCCATTAGTACTTACATAATATTTACATATAAATTTTTAACCAACAGTGATAAGCAATGGTTTTTAAAATCAGACCCGGTCAAAGTCCAGACTTTACTAATGTATCCTAACGACTTCTCGGTTAGACACACTAATGCAAACCTGGTTCGCTAAGACCAACGCTCTGATACCACATGTCATAACCCGTCCTTAACCATAAGAACGCGTTAGATAACGTATGATTTCATTGCGAGGTATTGACCTCTATATGAGACATTTTTAAAAGAAAAACTGCATATATTATACATAACAAACCACGACCATTATTTTTGTTACAAGCTTAAGACAATAAAAAGAAGATTAACGTTTAGCGATAATCTTCGACTTACAAACTTTACAAATGATGACAACAACACGGTTTCTAGCATATTTTACAATACAACATCTCGGATATGCAGTTTTATTTTTGACACAAACATGCGTACGCAAGATCCTGGTTAGATCCAACATGATGCAGCGGAAGCTTTAGAAATCACCTGAGAATAGACATGTTTTAAAAGGTCAACATAAAGTTGGTGAGATATAGGTTTAATGCCGGCAGCAATATATATATAGACCACAAGATTTCGTATATAAACAGTTTAATAAAAGTATTCTAAGTGGTTGAGCACTTGGTAACCATACTTAACATTTTCACGTCGCATATTCCCTTTAATATGAAATCTTACTACACCGTACCAAGTGTAGTCACAAAACGAAGTACTGTGCAACCGTTGAATACTGGTCGTCCAGTCCGGTTGGGGTTGTCAGGCCCGATAGATCTATCAACAGGATTCGCGTTTACAATACCGCTGTAAATATTAGTTACCAAGCTACAGGGAAGTATGCCAGTGGTACAACTCAACGTAGAACATATTTTTCAGTTACTTGTGTCCATATCGTAAAACATAAAATACATGTATTCTCATCCCGAAATATTTAGAGTTTAAAAGTGGGACTATATACTCACTCTTGTCTTGATGATATATATAATTTGACTCGGTCTTCCGGTTGATATCACGAACCTATCCATATATAATATATCAATATGTTTTCATTTTAAAACAAACGTTATATATATATATACTTGTTATACTTTTATTATTTTGAATATTTCCTTAGTCCGTAGTTAGCATGTCGATGTTAGTAATTCAATTTTAATGGTTCATTTTTAGATGTTTAATATACCCGCAATGAAATAAATAAAACCCCCAACGAAATAAATAAAACCCCATCGTATATGTATTGGTCGAGATTAATCTTGACCCATGGTACCGGTGTTGTCAAATGACGTGTTGCGTACATAAAGTACCGGTGTTGTCAAATGACGTGTTGCGTACAATCATGGGATCTTATGATTAATCTTCTCGTGTTGCTTACGGGTGATCCTGAACCATATGAAATTGAATTATGAGTACATATATATAAAATATTATGTTATCTTATAAAGATATGATTTTATGTAAATTTTTCCAATGAATCCCGAAGTCAATTAAGTCTTGGATAACCAATTTTGTTTCGGTCATAGTTTCTTCGTTACAAGTCCGTTTTTGTTGATTCAAATTGCCATCTTCTTGGATCGAGTTCTTCTTTAAGACTATGAACTGTAAATACCTTGGTTTGTATTCAAAATCATACGACATAGGTGAAAGTTTAGTGAAACATATGAAGTTAAACATTTTTGTTACAACAAAATCATTTAATGACCATTTTTCCAAAAATACTTATACTTTGAAAAACCAAGTTTTACCTTGTTAAATTAATATATAAATAAGTTATGTTACATGTCTTGAAGTATTTTAAAAGTTAAGTTAGAAGGATCTATTTAGTTTGCAAACAAGTTTGAAAACATTCAAACTATGTTCTTGTTGTTAAACTTTTGTACCACAAAATAAGATAGCTATATATATATGAATCGAATAAGGTTATGAACATAGATTCTACCTCAAGTTCCTTGGATAAGTTTGCTGTAAAAGAGGAGTAAGAAGCTAGAATCAAAAGGGTGATAGAAGTGGATGAAAGATTGGAAGTAAGTTGGTGTTCTTGGAGGGTTTTCTTGAAGTGTTTTTGTATGGTTTTCTTATGGTGTTTTAGTATGGTTTTTGAAGCTAGATCTTTATGGAACTTTGCTGGATTGTTATGGAGTTTAGAGAGTAAGAAAGAGTGTGTGTTTTTAGTTAAGAGATTGAAGTAAAAATGAATCAAAAATGATGATACATATATACTCCTAAAAATGTGATCTTTAAGGATAACATGACAAAATTTTAGTTTGTATTTTTGTAATTAGTCTTGCAATGATTCAAAAGTAATTACCTTATACATAAGGCATGAATAAGGGCTGGTTAGGTGGTGATTTGATGTGTATATACCAATAGTAAATACGTATAGAAGCTTGGTATGATACGAGTACAAATACTCTAGGTATACGTATAGAAATTTTGTGAAAAATGGAATGAGGATTCAAATATAGCTATCTTTTGTGAATACACTTATATGATTTTATGTATTTAAGTTCTTAAAAGTGATTAAATACATTACTTATACAATATATGTATAAACATTATATGTCTTAAGTATTTATGTCAAATAACGTTACGTATAGTTATCGTTTTGAAAACTTAAGTTAGTAGTTTCAAAATACACATATAACTTGTTGTTATTAATATAAAATGAGGTATTAAAACATTCCTTAATCATGTTAAATATGTATATATACATATATATACACAAACGTATAATTATCATATATTGTATGGTTCGTGATATCATCGGTCAAACTAGACGGTCAAACGTTGTGTAAAACTCTTTTCGGAAATATAAGTCTCGACAATTTGGATTGCTTATCAAGTTGGCAAGGTTTAATTTATGTAAATATTAATCTTATAAGTATAGAACGATCGAAAAAGTGCGGGTCGTTACAATTGACCTCTATATGCGACATTTTTAAAAGAGAAACTGCATATATTATACTTTACAAACCATAACCATTATTTTTGTTACAAGCTTTAGACAATAAAAAGATGATTATCGTTTAGCGATAATCTTCGACTTACAAACTTTACATATAATGATAACAACACGATTTTGAGCATATTTTACAACACAAATCCTTGGGTATGCAGTTTTATTTTTGACACAAATATGCGTACGCAAGATCCTGCTCAAATTCAACATAATGCAGCGGAAGCTTTAGTAATCACCTGAGAATAGACATGTTTTAAAAGGTCAACATTAAGTTGGTGAGATATAGGTTTAATGCCGGCAGCAATATATATATATATATAGACCACAAGATTTCGTATATAAACAGTTTAATAAAAATATTCTAAGTGGTTGAGCACTTGGTAACCATACTTAACATTTAATCACGTCGCATATTCCCTTTATTATGAAATCTTACTACACCGTACCAAGTGTAGTCACGAAACGAAGTACTGTGCAACCGTTGAATACTGGTCGTCCAGTCCGGTTGGGGTTGTCAGGCCCGATAGATCTATCAACAGGATTCACGTTTACAATACCGCTATAAATAACAGTTACCAAGCTACAGGGAAGAATGCCAGTGGTACAACTCAACGTAGAATATATTTTTCAGTTACTTGTGTCCATAACGTAAAACATAAAATACATGTATTCTCATCCCGAAATATTTAGAGTTTAAAAGTGGGACTATATACTCACTTTCGTCTTGAAGATATATATATAATTTGACTTGGTCTCCGGTTGATATCACGAACCTATCCATATATAATATATCAATACCTTTTCTTTTTAAACAAACGTCACATATATATACTTGTTATACTTTTAATACTTTGAATAATTCCTTAGTCCGTAGTTAGCAGTTCGTTGTTAGTAATTCAATTTTAATGGTTCATTTTTAGATGTTTAATATACCCGCAATGAAATAAATAAAACCCCCAACGAAATAAATAAAACCCCATCGTATATGTATTGGTCGAGATTAATCTTGACCCATGGTACCGGTGTTGTCAAATGACGTGTTGCGTACATAAAGTACCGGTGTTGTCAAATGACGTGTTGCGTACAATCATGGGATCTTATGATTAATCTTCTCGTGTTGTTTACGGGTGATCCTGAACCATATAAAATTGAATTATAAGTACATATATATAAAATATCATGTTAACTTAAAAAGATGTGATTTATTTAATTTTTTCCCAATTATTTTCGTGGCTAAACTAGTCTTGGATATCCGATTTTGTTTCGGTCATAGTTTCTTCGTTACAACTCCGTTTTCGTTGATTCAACTTGCCATCTCCTTGGATCGAGTCCCTCTTTAAGACTATGAACTGTAAATACCTTAGTTTGTATTCAAAATCACACGGCATAGGTCAAACTTTAGTGAAACTTATGAAGTTAATCATTTTCCATCATGTAAACAACCTCAAATGATTATTTTTCTAAAAATACTTATACTTTGAGTTAAATCATGAAATTTTTATGTGTTATCATATTCATAGTAAAAATCATTTTTCCAGAAAATAAACCTCCAATTCAAAGTTTAAGATGGTTTTTAATTATCCAACCCAAAACAGCCCCCGGTTGCACTCCGACGTCGTAAATTCAGTTTTTAAGGTGTTCTTTGAAAAACCAAGTTATACCTTGTTAAGTTAGCATATAATTAAGATATGTTACAGGTTTTGAAGTATTTTAAAAGTTAAGTTAGAAGGATCTATTTAGTTTGCGAACAAGTTTGAAATCATTCAAACTATGTTCTAGTTTATAAACTCTTATATATATATAGCTTTAAATATATGAATTGAAAAAGAGTTGAAGTAGAGTTTTTACCTCAAGTTTAAAATGTAAAGTTGCTGGAAAGAAGTAGTAAAATAAAAGTTGAGAGAGTTCTTGCAAGTGTGTGTGAAAATTGGAAGTAAAATTTGGAAAATAAATGTGTAAAAATGAGTTAGAAATGGTGCTTATTTATAGGCTTGAAAATTTGGTTTTTAGTGAAAATATCTAAGATAAGTTAAAATATATTATGTCATGAATGACATATTATTCCAATAATTGAAGATTTCTATTGGTATATACCAATAGTAAATACTTCTAGAAGCTGTGTATAGTACCCTAGATATACGTATAGGATTATTGAGGAAACGGAACGAGAATTCAAATATAACTATCTTTTGTAAATATACTTATATTGTTTTATGTATAAAAGCCCTTTAAAAATGATTAAATACATTACTTATACGATATATGTATAAACATTATAAATCATCAGTATTTATGTCAAATAACGTTACGTAGGTTATTGTTTTGAAAACTTAAGTTAGTAGTTTCAAAATATACTTATGACTTTTTGTTATTAATACAAAATGAGATATTAAAACATCCTTAGATCATGTTAAATATGTATGTATAATTATCATATATTGTATAGTTCGTGATATCATCGGTCAAACTAGACGGTCAAACGTTGTGTAAAACTCTTTTCAAAAACATAAGTCTCAACAATTTGGATTGCTTATCATGTTGGTAAGGTTTAATTTATGTAAATATTAATCTCATAAGTATAGAACGATCGGAAAAGTGCGGGTCGTTACATAACTCGTTCAATCAATGATTACATCTAAGGAAAATATATATGTAAGTATAATTTCATAAAGATTGTAATTAAAAATTCTTTCGTATAAACTGATAATGGTAAAAATATTTTAACTGGTAGGTAATATCCGAGGAATATTTAGATTTCACATTAATAAGTTACATTGTACATTCTTCGAATCTGATTCAACAGTCAATTACTATCCTACTTACATCTACAGATATACGAATCCTTTTACCACAGAATAACATTTTCATTCAATTTCATATTTGGATTTTGACTTATCAGAATCCAACAAGTGGCATAATGAAGAAAATATTGGACAAAATAAAATTTGTTAGAAACAAACAAATTAACTATGAGAAATTTTGTTAAGAATCCACACTAACAAAATCCTAGCTAACTGTTCCTAGCTAACTGTTAATTCATTATTACATTTTATTTATCGCAATTTATTTATCGCAATTTAATTATCGCAATTTTAATTCTCGCAATTTTATTTATCGTCATTTAATTTCTGTTATTTATTTTACGCACTTTATTTATCATCATTTAAATACTGTTATTTATGCATTTTAAATATCGGGACACGTATACAAGGTTTTGACATATCATATCGACGCACATATATATATTATTTGGAATAACCATAGACACTCTGTATGCAGTAATGCTTGAGTTAGCTATACAGGGTTGAGGTTGATTCTACAATAATATATATACTTTGAGTTGTGATCGAGTCTGAGACATGTATACAATGGGTCACGATACGTATTAATTAATTCAAATATTATATATATGAATCATTGAACTGCTAACTGTAGACTATCAACTGTGGACTGCCAACATTGGACAATTAAAATGAATTAAAATATTGATTATAACATATGAAACTAAACAATTCTTCAAGTATGCCACTTGATTTCATCTTAAACCTCATTTGTATCTTGACGATTACAAACTGCGTTCAAACCTTTCATGATTCTTGAAAACATCTCAATCGATAGGATGAATCAACCGCACTTCATCTACGGAAGGAAAGATTTATGCACCTGAGAAACTCTCGGCAACTGAGTAAACGTTTAACACGTAGCTGTGCTAATTCCTTAGCATTATTATTACCCAAAATAACTTGGTAATCCCTTTCAAAGTAGCAAATTTTGTCACAGCTCCAACAAGTCAACTTCAACTTTTCGTTCGAAACAACCTTATTATAACCTTGATATATATGCGTGCTCTTTTATTGTTACTAGGGAACCTTTTATATTCTACCATATTACCAGCAGACGTACCAGCACCTCGTTGCTTCTCGGCTTAAATCTCTCTGATAAATCATTATATTTATTCATTGAAACCCTATCATACACTCATCCGCATCTTGTAACGAGAACTGACATACCAATTACCGAGAATCAGCAATCAGTACTTTGAAAACTCACCGCATATATACATCAACCGTTATATGTATAACATTTATCTCTTAGAATTATGATCTTTCATTCTGAAATTCTGAAAAGCACCCAGTCTGCTAATCAATACTCTGAATGTTAAAAAAGCTGAATGAAGCAGCAGAAACCGTAGACAACCGTAAACGACCTTAATCATCGGAAGTTTGATGATAAAGAATAGTATGTTGGAAAAGCTCAGAAAAGTTGGAACTGGAAAACGGATTGAGCTAACCACGAAGGAGACCAAGGACAAATACAAGGACCATACCCTATATTCAAAGAATCTAGGTAATTCTGGATCCGTTGAAATCTTTAGAGAATATCTTGCTCCGAAGACATGTTAAAATCTTGCAGAAAATTTTTCTTCATCAACCTTCGAACTTGAAAATTCCAAAATATCATCATAAATATCTTCGATATTTTTGAGGATATTTTCATAAATATTCTCGTCCGAAATAATATACCTCTTCGTGCTTCCTGTGTTTCATTATATTGGAAACTTCTATAAAATCTAAGTTTAATTTATGAATGAATTCTGGAGAAATGTAAAGAAATTGATGCATGAGTTAGTATAATATAATGACACTTGATCAACGTGATTATATTACAGTAAGTCATGCTGAGTTTCTAAATGGAACGTGATGATTCACAGACTATATCGTCATCATGTGCCATGTTACACGACTCTTATATTCTATCTAATCTCTAAACATATCAAGAACATATATTCTTGATAGTTCTATCTTCCGTGATTCTGGTAATTTAACAAATCAAATTGTGCTATTACGTTTCTCTCTACTTAGAATATTATAACCATCCGAAACTCTATACTTACGAATTTTGGACCGTTACTCAGTTTACTAGAGGTCGAGAAGAGAATAAAAAGGCAAAGAGCTCCAAAATATAAGAGAAAATATAAAGTCCAATAACAACCCGGAGGTTACAAACCGTGGATATTAATACGAATAGCAATATAAAGACACGGTAGAATTAAAAATAGTATCACCCCAAGGTAATAGTAGAAGTAAACAGATCTTTCTGGTGAAAGATTGATAAGAAGGATGACAGAAATGATAATTAGGAAAATATCAAGGATTAGTATTGGATTAAGCATTTTCTCAATCTTTTGGATGTATGAACTAAGAAAGAAAGTATAGGATTGGTGAAAATAATGGAATGGAAAAAGTTTAATTTATAATGGGAATATCAGACAGAGTAATCGAGGCAGATCACCGTAGTTATTTATAGAAATCTTAATTTCTTTATTCACCGAAGAATCAAATCTTTTAGTTTTCGAAGATTTTCTTTAAATCCCTCGAATTACGGAATTTAACCAAGACAACTTCAAAAGTTAAGACGCACCTTATTTTCTAAATTCAACCATGTCTACATCAACAGCTAAGACGAATATGCATTTATTCATTTCAGTCTTTTGTGATAGCTTCACTCATACTCTTCGAGTAATCGAATTATCTTATCCATATTACTCAATCATGATAAAACTCTATTTATCAACTCATATTTGTCATGAAAACATTTTTTTTTGTTAGCCATGACAACTCCACTCAAATTTGGGGATGAAATTTCTTTAACGGGTAGGTACTGTGACGACCCGGAAATTTTCGACCAAATTTAAACTATATCCTTACATGATTTCGACACGATAAGCAAAGTCTGTAATGCTGAGTCTCAAAATTTTTAAACTATCTTTGTACATTCATTTGACTTCGACTGCTCTCGACGATTCACGAACAATTAATTGTAAATAGATATGTGTGTATGTATATATAATTAATAATTCGAAATATAATTTGAAGTATTATATGTTGTTGTTATTAAAAATTAATAAAATAAAAATAGGATATTATAATAATTATTATTTAAAATATATCACTATATATATATATATATATATATATATATATATATATATATATATATATATATATATATATATATATATATATATATATATATATGAAGTATATTAAAAATAAATATTAAATGATTGTAATACTCGTTAGACGTTTCGATTATTATTTGGAGAAGTATTAATTCAAACTTATGTGATTTTAAAATAAACGGTGATCCGAAAATGAGTTTTATAAATTATAGGATTATTAAAAATGTATTTAGGAACTATTTGTTGAATTCTAAAACTTTTCATTTTTACTTGGGGTTGGGAGTGAATAATTAATGTAATTTTAATTTAATAGTTAATGATCAAATTTTATACCATAATGACCAAAATAAATAAATACAGTTAATTTAAAAATATGGAATTTTTCTGAACACTTTTATCTGTTGCTGATTTCTCACGATACACGGTCCGTTAAAACTGTCGGTAGGAAGAAGCCAATATGTGTGGCTGCTTTACTGTTTCTAAATTGAAATTCTTTGTATGATTTATTCTCTAATTATCATATGAATTATTATTATTATAATTATAATATATTAATATTTTATAGATATATATGCATATGAGTGTATTAGATCAAACACACACATCACAACATCTTCTGCTACCCAATTCTGTTTAAAGTCATCACCAACTTTAAGCCTTCCGCATCGAGGGTTTCTATCACCACCACACAAACCATCACTCGTTCGTAAATAAACTGCTACATATATTCATGATCGTAAACTGCCATTCTTGAAAAGAAAACGAAACCCACTTCATTCTTATTAAACCGTCGCCATACCACCACCCTCCATCACTTTGATAACTTTCCACTATCACAACTCAAGAGCTACCATCTCCTCAAACCATCGGATACCTTGAACCACTTCAAACCCGTAACCATTTAACTATCAAGCACCAACACGTAAACTTTTCTGTTTCTTTTCTTGTTGACGAATCACCCATCTCCTTCTCTAATTATATATGACATATATGATACATGATAAACCCATAATAACTTCCACCATTTCCCACCACATTTCTTCTTAGACAATTACTACCACAACCCATTGCTAACCTCGTTGTTTTTTTTCTACAGTTTCTACTCGCCACCACCTTTGATCGAAAACCAAGACCATCATTTCACCACCTTCATGAACCAAAACACAAACCCACTCAAGAAAACCATGAATAATCCAACACCCTCATAAAATCACGATTTCCATTCCTACTTCTGTCTCCGTTCACTACAATATATGAACCTCCAACCATCTATGTACCCACTACTGATCCTGCAGTTGTTATACCTTATTTATGCTTTATGATCTCGAAGTCCTAACTATTTTACTACAGTGTAAAGTTGTCTTATTGAATATGTTAAAGTTTCTTTATAAGAGTAAGATTATAATATTTGGGATTAAAAAGTGCATGTGGAATAAAATCGATACATCATGGTCGACCCATTTGCAACTTGATAATGGAAAATGACATGGGGATGATGTGAAGATGACAGTTTGATGATGTGCTAATAATGATAAACAATTGAAGCCTTGTGTCTGTTTAACCTTTTTCCTGATGTCAAGCCTCAAAATAAATTAGACTAAGGTATATTGGACTTGTTATTGGACTATTATTTTGGGCTGCTACTCAAAAATCCTGTCTCCCTCATTCTGTCGATCCACAAGAAAACAAACCAAACCCAACGATTTTTCTTTGTTTCGTTTCTGTTTAATTTTTCTGTTTACAGCAGCCTCGCTGCTACAACTAAACTGATATGGCTATTTCTTTGTGACCCCACACGCACCACCACAACCCCATCATGTTTCATTATTACATTGATCAGTTATGGGTGTATTTGCTGCACGACCGAGCAACATTAACCACAAAATTCAGCTTATTTCCTTAACTGTTACGATTTCAAGATCACCATAAACCCACATATCAACCTGTGTTTTATTCTTGTTATTCGACCACTACTGTTGCAACCAAGGAGAACTATCATCGATCACCACTAGCTACCATTAAGCTTCTTTTATTTTTCCCTTCCTTTCGTTTCCTGTTTCTGACGACAAGAAATTAAAACAACAACTGGATTTACTGCTACTCGTATTTAACATGTTATTAGGCTGTTGAAATTATGAATATTGAAGGAAGGTTATTTGGGTCGAGATCCATTAATTCTGTTGGGCCGAAATCCACTTTGTGTTGGGCCATGAAGTGTGATTGGCGATAATAGGAATATATCTTTTATTTTGTGAATGAAAATAGAAAGAAACTGGTGGTGAAATGGTCTTGGGTGTTTATGCTAGCGAGAGGTCTAGGGTTCAATCCCTGGCAATGGCGATTTTTTTTAAAGCTCTTTTCTTCAAAGATTGTACTCTATTATTATTATTATTATTATTATTATTATTATTATTATTATTATTATTATTATTATTATTATTATTATTATTATTATTATTATTATTATTATTGTTGTTGTTGTTTTTGTTGTTGTTGTTGTTGTTATTATTATTATTATTATTATTATTATTATTATTATTATTATTATTAATAATACTAATATAAGTATTAATTATCATTTATTATTATTATTATTATTATGATTATAGTTACAACTATTACTATTATTATTATTGTTAAGTTGATTATTATTATTATTACTATCACAATGTAATTTATTATTATTATCATTAATATAATTATTACTATCATTTTTATAATTATTATTATCATTATTATTAATATTACTATTATTAACCATAATATATTTATTAACAAGTATTATTATTAAGTATTATTAGTATTAAGAATTTTATCAAAAAATAGTATTTTTATCATAAAAATAATACAATTTTTTTATTACTATCATTATTAAATTTTTATATATTTTATTATTAGTATCAATTTTATTATCAAAATTAACATTTTTAATAGTATTATCATTAAGAATATTATTAGTAGTATCATTATTATTAAAAGTATCACTTTTATTATTATTAGAATTAACATAATTTTTATCATAAGTAGTATTATTTTTATCATTATTATTATTAGTATTATTAATATATCAAATAAAGATTTTATATATAAAAATATATTTATGACATAAAACCTAACCATATTAATACTTTGTAATCAATATTGATTATCTATATAAAAATAAATATATCTAATTAAGCTATTAATAAAACACATGATATAAAATAACAAATAAAATCACTAATAATATATATATATATTTGTTCGATTACCATTACATGTGTTAATATATATAAATGATATAGGTTCGTGAATCTGAGACCAACCCTACACTTGTTCAATGTCATCATATGTATTTTTTACTACAAAATACAGTATGGTGAGTTTCATTTACTCCCTTTTTAAATGCTTTTGCAATATATATTTTTGGGACTGAGAATACATGCGCTTTTATAAATGTTTTACGAAATAGACACAAGTAATCAAAACTACATTATATGGTTGAATGATCGAAGCCGAATATGCCCCTTTTGCTTGGTAGCCTAAGAATTAGTAAACCGATCTACTAATTGACGCGAATCCTAAAGATAGATCTATTGGGCCTAACAAACCCCATCCAAAGTACCGGATGCTTTAGTACTTCAATGTTGTTTTATCATGTCTGATGGATGTCCCGAAATGATAGGGGATATTCTTATATGCATCTTGTTAATATCGGTTACCAGGTGTTCAATCCATATGAATGATTTTTGTCTCTATGCATGGGACGTATGTTTATGAGAAATAGAAATATGAAATCTTATGGTCTATTAAAATTATGAAATAATTATTTATGATAAACTAATGAACTCACCAACCTTTTTAGTTGACACTTGAAAGCATGTTTATTCTCAGGTACAAAAGAAATCTCCCGCCGTGCATTTGCTCATCTTAGAGATATTACTTGGAGTCTGTAGTGACCCGAACTTTTCCATGTTTATATATATTAAATGAAATTGATATTTACATGATTAAGTGCTTCTAACATGTTAAGCAATCAAACTTGTTAAGACTTGATTAATTGAAATAGGTTTCATATAAATAATTGACCACCCAAGTTGACCGGTGATTCACGAACGTTAAAACTTGTAAAAACTATATGATGACATATATATGGATATATATATATATATATATATATATATATATATATATATATATATATATATATATATATATATATATATATATATATATATAGTTAACATGATAAATGATAAGTAAACATATCATTAAGTATATTAACAATGAACTACATATGTGAAAACAAGACTACTAACTTAAGGATTTCGAAACGAGACATATATGTAACGATGATCGTTGTAACGATATTTAAATGTATATATATCATATTAAGATATATTAATATATCATAATATCATGATAATATAATAATTTAACATCTCATTAGATATAACAAACATTGGGTTAACAACATTTAACAAGATCGTTAACTTAAAGGTTTCAAATCAACATTTACATGTAACGACTAACGATGACTTAACGACTCAGTTAAAATGTATATACATGTAGTGTTTTAATATGTATTTATACACTTTTGAAAGACTTCAAGACACTTATCAAAGTACTTCTACTTAACAAAAATGCTTACAATTACATCCTCATTCATTTTCATCAACAATTCTACTCGTATACACTCGTATTTGTACTCGTACAATACACAGCTTCCAAATGTACTTACTGTCGGTATATACACTCCAATGATCAGCTCTTAGCAGCCCATGTGAGTCACCTAACCATTTGGGAACCATCATTTAACATATAGCATGAAATATCTCACAAAATAACAAACTAATGGAGCCAATATGATAGAGCAAAGTTCACGTGAATGAGGAGGTACACAAACACTTTCATTTTGCAACTTACATGCATCAAACTACTCTCTCTCAAGTGTTCTTCCATTGTTATAAGTGTTCTTCATCATCCTCATCAAAATCTAGCTCAATCTAGTTCATAAATCCATACATAAACCAAGTTATAAAACAACTACTCAAGAACATACCAACAACACTTCCAAGTTTGCTAGCTTACTTTCAATCTTGCAAATCCACTTTGAGTGATCATCCATCCTCAAGAAATCTTTCTTATTTATAGTAAGATATGTTTCTAATACAAGGTAATACTCATATTCAAACTTTGATTCAATTTCTATAACTTTAACAATCTTATTTCGAGTGGAAATCTTACTTGAACTTGTTTTCGTGTCATGATTTTGCTTCAAGAACTCTCAAGCCATCCAAGGATCCTTTGAAGCTAGATCTATTTTTCTCATTTCCAGTAGGTTTATCCACAAAACCTGAAGTAGTAATGATGTTCATAACATCATTTGATTCATATATATAAAACTACCTTATTTGAAGGTTTAAACTTGTAATCACTAGAACATAGTTTAGTTAATTCTAAACTTGTTCGCAAACAAAAGTTAATCCTTCTAACTTGAATTTTAAAATCAACTAAACACATGTTCTATATCTATATGATATGCTAACTTAATGATTTAAAATCGGAAAACACGAAAAACACCGTAAAATCGGATATACGCCGTCGTAGTAACACCGCGGGCTGTTTTGGGTTAGTTAATTAAAAACTATGATAAACTTTGATTTAAAATTTGTTCTTCTGGGAAAATGATTTTTCTTATGAACATGAAACTATATCCAAAAATCATGGTTAAACTCAAAGTGGAAGTATGTTTTCCAAAATGGTCATCTAGACGTCGTTCTTTCGACTGAAATGACTACCTTTACAAAAATGACTTGTAATCTGTATTTCTGACTATAAACTTATACTTTTTCTGTTTAGATTCATAAACTTAAGTTCAATATGAAACCATAGCAACTTGAATCACCCAAAACGGATTTAAAACGAAGAAGTTATGGGTAAAACAAGATTGGATAATTTTTCTTGTTGTAGCTACGTGAAAATTGGTAACAAATCTATATTAATCATATCCTAGCTAACTCATATTGTATTATACATGTATTCTAATATATTATGTAATCTTGGGATACCATAGACACGAATACAATGTTTTGACATATCAAATCGACCCATCTATATATATATTTCTAAATAACCATAGACACTCTATATGCAGTAATGTTGGAGTTAGCTATACAGGGTTGAGGTTGATTCCAAAATATTATATATACTTTGAGTTGTGATCTAGCCTAAGGCTTGTATACACGAGGTCGTGGATTGATTCGAAATAATATATATTGCTTTATTTTCTGTACATCTAACTATGGACAACTAGTTGTAGGTTACTAACGAGGACAGCTGACTTAATAAACTTAAAACAGTAAAACTTTTGAACATACTTTGATATATATGTACATATTTGTTATAGGTTCGTGAATCGACCAGTGGTCAAGTCTTACTTCCCGACGAAGTAAAAATCTGTGAAAGTGAGTTATAGTCCCACTTTTAAAATCTAATATTTTCGGATGAGAATACATGCAGTTTTTATAAATGTTTTACAAAATAGACACAAGTAAATGAAACTACATTCTATGGCTGGATTACTAAACTGAATATGCCCCTTTTTAGTCTGGTAATCTAAGAATTAGGGAACAGACACCCTAATTGACGTGAATCCTAAAGATAGATCTATTGGGTTCAACAAACCCCATCCAAAGTACCGGATGCTTTAGTACTTCGAATTCATCATGTCCGAAGGGAGTCCTGGAATGATAGGGGATATTCTATATGCATCTTGTTAAGGTCGGTTACCAGGTGTTCACCATATGAATGATTTTTATCTCTATGTATGGGATGTATATTGAAATATGAAATCTTGTGGTCTTTTATTACGATTTGATAAATATATAGGTTAAACCTATAACTCACCAACATTTTTGTTGACGTTTAAAGCTTGTTTATTCTCAGGTGATTATTAAGAGCTTCCGCTGTTGCATGCTAAAATATGGACAAGATTTGGTGTCAGCATGCTTGTATAATATTGTTTAAAACTGCATTCGAGATTTACTTTGTTGTAACATATTAATATTGTAAACCAATATGTATTGGTAGTGTGTAAGTGTGATATTTTAGATTATCATTTTTGGATAATCTAGGTGGTGACTTTTTAACCTTGTTGATAAAATAAAGGTTATGATTTATTTTAAAAACGAATGCAGTCTTTGAAAACGTCTCATATAGAGGTCAAAACCTCGCAACGAAATCAATTAATATGGAACGTTTATAATCAATATGAACGGGACATTTCAGAGTCATTCATGACATATTTCAAAAGATGTTGCATTCGAGTCATTGAGTTCATCAAGAATATTATCAAGTCATTTATAGTTTAGATATGTTATGAAATAGTATGCATGCCTGTCAACTTTCGATGAAATGAAAGTTTGTCGTTTAAAAACGAATGCGATGTTTATAAAAAGTATCATATAGAGGTCAAGTACCTCGCGATGTAACCAAATGTAATGTATTCGTCCAGATGGATTAGGATGGGTCATTATAGCCCACCCCCATGCTATACTTCAGCTGAACCCCTTAAGGGGAGGGGTGTTTGGTGCAATTTTTGAATACTAGTGCCTTTTTAGTTAAAAATTCACTACTACATTCATTTTAATCAAAACCTAAAGGCTTCTTCTCCTCTCCTCTTATCTTGAACGTCTCCTACAGCCCCATCATCATCATTTTTGGTTTTCTTCATCAACATATCAATTATTCATCATCTATAAAGATCAATTGCATATACGGGTTCTCCATCTCGCAATCTTCAACATCCTTCTTCTTGATTTTTGATTAGGGTATAAACCCTAACCCTAGATTTTTAATTTTTCATTTATTTTTCTGTTTTTACATGTTATAATGATAGTATGATGATTATATGTTATTGTATTGTTGATTGTATGCGTAGAAATGCTCGATTATATATGTTTCCGGTTTGATTGTTTTGGGACAGCGGTTTGTTTGATCTTTTATGTAAACATAACTGTTATAAAAGTGAAATTAAAGTGTTTAGATGAGTTCCTCTCATCAAGACATTAATTTTAGACTCCGGATTCATGTCATTTCGATTCCCGGAGCTCTAGTTATGCTTAAAATGGTGTTTTGTTGAGATTAAAATGTGAAAACGAATTGAATCAGGTATGGTCCGACTTTGTGACCACTTTTGGAGTCTTTAGGGTGTACTAGTGTGTTAGGATTGATGATGGGATGAACTTTCATGTTCGGGTCATCGAAATCCGAGCCACGGATCACCTGTTATGACTAAAACATGTTTTTGAACGGATTAAAGCTACAAGTTGTTTAATGGCTGATCATCATGACTTGTTTGCTGTTCTTGGAGTGTTCTTGAGCATACTAATGTGTCGGGTGGGTTGGTTAGGCGAAGATATATATAAGTGTGACGACCCGGAAATTTCTGACCAAAGTTAAACTTAATTCTTATATGATTTCGACATGATAAGAAAAATCTATTAAACCGAGTCTCAAAAAAATTGGAACTATTATTCATGAATGCTTTTGACCTTGACTGTTCCCGATGAATCACGAACAAATACCGTATATATATATATATATATATATATATATATATATATATATATATATATATATATATATATATATATATATATAGTGTGTAAATATTCAAATATATATTTTATAATTAGTAAACATTACATATGTAATAAAATGTAGAATTTAGATACTAAAATATAATTACAAGTTTAATTATAGTTGTTATATTACAGTCATTATTATTACTAGTGTTAATAATATATGTACTGTTAATATTATTAATGAAAATTGATACATTTGATTTGATATATTATTATCATTATTAATATTATGGTTATTATTAATAATATTTGTATAATTAGTATTACTGTTATTAACAATGTTAATGTAACACAATTATGGTAATTGTTATCATTATCATTAGTAATATTATTATTACCATTATATTATTATAAATTTGTATTATTATTATACATAATATTAAAATCATTATTATTATAATTATATTTATTAATAATATTACGTATAATCTATAAAAAGTAAATATATAAGTATAAGAGGAATACAAATAAATATATAAACGCAGATATACAAATACTGTATTAAATCAGATAAACAAGGATACATATACGTATACAAATTACAGTATATACATATAAGTAAATACGGGTATACAGATATATGATTATATAAATACAGCATATATTAAATATAAATACAGAATGAGAACGTATTCATCTTTCAATTAGTTTCAAGCAATAGGTAATCTTGTTTCTTGTTGAACCAGTACGATTTGATTCCACAACAATCAGAAGAATTCAAAATCTGTTAGATGTAACTTTCTACTTTTTATTTTTGTTATTATTTCTGTACCCGATTGTTATCCTATCGACCTTTAAAACTGGATTACATTCGATGTTAATTGTTACCACACAACCTAAACTATCAAATACCAATCACAGTTACCCTTTTTCAGCTTTTAAATCGGCAAATTAATTCAAAAATTGAAGAAAACCTAATAAACTGCCCTGTTTTTGAACTCGATTAACATTGAGTTGATTTCGAAAGGAATTTAAAAATATGTTAATGCTAGTATGTTAGGAATCCGTTACTTAATCTTTCTGCCAAATATCAACTTCCAATTTTTCAAAACAAGAACAAATTCATGAGTCAAACTTTAGAAACAAAAGGTCAAACGTCTGTTCTTCAACAAAATTCGGATTCAGTTTATTGTTTTCAGTTCAATTGAGAATGGAGAAAGGTTCTATGAATGATTTAAAAGATATTACATGTTGTGAGTTTAAGCTATAACAATCTCAAATTTAAAATCAAATATGGAGTTGGAGTCGTGGTGTTCTTACTGCAGTTACTTATTTTTTTTCTCTCATTTGTTTTTCTGTCAATCGAAATCTCCCCAAAATGTTCATTTCTGTTTCCAATAAGACTATTAAATTTAAGCAGAAGGTTGTTTTGGGTATGAAAGATCTCTGGGTCGATGTTAGGCTGAAGAAGATGATGAATAATAGAAACAGTATATATTTATTTTAGGATGGCATCATAATAGAAAAGCTGGAACAGACGGGATGGTTAAGTAGGGGTTCGGGTATTCAAGAGGTCTTAGGTTCGATCCCTGTTGGTAGCAATCTTTTTAAAACAACATTTTGAGGTAGTTTTTCTAATTGGTATACTTATTGTTATTATTATTATTATTATTATTATTTATTATTATTATTATTAATATTAGCTATTATTATTATTACTAGTATTATAATTATGATTAGTACCATAATTATTATTATTATTACCATAAATATAAGTATCATAATCATTATTATTAGTATTATCATAAGTATTATTTACATAATTACTATTACTAATTTTATCATTTTAGTATTATATTCATTTTTATGATTATGATTATTATTGTTATAACTAATATCAAAATAATACAAATTATTATCATTATAAATATTAACATTAGCATCATTTTTATTACTATTATTATTATTATTATAAGTATTATGATTATCATTAATAGTATTGTAATATTAAAAATTATTATTTTTACAAAACTTGTTATTTTGTTTTCAATACCACTATATAATTATTATTATTATCCTTTTCACTACTAGTATCATTAATATTATTATTACTGTGATTTTTACTAAAAGTAATGTTATTATTATCATTATAATCAAATACAACTTTTACTTACTATTATTAATAATATATGTTATTATGTATATAAGAATAAACTTATAAGTAATATTGCCTGTAGGTATGAATTAATTATATTAGAAATCTTTATATAAATATTCATATATAATAAATTAGGTATTTTTATAATAAATATATATATAGAACTATATAAATCATAATCCTTATCGAATATATATACAAATTAAATATATATTATATAGGGTTATAATATACTAAATTGTTCGATTACATGTATATGTTTTAATATATATGTAAATGATATAGGTTCGTGTATCCGAGGCCAACCCTATACTTGTTCAATGTCATTCTATGTATTTTTACTACAAAATACAGTATGGTGAGTTTCATTTGCTCCCTTTTTAATTGCTTTTGCAATATATATTTTTGGGCTGAGAATACATGCGTTGCTTTTATAAATGCTTTACGAAATAGAGACAAGTGATTAAAAATGATATTCTGCGGATTGATGTGCTAGGTAATTTAGTTACATGTTATAAGAGCATGTAAGGGCGAATCCTAAAGATAGATCTATCGGGCTTAACACCCCCATCCTGTAGGCTGCACTAGACATAAGAGCTAGTGGGAGGATGTTTCGTACTTCGAGGATTATTTATACACTTGCGAGTGTACATATCCATCTTTGTGAAGATGACTTATTATATTATTGTTAAGGTTGGTTACTGAGGCCTCAACATAAGCAGAACGGTTTTATACACTTGCGAGTGCACATATATTTATAAACGGAAATCTTGTGGTCTATTAATATATTGAAATAACTGTTATGATAAACCTATGAACTCACCAACCTTTTGGTTGACACTTTTAAGCATGTTTATTCTCAGGTATGAAAGAAATCTTCCACTGTGCATTTGCTCATATTGCATGGAGTCATTCATGGCATATTTAAGTCAGTACCTCGCAATGGAACCAAATGTTGAAGACTTCGTCCAGAAGGATTAGGACGGGTCATCACAGGTGGTATTAGAGCGTTGGTCCTAGCGAACCAGGTCTTGCATTAGTGTGTCTAACTGATAGTTGTTAGGATACATTAGTGAGTCTGGACTTCGACCTTAGCTGCATATTATAAGTATTGTTTATCATTCCTAGTGGAAAATTTCCTACTTATCATTCCTAAGTCTAGACACGACTTCCTGCACTTATTGCATAGATAGTTTATAGATAAATTTATATCCTAGCGTATCTGTTATTGTAAACTTTGTCTGACAGTTTCCAAAAGTTCCTCCGTAATCTATGGGATCTTCTATATTATATATAGGTATTCTATGTAATTAGAATATCATCCAATATCCGAAAATCATTTCATATCGAAAATCCTCTATCCGACCGTACAAGATGGAACTCGCAACTAGTTCAAGTTCCTCGGATTCCAACAGCTATTCCGATATAGATTCCCACTCGAGCTCCAAAAGCAGCATAACCGGAATGGATCAACCACTTAGCCATCACCTATTTTGGATGAAATGGGGATGGGTTCGTAGTCGACTTAATCAATGGAGACAAGAAGAAGGCGATCCTTTCCACCCACCAACATGCAATCTTGGCGAAGAACCTGAAGCACTTACAGGCGAACCAGTTCGAAACACCATTTTTAGTCTCATCTCCAGGATAGCTCGTCACGATTATCTTCTATCTAAAATTCTAAACCTTATTCATCTGCTCGTTTCGACCGACAATCATCCAGGAATAATAGAAGAAATTAACGAACTTCGCGCTCGAGTAATCAATTTGGAGAATATGGTGCAAAACTTAACAGCTTCAGCAATATCATCGGCACCCACAGTACCATCAATAACAACACTAGTACCATCAACAATCCATGCCTCAACATCTCATTATGTACCTCGAGTATAATCATCGTTCTACATACCGTTCTACATCAATTGTCTTCGTTCTTCATGGCGATTATGTAATCTCTAATGTTTTAGAGATTATATATTCTTGTTTCAACGGTAAATCAAATGAGTCTAATATCATATTGACTCATTAAATTCATGATTACATCTGAAGAAAATATATATGTATATATGTTTTCATAAAGGTTGTAATTAAAAATTCTTTCGTACAAACTGTTAATGGTGAAAATATTTTAACGGGTAGGTAATACCCGAGGAATATTTAGATTTCACATTAATAAGTACACTATACATTCTTTCAAATCTAATTCAACAGTCATTTACTATCCTATTTACAACCACTGATATACGTATCCGTTCACCGCAGAATAACCATTTTCATTCAATTTCATGTTTGGATTTTGATCTATCAGAATCCAACAAGTGGCATAATGAAGAAAATATTGGACAAAATAAAATTTGTTAGAAACAAACAATTTAACTATGAGAAGAATTTTGTTAAGAATCCACGCTAACTGTTCCTAGCTAACTGTTCCTAGCTAACTGATTACATTTTATTTATCGCAATTTATTTATCGCAATTTATATTCTCGCAATTTTATTTATCTTCATTTAATTTCTGTTATTTATTTTACGCACTTTAAATATCGGGACACGTATACAAGGTTTTGACATATCATATCGACGCATCTATATATATTATTTGGAATAACCATAGACACTCTATATGCTGTAATGCACGAGTTCGCTATACAGGGTTGAGGTTGATTCTACAATAATATATATACTTTGAGTTGTGATCGAGTCTGATACATGTACACGGGTCACGATACGTATTAATTAATTCGAATATTATATATTAAGCTATATATGAATTATTGGACTGTTAACTGTAGACTATCAACTGTGGACTACTAACATTGGACAATTAAAATGAATTAAAATACTGATTATAACATATGAAACTAAACAATTCTTCAAGTTTTCCACTTGATTGCATCTTAAACATTCTTTTTATCTTGACGTTCACAATGAGCGTTTAATCATCTAAAAACACAATTCTCCTGAAACCACCTCGGATCGATAATCGACGATTCAGATAAGGCTGCATTAAATGCAGAGGAAACAGTAAAATTGTAGATGGCCTAAATGGCCAAGAGTTTGATGATAAAGAATGGAGTGTTGGGAACGCTCGATAGAAAATTTGGTACTAAAAAACGGATTGAGATAACCATGAATGAGACCAAGGACAAATACAAGGAACAAACCCTATATTCAAAGAATTCAGGTAATTCTGGATCCGATGAAATCTTTAGAGAATGTCTTGCTCCGAAGTCATGTTAAAATCTTGCGGAAAATTTTTCTTCATCAACCTTCGAACTTAGAAATTCCAAAATATCATCATAAATATCTTCGATATTTTTGAGGATATTTTCATAAATATTCTTGTCCGAAATTATCTACCTCTTCGTGTTTTCTGTATTCCATTATATTGAAAACTTCTGTAAAATCTAAGTATAAATTATGAATGAATTGTGGAGAAGTGTTGGGAATTAAAGCATGAGTTAGTATAATATAATGACGCCCGGCCAACGTGATTATATTATAGTAAGTCATGCTGAGTTTCTAATGGAACGTGATGATTCACAGATTATAACGTCATCACGTGCCATGTTACATAACTCTTTCATTCTACTTAACTTCTGAACATATCAAGAAAGTATATCCTTGATAGTTCTATTCTCAGTGATTCTGGTAATTTGACAAATCAAATCGTGCTAATACATTCTTTCTTATTTAGAACATGATGTTTATCCGAAATTCCATACTTACGAATTCTGGACCGTTACTCGCTTTACTAGAGATCGGGAGGATAATAAAAAGGCAAAGAGCTCCAAAATATAAGAAGAAAAAAAAGCTCAATAGCAACACGGAGGTTACAAACCGTGGATATTAATACAAATAGCAATATAAAGATACGGTATAATTAAGAATAGTATCACCCAAAGGGCAATGTAGAAGAAAACATATTCCTCTGGTGGAAGTTGGAAAAAGAGAATGATTGTTGCAATAGTAAGGATAATGACAAGGATTAGAACTGGATTAATCATTTTCACAATCTTCTGAATTCGAGAATTTAGTATAGGAGTGGTGAAAATAATGGAACGGAAGAAGAAGTTCATTTATAGTGGAGATACCAGACAAAGCAATCGAGACAGATGATCGCATTTAATTAAAGATATCTTAATTTCCATAAATCCCGAAGAATCATATCTTATAGATTTCCAAGATTTTATTTTAAATCCCTTGAATTCCGGAATTCAAACATGACTACATCAAATATAAGACGAATCTTAAATTCCTCATTTCACTCTTTTGTGACAGCTTCACTCGTACGTTTCACTTAATCGAATCATTTTATCTATATTAATCAATAATGATAAAACTATATTTATCAACTCATATTCGTCATGAAAACATTTCTATTGTTAGCCATGACGAACTCACTCAAATTTCGGGACGAAATTTCTTTAACGGGTAGGTACTGTGACGACCCGGAAATTTCTGACCAAATTTAAACTTAATTCTTATATGATTTCGACATGATAAGAAAAATTTATTAAACCGAGTCACAAAAAAATTGGAACTATTATTCATGAATGCTTTTGACCTTGACTGTTCCCGACGATTCACGAACAAATACTGTAAATACATATATATATATATATATATATATATATATATATATATATATATATATATATATATATATATATATATATATATATAGTGTGTAAATATTCAAATATATATTTTATAATTAGTAAACATTACATATGTAATAAAATGTAGAATTTAGATATTAAAATATAATTACAAGTTTAGTTATAGTTGTTATATTACAGTCATTATTATTACTAGTATTAATAATATATGTACTGTTAATATTATTAATGAAAATTGATACATTTAATTTGATATATTATTATCATTATTAATATTATGGTTATTATTAATAATATTTGTATAATTAGTATTACTGTTATTAACAATGTTAATGTAACACAATTATGGTAATTGTTATCATTATCATTAGTAATATTATTCTTACCATTATATTATTATAAATTTGTATTTTTATTATACATAATATTAAAATCATTATTATTATAATTATATTTATTAATAATATTACGTATAATCTATAAAAAGTAAATATATAAGTATAAGAGGAATACAAATAAATATATAAACGCAGATATATAAATACTGTATTAAATCAGATAAACAAGGATACATATACGTATACGAATTGCAGTATATACATATAAGTAAATACAGGTATACAGATATATGATTATATAAATACAGCATATATTAAATATAAATACAGAATGAGAACGTATTCATCTTTCAATTAGTTTCAAGCAATAGGTAATCTTGTTTCTTGTTGAACCAGTACGATTTGATTCCACAACAATCAGAAGAATTCAAAATCTGTTAGATGTAACTTTCTACTTTTTATTTTTTTTATTATTTCTGTACCCGATTGTTATCCTATCGACCTTTAAAACTGGATTACATTCGATGTTAATTGTTACCACACAACCTAAACTATCAAATACCAATCACAGTTACCCTTTTTCAGTTTTTAAATCGGCAAATTAATTCAAAAATTGAAGAAAACCCAATAAACTGCCCTGTTTTTGAACTCGATTAACATTGAGTTGATTTCGAAAGGAATTTAAAAATATGTTAATGCTAGTATGTTAGGAATCCGTTACTTAATCTTTCTGCCAAATATCAACTTCCAATTTTTCAAAACAAGAACAAATTCATGAGTCAAACTTTAGAAACAAAAGGTCAAATGTCTGTTCTTCAACAAAATTCGGATTCAGTTTAATGTTTTCAGTTCAATTAAGAATGGAGAAAGGTTCTATGAATGATTTAAAATATATTTCATGTTGTGAGTTTAAGCTATAACAATCTCAAATTTAAAATCAAATATGGAGTTGGAGTCGTGGTGTTTTTACTGCAGTTACTTATTTTTTTCTCTCATTTGTTTTTCTGTCAATTGAAATCTCCCCAAAACGTTCGTTTCTGTTTCCAATAAGACTATTAAATTTAAGCAGAAGGTTGTTTTGGGTATGAAAGATCTTTGGGTCGATGTCAGGCTGAAGAAGATGATGAATAATAGAAACAGTATATATTTATTTTAGGATGGCATCATAATAGAAAAGCTGTAACAGACGGGATGGTTAAGTAGGGGTTCGGGTATTCAAGAGGTCTTAGGTTCGATCCCTTTTGGTAGCAATCTTTTTAAAACAACATTTTGAGGTAGTTTTTCTAATTGGTATACTTATTGTTATTATTATTATTATTATTATTATTATTTATTATTATTATTATTATTATTAATATTAGCTATTATTATTATTACTAGTATTATAATTATGATTAGTACCGTAATTATTATTATTATTACCATAAATATAAGTATCATAATCATTATTATTAGTATTATCATAAGTATTATTTACATAATTACTATTACTAATTTTATCATTTTGGTATTATATTCATTTTTATGATTATGATTATTATTGTTATAACTAATATCAAAATAATACAAATTATTATCATTATAAATATTAACATTAGCATCATTTTTATTACTATTATTATTATTATAAGTATTATGATTATCAATAATAGTATTGTAATATTAAAAATTATTATTTTTACAAAACTTGTTATTTTGTTTTCAATACCACTATATAATTATTATTATTATCCTTTTCACTACTAGTATCATTAATATTATTATTACTGTGATTTTTACTAAAAGTAATGTTATTATTATCATTTTAATAAAATACAACTTTTACTTACTATTATTAATAATATATGTTATTATGTATATAAGAATAAACTTATAAGTAATATTGCCTATAGGTATGAATTAATTATATTAGAAATCTTTATATAAATATTCATATATAATAAATTAGGTATTTTTATAATAAATATATATATAGAACTATATAAATCATAATCCTTATCGAATATATATACAAATTAAATATATATTATATAGGGTTATAATATATGAAATTGTTCGATTACATGTATATGTTTTAATATATATACAAATGATATAGGTTCGTGAATCCGAGGCCAACCCTATACTTGTTCAATGTCGTTCTATGTATTTTTACTACAAAATACAGTATGGTGAGTTTCATTTGCTCCCTTTTTAATTGCATTTGCAATATATATTTTTGGGCTGAGAATACATGCGCTACTTTTATAAATGCTTTACGAAATAGAGACAAGTGATTAAAAATGATATTGTGCGGATTGATGTGCAAGGTAATTTAGTTACATGTTATAAGAGCATGTAAGGGCGAATCCTAAAGATAGATCTATCGGGCTTAACACCCTCATCCTGTAGGCTGCACTAGACATAAGAGCTAGTGGGCGGATGTTTAGTACTTCGAGGATTATTTATACACTTGCGAGTGTACATATCCATCTTTACGAAGATGACTTATTATATTATTGTTAAGGTTGGTTACTGAGGCCTCAACATAAGCAGAACGGTTTTATACACTTGTGAGTGTACATATATTTATAAACGGAAATCTTGTAGTCTATTAATATATTGAAATAACTGTTATAATAAACCTATGAACTCACCAACCTTTTGGTTGACACTTTTAAGCATGTTTATTCTCAGGTATGAAAGAAATCTTCCGCTGTACATTTGCTCATATTGCATGGAGTCATTCATGGCATATTTAAGTCAGTACCTTGCAATGGAACCAAATGTTGAAGACTTCGTCCAGAAGGATTAGGACGGGTCATCACAATAAGACTCGCCGAAAACTGATTCCCGGGGCTCAAGTTATGACCCGATGAACTTTTAATTAAAACTTATAGTTATTAATTATGACTTATGATATAAATAATGAATTTCATTATTAATAAATTACTTGTGATGAAAAAAGTAATTATTTAATTTAAGACTTATGATATATATATATTTATTATATCATTTATTAATTACTTATGATTTAATTAAACATTTAATTAAACTTATAATTAATAATACTTTTATTATTAATGAAAAATACTTATGGTAAGTATTAAACTTATATTATGAGATTATTATAATAGGACTTATAATAAGGATTAATTAATTATTAAATTATTATAAGGCTTAGTTATTATTTAATTATAATTTAGTTATTAAATACTTATGATTTAATAATTATAATTAGAAGCTTATGATATGATTAATAATTCATTATTAATTAATAATACTTATGATATGATTTAAAATCTATTATTAATTAATAATACTTATATTATGACTGATATTTAATTAATTAATTAAATACTTATGTTATATTAATTATATTATTTAAACTTATGTTAACTTTAATAATTCATTCAATTTAATTAAAACTTATGTTATGACATAATTATACATATATGACTTTAATTAACATTATAACTTATATTGTTAATATAACTTATACTTTAAAAATTAATGTTGACTATGTTTGACCAAGGTTGACTTTTGAGTTGACTTTTAGTTGACTTCGACTTTCAGTTGACTTTTGTTGACTTTCTAATTAAGGAAACTTTCCTAACTTATAAACTTTCCAAAAATAGCAACTTTCTAAATATGGAAACTTTTTAAATTTGGAAACTTTCCAAAAATAGAAACTTTTCTAAAATAGAAACTTTCCTAAAATAGAAACTTTTCAAAAATGGAAACCTGCTAAAAATAGAAACTTTCTAAAAATAGAAAGTGTGTGTCCGTACGTTGTTCCGATCAAACCTATGCATGTTGAGTGTTGTTCTATATCTACTTGCAACATGTATAATAGCTATCATACTAAGACTTGACCTAAGTTAGTTATCTATATCGACCTGCTTTATTTATAGGTCGTCGTTGTGATCATTCCTGATTACTTTACTTCATTTGCTGTTCGCATATTTGTGTGGTTACTTCGTTTGCTATTAAGGTGAGTTATAGTCCCCTTTTTCTATTTTAAATCTTTTGAGATGAGAATACATGCAATTTATTTTACATTTTGGACACAAGTGGGAGTTGGTTTAAATTATTCATTGTGAGTCGAACAAAAATATTCTCTAATCTGGTAATTGTAATCACTGGTTTCTACTGGTGAACGCGAATCTTACGGATAGATCTATCGGGTTTGACAACCCCATTTCGAGCTAGTCGCGCTAGCAATTTATAATCGGAATGTTTATTACTTCGTATTTAGTTGAAGATACACTTGTTCAGTGCATATTATTTATTGTGTTTGGCAAGGGTAAATAAATGGTTAAGTGGTTACCAGGTGGCTCACGGAAAATGTAATAATGTTTTTATATGTTTTCTAGCATTTAATTTTGTGGTCCAAAAAGAAGTTTTTATGTTTTCAAACATAAATTTTTATGGTTTAAATTAAATATTGTTTGCAATATTAAACCTATAATTCACTCAACATTTTGTTGACAGTTACTCGCATGTTTTATTCTCAGGTTCATGATTGATTGCTTCCGCTGTGCTTAGAGAGTCTGCATATTTATGATGGCAGCTTTTGTTAAACATTAACTTCCATTCTATTTTGATACATTTAATAGTGGTTGTTGTTGACTTGTTTTGGTCAATTTTTGGTTAAGTAATAATGTATGGTTTTTCTAAACTTACACATTTTGGTAGGTTTCCTTTATAGGAAATTATTTTTAAATAAAGAATGCAAGGTTATTTATCAAATTCATATAAAGTTACGATCAAGCTGTGGGACCAAGATAACAATGGTCGTCAAGTGTACTTTGACGGGTCGTTTCATGTATGCTCCATTTTACGCTCATACGGGAGTTGTTATTGAAAGGGATTTTGGGTAAACTTGCGCATAATGGATCATAAACTTATTTGAGTAACTTAATAGCATGATTTGATGGTATGATATCGATTATTCATTGAATGTTACTAATGTTCTTCATCACTCGCACGAGTGAGCATTCACTCGTACGGTTGAGGTAGTCAACCGTGTGGTGAACCGTGCGAGTGAGTAGTAATGAGAAATTTATGTTTTGATTGTGATGATACGTACGGATGATACGTGACTCGTACGAGTCACTAGTCACTCGTGTGATGAACCGTACGGATCATGTGATTCATTGTAGGATGTTTGGTCATAGACCAAACGTACGAGTGAGTTGTCAACCGCACGGTTGAGTGTTCTCAAACGTGCGTGTGATGGTGTTACTCGTACGGTTGACAGACCACTTGTAAAGTGATTAAGTGTTGGTTTTGGTGTTGTTTTCTTATTGTCGGGTTGTTATCAAGATATGATTACTGACTCGGATTGTATCATTCTCAGGTGATAAAGGAACGGAGAAGACTCAGTAACATTAGACCACTGAGTTCTTGCTGGTAATTGGTGAGTGGGACTATCCTTATGGATATTGGTATTTAGTAACAAGTGTAGTTACTACCCGTGTAGTGACCCGAACTTTTCCATGTTTATATATATTAATTAAGATTGATATTTACATGATTAAATGTTTCCAACATGTTAAGCAATCAAACTTGTTAAGACTTGATTAATTGAAATATGTTTCATATAGACAATTGACCACCCAAGTTGACCGGTGATTCACGAACGTTAAAACTTGTAAAAACTATATGATGACATATATATGGATATATATATATATATATAGTTAACATGATACTATTATAAGTAAACATATCATTAAGTATATTAACAATGAACTACATATGTAAAAACAAGACTACTAACTTAATGATTTTTAAACGAGACATATATGTAACGATTATCGTTGTAAAGACATTTAATGTATATATATCATATTAAGAGATATTCATACATGATAATATCATGATAATATAATAATTTAAAATCTCATTTGATATTATAAACATTGGGTTAACAACATTTAACAAGATCGTTAACCTAAAGGTTTCAAAACAACACTTACATGTAACGACTAACGATGACTTAACGACTCAGTTAAAATGTATATACATGTAGTGTTTTAATATGTATTTATACACTTTTGAAAGACTTCAATACACTTATCAAAATACTTCTACTTAACAAAAATGCTTACAATTACATCCTCGTTCAGTTTCATCAACAATTCTACTCGTATGCACCCGTATTCGTGCTCATACAATACACAGCTTTTAGATGTATGTACTATTGGTATATACACTCCAATGATTAGCTCTTAGCAGCCCATGTGAGTCACCTAACACATGTGGGAACCATCATTTGGCAACTAGCATGAAATATCTCATAAAATTACAAAAATATGAGTAATCATTCATGACTTATTTACATGAAAACAAAATTACATATCCTTTATATCTAATCCATACACCAACGACCAAAAACACCTACAAACACTCTCATTCTTCAATTTTCTTCATCTAATTGATCTCTCTCAAGTTCTATCTTCATATTCAAAGTGTTCTTCATATATTCTACAAGTTCTAGTTACATAAAATCAAGAATACTTTCAAGTTTGCTAGCTCACTTCCAATCTTGTAAGGTGATCATCCTGAAATGTCCCGTTCTTATTGATTAAAAACGTTCCATATTAATTGATTTCGTTGCGAGGTTTTGACCTCTATATGAGATATTTTTCAAAGACTGCATTCATTTATAAAACAAACCATAACCTTTATTTCATAGATAAAGGTTTTAAAAAGCTTTACGTAGATTATCAAATAATGATAATCTAAAATATCCTGTTTACACACGACCATTACATAATGGTTTACAATACAAATATGTTACAACAAAATAAGTTTCTTGAATGCAGTTTTTACACAATATCATACAAGCATGGACTCCAAATCTCGTCCTTATTTAAGTATGCGACAGCGGAAGCTCTTAATAATCACCTGAGAATAAACATGCTTAAAACGTCAACAAAAATGTTGGTGAGTTATAGGTTTAACCTATATATATCAAATCATAATAATAGACCACAAGATTTCATATTTCAATACACATCCCATACATAGAGATAAAAAATCATTCATATGGTGAACACCTGGTAACCGACATTAACAAGATGCATATATAAGAATATCCCCATCATTCCGGGACACCCTTCGAATATGATATAAATTTCGAAGTACTAAAGCATCCGGTACTTTGGATGGGGTTTGTTAGGCCCAATAGATCTATCTTTAGGATTCGCGTCAATTAGGGTGTCTGTTCCCTAATTCTTAGATTACCAGACTTAATAAAAAGGGGCATATTCGATTTCGATAATTCAACCATAGAATGTAGTTTCACGTACTTGTGTCTATTTTGTAAATCATTTATAAAACCTACATGTATTCTCATCCCAAAAATATTAGATTTTAAAAGTGGGACTATAACTCACTTTCACAGATTTTTACTTCGTCGGGAAGTAAGACTTGGCCACTGGTTGATTCACGAACCTACAACAATATATACATGTATATCAAAGTATGTTCAAAATTTATTTACAAGACTTTTAATATATTTTGATGTTTTAAGTTTATTAAGTCAGCTGTCCTCGTTAATAACCTACAACTAGTTGTCCACAGTTAGATGTACAGAAATAAATCGATAAATATTATCTTGAATCAATCCACGACCCAGTGTATACGTATCTCAGTATTGATCACAACTCAAACTATATATATTTTGGAATCAACCTCAACCCTGTATAGCTAACTCCAACATTCACATATAGAGTGTCTATGGTTGTTCCGAAATATATATAGATGTGTCGACATGATAGGTCGAAACATTGTATACGTGTCTATGGTATCTCAAGATTACATAATATACAATACAAGTTGATTAAGTTATGGTTGGAATAGATTTGTTACCAATTTTCACGTAGCTAAAATGAGAAAAATTATCCAATCTTGTTTTACCCATAACTTCTTCATTTTAAATCCGTTTTGAGTGAATCAAATTGCTATGGTTTCATATTGAACTCTATTTTATGAATCTAAACAGAAAAATTATAGGTTTATAGTCGGAAAAATAAGTTACAAGTCGTTTTTGTAAAGGTAGTCATTTCAGTCGAAAGAACGACGTCTAGATGACCATTTTAGAAAACATACTTCCACTTTGAGTTTAACCATAATTTTTGGATATAGTTTCATGTTCATAATAAAAATCATTTTCTCAGAATAACAACTTTTAAATCAAAGTTTATCATAGTTTTTAATTAACTAACCCAAAACAGCCCGCGGTGTTACTACGACGGCGTAAATCCGGTTTTACGGTGTTTTTCGTGTTTCTCGGTTTTAAATCATTAAGTTAGCATATCATATAGATATAGAACATGTGTTTAGTTGATTTTAAAAGTCAAGTTAGAAGGATTAACTTTTGTTTGTGAACAAGTTTAGAATTAACTAAACTATGTTCTAGTGATTACAAGTTTAAACCTTCGAATAAGATAGCTTGAATGATGTTATGAACATCATTACTACCTTAAGTTCCTTGGATAAACCTACTGGAAAATAGAAAAATGGATCTAGCTTCAATGGATCCTTGGATGGCTCGAAGTTCTTGAAGCAGAATCATGACACGAAAACAAGTTCAAGTAAGATCATCACTTGAAATAAGATTGTTATAGTTATAGAAATTGAACCAAAGTTTGAATATGATTATTACCTTGTATTAGAATGATAACCTAATGTAAGAAACAAAGATTTCTTGAGGTTGGATGATCACCTTACAAGATTGGAAGTGAGCTAGCAAACTTGAAAGTATTCTTGATTTTATGAAACTAGAACTTTTGGAATTTATGAAGAACACTTAGAACTTGAAGATAGAACTTGAGAGAGATCAATTAGATGAAGAAAATTGAAGAATGAAAGTGTTTGTAGGTGTTTTTGGTCGTTGGTGTATGGATTAGATATAAAGGATATGTAATTTTGTTTTCATGTAAATAAGTCATGAATGATTACTCATATTTTTGTAATTTTATGAGATATTTCATGCAAGTTGCCAAATGATGGTTCCCACATGTGTTAGGTGACTCACATGGGCTGCTAAGAGCTGATAATTGGAGTGTATATACCAATAGTACATACATCTAAAAGCTGTGTATTGTACGAGTACGAATACGGGTGCATACGAGTAGAATTGTTGATGAAACTGAACGAGGATGTAATTGTAAGCATTTTTGTTAAGTAGAAGTATTTTGATAAGTGTATTGAAGTCTTTCAAAAGTGTATAAATACATATTAAAACACTACATGTATATACATTTTAACTGAGTCGTTAAGTCATCGTTAGTCGTTACATGTAAGTGTTGTTTTGAAACCTTTAGGTTAACGATCTTGTTAAATATTGTTAACCCAATGTTTATAATATCAAATGAGATTTTAAATTATTATATTATCATGATATTATCATGTATGAATATCTCTTAATATGATATATATACATTAAATGTCTTTACAACGATAATCGTTACATATATGTCTCGTTTAAAAATCATTAAGTTAGTAGTCTTGTTTTTACATATGTAGTTCATTGTTAATATACTTAATGATATATTTACTTATCATAGTATCATGTTAACTATATATATATCCATATATATGTCATCATATAGTTTTTACAAGTTTTAACGTTCGTGAATCACCTGTCAACTTGGGTGGTCAATTGTCTATATGAAAAATATTTTAATTAATCAAGTCTTAACAAGTTTGATTGCTTAACATGTTGGAAACATTTAATCATGTAAATATCAATCTCAATTAATATATATAAACATGAAAAAGTTCGGGTCACTACAGTACCTACCCGTTTAATAAATTTCGTCCCGAAATTTTAAGCTGTTGAAGGTGTTGACGAATCTTCTGGAAATAGATGCGGGTATTTCTTCTTCATCTAATCTTCACGCTCCCAGGTGAACTCGGGTCCTCTACGAACATTCCATCGAACCTTAACAATTGGTATCTTGTTTTACTTAAGTCTTTTAACCTCACGATCCATTATTTCGACGGGTTCTTTGATGAATTGAAGTTTTTCGTTGATTTGGATTTCATCTAATGGAATAGTGAGATCTTCTTTAGCAAAACATTTCTTCAAATTCGAGACGTGGAAAGTGTTATGTACAGTCGCGAGTTGTTGAGGTAACTCTAGTCGGTAAGCTACTGGTCCGACACGATCAATAATCTTGAATGGTCCAATATACCTTGGATTTAATTTCCCTCATTTACCAAATCGAACAACGCCTTTCCAAGGTGCAACTTTAAGCATGACCATCTCTCCAATTTCAAATTCTATATCTTTTCTTTTAATGTCAGCGTAGCTCTTTTGTCGACTTTGGGCGGTTTTCAACCGTTGTTGAATTTGGATGATCTTCTCGGTAGTTTCTTGTATAATCTCCGGACCCGTAATCTGTCTATCCCCCACTTTACTCCAACAAATCGGAGACCTGCACTTTCTACCATAAAGTGCTTCAAACGGCGCCATCTCAATGCTTGAATGGTAGCTGTTGTTGTAGGAAAATTCTGCTAACGGTAGATGTCGATCCCAACTATTTCCGAAATCAATAACACATGCTCGTAGCATGTCTTCAAGCGTTTGTATCGTCCTTTCGCTCTGCCCATCAGTTTGTGGATGATAGGCAGTACTCATGTCTAGACGAGTTCCTAATGCTTGCTGTAATGTCTGCCAGAATCTTGAAATAAATCTGCCATCCCTATCAGAGATAATAGAGATTGGTATTCCATGTCTGGAGACGACTTCCTTCAAATACAGTCGTGCTAACTTCTCCATCTTGTCATCTTCTCTTATTGGTAGGAAGTGTGCTGATTTGGTGAGACGATCAACTATTACCCAAATAGTATCAAAACCACTTGCACTCCTTGGCAATTTAGTGATGAAATCCATGATAATGTTTTCCCATTTCCATTCCGGGATTTCGGGTTGTTGAAGTAGACCTGATGGTTTCTGATGCTCAGCTTTGACCTTAGAACACGTCAAACATTCTCCTACGTATTTAGCAACATCGGCTTTCATACCCGGCCACCAAAAATGTTTCTTGAGATCCTTGTACATCTTCCCTGTTCCAGGATGTATTGAGTATCTGGTTTTATGAGCTTCTCTAAGTACCATTTCTCTCATATCTCCAAATTTTGGTACCCAAATCCTTTCAGTCCTATACCGGGTTCCGTCTTCCCGAATATTAAGATACTTCTCCGATCCTTTGGGTATTTCATCCTTTAAATTTCCCTCTTTTAAAACTCCTTGTTGCGCCTCCTTTATTTGAGTAGTAATGTTATTATGAATCATTATATTCATAGATTTTACTCGAATGGGTTCTCTGTCCTTCCTGCTCAAGGCATCGGCTACCACATTTGCCTTCCCCGGGTGGTAACGAATCTCAAAGTCGTAATCATTCAATAATTCAATCCACCTACGCTGCCTCATATTCAGTTGTTTCTGATTAAATATGTGTTGAAGACTTTTGTGGTCGGTATATATAATACTTTTGACCCCATATAAGTAGTGCCTCCAAGTCTTTAATGCAAAAACAACCGCGCCTAATTCCAAATCATGCGTCGTATAATTTTGTTCGTGAATCTTCAATTGTCTAGACGCATAAGCAATCACCTTCGTTCGTTGCATTAATACACAACCGAGACCTTGCTTTGATGCATCACAATAAATCACAAAATCATCATTCCCTTCAGGCAATGACAATATAGGTGCCGTAGTTAGCTTTTTCTTCAATAACTGAAACGCTTTCTCTTGTTCATCATTCCATTCAAATTTCTTCCCTTTATGCGTTAATGCAGTCAAGGGTTTTGCTATTCTGGAAAAGTCTTGGATGAACCTTCTGTAGTAACCAGCTAGTCCTAAAAACTGGCGTATGTGTTTCGGAGTTTTCGGGGTTTCCCACTTTTCAACAGTTTCTATCTTTGCCGGATCCACCTTAATACCTTCTTTGTTCACTATGTGACCGAGGAATTGAACTTCTTCCAACCAAAATGCACACTTTGAAAACTTAGCGTACAATTCTTCCTTCCTCAATACTTCTAACACCTTTCTCAAATTTTCACCGTGTTCTTGGTCATTCTTTGAGTAAATAAGTATGTCATCAATGAAAACAATGACAAACTTGTCAAGGTATGGTCCACACACTCGGTTCATAAGGTCCATGAACACAGCTGGTGCATTAGTTAAACCAAACGGCATGACCATAAACTTGTAATGACCGTAACGTGTTCTGAAAGCAGTCTTTGGAATATCATCTTCTTTCACCCGCATTTGATGATACCCGGAACGTAAGTCAATCTTTGAATAAACAGACGAGCCTTGTAGTTGATCAAATAAGTCATCGATTCTCGGTAGTGGGTAGCGGTTCTTGATGGTAAGTTTGTTCAACTCTCGGTAGTCGATACACAACCTGAATGTACCATCTTTCTTCTTGACAAACAAAACAGGAGCTCCCCACGGTGATGTGCTTGGTCGAATGAAACCACGCTCTAAAAGTTCTTGTAATTGGCTTTGTAGTTCTTTCATCTAGCTGGGTGCGAGTCTGTAAGGAGCACGAGCTATTGGTGCAGCTCCTGGTACAAGATCTATTTGAAATTCAACGGATCGATGTGGGGGTAATCCCGGTAATTCTTTCGGAAATACATCGGGAAATTCTTTTGCAATGGGAACATCATTGATGCTCTTTTCTTCAGTTTGTACTTTCTCGACGTGTGCTAGAACAGCATAGCAACCTTTTCTTATTAGTTTTTGTGCCTTCAAATTACTAATAAGATGTAGCTTCGTGTTGCCCTTTTCTCCGTACACCATTAAGGGTTTTCCTTTTTCTCGTATAATGCGAATTGTATTTTTGTAACAAACGATCTCTGCTTTCACTTCTTTCAACCAGTCCATACCGATTATCACATCAAAACTCCCTAACTCTACTGGTATCAAATCAATCTTAAATGTTTCGCTAACCAGTTTAATTTCTCGATTCCGACATATATTATCTGCTGAAATTAATTTACCATTTGCTAATTCGAGTAAAAATTTACTATCAAAAGGCGTCAATGGACAACTTAATTTAGCACAAAAATCTCTACTCATATAGCTTCTATCCGCACCCGAATCAAATAAAACGTAAGCAGATTTATTGTCAATAACAAACGTACCCGTAACAAGCTCCGGGTCTTCCTGTGCCTCTGCCGCATTAATATTGAAAACTCTTCCGCGGCCTTGTCCATTCGTGTTCTCCTGGTTCGGGCAATTTCTAATAATGTGGCCCAGTTTTCCACATTTATAACAAACTACATTGGCATAACTTGCTCCGACACTACTTGCTCCGCCATTATTCGTTCCGACACCATTTGTTCCTTTCGTTCTGTTAACCCCTGGTCCGTAGACATCACACTTCACCGCGCTATGACCATTTCTTTTACACTTGTTGCAAAATTTGGTGCAGAACCCCGAGTGATACTTTTCACACCTTTGGCATAGCTGCTTCTGATTGTTGTTGTTGTTGCGGTTATTATTGTTGTTAAGATGATTGTTGTGGTTGCTGTTGTTGTTGTTGTTGTTGTTGTTGTTGTTGTTGGGCCGTTTGTTGTAGTTGCGATTGATGTTGCGATTGTTAGGATAGTTGTTGCGATTATTGTTATAATTGCTGTTGTTGTTGTATTGGTGATTCTTATCACCGTTTTCCTCCCACTTTCTTTTGACTTGCTTCACATTGGCCTCTTCAGCAGTCTGTTCTTTAATTCTTTCTTCAATCTGATTCACTAGTTTGTGAGCCATTCTACATGCCTGTTGTATGGAGGCGGGCTCGTGTGAACTTATATCTTCTTGGATTCTTTCCGGTAATCCTTTCACAAACGCGTCGATCTTCTCTTCCTCATCTTCGAATGCTCCCGGACACAATAGGCACAATTCTGTGAATCGTCTTTCGTACGTGGTAATATCAAATCCTTGGGTTCGTAACCCTCTAAGTTCTGTCTTGAGCTTATTGACCTCGGTTCTGGGACGGTACTTCTCGTTCATCAAGTGCTTGAATGCTGACCACGGTAGTGCGTACGCATCGTCTAGTCCCACTTGCTCTAGATAGGTATTCCACCATGTTAACGTAGATTATCAAATAATGAAGAGGACAAAGTGAAGTACGGAGAAAAGGGCAACACGAAGCTACATCTTATCAATTAATTTCAGCAGATAATATATGTCGGAATCGAGAAATTAAACTGGTTAGCGAAACATTTAAGATTGATTTGATACCAGTAGAGTTAGGGAGTTTTGATGTGATAATCGGTATGGACTGGTTGAAAGAAGTGAAAGCAGAGATCGTTTGTTACAAAAATACAATTCGCATTATACGAGAAAAAGGAAAACCCTTAATGGTGTACGGAGAAAAGGGCAACACGAAGCTACATCTTATTAGTAATTTGAAGGCACAAAAACTAATAAGAAAAGGTTGCTATGCTGTTCTAGCACACGTCGAGAAAGTACAAACTGAAGAAAAGAGCATCAATGATGTTCCCATTGCAAAAGAATTTCCCGATGTATTTCCGAAAGAATTACCGGGATTACCCCCACATCGATCCGTTGAATTTCAAATAAATCTTGTACCAGGAGCTGCACCAATAGCTCGTGCTCCTTACAGACTCGCACCCAGCGAGATGAAAGAGCTGCAAAGCCAATTACAAGAACTTTTAGAGCGTGGTTTCATTCGACCAAGCACATCACCGTGGGGAGCTCCTGTTTTGTTTGTCAAGAAGAAAGATGGTACATTCAGGTTGTGTATCGACTACCGAGAGTTGAACAAACTTACCATCAAGAACCGCTACCCACTACCGAGAATCGATGACTTATTTGATCAACTACAAGGCTCGTCTGTTTATTCAAAGATTGACTTACGTTCCGGGTATCATCAAATGCGGGTGAAAGAAGATGATATTCCAAAGACTGCTTTCAGAACACGTTACGGTCATTACAAGTTTATGGTCATGCCGTTTGGTTTAACTAATGCACCAGCTGTGTTCATAGACCTTATGAACCGAGTGTGTGGACCATACCTTGACAAGTTTGTCATTGTTTTCATTGATGACATACTTATTTACTCAAAGAATGACCAAGAACACGGTGAAAATTTGAGAAAGGTGTTAGAAGTATTGAGGAAGGAAGAATTGTACGCTAATTTTTCAAAGTGTGCATTTTGGTTGGAAGAAGTTCAATTCCTCGGTCACATAGTGAACAAAGAAGGTATTAAGGTGGATCCGGCAAAGATAGAAACTGTTGAAAAGTGGGAAACCCCGAAAACTCCGAAACACATACGCCAGTTTTTAGGACTAGCTGGTTACTACAGAAGGTTCATCCAAGACTTTTCCAGAATAGCAAAACCCTTGACTGCATTAACGCATAAAGGGAAGAAATTTGAATGGAATGATGAACAAGAGAAAGCGTTTCAGTTATTGAAGAAAAAGCTAACTACGGCACCTATATTGTCATTGCCTGAAGGAAATGATGATTTTGTGATTTATTGTGACGCATCAAAGCAAGGTCTCGGTTGTGTATTAATGCAACGAACGAAGGTGATTGCTTATGCGTCTAGACAATTGAAGATTCACGAACAAAATTATACGACGCATGATTTGGAATTAGGTGCGGTTGTTTTTGCATTAAAGACTTGGAGGCACTACTTATATGGGGTCAAAAGTATTATATATACCGACCACAAAAGTCTTCAACACATATTTAATCAGAAACAACTGAATATGAGGCAGCGTAGGTGGATTGAATTATTGAATGATTACGACTTTGAGATTCGTTACCACCCGGGGAAGGCAAATGTGGTAGCCGATGCCTTGAGCAGGAAGGACAGAGAACCCATTCGAGTAAAATCTATGAATATAATGATTCATAATAACCTTACTACTCAAATAAAGGAGGCGCAACAAGGAGTTTTAAAAGAGGGAAATTTAAAGGATGAAATACCCAAAGGATCGGAGAAGCATCTTAATATTCGGGAAGATGGAACCCGGTATAGGGCTGAAAGGATTTGGGTACCAAAATTTGGAGATATGAGAGAAATGGTACTTAGAGAAGCTCATAAAACCAGATACTCAATACATCCTGGAACGGGGAAGATGTACAAGGATCTCAAGAAACATTTTTGGTGGCCGGGTATGAAAGCCGATGTTGCTAAATACGTAGGAGAATGTTTGACGTGTTCTAAGGTCAAAGCTGAGCATCAGAAACCATCAGGTCTACTTCAACAACCCGAAATCCCGGAATGGAAATGGGAAAACATTACCATGGATTTCATCATTAAATTGCCAAGGACTGCAAGTGGTTTTGATACTATTTGGGTAATAGTTGATCGTCTCACCAAATCAGCACATTTCCTACCAATAAGAGAAGATGACAAGATGGAGAAGTTAGCACGACTGTATTTGAAGGAAGTCATCTCCAGACATGGAATACCAATCTCTATTATCTCTGATAGGGATGGCAGATTTATTTCAAGATTCTGGCAGACATTACAGCAAGCATTAGGAACTCGTCTAGACATGAGTACTGCCTATCATCCACAAACTGATGGGCAGAGCGAAAGGACGATACAAATGCTTGAAGACATGCTACGAGCATGTGTTATTGATTTCGGAAACAGTTGGGATCGACATCTACCGTTAGCAGAATTTTCCTACAACAACAGCTACCATTCAAGCATTGAGATGGCGCCGTTTGAAGCACTTTAGGGTAGAAAGTGCAGGTCTCCGATTTGTTGGAGTGAAGTGGGGGATAGACAAATTACGGGTCCGGAGATTATACAAGAAACTACCGAGAAGATCATCCAAATTCAACAACGGTTGAAAACCGCCCAAAGTCGACAAAAGAGCTACGCTGACATTAAAAGAAAAGATATAGAATTTGAAATTGGAGAGATGGTCATGCTTAAAGTAGCACCTTGGAAAGGCGTTGTTCGATTTGGTAAACGAGGGAAATTAAATCCAAGGTATATTGGACCATTCAAGATTATTGATCGTGTTGGACCAGTAGCTTACCGACTTGAGTTACCTCAACAACTCGCGGCTGTACATAACACTTTCCATGTCTCGAATTTGAAGAAATGTTTTGCTAAAGAAGATCTCACTATTCCGTTAGATGAAATCCAAATCAACGAAAAACTTCAATTCATCGAATAACCCGTCGAAATAATGGATCGTGAGGTTAAAAGACTTAAGCAAAACAAGATACCAATTGTTAAGGTTCGATGGAATGCTCGTAGAGGACCCGAGTTCACCTGGGAGCGTGAAGATCAGATGAAGAAGAAATACCCGCATCTATTTCCAGAAGATTCGTCAACACCTTCAACAGCTTAAAATTTCGAGACGAACTTTATTTAACGGGTAGGCACTGTAGTGACCCGAACTTTTCCATGTTTATATATATTAATTAAGATTGATATTTACATGATTAAATGTTTCCAACATGTTAAGCAATCAAACTTTTTAAGACTTGATTAATTGAAATATGTTTCATATAGACAATTGACCACCCAAGTTGACCGGTGATTCACGAACGTTAAAACTTGTAAAAACTATATGATGACATATATATGGATATATATATATATATATAGTTAACATGATACTATGATAAGTAAACATATCATTAAGTATATTAACAATGAACTACATATGTAAAAACAAGACTACTAACTTAATGATTTTTAAACGAGACATATATGTAACGATTATCGTTGTAAAGACATTTAATGTATATATATCATATTAAGAGATATTCATACATGATAATATCATGATAATATAATAATTTAAAATCTCATTTGATATTATAAACATTGGGTTAACAACATTTAACAAGATCGTTAACCTAAAGGTTTCAAAACAACACTTACATGTAACGACTAACGATGACTTAACGACTCAGTTAAAATGTATATACATGTATTGTTTTAATATGTATTTATACACTTTTGAAAGACTTCAATACACTTATCAAAATACTTCTACTTAACAAAAATGCTTACAATTACATCCTCGTTCAGTTTCATCAACAATTCTACTCGTATGCACCCGTATTCGTACTCGTACAATACACAGCTTTTAGATGTATGTACTATTGGTATATACACTCCAATGATCAGCTCTTAGCAGCCCATGTGAGTCACCTAACACATGTGGGAACCATCATTTGGAAACTAGCATGAAATATCTCATAAAATTACAAAAATATGAGTAATCATTCATGACTTATTTACATGAAAACAAAATTACATATCCTTTATATCTAATCCATACACCAACGACCAAAAACACCTACAAACACTCTCATTCTTCAATTTTCTTCATCTAATTGATCTCTCTCAAGTTCTATCTTCATGTTCTAAGTGTTCTTCATATATTCTACAAGTTCTAGTTACATAAAATCAAGAATACTTTCAAGTTTGCTAGCTCACTTCCAATCTTGTAAGGTGATCATCCAACCTCAAGAAATCTTTGTTTCTTACAGTAGGTTATCATTCTAATACAAGGTAATAATCATATTCAAACTTTGGTTCAATTTCTATAACTATAACAATCTTATTTCAAGTGATGATCTTACTTGAACTTGTTTTCGTGTCATGATTCTGCTTCAAGAACTTCGAGCCATCCAAGGATCCGTTGAAGCTAAATCCATTTTTCTCTTTTCCAGTAGGTTTATCCAAGGAACTTAAGGTAGTAATGATGTTCATAACATCATTCGATTCATACATATAAAGCTATCTTATTCGAAGGTTTAAACTCGTAATCACTAGAACATAGTTTAGTTAATTCTAAACTTGTTCGCAAATAAAAGTTAATCCTTCTAACTTGACTTTTAAAATTAACTAAACACATGTTCTATATCTATATGATATGCTAACTTAATGATTTAAAACCTGGAAACACGAAAAACACCGTAAAACCGGATTTACGCCGTCGTAGTAACACCGCGGGCTGTTTTGGGTTAGTTAATTAAAAACTATGATAAACTTTGATTTAAAAGTTGTAATTCTGAGAAAATGATTTTTATTATGAACATGAAACTATATCCAAAAATTATGGTTAAACTCAAAGTGGAAGTATGTTTTCTAAAATGGTCATCTAGACATCGTTCTTTCGACTGAAATGACTACCTTTACAAAAACGACTTGTAACTTATTTTTCCGACTATAAACCTATACTTTTCTGTTTAGATTCATAAAATAGAGTTCAATATGAAACCATAGCAATTTGATTCACTCAAAACGAATTTAAAATGAAGAAGTTATGGGTAAAACAAGATTGGATAATTTTTCTCATTTTAGCTACGTAAAAATTGGTAACAAATCTATTCCAACCATAACTTAATCAACTTGTATTGTATATTATGTAATCTTGAGATACCATAGACACGTATACAATGTTTCGACCTATCATGTCGACACATCTATATATATTTCGGAACAACCATAGACACTCTATATGTGAATGTTGGAGTTAGCTATACAGGGTTGAGGTTGATTCCAAAATATATATAGTTTGAGTTGTGATCAATACTGAGATACGTATACACTGGGTCGTGGATTGATTCAAGATAATATTTATCGATTTATTTCTGTACATCTAACTGTGGACAACTAGTTATAGTTTACTAACGAGGACAGCTGACTTAATAAACTTAAAACATCAAAATATATTAAAAGTGTTGTAAATATATTTTGAACATACTTTAATATATATGTATATATTATTATAGGTTCGTGAATCAACAGTGGCCAAGTCTTACTTCCCGACGAAGTAAAAATCTGTAAAAGTGAGTTATAGTCCCACTTTTAAAATCTAATATTTTTGGGATGAGAATACATGCAGGTTTTATAAATGATTTACAAAATAGACACAAGTACGTGAAACTACATTCTATGGTTGAATTATCGAAATCGAATATGCCCCTTTTTATTAAGTCTGGTACTCTAAGAATTAGGGAACAGACACCCTAATTGACGCGAATCCTAAAGATAGATCTATTGGGCCTAACAAACCCCATCCAAAGTACCGGATGCTTTAGTACTTCGAAATTTATATCATATCCGAAGGGTGTCCCGGAATGATGGGGATATTCTTATATATGCATCTTGTTAATGTCGGTTACCAGGTGTTCACCATATGAATGATTTTTATCTCTATGTATGGGATGTGTATTGAAATATGAAATCTTGTGGTCTATTATTATGATTTGATATATATAGGTTAAACCTATAACTCACCAACATTTTTGTTGACGTTTTAAGCATGTTTATTCTCAGGTGATTATTAAGAGCTTCCGCTGTCGCATACTTAAATAAGGACTAGATTTGGAGTCCATGCTTGTATGATATTGTGTAAAAACTGCATTCAAGAAACTTATTTTGTTGTAACATATTTGTATTGTAAACCATTATGTAATGGTCGTGTGTAAACAGGATATTTTAGATTATCATTATTTGATAATCTACGTAAAACTTTTTAAAACATTTATCTATGAAATAAAGGTTATGGTTTGTTTTAAAAATGAATGCAGTCTTTGAAAAACGTCTCATATAGAGGTCAAAACCTCGCAACGAAATCAATTAATATGGAACGTTTTTAATCAATAAGAACGGGACATTTCAACCCGCTGTTTGGTTAATATAGATTATGATAATCTATGTATGCATGTTAATTATTATTGTAATGATAAGTAGTAGGTTATACTACTGTTATCAGGTTTCCGTTTAGATTGAAATAGTAGAATGCCTGATTAGATTGCCTTGTGGTTATCAGTGATGTTACCTACGGTGAGATTGTAGGTAGGTTATGTGCACATTAGGGAACTGGCCGTGTATAGAAGGGTCAGTACCGTCCGTGTATAGAAGGGACGGAAGAGGTCAACCGTGTATAGAAGGGTTGGGCTCGGGGGTTATTGTACGGGCAGTATACTGCAATTGACGTATGTAAACATCAGGAGAGGTATACCGTGGGATAATAACTGGAGCTATCGATACGGCTCTAGCTTGATCAGCTAGTAGTTGTAGACCTGGCAGGGTCAACGATCCTCTTGGGGTTTTATAGCCGTTAATGCTATGTATAGCCGTTAGTGCTATGAGAGTGAATAGTTGTGTAAAGCTATTGATAATATTGGTGAGTAGCTATGTATAGCTATGGATACCTTTATTATATAGGTATGTAAGGCTGTGTAGTATAGTGCCTTTGGTGCCTTTACTGAATAGCTTGTTGATGTTATTGCTACTCTGTTAATTGAATCACTGCCTAGCTCTGTATGATATAGTTGAGTAATGCTATATTATGTGATAGCTGTGTAATGCTATGTCCTTATACCCTTGACCTAATGCATGATCCCTAAAAGATAGGCTTGGTACTTTGTATTAGTATCTATTGGGATATCTCACTCACTTATTGTTGTGCTAATCCCCCACATTTTCTCCACTGCAGGTTATATTGTTTGCATGCTAGAGATGGGAGAAGATAGTTGTACTTTGGTTATGTTTGACACACTGAAGAACTCTGATGTCTGATAACTATGCCTAACTGTTTTGAAAAGTAACACCAGTTGAACTGTAATGAATAGTATCATATATGTTTAATATATGCTTATAACCACGATTTGATAAACTAATATTCCGCTGTGTAATTTAATAAAAAAAAAGTACGGTGTTACATGGACTGGTGAAGGCTTCATCTAATTCCCAGATAAAGTTTAGTTTTCGTCCACGTAACCACTATGAATGTTTAGTTCATAGCAGAAGATGAACAGAAACAAGTAAAATAAATAAAACTAGATGAACAATAAAGTAAGGATATAATCATACCTTAAAAAGGTAGATGTAAGAAACTTGAATTATTAACTTGAATGATTCTTGATTACAATGAAAAGTAAATCTAATCTAAGGGTTTTAGAGAAAACACTAAAAGAAAAATGAAACCAAACTGAATTGTATTGAGTTTTACTGAATTGCACACCTAAAACGCGTGTGATAGTTATCGTATGTTGAGTTTGAGCATTTTCTTCCTTTTCCTTGTCTCATGTATTCATTCCATTCTAATATTGATTGTATTTGTTTTGGTGAAAATGGATCAGCTTTATATTCATCCTTATTTTCTTTACTGAACATTTCCATAAAAATTCTCTCTTCTTTTCTCTTTATTGGTTGTTCCATATTTTGGAATAAGATTTGAGATTTAGATTTTAGAATGGAGATTTTAATTATAGGAGGAATTAAGATTTGAATGAGAAAATAATTTAAGTAATTGAATAATAACTAAATAGATATAATTTTAAGTAATAAAGTATAAATAACTTATAAATAAATTAAATAACAACTTTTATCACATAACAACGAATAATCAAACACACACTGCCTATTGAATCTTTCAATACTTAAGTGACCCGTCACCGTCTAGGTTCCGGCAGAGCCCTTTAAATAGGAAGCCCAGCAACCTTTCCCTAATGGAAGACAGTCATCAACCGTTTTTAAGAAATATCAATAACCAAAGTATATTCAATTTCAGTATTTACCGCGCTCCCCGGCAGCGACGCCAAAAAGTTGATGTGTCAAAAGTGTGTGCATTAGTGCTTAACTTATCTTTCAACTTTTAAATTTATAAAACCTTTATTATTACACTTTAACACCCTAACGAGCAATAAAACCCGATCAGACGTAGTATTTTAGGTTATCGTCTCAAGAGAGCGTAGATGCGGATAAGAGTTGTTTTATTTAAATGATTTAATTCTTATTAAAGAATTAAAGATAGATTTTTAAGTCTTTTATAGGATAGATTCTTATCTCTTAGGAAAGAGATGCTTTAAAGATAAACAAGCAATAAAATAAAATAAGGAATTGAAGATTCAAAATAAACAGATAAAAAAAAGGAATTACATGAACGAATAACTCATACGGGAATTATATTAGGCAAGTTTCATAACTTATATTAACACAAAGCAGAATAATAATCATAGACCAACTATTATCCCTTAATAAGTTAAACTAAGTGTTGCATATCATTCAATAAGTATGACTTTAAAGCATATGCTAGACATTTGATGTGCATGACTAACATCTCAATTCTTCATGTTCAATTCAATTACATGATACATATCAATCTTGTGATGAGGATCAACATGCAAATAGACTGACAAATTATATAAGATATTAAACACCAAGTAGATCAACTCAAGTTACTAGCTGAAAGTCAATTACTACTAAGTTCTCATGCAATCATTAATTAAACAAATCCAAATGAAGGTTCTTCGATTAAGCCTAACAATATCAAACTCTATTATATAAGCGTAATTCCAATTAAACAAGTTTATCACTATTAAGCTTTTTAACCTAGTTGCATGCAATTCAATTTGACAAGTTTGATGGACTAGATCTAAACAAGTAGCATGAATCGAATAATAATAGATCTTCGGATCAAGTACTAATCAATCCTCGAATCATGTTATTTAATCATTAAGCATGACAAATAAGTATATTTAAACAAAACAGATTCAAAACGGTTCAAATATCATTACAGAAACTCGACCATACAGATCTGGAAAAGAACCAGAAACTGTACGGATAAAGCACACGAAGCCGGCGCCTTTGTTCCAGTCAAGCCGGCGGCTTGGACTGGTGAAGGCTTCATCTAATTCCCAGATGAAGTTCAATTTTCGTCCACGTAACCACTATGAACGTTTAGTTCATAGCAGAAGACGAACAGAAACAAGTAAAATAAATAAAACTGGATGAACAATAATGTAAGGATAGAATCATACCTTAAAAAGGTAGATGTAAGAAACATGAATTATTAACTTGAATGATTCTTGATTACAATGAAAAGTAAATATAATCTAAGGGTTTTAGAGAAAACCTTAAAAGAAAAACAAAACCAAACTGAATTGTATTGAGTTGTACTGAATTGCACACCTAAAACTGAGACTGGAGCTCTCTATTTATAATATTCAGAAACGGTGGCCAAGCCGGCGGCTTCATTGGGAAGCCGGCGGCTTGCCTTGGGTCGGTGAATCCTTCTGCAAGTTTAACTTGATCCGCAAGCACAAAATGCGTAACCTTCATAATTAACCCGGCGGCTTGGTAGCAGGCTGGCGGCTTCAGTGATTGTAACAACCCAAACCAACCGCCGACTAAACCTATCAAATTTCGAGACAAAAAAAAAAAAAAATTTTGCTGGATGACAGGTTGCGCGCCGCGCGGACACCCTTGCGCGCCGCGCAAAAAGGGGCTGTCCCCGGTGCGCTTTAATGCGAAAAAGATTAGGTGCTTCCCGACACATTTAGCCAAAACGCTTTTAACCGAACATTTATATATGTAAAACTAACACATAACTAAGGTTTAAGCGAGTTTTACAAAGTGGGGCCCACACGTGCCCAAAACGCCGCTAAGTGTAAAAATACAAATTTAATACAAATTAGAGTTTCGACCACAAAAAGTTTAATTGCCAAACGACACAACGAGCATGGTGTTTGGGGTTAAACTACCCAAGTCTCGGTCAAACTCCAAGCCAAAGCCAAAAGCGCTTCCTAATCATCAAAGCGGGAAACTTAATCCAAGGTAATGCCCTTACCCTTATCCACACACGAACCTATAAAAAGGTAAACAACGAGAGGGTAAGCAAAGCTTAGTGAGCAAAATAATTATACATATACATATATAATCTACCTACTTGCATCACTTACACAACATCATACTCGGTTTAACATTTCGACAATCATACAACAATATTATGCATATACCATAAACCGCAAATCCACGAGTAGCTAATAATACAATAGCATACGATTCATAATTAAATACATTCAATACATAATTCACGCAACCTTGGTTAACCAATTCGAACAAGGGAAACGGTACTTACAAGACCGTTGGAGTTCATAACATCCACTAGTGTTACTTACACACCGCGTAATCACTAATCCCCCGGGTGATGTCTTGAACACCGCGACTAACTCACCCTTACGACAATGTGGCGTCTTAAACACCGCGACGAATCCACACTTCATTCAATACAATGAGTGGTGTCTTAAACACCGCGACAATTCCACTCCCATGACAATGTGGTGTCTTAAACACCGCGACGAATCCACACTTCATTCAATACAATGAGTGGTGTCTTAAACACCGCGACAATTCCACTCCCATGACAATGTGGTGTCTTAAACACCGCGACAATACCACATGTCAATTAAACAATGAGTAGTGTCTTAAACACCGCGACAATACCACTCGTCAAACATACTATGAGTAGTGTCTTAAACACCGCGACAATACTACTCGTTACCTAGAATGTGGTGTCTTAAACACCGCGACAATTCCACATTCGTACACACAAATAAATACATTATATACGTACACGCATAATTATTCCACTCACCTTAGCGCCAAGATGATGATTATGCACTTCCGATCTTCAAAGCAATCGTACCTAATACATAAGTACACATTCAATTACGCAACTAGTGGAATTAACCACAATACTTACACTTGAGCATTTAATGACCCAATATGCATTAAATAGCTCGACTATACCAAAACCGCCCATAAATGGCCAAGACTCAACTAACATCATTAAAGCTAGTGAATTAAAGTCTATTAACTTCAACTAGCATAAACTTAGGGTATTTCATGCCCATTTCACCCCATTAGGTCAACCTTGACTCGTTTGACCCATTTTCAAGTTTTTCATCATTTATAAGAGTGCTAATGACTAGCAACTCGATTCAACACTTACAAAACCTCAAACACATGAATAAACCCTAGGTTAACACCCTTTGGGTCATCTTTTACCAATTTAACCCAAACTAGGTCAACATTACCCATCTTGACCCATTTTAATACTTAACCCTAAAATTGGGTCAACTTCACCAAAAACCCTAACTCTTAACATTTAAGGTCTTCATACACATTTAATCACTAGGTTCCAACACAAAACACTAACATTAACCAACCTTGGTCCATTTTGACCCAATTAAAAGTCAATACACCCCTTTTGGGTCATCCACACCCAAATAACACCCCTTTACACATCATTAGAGTGTTCTAGCAATTTACTAGCTAATTAGGGTTCATAAACATCAATTAATACTTTGAAACCCTAGGTTAGTTACCATTTAGTCTTCATGACTCAAATTACCCAAGAACACCCAAAAATCACTAATAAATGGGTTTGATGTTCACCATAAACCCTAACTCTAACCCTTTCACAACATTATACTAGGAAATCAAGATTAGAGCTTACCACCACAATCAAAATGTAGCTAGGAAGTAGATGAACAACTTTAGAACTTGAACTTTAGCAAGAAACCTCCTTCTTCTTCTACAAAATGGGATCTCTCTCTCTAATATCCCACTCTCTCTCACTAAAATGAATTGGGAGGATAAGGTTGGTGAACAAGGGAGTAATTGAACTCCCAAACTACTGATCCAAGCATTAAATCCGGCCTTGAAGTGAATTTACCGAAATGCCCATCGTTTAAATTAAATAAAACAAGGAGAGCTGTCACCAGCGTTTTGCGCGGCGCGCCCTCCCTTTGCGCGGCGCGCAACCCCCTGTTTCCAGCTACTTTTCCATTTTAAACTACATAACAAAACTCCACAACCCGGTTTACTATTTAAGCATTATATATAATATAATTACACGGGTCTTACAACTCTCCCCCACTTAGAATCGATCACGTCCTCGTGATCCATGTCATTTAACCACCCGGAACCACGCTCTATGGTACTTAACAAACGTTACGATTCGATTTCCATCACAAAATGTATTAACCCACCGGTTGACCCAAAAGTAAATACACATTTTCACGCATCCCAAAACGTGCAATACACACAATATCCGAAGTCTATAACGATAACTCAGAATACGCGAGAATGCCACGTACCCTTAGCGTACCCTTACCTGGTACAATGCTAAAACAACCAAAATTTCAACCCAAGGTCAACAACCCAAACGATGAAGACCGGACAAAAGAGAATCCTCACGGATAACACCTATTACTTAACATTCTTAGTAGCGCGCAACCACGACTAGTTCACAACTATCGTAAAATCGTAAGCAAGCGACCAAAAACCGCTGATGTCGAAAACGACTATTACTCACCACCATGTGCACAAAACGGCTAAGTGCACAATTTACACGGGCAATTAACATCATAAACCTACGAGTAACGGTTCTTTCCGAAAACCGCTCACCACCAACCACAACCAAGAGTGGTTAACGAAGAGCTAATCCTCCCGGATATCACTCATCACCTATTACTAGTCAAACGCGGTCAACCTAGAGATAACCCCAAATAAATACTTACATGTAACCATCTCGTAATACACAATAATGGCTATTGTGTAACTATCACTCAAAGTATACGATAATGAGGCATCGTGCCCTTTCTCAAAGTCCCATTATGCCATTTCCAAGGTAACCAAACGGCTAACACAATCGAGCCAAAAACAACCCATATTGCGCATAGGCGCAACAATAATCCCCTAGAAGAGAATCCGGTACGCACATCCCTTAACCGAGGGACCTTACCTTACTCGTCGAATACATCAATTATCTCCCAAGGAGATTTTCCACGTTACCACCTTGGTGGTAATTTGAACCCAAAACCATAAGCACAATTTATTCCAAATTGTACTTTTGCCACCGTCGACCAATGTAGGTCTCAACACTAGCTTCGTATCCATACGAACGTCATCCAAAATAACATTACAATAGAGCACCTTCGTGCGAGAGTATAACTCCCCCACTTAGGACTCTGTTCCGTAACCACATCGTGGAATAATAGCATCCCGTGGGAGGTCCACTTATCCACATACACCATCGATGTCCTCATTGGTCATAGTTCTCGAATTCTTGCGAATTCATCCTTAACAATAAATCCCGACGATAAACACATATTCGCGTTCGCAGAAAGAGTGACCACTAACCTAACAACTAATTCGTCAAATCGCATTATCGTAATTCCTATAAGAGAGACGAGGTTCACCCGTCTTGCATCTCTTAATACGCACGTCACCAAAACCTTGCTCCAACCCCGAGCATACGAAGGAATTTAACCTAACCTTAAACTCTTTAAACGTAGAGTTTACCACGATATACACAACCTTGCACTTGCAATAATCCCATTGCTATAGCTCATCAATTTTCTACACGAAGACGAACACGCCCTAACATCCAAAACCAAAGCCCGTCTCCATGGCTTAGTAGAAAACATTTCCCAAACATTAAGGAATGCTTGGTTGCACCAAGTCTTACGCCCTGCGGTCGACGATCCCAACTCCAACGTAGGGTAATTCCGTTAGGAATGCTACCCGTAACAATACCACGTATTTACACTAATGCATTCGCCCCTCAAGTCGCATTCACATGAGTCAATGACTCAAACGCTACCCTAGTGCGCTGTCATCTTATCACTAGCCCCGCGCCCGTAAGGGTACGGTTAAAATATACGTTCGCTTAAAACTTATTAGGTTTGGTAATGAGATTTAGGTCTCAATTTCATAACCGAATACATTGGCACACAACATCAATAATAGTAAGGCATATTTGCATCGAGAAGTGAAGGTACCTGAAACAACATCGCTCGGTGCTTCACCACCCATCGAATACTCGCGCTCTAACCTCTTAACCCGATCGGCAAACGCTTCCGAACACTCTGACTTTCGATGTCCCTCCTTCTGGCAAGCAAAGCACTTGATCGTGCTCAAAGGTGTACCCGTACAATCCCGTGCCAAATGGCCTCGTCCTCCACACTTAAAACACGTAAGCACCCAACCTCCAAACCTCCTAGTCTGATTACTAGCTAAATCGGGACACTCAGACCTTTGGTGCCCTTCCTTCCAACAATAAAAACATACAGTTTTGCCCGACGGACAATCGCGAGACTTATGTCCCCGTTGCCCACAATTGTAACACTTAGACCCACCGGAGCCCGTTACTACCTTCCTCATGCTACTAGACACCTCATTTACACTTCTACCTTGATCATTGAGCAACTCGGGACACTCCGACCTTCGGTGTCCCTCTTTATGGCAATGGTAGCACATTCTGTTTTCGTTTCTCGGCAACGTGCACTCCCATATCTTGTGGCCCCTAACACCACAATTGAAACATCTAGATGTGTAACTTCCCTTGTTCTTCTTTTTCACATACTCTACGCCTTCAGGCGTACCTCTTTTCCTTTTACCCAAAGTACCATGTGGCTCTAGCCTTGCATGTACTTCTTCGTCACCCCTACCTCGAGGTTTAGGAAACCTCTTCTCAAACTCTTCCCTTACGACCTTCGTCACTTGGTCTCGGACCATTTCGGTTACCCGTCCTTCGATTGACTCTTTGACTACTTGGCCAACTCTGTTGGCGACACCCGAGACACATTGTTCAATCGCGGCTTCAACCATTACCGCTAATTCGTTCTTCTTTTCATTAGTAGACCCTTCCGTTCCGTATTCATCTTCCATCTTCATTCTTAAGAAACAAAATAGATTAACCAATGAAACGAAAAGATATAACACGTATGTATATATATACATATATATATACATATGCCACACTACCCCATCTTGCTTAACAATCGTCGTACATCGCTTGTTTGACACGATTTGCACCCGTAGTAAGGGTAGCTAATCATTACCACGCGAGCACGTCGCGTTAACTCGCTAGTACAACGTCCATTTCGCTTGATGATCGCTACACAACACAAACAAATAACGCATGATTAGTTCATATAAATCTATGTGCTAACCAAGTCCCGGTCCGACCCAAAGTCCTACAAGTCCCGCACAATGCACACACAAAAGTCTAAGTCTAGGCGCCTATCTCAAGTCACCTAAATCCCTTAGACCATGCTCTGATACCACTTGTAACAACCCAAACCAACCGCCGACTAAACCTATCAAATTTCGAGACAAAAAAAAAAAAAAATTTTGCTGGAAGACAGGTTGCGCGCCGCGCGGACACCCTTGCGCGCCGCGCAAAAAGGGGCTGTCCCCGGTGCTCTTTAATGCGAAAAAGATTAGGTGCTTCCCGACACATTTAGCCAAAACGCTTTTAACCGAACATTTATATATGTAAAACTAACACATAACTAAGGTTTAAACGAGTTTTACAAAGTGGGGCCCACACGTGCCCAAAACGCCGCTAAGTGTAAAAATACAAATTTAATACAAATTAGAGTTTCGACCACAAAAAGTTTAATTGCCAAACGACACAACGAGCATGGTGTTTGGGGTTAAACTACCCAAGTCTCGGTCAAACTCCAAGCCAAAGCCAAAAGCGCTTCCTAATCATCAAAGCGGGAAACTTAATCCAAGGTAATGCCCTTACCCTTATCCACACACGAACCTATAAAAAGGTAAACAACGAGAGGGTAAGCAAAGCTTAGTGAGCAAAATAATTATACATATACATATATAATCTACCTACTTGCATCACTTACACAACATCATACTCGGTTTAACATTTCGACAATCATACAACAATATTATGCATATACCATAAACCGCAAATCCACGAGTAGCTAATAATACAATAGCATACGATTCATAATTAAATACATTCAATACATAATTCACGCAACCTTGGTTAACCAATTCGAACAAGGGAAACGGTACTTACAAGACCGTTGGAGTTCATAACATCCACTAGTGTTACTTACACACCGCGTAATCACTAATCCCCCGGGTGATGTCTTGAACACCGCGACTAACTCACCCTTACGACAATGTGGCGTCTTAAACACCGCGACGAATCCACACTTCATTCAATACAATGAGTGGTGTCTTAAACACCGCGACAATTCCACTCCCATGACAATGTGGTGTCTTAAACACCGCGACGAATCCACACTTCATTCAATACAATGAGTGGTGTCTTAAACACCGCGACAATTCCACTCCCATGACAATGTGGTGTCTTAAACACCGCGACAATACCACATGTCAATTAAACAATGAGTAGTGTCTTAAACACCGCAACAATACCACTCGTCAAACATACTATGAGTAGTGTCTTAAACACCGCGACAATACTACTCGTTACCTAGAATGTGGTGTCTTAAACACCGCGACAATTCCACATTCGTACACACAAATAAATACATTATATACGTACACGCATAATTATTCCACTCACCTTAGCGCCAAGATGATGATTATGCACTTCCGATCTTCAAAGCAATCGTACCTAATACATAAGTACACATTCAATTACGCAACTAGTGGAATTAACCACAATACTTACACTTGAGCATTTAATGACCCAATATGCATTAAATAGCTCGACTATACCAAAACCGCCCATAAATGGCCAAGACTCAACTAACATCATTAAAGCTAGTGAATTAAAGTCTATTAACTTCAACTAGCATAAACTTAGGGTATTTCATGCCCATTTCACCCCATTAGGTCAACCTTGACTCGTTTGACCCATTTTCAAGTTTTTCATCATTTATAAGAGTGCTAATGACTAGCAACTCGATTCAACACTTACAAAACCTCAAACACATGAATAAACCCTAGGTTAACACCCTTTGGGTCATCTTTTACCAATTTAACCCAAACTAGGTCAACATTACCCATCTTGACCCATTTTAATACTTAACCCTAAAATTGGGTCAACTTCACCAAAAACCCTAACTCTTAACATTTAAGGTCTTCATACACATTTAATCACTAGGTTCCAACACAAAACACTAACATTAACCAACCTTGGTCCATTTTGACCCAATTAAAAGTCAATACACCCCTTTTGGGTCATCCACACCCAAATAACACCCCTTTACACATCATTAGAGTGTTCTAGCAATTTACTAGCTAATTAGGGTTCATAAACATCAATTAATACTTTGAAACCCTAGGTTAGTTACCATTTAGTCTTCATGACTCAAATTACCCAAGAACACCCAAAAATCACTAATAAATGGGTTTGATGTTCACCATAAACCCTAACTCTAACCCTTTCACAACATTATACTAGGAAATCAAGATTAGAGCTTACCACCACAATCAAAATGTAGCTAGGAAGTAGATGAACAACTTTAGAACTTGAACTTTAGCAAGAAACCTCCTTCTTCTTCTTCAAAATGGGATCTCTCTCTCTAATATCCCACTCTCTCTCACTAAAATGAATTGGGAGGATAAGGTTGGTGAACAAGGGAGTAATTGAACTCCCAAACTACTGATCCAAGCATTAAATCCGGCCTTGAAGTGAATTTACCGAAATGCCCATCGTTTAAATTAAATAAAACAAGGAGAGCTGTCACCAGCGTTTTGCGCGGCGCGCCCTCCCTTTGCGCGGCGCGCAACCCCCTGTTTCCAGCTACTTTTCCATTTTAAACTACATAACAAAACTCCACAACCCGGTTTACTATTTAAGCATTATATATAATATAATTACACGGGTCTTACAGTGATCCGGTAAATCTTTCTAATTTTGTTTCCATTTTTACTTGAACTTGGTCGACAAGTCGAGAAACCGTGTCCATTAGGCCGGCGGCTTTAGGATGAAGCCGGTGACTTCATCTGCTTTTTGATTGGTCAACAAGTTCATCCAATTCTACAGCAATTCTATAACATTCTGGCGTATTCAACCCTAAGCCGGCGGCTTCCATTGTTTCATGCCGGCGGCTTCAATCAACTTTTCTGCTTTTTTCTTGTCTTTTCCCAGTTTTTCCCTGTTTTAATACATTTTCTCAAACAAAACATTAAAAATACCTTTTTCTTAATTTTATCATTTGTATGTTAAAGTACTTAAAATGTCTTTAAAATGCCAAAATAACTCCTCAAAATATATTCAAAAACATGTATAATTTAGGAGTTATCAATAACATTAAAACAAAGTCTTTTCAGATGAAAAGAAGAACAAAGATGCAACCATAAACAAAAGCGGTAAACCAATCCTAAAACATTGAAACACTGCAAAAGCTAACTAAACCCAAGCCAAGAGCTAACCGGATCACATAGGCTCGGAAGCAGTAAAGAATCTAATCTACTGATTGATTTATTATTGAATTGATTAATGTCAAGTTTACAAGGGTTATATTAATAACCAACTCAGACTAATCCTAGTCACATACAAAGTTACAAACTCGACTAATTGTAAACATATTAGGAAAACTTTATTTATGAAAGTGCCTCCTTTTCTATCATAATATGGATACATTTACCATTGAATGACTTAGTTTATCCTACAGTAACCGACAGGTCTTACCCATGTGTCCTTCCTCATCCCAAATCGCTCAATGAACCAATCGTGAGACCTTGCATATTGAAATTCCCGCAAAAAAGTCCAATTACCGACCCATTTACAAAGCCTGCAAATATGACAACCCAATCGATTATGTCATTGGGGAAGAGAGAGACTCGTTCTCATCAATTGTTTGTGGAAGTGTTGACATCGTTGAACTGGCAGTCACTGGATAATGGTTTTCCACGCGGTAGAGGGTTACCCACGTAAGAGTAGTTCTCAAATGTATTGAACTAATCTCCGATTGGTATGCGCCCTTCAAGATAGTTGAACGACACGTTGAACATGGCAAGGAAGCCAAGTTGTAACAATTCTCGAGGATTTTTCCAAATAGCTCGTTATGCAAAAGATCTAAAGATTCAAGATTCTTCAGTTTCCCCAACGATGGTAAAACGTAACCGTGAGATGGTTGTTGGAAAGATTAAGCGAGTGAAAGCTTTGAAGATCTATGAGTGATTGTAGGATCTCTCCTTCAAAAATGTTACAAGCTAGAGAGGTCAACTGTTATAAATATGGTTAAGATCATTTGGTACTCTGTTTTAACACCTTTGTAGATTAACATCATCGAGTATGGAAATTCATAGAATCTATTTATAGTGAAAAAAGAAAGACGAATCAAAGTAAAAACTAGGAATCCTACTCCAAAATCAATTTCTCCCCGTCTGGCGACTTTCCCGATACGGGAGACTTTTCTCCCTATGCGGAAGGACGTTTTGACCACTTCTCTCTAAGTGGTTCAAGTGTCCCTATATGGGAGCTTATGCGAGAAACTTACGCCCTATATGAGTGGCACTTCAGCGACACCAATTTTGACTTGTTTCAATCTTCTTTAGCTTTCAACAATCTCCCACTTGAACAAGAATCTAAACAAATCCAATCTTAGTCAACCAATTAATCAAACAATCTAACCAAGAATGTTAAACCGTCATTTATATCGCCAAGCACCATTTGGGACACGTACACTCAACGTATACTTCAGATGAGTAGACTTTCGATACAAGGTCTTCAACACTACTTGTTAAAATCGAACCATCAACTCTCTATCTCTCCACATGAAGATATCCACTTTTTGAGGTAGTGCCATGTTGCGTAGTGTTGCATTATCTGTTATTTCTGGGGCAAGTTTTATATGACCTATCATTGATGCGAAGGCTTTTGTCGTGTAAATGCCACTTGAGTCGAGATTCCATTTCCACGAGTCACACATATCAATCAAAGAAAAGTGAAATATTAGATCCCATGCTTGGCCAGCGGTTTGGTTCATTAGGTTACTTTGAGCTGCTGCATCTATCGTAGTCCTAAGGTTTATGAACTTCAACAAACAGAAGAAATCGAACACCAACGGTTTATGAACTTCAACAAACAAAGAAATCCAGCACCAACCAATGACGTACTCGAATAAATATCAAACGAACTGTAAATCGAACACCACTTGTACATGTAATGAAACTTACAGTTCCGCCTTCAAAACGAGAACTTAAAGGAAGGAAGAAGAAATCATCCTCTGATTGAACATCGGAATTGACAAGATTATGGGAATAACATTGATGACGTCTTTTTCTAATCATCTTCTACACTTAGATTTCCGGTGGTTGTGCAAAGTTCCGTTTCATTATGTTTACAATCACACTACTGCACAGATGGCTTTAGAAGACGTTGTAGGTAAAACAAGCGCTACGATGGATCCTAGCCGGCAAACTTCCCTTTTTATTATGATTAAAGTGGTTCAAGGATAGAGTGGCCTGATATTTAAAATAAAGAAATATAATTATCAAATGGAAGGATCGAATAAGTAAACGTATAGTTTGGATTTAGTAATCCGAATATCATTATTGCAAAAGGTAATGAATCTTGATTTTGTTATGGTTTGATTTAGATATTTTGGTTGAGAGTGATTTAGAGGTTTTGATGGAGTTTGATTTTGGGATTTTGATAGGGTTTGATTTCATATAATTTTGATGATTTAGTGATTTGTGAGAGATTTAAAATTGATTATTAGGGTTGAAGTCGAAAAAATCAGGGCTTGAGACGTATTTTATGGATGATGATGATAAAGGAAGAGGCAAAATGACCGATTTTGCCTCACGTGACTGGCACGGGATGCTATTTAACGGAATTTTTTAACGGCCGTCACTGTTAGAGACTGTGAATGCGAAACTTGAAAACAACGAGCACTGTCCATGTAAGAACAAATGTTTAGGGACTGAGCACGCATTATGTGCAAACCACGGGACGGTCCGCGTAATTGTGTCTAAGTTGCTTAATAAATTAACTGTTCTAAGCAACACTTGCTGTTGAACTTCGGTTCCGACGTGTGCACCGGCGTTAGTTATGACTGACGGTCAGTCGACACCCCGTCGCCGTCGGTCCACCGTTTTCGGTCACAAAGGCTAGCATGTGACGTTATAAGCGACGAGCATGTGGGTCCCAAAATTCAAAAAATGAGCCGTTGAGCTGATTTCAGCCCTTTTTTTTTTGTTATAAATACTACTTTCTCAAACCACAACATTGACACACCATTTTTCAAACTTTCTCTCAAAAAAAACCTTCCAAATTTCTACCACATGTATAGTGACGAAGATGGGTACTATAGTAGATTAGTTTTCTTTCTTTTTTTTTTAAATTTTTTTTTTTTTATCTTTATTGAATTATCTAACGTTTAGGACTTAATTTGATGTATTTTAGTACTCTATTTCATGTGTCTTGGGACTTTATTTTATTTAACTAGTGAAATGACCCGTGAAATCACGGGTTTATTTAAACGAAACAATTTAATGACATGTTTTAGGTATTAAGTGAATATAATTGTTAAAATCATTTATTTTAATGACCCGTTTGACTAAGAAACTTATCGTTGTTTTTACAAATATATAGAGAGATGTTTTTCGTATACATATGTAACGTAATTAATTTCGTAAAAAGAATCCATATTTGAATATTAATAATATAATAATTATAATTATAATAATTATATTAAATATTAAAAGTAAATAATAATAATAAAATTCGGTAAAATTTGAGTATTTATATTTTTAATAATAATAATAATTATTAGTAATAATAAATGCTTTTTAAATTTTTTTAGAAAATTAAAATACAATTATTATATAAAGTGAGAGATTAGTATTTCCTTTTATAAAAGATTTTGTATTATTTTTTAATTAAATTAATATATAATTATGACATCATCATTATGAAAATTAAAGAATAATTAGTTTAATAATAACATCATTATCTTAGAACTTTAACTATATAGATATTTTGTAGTTAATATTTAGTCATATATGTGGATTTCGGTTGTTATCTAGGCGAAGATTAGGGATGATTGAATTATACATGTTAATTTTGAATCAAAATGCTAACTATTTGGTGTAGATATTTTAAAATATACATGTTAATTTAAATTGATACCTCTTCTAAAGTTACTATATGACTGAATATTTTAAATTTAAATACGTTTTAGTTATTGTATTTAATTTTAAATTTAAATGCTGCATAGTTAATATAGATTTAGGCATTAGTTTGTTGACTTTTTTCTAAATTACATACTTTTCAATTGATGTACCTTATTTTGTATGTTGCATGGTAAATATGGAAATATGGTTGCTCTAAATATTAACCAATAGAGATGACATATTTTGTAAACGGATTTGCATAAATGCGTCCCAAATTTACGTCCACGAATTTGTTTGAAATTCTATCAATTCTTAAAATTGGGTAAATATTAATTAAATTTTGAAGGTGAACAATGAAGGTCAAAAATTCGTGGTTTGTTATTGAGTATATACGATTATGGACTTAACCTCGCATATGGTTTGGCTATGTGTTTAGAGAAATTGTTTTGAATATAGTGATTGTGATCTCGTCATACAATGCTGAATTCTTAAAAGACGTATTTCACAATAACAAATGACAACTATATCAATTAAGTGAGTATAATTTAAAGTACATACATAGACATCATAATTTGTTAAATAAGTTATGGAGAAACCATCCATAATTGCTAGTTAATTTAATAGGTCATATAATATTTGACTTTGTATAATAGGTCATATATCCGCAGTCAACAACAGATCCGATAATGTCTAAGATAGTTAAAATTATGACGACATTAATAACATGCATAGAAAATGCATTCAATGATATTAGTGTAAACATCTTTTAATTTATAAAAAAGTTAGATTTTTTTGTGTTTGTTGCTTCAAAAAATTTGCACATGTTATGTTTCTCCATTTGTATCATGTTGTAAAGATTAGAATAAATGTATGCATTTATAGTTTTAGCATATATCTAATGAGGCAATGAGACGAAGCACATATTCAAAGCAATCAAAGTGTGAAATCAAAATCATCTATACTATATATTATATTACCAACAAATGAATTGAACCCGGTTTGTTTTATAGTGAAACAGGTAAAGGGAAAACATTGATCACCAACAAAAAAGATCAAAAACATATTCGAAATCGTTCCGATCTAACAGGTTGATAATAAACGACTTCTTTTATAAAATATAATCAAACAAAAATTATATTGTACAATCAATCATCTGAGAGCCAAAATTTTATGCTGATTAAAAAGAATCATAATTGTGAAAGAAGAATAGAAAAATAAACCTAGAATGCATATAAGACTTAGAAGAGAGAAAAATATTGTGAAATGATAAATGTTTGCTTGTGTAGATTTTAGATATAAAGGAATTGTTTTTATTTTACGGTATTAACTGCTATTAATTAGGAGATATATTTAAAATCCCATATATATAATAATCCGGATATTTTCTTTTAAAACTTCAATTATCAATTTTATTATCTAATTATGAAATCATCAAAGGGATTTTAATTAAATTTTAGGATTTAATTTATTAAATTATTAGTATTAATGACATCATCAAGGATACTTAAAAAATTTTCTTTTTATTTTTAAATTTTTTATAAGCTTGATAATTACTTAATTATGACATCATCATTTTAGAAATTTAATAGAACCTATAGATCGTATTTAAAATTTAGAAATGTATTTATATTTTCAAATTGTGTGAATTTTAAGTGTGTTATCTATAGTTTCTATTAAAATCTTATAATGATAATGTCATTATTAGGCTAATTTCTTTGTTAAAAAAATTAAAAAATAAAAGAAAAAATCTAAGTATGATGGGTGATTTCATTAATCTAAATAATTTTGAATTAAAATTACATTTTTTATTAATTATTATTATTAAATCTTATTAATAATTATTTTCATTATTAATTAAATAATTTTGAATCATTTTAATTAATTATTTTGAATTGAGTACGAGAATGTATAAAAGTTAAGTGGAAGGAAACCAATTCTAAATTTATATTTTAATTTACACTTTTAAAATAAAATAACAATCAATATTATCTCTTATGATTGGATGTGGATTGTTTAATATGCATTTTAGGTGTTTGATGAAATGTTCAGTTGACGAGTTTCTTAGTCGTACTCTGGTTCCACGGGTCATTAAACTAAATGACTTTAGCATTTACGTTCACTTAATACCTAAAACATTTCATTAAACTGTTTCATTTAAACAAGCCCGTAGTTCCACGGGTCATTTCACTAGTTTCTACTATATATTAAAAAATAAACTAACTAATACGGAGTTTAAATCAAGTAAACTATTATAAAATATCTAAATAAATAACTAAAAAATAATAAATAATAAATATTTTCTCTCTTCAAGACACTGAAAAAGCTGACATTGAACGACTTTCCAACTTTTACCCCAATGTCAGTTTTTCAGTATCAGTCCAGTCAGCGTTTAGTCACCAAACTGACACTGAAAGACACCGAATGAACGACACCGAGTGCTCTTACCAAGATAAGCAGTAATCAACTCAAATAAACCGCATCTCTGTTGGACATTTCATCGACCGCCTTACCTGCAAGTCCTATATTACAACAAACTGCATACATTCTTATGTGGGTATTGTTTGTCTTTGCATTAGGATCAAACCCCTTTTTAAAATCAACGAATGGACTGACCCACCAGCTGCCAACAGTGAGCATCATAGCACACACACGACCTAATAACCAATGGGTAAGTGAAAGTATACTTTTGCTGACTTATCAGCGGAATTGACCTAATCCTGTTTTTGCTGCTTTTTTGTTTAACATACTTGATCCATTTCAACACGATGATCGCTAGGCTTTTTTTCACTTTTGCGTGGAATCAACCTAAACGATCATTGTTCTTGGTGTCATTACATGACTTTTGTACCGACTTCTAGGTGGAGCTGTAACACAGATGCGGTGAGACACTAAACTTGACTTACGATAATAGATTTTATATTTGTTACAAGGTTGAATTGGGACTAACAGAGTGATGTTATCGCAATCTGAGCAAACGGGTAATCAGTACACGTGCTCTGATAGTGGTACAAACGGGGCCTCTTGTTGACAAACCCAAACACATCTCACATACGAGGCCTTTGCACTCAGTTTTGTCGATCATCGATAGCAGTGGTACAGTTAGATCATTTGTCTTCAAACATTATAGATGTGTATAATATGACTCATTTATTTTGTTATCAAACCCAAACAATGAGGGATATAGGCATATAACATACCGATTTGTTATAAGCGCATTTTTGGTTCAGTTAAAAAGTTCATTGCATTTTGTTATTCAGGTGGCGTTAAAAGTTTAACACACACTTCAAAAAACCCCCATGTGAAATAGAAGGGATAATGCATGTAAAGATAGAAAAAAACATACACTAGGTCTAGGAAGCAGGAATGCAGGCCAATGAAAGTTACAAAAAGTTGCTACAATCATAAGCAAGAAATCACATTAGTATCAGCTGCTTGAATTATGCATTATAGTCGTTTTAGCAATGCTTACCACGTAAGATAAGTAGCAATTCCAAGAAACCACATCTCTCAAACATCTCTTATAAGGATTGTGTTTCTAATAAGTATATGTTTTTGCAGGCGTCCTGTCTAATAATGTTGTCATATCGCCACTTATATTGGTTTGTAGATTGGACAATATTTAAAAGTAATTATAGTTTCAATAGTTGATCAGGTTATGTATATAGTTTATGTAAAACAACATGCTTTATAGAAATACATTAAAAAACTAGGCGTCAAGTATCTCGAAACTTTCTGTAAAATCATAACTACATTATTCCATAATGAAAGTTACAAAGAAGTACTACATACATTTCTTTTATTCATCTTCGATACATTTACAACAGAAAGCTTAGCTTCTCTCCGGTAACCGAGAGACCTTACCCAAATGATCTTGCTCATCCCAAATCGCTCAATGAACCAATTGTGATATCTTGCATATAGAAAGTGAAATGTCCCGTTCTTATTGATTAAAAACGTTCCATATTAATTGATTTCGTTGCGAGGTTTTGACCTCTATATGAGACGTTTTTTCAAAGACTGCATTCATTTTTAAAACAAACCATAACCTTTATTTCATAAATAAAGGTTTAAAAAGCTTTACGTAGATTATCAAATAATGATAATCTAAAATATCCTGTTTACACACGACCATTACATAATGGTTTACAATACAAATATGTTACATCGAAATCAGTTTCTTGAATGCAGTTTTTACACAATATCATACAAACATGGACTCCAAATCTTGTCCTTATTTTAGTATGCAACAGCGGAAGCTCTTAATATTCACCTGAGAATAAACATGCTTTAAACGTCAACAAAAATGTTGGTGAGTTATAGGTTTAACCTATATATATCAAATCGTAACAATAGACCACAAGATTTCATATTTCAATACACATCCCATACATAGAGATAAAAATCATTCATATGGTGAACACCTGGTAACCGACAATAACAAGATGCATATATAAGAATATCCCCATCATTCCGGGACACCCTTCGGATATGATATAAATTTCGAAGTACTAAAGCATCCGGTACTTTGGATGGGGTTTGTTAGGCCCAATAGATCTATCTTTAGGATTCGCGTCAATTAGGGTGTCTGTTCCCTAATTCTTAGATTACCAGACTTAATAAAAAGGGGCATATTCGATTTCGATAATTCAACCATAGAATGTAGTTTCACGTACTTGTGTCTATTTTGTAAATCATTTATAAAACCTGCATGTATTCTCATCCCAAAAATATTAGATTTTAAAAGTGGGACTATAACTCACTTTCACAGATTTTTACTTCGTCGGGAAGTAAGACTTGGCCACTGTTGATTCACGAACCTATAACAATATATACATATATATTAAAGTATGTTCAAAATATATTTACAACACTTTTAATATATTTTGATGTTTTAAGTTTATTAAGTCAGCTGTCCTCGTTAGTAACCTATAACTAGTTGTCCACAGTTAGATGTACAGAAATAAATCGATAAATATTATCTTGAATCAATCCACGACCCAGTGTATACGTATCTCAGTATTGATCACAACTCAAACTATATATATTTTGGAATCAACCTCAACCCTGTATAGCTAACTCCAACATTCACATATAGAGTGTCTATGGTTGTTCCGAAATATATATAGATGTGTCGACATGATAGGTCGAAACATTGTATACGTGTCTATGGTATCTCAAGATTACATAATATACAATACAAGTTGATTAAGTTATGGTTGGAATAGATTTGTTACCAAATTTCACGTAGCTAAAATGAGAAAAATTATCCAATCTTGTTTTACCCATAACTTCTTCATTTTAAATCCGTTTTGAGTGAATCAAATTGCTATGGTTTCATATTGAACTCTATTTTATGAATCTAAACAGAAAAAGTATAGGTTTATAGTCGGAAAAATAAGTTACAAGTCGTTTTTGTAACGGTAGTCATTTCAGTCGAAAGAACGACGTCTAGATGACCATTTTAGAAAACATACTTCCACTTTGAGTTTAACCATAATTTTTGGATATAGTTTCATGTTCATAATAAAAATCATTTTCTCAGAATAACAACTTTTAAATCAAAGTTTATCATAGTTTTTAATTAACTAACCCAAAACAGCCCGCGGTGTTACTACGACGGCGTAAATCCGGTTTTACGGTGTTTTTCGTGTTTCCAGGTTTTAAATCATTAAGTTAGCATATCATATAGATATAGAACATGTGTTTAGTTGATTTTAAAAGTCAAGTTAGAAGGATTAACTTTTGTTTGCGAACAAGTTTAGAATTAACTAAACTATGTTCTAGTGATTACAAGTTTAAACCTTCGAATAAGATAGCTTTATATGTATGAATCGAATGATGTTATGAACATCATTACTACCTTAATTTCCTTGGATAAACCTACTGGAAAAGAGAAAAATGGATCTAGCTTCAATGGATCCTTGGATGGCTCGAAGTTCTTGAAGCAGAATCATGACACGAAAACAAGTTCAAGTAAGATCATCACTTGAAATAAGATTGTTATAGTTATAGAAATTGAACCAAAGTTTGAATATGATTATTACCTTGTATTAGAATGATAACCTACTGTAAGAAACAAAGATTTCTTGAGGTTGGATGATCACCTTACAAGATTGGAAGTGAGCTAGCAAACTTGAAAGTATTCTTGATTTTATGAAACTAGAACTTTTGGAATTTATGAAGAACACTTAGAACTTGAAGATAGACCTTGAGAGAGATCAATTAGATGAAGAAAATTGAAGAATGAAAGTGTTTGTAGGTGTTTTTGGTCGTTGGTGTATGGATTAGATATAAAGGATATGTAATTTTGTTTTCATGTAAATAAGTCATGAATGATTACTCATATTTTTGTAATTTTATGAGATATTTCATGCTAGTTGCCAAATGATGGTTCCCACATGTGTTAGGTGACTCACATGGGCTGCTAAGAGCTGATCATTGGAGTGTATATACCAATAGTACATACATCTAAAAGCTGTGTATTGTACGAGTACGAATACGGGTGCATACGAGTAGAATTGTTGATGAAACTGAACGAGGATGTAATTGTAAGCATTTTTGTTAAGTAGAAGTATTTTGATAAGTGTATTGAAGTCTTTCAAAAGTGTATAAATACATATTAAAACACTACATGTATATACATTTTAACTGAGTCGTTAAGTCATCGTTAGTCGTTACATGTAAGTGTTGTTTTGAAACCTTTAGGTTAACGATCTTGTTAAATGTTGTTAACCCAATGTTTATAATATCAAATGAGATTTTAAATTATTATATTATCATGATATTATCATGTATGAATATCTCTTAATATGATATATATACATTAAATGTCTTTACAACGATAATCGTTACATATATGTCTCGTTCAAAAATCCTTAAGTTAGTAGTCTTGTTTTTACATATGTAGTTCATTGTTAATATACTTTATGATATGTTTTCTTATCATAGTATCATGTTAACTATATATATATATATATATCCATATATATGTCATCATATAGTTTTTACAAGTTTTAACGTTCGTGAATCACCGATCAACTTGGGTGGTCAATTGTCTATATGAAACATATTTCAATTAATCAAGTCTTAACAAGTTTGATTGCTTACCATGTTGGAAACATTTAATCATGTAAATATCAATCTCAATTAATATATATAAACATGGAAAAGTTCGGGTCACTACAGTACCTACTCGTTAAATAAATTTCGTCCCGAAATTTTAAGCTGTTGAAGGTGTTGACGAATCTTCTGGAAATAGATGCGAGTATTTCTTCTTCATCTGATCTTCACGCTCCCAGGTGAACTCGGGTCCTCTACGAGCATTCCATCGAACCTTAACAATTGGTATCTTGTTTTGCTTAAGTCTTTTAACCTCACGATCCATTATTTCGACGGGTTCTTCGATGAATTGAAGTTTTTCGTTGATTTGGATTTCATCTAACGGAATAGTGAGATCTTCTTTAGCAAAACATTTCTTTAAATTCGAGACGTGGAAAGTGTTATGTACAGCCGCGAGTTGTTGAGGTAACTCTAGTCGGTAAGCTACTGGTCCGACACGATCAATAATCTTGAATGGTCCAATATACCTTGGATTTAATTTCCCTCGTTTACCAAATCGAACAACGCCTTTCCAAGGTGCAACTTTAAGCATGACCATCTCTCCAATTTCAAATTCTATATCTTTTCTTTTAATGTCAGCATAGCTCTTTTGTCGACTTTGGGCGGTTTTCAACCGTTGTTGAATTTGGATGATCTTCTCGGTAGTTTCTTGTATAATCTCCGGACCCGTAATCTGTCTATCCCCCACTTCACTCCAACAAATCGGAGACCTGCACTTTCTACCATAAAGTGCTTCAAACGGCGCCATCTCAATGCTTGAATGGTAGCTGTTGTTGTAGGAAAATTCTGCTAACGGTAGATGTCGATCCCAACTGTTTCCGAAATCAATAACACATGCTCGTAGCATGTCTTCAAGCGTTTGTATCGTCCTTTCGCTCTGCCCATCAGTTTGTGGATGATAGGCAGTACTCATGTCTAGACGAGTTCCTAATGCTTGCTGTAATGTCTGCCAGAATCTTGAAATAAATCTGCCATCCCTATCAGAGATAATAGAGATTGGTATTCCATGTCTGGAGACGACTTCCTTCAAATACAGTCGTGCTAACTTCTCCATCTTGTCATCTTCTCTTATTGGTAGGAAGTGTGCTGATTTGGTGAGACGATCAACTATTACCCAAATAGTATCAAAACCACTTGCAGTCCTTGGCAATTTAGTGATGAAATCCATGGTAATGTTTTCCCATTTCCATTCCGGGATTTCGGGTTGTTGAAGTAGACCTGATGGTTTCTGATGCTCAGCTTTGACCTTAGAACACGTCAAACATTCTCCTACGTATTTAGCAACATCGGCTTTCATACCCGGCCACCAAAAATGTTTCTTGAGATCCTTGTACATCTTCCCCGTTCCAGGATGTATTGAGTATCTGGTTTTATGAGCTTCTCTAAGTACCATTTCTCTCATATCTCCAAATTTTGGTACCCAAATCCTTTCAGCCCTATACCGGGTTCCGTCTTCCCGAATATTAAGATGCTTCTCCGATCCTTTGGGTATTTCATCCTTTAAATTTCCCTCTTTTAAAACTCCTTGTTGCGCCTCCTTTATTTGAGTAGTAATGTTATTATGAATCATTATATTCATAGATTTTACTCGAATGGGTTCTCTGTCCTTCCTGCTCAAGGCATCGGCTACCACATTTGCCTTCCCCGGGTGGTAACGAATCTCAAAGTCGTAATCATTCAATAATTCAATCCACCTACGCTGCCTCATATTCAGTTGTTTCTGATTAAATATGTGTTGAAGACTTTTGTGGTCGGTATATATAATACTTTTGACCCCATATAAGTAGTGCCTCCAAGTCTTTAATGCAAAAACAACCGCGCCTAATTCCAAATCATGCGTCGTATAATTTTGTTCGTGAATCTTCAATTGTCTAGACGCATAAGCAATCACCTTCGTTCGTTGCATTAATACACAACCGAGACCTTGCTTTGATGCATCACAATAAATCACAAAATCATCATTCCCTTCAGGCAATGACAATATAGGTGCCGTAGTTAGCTTTTTCTTCAATAACTGAAACGCTTTCTCTTGTTCATCATTCCATTCAAATTTCTTCCCTTTATGCGTTAATGCAGTCAAGGGTTTTGCTATTCTGGAAAAGTCTTGGATGAACCTTCTGTAGTAACCAGCTAGTCCTAAAAACTGGCGTATGTGTTTCGGAGTTTTTGGGGTTTTCCACTTTTCAACAGTTTCTATCTTTGTCGGATCCACCTTAATACCTTCTTTGTTCACTATGTGACCGAGGAATTGAACTTCTTCCAACCAAAATGCACACTTTGAAAACTTAGCGTACAATTCTTCCTTCCTCAATACTTCTAACACCTTTCTCAAATGTTCACCGTGTTCTTGGTCATTCTTTGAGTAAATAAGTATGTCATCAATGAAAACAATGACAAACTTGTCAAGGTATGGTCCACACACTCGGTTCATAAGGTCCATGAACACAGCTGGTGCATTAGTTAAACCAAACGGCATGACCATAAACTCGTAATGACCGTAACGTGTTCTGAAAGCAGTCTTTGGAATATCATCTTCTTTCACCCGCATTTGATGATACCCGGAACGTAAGTCAATCTTTGAATAAACAGACGAGCCTTGTAGTTGATCAAATAAGTCGTCGATTCTCGGTAGTGGGTAGCGGTTCTTGATGGTAAGTTTGTTCAACTCTCGGTAGTCGATACACAACCTGAATGTACCATCTTTCTTCTTGACAAACAAAACAGGAGCTCCCCACGGTGATGTGCTTGGTCGAATGAAACCACGCTCTAAAAGTTCTTGTAATTGGCTTTGCAGTTCTTTCATCTCGCTGGGTGCGAGTCTGTAAGGAGCACGAGCTATTGGTGCAGCTCCTGGTACAAGATCTATTTGAAATTCAACGGATCGATGTGGGGGTAATCCCGGTAATTCTTTCGGAAATACATCGGGAAATTCTTTTGCGACGGGAACATCATTGATGCTCTTTTCTTCAGTTTGTACTTTCTCGACGTGTGCTAGAACAGCATAGCAACCTTTTCTTATTAGTTTTTGTGCCTTCAAATTACTAATAAGATGTAGCTTCGTGTTGCCCTTTTCTCCGTACACCATTAAGGGTTTTCCTTCTTCTCGTATAATGCGAATTGCATTTTTGTAAAAAACGATCTCCGCTTTCACTTCTTTCAACCAGTCCATACCGATTATCACATCAAAACTCCCTAACTCTACTGGTATCAAGTCAATCTTAAATGTTTCGCTAACCAGTTTAATTTCTCGATTCCGACATATATTATCTGCTGAAATTAATTTACCATTTGCTAATTCGAGTAAAAATTTACTATCCAAAGGCATCAATGGACAACTTAATTTAGCACAAAAATCTCTACTCATATAGCTTCTATCCGCACCCGAATCAAATAAAACGTAAGCAGATTTATTGTCAATAAGAAACGTACCCGTAGCAAGCTCCGGGTTTTCCTGTGCCTCTGCCGCATTAATATTGAAAACTCTTCCGCGGCCTTGTCCATTCGTGTTCTCCTGGTTCGGGCAATTTCTAATAATGTAGCCCGGTTTTCCATATTTATAACAAACTACATTGGCATAACTTACTCCGACACTACTTGCTCCGCCATTACTCGTTCCGACACCATTTATTCCTTATGTTCTATTAACCCCTGGTCCGTAGACCTCACACTTAGCCGCGCTATGACCATTTCTTTTACACTTGTTGCAAAATTTGGTGCAGAACCCCGAGTGATACTTTTCTCACCTTTGGCATAGCTGCTTCTGATTGTTGTTGTTGTTGCGGTTATTATTGTTGTTGGGATGATTGTTGTAGTTGCTGTTGTTGTTGTTGTTGTTGTTGGGCCGTTTGTTGTAGTTGCGATTGATGTTGCGATTGTTGGGATAATTGTTGCGATTATTGTTGTAATTGCTGTTGTTGTTGTATTGGTGATTCTTATCACCGTTTTCCTCCCACTTTCTTTTGACTTGCTTCACATTGGCCTCTTCAGCAGTCTGTTCTTTAATTCTTTCTTCAATCTGGTTCACTAGTTTGTGAGCCATTCTACATGCCTGTTGTATGGAGGCGGGCTCGTGTGAACTTATATCTTCTTGGATTCTTTCCGGTAATCCTTTCACAAACGCGTCGATCTTCTCTTCCTCATCTTCGAATGCTCCCGGACACAATAGGCACAATTCTGTGAATCGTCTTTCGTACGTGGTAATATCAAATCCTTGGGTTCGTAACCCTCTAAGTTCTGTCTTGAGCTTATTGACCTCGGTTCTGGGACGGTACTTCTCGTTCATCAAGTGCTTGAATGCTGACCACGGTAGTGCGTACGCATCATCTTGTCCCACTTGCTCTAGATAGGTATTCCACCATGTTAACGCAGAACCTGTGAAGGTATGCGTAGCGTACTTCACTTTGTCCTCTTCAGTACACTTACTTATGGCAAACACCGATTCAACCTTCTCGGTCCACCGTTTCAATCCGATCGGTCCTTCGGTTCCATCAAATTCCAAAGGTTTGCAGGCAGTGAATTCTTTGTAGGTGCATCCTACACGATTTCCTGTACTGCTAGATCCAAGGTTATTGTTGGTATGTAGCGCAGCCTGTACTGCGGCTATGTTTGAAGCTAGAAAAGTACGGAATTCCTCTTCATTCATATTCACGGTGTGTCGAGTAGTCGGTGCCATTTCCTTCAAAATAGTTAAATGGAACAAGTTAATCATACAGAATATTAAGAGTAGTTAATAGTATTTCGTAGCATAATATGAACTCATTTATAAAAGCTTTTTCTTCATATTAGCGTTTTATAAGTTTAAATTCGGGTAGTACCTACCCGTTAAGTTCATACTTAGTAGCTAATATACAATTCAACTACTACAATTCTATATGAAAAACTGATTATAATAATATTTCGCGTTCAAACTTTTATACAATATTTTACAAACTTACAATACCGCTTATTTTACATAAAGCATGAAATATAGCACACAATAACTTTGATACAAGATAGTTGTGAAGACAATTCTAGCTAGTACACAAGTCGTTCAGCAAAGGCAATAAAGACACGTAATTCATACGTCCAGAAACAAGTCATGCATTCTGGTTTTACTAGGACTACTTCCCATCCTTGGTCTTGTGCAACATAACCGTTATGGCCGTTGATAAGACAGCGTGTTGTAACGTCATCAAAGGGACGAGGGTTACGTAATGTCCAACAGTCCCGTAATAATCTAAAAACCTCATTTCTTACCCCAATTACCGACTCCGTCACTTGTGGAAACGTTTTGTTTAATAGTTGTAGCCCGATGTTCTTGTTCTCACTTTGGTGAGAAGCGAACATTACTAATCCGTAAGCATAACATGCTTCTTTATGTTGCATGTTAGCCGCTTTTTCTAAATCACGAAGTCCAATATTCGGATATATTGAGTCAAAATAATTTCTTAACCCGTTGCGTAAAATAGCATTTGGGTTCCCCGCAATATATGCGTCAAAGTAAACACATCGTAACTTATGGGTTTCCCAATGTGATATCCCCCATCTTTCAAACGAAAGTCTCTTATAAACCAAGACATTCTTGGAACGTTCTTCGAATGTCTTACAAACTGATCTCGCCTTAAATAGTTGTGCCGAAGAATTCTGGCCGACTCTAGACAAGATTTCATCAATCATGTCTCCGGGTAGGTCTCTTAAAATATTGGGTTGTCTATCCATTTTGTGTTTTTAAACTGTAAAATAGACAAGAGTTAGATTCATAAAAAAAATACTTATTAATACAAGCAATTTTTACATATATCATAAAGCATAAGAACACTATATTACATATATTACACCACACGAATACAACTATCTTATTCCGACTCGCTCGTTTCTTCTTCTTCGGTTTTGGTTCGTTTTGCCAAGTTTCTAGGGATATATGATGTTCCCCTAATACGAGCCGTCGTTGTCCACATTGGTTTAGAAAAACCTGGTGGTTTAGAGGTTCCCGGGTCATTGTTACAACTTAAGGACTTCGGGGGTTGACGATACATATAAAGTTCATCGGGGTTGGAATTAGATTTCTCTATTTTTATGCCCTTTCCCTTATTATTTTCTTTTGCCTTTTTAAATTCAGTTGGGGTAATTTCTATAACATCATCGGAATTCTCGTCGGAATCCGATTCATCGGAGAATTGGTAATCCTCCCAATATTTTGCTTCCTTGGCGGAAACACCATTGACCATAATTAACTTTGGTCGGTTGGTTGAGGATTTTCTTTTACTTAACCGTTTTATTATTTCCCCCACCGGTTCTATTTCTTCATCCGGTTCCGATTCTTCTTCCGGTTCCGATTCTTCTTCCGGTTCCGACTCTTCTTCCGGTTCCTCTTCGGGAACTTGTGAATCAGTCCACAAATCATTCCAATTTACATTTGACTCTTCATTATTATTAGGTGAGTCAATGGGACTTGTTCTAGAGGTAGACATCTATCACATAATATCAAACACGTTAAGAGATTAATATATCACATAATATTCATATGTTAAAAATATATAGTTTCCAACAAAAATGTTAAGCAATCATTTTTAAAGAAAACACGGTCGAAGTCCAGACTAACTAATGCATCCTAACAAACTCGATAAGACACACTAATGCAAATTTTCTGGTTCTCTAAGACCAACGCTCTGATACCAACTGAAATGTCCCGTTCTTATTGATTAAAAACGTTCCATATTAATTGATTTCGTTGCGAGGTTTTGACCTCTATATGAGACGTTTTTTCAAAGACTGCATTCATTTTTAAAACAAACCATAACCTTTATTTCATAAATAAAGGTTTAAAAAGCTTTACGTAGATTATCAAATAATGATAATCTAAAATATCCTGTTTACACACGACCATTACATAATGGTTTACAATACAAATATGTTACATCGAAATCAGTTTCTTGAATGCAGTTTTTACACAATATCATACAAACATGGACTCCAAATCTTGTCCTTATTTTAGTATGCAACAGCGGAAGCTCTTAATATTCACCTGAGAATAAACATGCTTTAAACGTCAACAAAAATGTTGGTGAGTTATAGGTTTAACCTATATATATCAAATCGTAACAATAGACCACAAGATTTCATATTTCAATACACATCCCATACATAGAGATAAAAATCATTCATATGGTGAACACCCGGTAACCGACAATAACAAGATGCATATATAAGAATATCCCCATCATTCCGGGACACCCTTCGGATATGATATAAATTTCGAAGTACTAAAGCATCCGGTACTTTGGATGGGGTTTGTTAGGCCCAATAGATCTATCTTTAGGATTCGCGTCAATTAGGGTGTCTGTTCCCTAATTCTTAGATTACCAGACTTAATAAAAAGGGGCATATTCGATTTCGATAATTCAACCATAGAATGTAGTTTCACGTACTTGTGTCTATTTTGTAAATCATTTATAAAACCTGCATGTATTCTCATCCCAAAAATATTAGATTTTAAAAGTGGGACTATAACTCACTTTCACAGATTTTTACTTCGTCGGGAAGTAAGACTTGGCCACTGTTGATTCACGAACCTATAACAATATATACATATATATTAAAGTATGTTCAAAATATATTTACAACACTTTTAATATATTTTGATGTTTTAAGTTTATTAAGTCAGCTATCCTCGTTAGTAACCTATAACTAGTTGTCCACAGTTAGATGTACAGAAATAAATCGATAAATATTATCTTGAATCAATCCACGACCCAGTGTATACGTATCTCAGTATTGATCACAACTCAAACTATATATATTTTGGAATCAACCTCAACCCTGTATAGCTAACTCCAACATTCACATATAGAGTGTCTATGGTTGTTCCGAAATATATATAGATGTGTCGACATGATAGGTCGAAACATTGTATACGTGTCTATGGTATCTCAAGATTACATAATATACAATACAAGTTGATTAAGTTATGGTTGGAATAGATTTGTTACCAAATTTCACGTAGCTAAAATGAGAAAAATTATCCAATCTTGTTTTACCCATAACTTCTTCATTTTAAATCCGTTTTGAGTGAATCAAATTGCTATGGTTTCATATTGAACTCTATTTTATGAATCTAAACAGAAAAAGTATAGGTTTATAGTCGGAAAAATAAGTTACAAGTCGTTTTTGTAAAGGTAGTCATTTCAGTCGAAAGAACGACGTCTAGATGACCATTTTAGAAAACATACTTCCACTTTGAGTTTAACCATAATTTTTGGATATAGTTTCTTGTTCATAATAAAAATCATTTTCTCAGAATAACAACTTTTAAATCAAAGTTTATCATAGTTTTTAATTAACTAACCCAAAACAGCCCGCGGTGTTACTACGACGGCGTAAATCCGGTTTTACGGTGTTTTTCGTGTTTCCAGGTTTTAAATCATTAAGTTAGCATATCATATAGATATAGAACATGTGTTTAGTTGATTTTAAAAGTCAAGTTAGAAGGATTAACTTTTGTTTGCGAACAAGTTTAGAATTAACTAAACTATGTTCTAGTGATTACAAGTTTAAACCTTCGAATAAGATAGCTTTATATGTATGAATCGAATGATGTTATGAACATCATTACTACCTTAATTTCCTTGGATAAACCTACTGGAAAAGAGAAAAATGGATCTAGCTTCAATGGATCCTTGGATGGCTCGAAGTTCTTGAAGCAGAATCATGACACGAAAACAAGTTCAAGTAAGATCATCACTTGAAATAAGATTGTTATAGTTATAGAAATTGAACCAAAGTTTGAATATGATTATTACCTTGTATTAGAATGATAACCTACTGTAAGAAACAAAGATTTCTTGAGGTTGGATGATCACCTTACAAGATTGGAAGTGAGCTAGCAAACTTGAAAGTATTCTTGATTTTATGAAACTAGAACTTTTGGAATTTATGAAGAACACTTAGAACTTGAAGATAGACCTTGAGAGAGATCAATTAGATGAAGAAAATTGAAGAATGAAAGTGTTTGTAGGTGTTTTTGGTCGTTGGTGTATGGATTAGATATAAAGGATATGTAATTTTGTTTTCATGTAAATAAGTCATGAATGATTACTCATATTTTTGTAATTTTATGAGATATTTCATGCTAGTTGCCAAATGATGGTTCCCACATGTGTTAGGTGACTCACATGGGCTGCTAAGAGCTGATCATTGGAGTGTATATACCAATAGTACATACATCTAAAAGCTGTGTATTGTACGAGTACGAATACGGGTGCATACGAGTAGAATTGTTGATGAAACTGAACGAGGATGTAATTGTAAGCATTTTTGTTAAGTAGAAGTATTTTGATAAGTGTATTGAAGTCTTTCAAAAGTGTATAAATACATATTAAAACACTACATGTATATACATTTTAACTGAGTCGTTAAGTCATCGTTAGTCGTTACATGTAAGTGTTGTTTTGAAACCTTTAGGTTAACGATCTTGTTAAATGTTGTTAACCCAATGTTTATAATATCAAATGAGATTTTAAATTATTATATTATCATGATATTATCATGTATGAATATCTCTTAATATGATATATATACATTAAATGTCTTTACAACGATAATCGTTACATATATGTCTCGTTCAAAAATCCTTAAGTTAGTAGTCTTGTTTTTACATATGTAGTTCATTGTTAATATACTTTATGATATGTTTTCTTATCATAGTATCATGTTAACTATATATATATATATATCCATATATATGTCATCATATAGTTTTTACAAGTTTTAACGTTCGTGAATCACCGATCAACTTGGGTGGTCAATTGTCTATATGAAACATATTTCAATTAATCAAGTCTTAACAAGTTTGATTGCTTACCATGTTAGAAACATTTAATCATGTAAATATCAATCTCAATTAATATATATAAACATGGAAAAGTTCGGGTCACTACAGAAAGCTCCCCAAAAGAATTCCAATTACCAACCCACTTCCAAAGCCTATGAATATGACAACCCAATCGATTATGTCACTCGGGAGGAGAGACTCATACTCATCGCTTGTTTGTGGACACGTTGATGTCGTTGAACCTTGACAATTATTGGACAATGGTTGTCCACAGAGCAAGGGATTACCTACGTAAGAATAGTTCTCAAATGTATTGAACTGTCGTCCAGTAGGTACACGCCCTTCAAGATTGTTAAACGACACATTGAACATGGCAAGGAAACCAAGTTGTAACAATTCTTGAGGAATTTTTCCTGATAGCTCGTTATGGGAGAGATCCAAAGATTCAAGATTCTTTAGGTTCCCCAATGATGGTAACACGTACCCCTTTAGATGGTTGTTGGAAAGATTTAGTGATTCAAGGCCTTGAAATTCAGCTAATGATTGTGGGATTTCTCCTTCAAATTTGTTACAAGAGAGGTCAACTGCTGTAAATATGGTTAAGATCTTCTGGTACTCTGTTTTGACACCTTTGGTTACTATTGACATTGAGAATGAATTGTCAACCAAAAATAATCCCGACCACTGAAGTACTTGTCAGGTAGTCGACCACTGAAGCCATTATTTGAAAGGTCCAAGATCCGTAACTTAGGGAACTCCGAGCTAAAAGTAGATGGATCTTGAATTGCACCGGAAAATTTGTTGGACCTTAAGATAAGCACTTGAAGCTCTGTAAGAATTCCTAACCAAAACGGGAAGACACCATCAAAAGAGTTATCTCCAATGTTAAGAACCTCCAAGTTAGTGCAATTAGCTAATGATTTTGGTAATGGACCGGTAAATTGATTCTCACTCAAATCAATCATCTTCAACGGGCTTTCACGGGTGAAGGTTGTAAGGATCGTATAGCCCAAACACAATGTCCTGTAATATAAGCCCAAGAGTCCATCCTTTTCTAAAACCAATTGGTGATAGAGGGACTTCCCCTTAGACTTATATACATACATTTGTTTTATCCCATGACCGATGTGGGACTTTGGTTTGCACCCTTACAAACCTCCCCTCAAACCTAAGTCCATCTAGGCCTCCCCTCCAACGATAGTCCGGATCCAACCTTTACCGCCGCCAACTCGGAACTCTCAACCTGGTGGGAGGGCAGGGAGATTTCGATACAAGGCTTCCAGGATCAACTCATCGTGCCAGGGTCCGCCACGTCGCTGCGTGGCTCAGGGGTGCGCCCTACTGCGCCGTCCACCACATCGGGGCTATAGCCTAGCTCTGATACCATTTGTAATGATCGCATAGCCCAAACACAATGTCCTGTAATATAAGCCCAAGAGTCCATCCTTTTCTAAAACCAATTGGTGATAGAGCGACTTCCCCTTAGACTTATATACATACATTTGTTTTATCCCATGACTGATGTGGGACTTTGGTTTGCACCCTTACAAAGGTATCCGGGATTGTACCATAAAACTTATTTTGTTTAAGACCCAAGGAAACCAGTGAGTTGCTAAAGTTGCCTAAACATGTAGGAAGGGTTCCAGTTAAGTTGTTAGAACCCAAATATAGAAATCGAAGGGATTGTGCTTGACATATCGATGGTGGTATCTCTCCTATCAACTTATTGTTTGAAAGACCAATAACAGACAACGTTTCTTGACTGTTGTTAAAAATCCACGCAGGTATAAGACCACCAATTTTGTTGTTGCTAAGATATAATTGTATCAAATTCTTTTGGAAGCGAAGGAAGGAAGGGAATTCCTTCAAGTCGCATGATGGGAGTCCCAATCCTTTTAGTTTAGGAAGGGTGCCATTGGTGTAGTTCTTAGAGGTGACAACTGATATTCTGTCCAAACGTCTCTAGGTCCACACTACCACTAAATTTGTTACCACTTATGTCAAACATGTTAGCATTTTGAAGTTGGAAAAAGCACGGGAAATGGGTCCGTGCAATTGATTTTCATTAAAAGCTACAATTGTTAGTTGAGTGAGGTTCATAAATGAAGTTGGGATACGCCCAACAATGAAATTTTGTGCCATTGAGACAACTCTAAGTTTGGTTAAGTTTGCCAACGTCGGTAGGATCTCATGGTGTAAGTTGTTTCGGTTAAGAAACAACCCATCAAGGTTAGTTAGTTTGCCGATCCATCCGTACTCACTTCCATTATCAAAAACATTATCACTAAGATCCAAAACTTTAAGATTTGACAAACTTGCAAGTGAAGGAATTTTTCCCGTGAAATTGTTTCTTTGAAGAGATAAGAGTGTGAGTTGTGTCATGTTAGAGATTGAACCTGGAATGCTCCCCGAGAAAAAGGATCCACCAAGGAACAAGAATACTAAGTGATTTAGGTTGCTTATGGATTCTGGTATTTTGTCAAAAAAACCTGTTGCATACAGATCCAGATGCTCGAGTAATGTACTGTTACGAAACTCAGGCAAGGAACCAGTAAGGTCAGCATTAGCCAAGGCAAGATATTTCAGCTTCGGTAAGTGAAAAATTTCTGCAGGAAAATTTCCTTGAAGTTGACAATCTTCTAAATTGATTGTTGTCAAAGAAGAAAAATTGGCCAAAAAACGCGGTACAGAAGAACTGATGTTCACTTGTTTGAGATTGAGTTTGTCGAGTCTAGTCAAGTTTTGCAACAAACTAGGTGATTGAAGATTTAGCGAATTTAATGACAAATCCAACAAAGAAAGCTGGTTCAAATGTGAGATTTCGTTAGGGATTTTGCCACTGAATCCTGAATCAGAAAGATCAAGGCTTTTTAACTGCTTTAGACGAGCAATTTCAGGTGGGATTTGAGATTGTGCAAAATCGTTTTTTGAGAGGTTGAGCTTAAGAAGATGAACAAGGTTGAAGAGAGTACTATCAGACGTGATTGGTCCGTGGATCGAGCTTTGGCTCAACTCAAGCTCGATCACATGACCCTCATTTCTGCTACACACCACACCATCCCACAAACAACAGTCAGAACTGTTATTTAACGTATCGGTAGACGTAGTCTTTCTCCAAGAATCTAACTTTTGAAACTCATTAGAAGATGTATTGTCATCTTGATAAAGAAAGCTTTGTTTAAAGTTATACAAAGCTAAACACTCATCATCAAGGGTTACTGATGATGCAGCAGTGGATATGATTATGACTAACGATAAGTATACAAAAGAGATCGTTGCCATTAAGCTGAAAGCCATGAGTTAAAGAGATATTAATTTATTTTGATTGTTTTTGCATAACGTTCTTAAAGTTAGAGTGCATATATGTATATGGTTAGTGTTCTGCTGATGACAAATTAGTCAATTATATAACAAACAGATGGTGGAGAAAATAAGAGGAACGTACGAAGTGGTAGGCTGTTGAAAAAGTAAAATTCCCAAATAATTAAGTAATAAAAGAATATGCATTTTGTTAGATGTTAATTAAGATTTCCTAAATGTTGTGAGTGTCTAATTTGTAAAATACTTGGAAAACATGTTCACCTTGGCGAACAAGTTCAACTTGGTAAAAAAGTTGGAGGGTGACTATAGATGCTATTCATTATGCTAGTTTTGTAGTATGGAAAAATTGAGTGAAAAGTGAGGAGAAAGTTGAGAGAAAGATATAGTAGTGTAGTCTAAGTAGTGGAGAATTTGAGTTGTGTCTAGTGTTTTTGTTCTCCCTTTTTGAAATTTCCACATTAATTCTTGTGCTGTAATTTCTTTACTGTTTTCCATTTGACCTAATGTTGGGAACTACTTGAGACTGTTTTTCTTACACATTTTCATCCAAAACTATAGCAAATCTTATTGATTACGATCTGTGTCGTCTCACTAGATGTTCCTTTTGATAAATTTGTATTGTTTGTTTGAGATACGTGAAGTTTAGGAACATCACTAGGTGGTATATGATTTGGATTTCCTCAAAAATTCCTAAGAAGATTGGGGCGAATGAGTGGTTTTAACTCCGTGAAGAACATGTCCAAGGGAGAAAGTATATGATTTGGATTTCCTCAAAAATTCCTAAGAAGATTGGGGCGAATAAGTGGTTTTAACTCCGTGATTGCGTGAAGAACATGTCCAAGGGCGAAAGTAGCACATGGGGCAGATGCTCTTAGTGAATTTCAAATTTATAATGTAAAGGTTTTGAAAATTTTTATTTTGCCTCCGGTTGATTTTTTCTTGTCCAAAAGTTTCTATATTTTGCACTTAAAACCTCCATATTTTACCCAAAATTCTCCATATTTTACTTAAAATTTTTTGCTATTTTTATTTAAAAAAATTCACCCCCGGTGAAAAAAAAATTTGGTTCCGTCACTGAACCTGACTAACCCAATATCAATTGAGAGATACGATTAAAGTGGTTAGAGTACGAATATCGACGTGCTAGTTACGTGAATATTAGTATTTTTTAGAAGACCTTACGAACCAAGCTCGAATGCAAATATGATAAGATATGCGTGTCATCAAGTTCAACAAATTTGATATGACATGATGGGTGTGTTTGGCCGCGCAGCTTGTTGGAGCTTATGGGAGCTTGCGCTTATTTTTTTCATAAGCTTAAGCTAGTAGCATCGTTTGGATGACATAAGTTTTCGAGCTTATGAAAAAAATAAGCTCTAGAAAAAGAAGCTGGTTGGAGTAGCTTTTAAAAATAAGCTCCTGAGCTTTCTAGCTTATGATGTTTAAAATTACACTTTTGTCCCTTATATAATTATCTATCATATATTTTATTGTCTATTTTAGTCAATTTACAAACAATAAGCTCCAGCTCCATCTACTTTTACCAAACACTTATTAAAAAATAAGCTCCAGTTTCCAGCTTGAAAAATAAGCTCCAGCTACCAGCTCCGTCCATAAGCTCCAGCTCCAGCTCCAGCTATAAGCTCCAGCTCCAGCTAGTAACACTAAACACACCCGATGTAACATATAATTTCACTAGTCTAACTCTTTCAAAAGTTATTTTTTCACATTATTAGGATGTGTTTGGATGAAACTAGCTGGAGTTGGAGCTTGTAGCTAAAGCTGAAGTTTTTGAGATAGAGCTGGAGCTTTGGAGCTTATTTTTGAAGCTAGTAGCTGGAGCTTATTATTTTTTATAAGTGTTTGGTAAACCTCCTGAAGCTTATTTTTCAGTTCATAAGCTCTACTTTTTTTCATAAGCTCCTACTTAGAGAGTATTAATTAACAATATAAAAGTTAATCGAAAGGAACACCCGTAATTAAAACGTAGATCAATTAAGAAATTAACGTCAGCCAAAGACGTCACAATCAAAGAACCCACTTTATTATATTTTTCATGTAACATGAAATGTATCTTGTTTAATTTAATAGTAGAAAGTTATTGTCACCAATTTATAATTTATAAAATAGAATAAAACGACAATGGTCAGAGAAGACTTAAAGTCACAAAAAAGATACGGAAGACTTCAAAGTCTCCTAATAGGCTTTTTATTTATTTATATAAATATAAATAAATATAAATAGTATACCTGAAAAACGGGTGAGGTTGAGTCGGTTTGAGTAATAGGTCGAAACAAGTAATTGGTCAAATAAGTCCAAACGGGTCATATACTTTTACATCTGATTTTACATTTATTATATTGTTCTAGTTATTAGTAATTAATATATATATATATATATATATATATATATATATATATATATATATATATATATATATATATGTATATATATATAAGAAAATATTAATATACATAATAAATTGTTTTTGGGTAAGCGAGTAAACCCTCTTATGAACGAGCACATTGACTCCCTCATAGAAGGTAAAACCTCGGGTAATCAAGCCCCCCGAGCGCGAGACCTGGTACCAGGTGAATTGCGCATTATGCGCACTCTCTAGTCACACTCCATTTTTGAACAATTTGGCATAGCCGGGAATTGAACCAGAGTGGTGTGCTTCATTGGGCAACTCGATGACCACTCATAATAATTGATATAACCATTAATGCTTTCATAAATGATTGACGGATGATACTTATTATGCTCGACCCATTTGACTCATTCACAAGCCCATTAGACCCGTTTCTATTTATTTAACTTTTGGATTTGTTACCCATTTGACCCGTTCTTTTATATTTTGTATAAAATCTAATAGGTTAGAGAAAAACTTATTGGACCTTTTTTTTAGTTTTGGTTTACATTGTCAGGCCTAATTTTCTTCTAGACCCAATTAACTCGAAATCTTGACTCATTTGACCCAAAATTGAGAGTATAAGTCTCAATTGCCATGTATAATAAATAGTTAGTTAAGAACAGTAACAACGTGATTTTTTCAATTAGTCATAACAGTAAATTGAAAGTCTTTTAATTGTCTTCTAATATAGCACTAAATTTCCCTTAGTGATCAAATACAACAACGACAACAACAAAACCCAATACCATATGAGTGGTGCATGAGGGAGGCGAGATGTAGACAATCCTTCCCTATCCGATAATAAAGACAAGTTATTTCTCCACCCAAAGTGAAATGTTGTTGATTTTAGTGTCATCCAACATTCAATTCAGTTAATTGGGATTTACATGAATGCAAGAATTAGCTAGTTATACTTACCAACGGGTTCGGAGAGTGTGAAGTACACGTTCATAAGAGTTGGTTGCTAACTGTCGCATAATTGTGGGGATCAAGGGGGTTGCGCCCCCTTGCGGGGTCCAAGGGGCAGCGCCCCTCGTGGGGCTCGGGGCAGAGCCCCGAAACCTCAACCGAAATACACTATTACACTATACGTTTAAAAGGAAAGTGTATTCAGCCAAGGGTTATAACAGTTTTTCCCGCCCATTTATGAAATGTTACATCCTTTCAAATTATAACTGTTTCATATACAGTTTGATATCCGTTTTTTGAAAGATTCTGCATTCACAACAACTACAGAAACATACATACTCTCTTTGATACTTTGATTAGTGATTTCATTGCCAAAAACACTAATCGCGTTCTTGTCTTATCCCTGTAAAGATTTCGTGATACCAAGGCAATCGTTGAGTCGAAATACTTTATAGATAAAGTGATTACACGATTTAAGAATCAATCCAGACAGTCAATTTTTACCCAATTTCTAACATGAAACACTCTCAAAAGTAGATAAAGTCATCCCTCTCTCTCTATTCGACGGATAAAGAGATTGATTCCTAGTTGACCTCCGACCAATAAGTAGGAAATAAAAATAAAAATAGTAAAATAAAATTAAAAATAAAATTGTGACGCCATGAAAATGGTAGAATCAAATTTCCATGGGTTTTAAATCCTGCTTGAAATTCAATTTAGGCTCTAAACGAAGTCAAGACGCCGATTTGACGTTTGATGAGTGATTTACATAGACTTCATCATGGGTTATTGATGATGCAGTCGATATGCTTATGACTAACAGTAAATATTCAAAAGAGATCCAAAAGAAGTATTCAAAAAGAGATCGTTGCAAGCTGTAATGCATGAATTAAAGAGATGTAATTTAACTTGATTGTTTTTGCATAGGTTCAACGTTCTTACAGGTAGAGTGCATATGCATATATGTGTATGGTTAGTGTTTTGCTGATGCTCAATTAGTCAATTAAAAAGCAAACAGTTGATGGAGATAATGAGATGTTACATCCCTATTTTAACATCTTTAAAACTCCAAGGACTAAATGTGTAAATATGTATATAAAAAAAAAATAGGGAACGGGTTTTACTATGAGATGCAACCTGGAAACTTCATTTTTCCATCTTCAGACTTCTAGATAACTCCTCTCAAACTTGATATGAAAACCTAGTGCAAAGCAAGAGTGATTGAGTGAAGATAGTGTCTAATTCAACCCGTTTAAGAGTTTAATCGAGTATTTTCAGTTGCTATAACCTCTGTGGTGTATAAGGTAAAACCCTAATTCGTGTTTAATGTATTAATGTCGATTATGTATTAGGGTTTATGAGTGTTGATGTCAATAAACCCGTCTTCCTTATAATTGGGTTTATTGAGATATGTAGGGGTAAAACCCATGTATTAGGGTTTGGATTGTGTGATAAACATTGAATTGGTGATAACTAGTTGGTGTCAATTCTTATGTACACTTATATATGTTATTTAAATTTAAATGTTCATGAGAATTTTGTGAGCAGTTAAATTTAGGTATCGACTTAAATTGGGTCAAATTAGGGTTTTGATCAAAATTAGTAAATTAGCATATGATTACATTTGCTAATGATGTTAACTGTTGTTTTTGGATGTTATAATTAACTAATGGGTGATTATGAGTTCAACCCTAGATGGTCAATTGTGTAGTCAAGTGTTGGCCAAACTTGTGTCTAAGTGCAATTGAGTTAAGTTGCACTTGTATGAATTAGTAGTAAAAGTTAGCTTATTGGAATTATTTTCTTATAGGTTAATTGTTTGGTGCTCGAAACTTGCGATAAAGGTTGTTGGTGAATTCTTGTAAAGAACAAGGTGAGTTTAGTATTATTACATATGAATATGTATGTAAAAGCCTTAAGATCAAGTTCGGAGGTGGTTCTTGATCTTAAGGTGATTATGTGGCCTTAAGTCAAGTTCGAAGGTGGTTCTCGACTTAAAGGTGAGGTGATAGTCAATTTCGGAGGTGGGGTTTGATTGTGAGATTTGGACAAGTTTCAAAATGGAATTTGTTTCAAATGGTGTTATGGTCAATTCCGGAGGGGGGAAATTGACCACGAGGCGATATTAAGCATGCTTAATTGTGTAGGTGTTTGTATGTTTAATTGTATCCATTGGCTTGTTATTGTGCACTTGGTTAGTGTTGGTACACGTTTATATAATATTACTAATCTGAGTAAGCATAAGCTTACCCCGTTTGTTGTTTACATTTTTTTTAGATACCGGTGCTAGTAGAGGAAAGGGTAAGTGTGGTGATTAGCTTGTGCTTTGGATCTTGTGACGTGTAGAAGACTTTGTTTGGGGAAGGTGACTTTTGGAGTAGTGTCCCGTTGTCAAGTTCGTACTTTGAAACTTTTTGTTATTGTAATAACGGGTCAAACTTGTAAAGTGTGTAAAATGGGTCGTTTGTGACTCAAAAAGTGGTTGTAACTTGTTAAAGTCTTTTAGCTATGTGTATATATGGTGTTGTATGTTTAAGCAGGTTTGGTATGATAACTCCGACAATTAAAAAAAAAGTGTCGTTTTTTGAGTAGTGAGTCAAGGTTCGTTTCATGAGAGGAACGTACATAGTGGTGGGCTGTTGAAAAAGTAATAATCTTGTTCTTTTCTCTAATAACATTTTGCTATTTTTGTATATCGATCCTTGTTAAATTATGTTTGTTATACTTAACACAATAGGCATACCTCTCGTGTGTGTTTTAGTCTGGGTTAATTGAGTTTTTTTGTAGATAAAACACTCATACTACATACTGTAGTTTGTAATAATAAACATCGGCAAACAAAGTTTATTATGTACTTAAATGACATGATTTAAAACTGTAAATTACATAAAGCAAGATATACTATTAATCTATTATTCACTAACATCAATTATAGAAAGACTTGGTTTCTCCTCCGGTAACTGAGAAGCCTTACGCTGTGTCTTCCTCAACCCAAATCGCTTATAAACCCAATTGTGATACCTTACATATACAAACATCCCCAAAAGAATTCCAATTGCCAACCCACTTCCAAAGCCAGTGAGTATGACAACCCAATCGATTATATCACTTGGAAGGAGAGACTCGTATTCATCGCTTGTTTGTGAAAGTGTTGGTGTCGTTGAACCTTGACAATCATTTGATAATGGTTTTCCACACAGTAGAGTATTACCCACGTAAGAGTAGTTCTCAAATGTATTGAACTGTTTCCCAGTTGGTATGCGCCCTTCAAGATGGTTGAACGACACGTTAAACTCCTCAAGGAAGGTAAGTTGTATCAACTCCGGAGGAATTTTTCCAGATAGTTTGTTATGAGATAGATCTAATGATTCGAGATTCTTTAGGTTCCCAAATGATGGTAACATATAACCAGTAAGATAGTTGTTGGAAAGATTAAGTGATCCAAGGCCTTGAAGATCTGTTAGTGATTGTGGGATCTCTCCTTCGAAATTGTTACATGAGAAGTCAATTAGAGCAAATTTGTTTATGATCTTTGGGTGTTTCTCACGTTTGTTAGTTATATAAGTTCTGAATCCTACAGTAGATGATTTCATTGCCTTCCAAATCTTGAAGTAGTTGTCAGGTAGTTGACCACTGAAGCCATTGTTTGATAGGTCCAACATCTGTAACTTGGGAAAGTCAGAGCTAAGAGTAGGCAGATCATGAATTTCACTGGAGAACCTGTTGAAACTTAAGATCAGAACTTGAAGCTCGGTAAGAGATCCTAACCAAAACGGGAAGACACCATCAAAAGAGTTATCACTAACGCTGAGAGACTTCAAGCTAGTACAGTTAGCTAATGATTTCGGTAACTGACCCAAAAATCGATTTCCGCTCAAATCAAACATCTTCAACTGGCATTCTTGTGTAAATGTATTTGATATTGTGCCACCAAAGTTATTTTGAGAAAGATTAATAAAAAACATCGATTTTCCAAAAAGACATGTAGGAAGGGGTCCAGTCAAGCTGTTATATGACAAATCTAGTAGTAGAAGGGATTCAACTTGACATATCAATGGTGGTATCTCTCCAGTGATAAAGTTTTCTGATAGATCAATAAAAAACATTGTTTCTTTACTGTTGTTTAAAATCCACTCGGGTATCACACCACCGAATTTGTTCTTGTTAAGTTGTAAACTTGTCATTTCCTTTTGGAAACGCAGGAAGCTGGGAAATTCCTTCAAGTCACATGATGTCAGTTGCAATTCTTTCAGTTGAGGTAGCAGCGTGCTATCGGTATAGTTGTCAGTGGTGACAACTGATACCCCTTCTAAATGCAAACCGTCGAGGTTTTTGAGTCCTATGAACGTGTCTAGGTCTACACTGCCGTTAAATTTGTTACCACTTTGGCCAACAAAATTTAGCTTTTTGAAGTTAGAAAAGGCACTGGGAATGGCACCGTTCAATCGATTATTAAGAAGATCTACATATGTTAGTTGGGTGAGGTTCATAAATGAAGATGGGATACAACCAGGTATAAAATTGGTAGACATTAAGAAAACATCAAGATTGGTTAAGTTTGCAAAATAAGGAAGTATTTCTTGGTATATGTTCATATTATTTAGATGGAGCTCTTTAAGGTTGGTCAGTTTCCCAATCCAGTCGTACGCACTTTCCTTCATGAAATTGTTTTCACTAAGATCTAAAATTGTGAGTTTCGACAAAGCTGCTAATGAAGGAACTGTGCTTGTGAAATTATTTTGAGCAAGATTCAGTTCTGTGAGTTGTGTCAAGTTAGAGAGTGAACCCGGAATGCTCCCGGGAGAAGAAGGAATCATCAATAATACCAAGTGATTTAGGTTACTTATGGAATCTGGTATTATCCCAATAAAACCTGTTGTATACAGATCCAGATGCTCGAGTAAGGTGTTGTTATGAAACTCGGGCAAGGAACCGGTGAGGTCGGGATTCAGTGCAAAGTTAAGATGTTTCAGCTTCGGTAAGTGAAGTATTGCTGCTGGAAATTAAGCTGACAATCTCGGAAATTGATTGACGTCAAAGATGAAAAATTGGCCAAAATACGTGGTACGGAGGAACTGATGTTCACCTTTTCGAGATTCAGTTCTTCAAGTCTGGTTAAGTTTCGAAACAAGCTAGGTGTTTGGAGCTTTAGTGAATTAAATGACAAATCCAACAAAGAAAGTTGGTTTAAACGTGAGATTTCATTTGTGGGATTTTGCCTCTGAATCCTGAATCAGAAAGATCAAGGCTTCTTAACTGCTTTAGACGAGCAATTTCAGGTGGGATTTGAGATTTAACGAAATTGTTCATCGAGAGGTTGAGCTTAAGAAGATGAACTAGGTTGAAGAGAGTACTATTAGACGCTATTGGTCCATAAATCGAGCTTTGGCTCAAGTCAAGCTCGATCACATGACCCTTATTTCTGCTACACACCACACCATCCCACAAGCAACAATCAGAATTGTTATTTAACGCATTGGTAGATGTAGTATTTCTCCAAGAATCTAAGTTTTGAAAACGATTAAAAGATGTATTGTTATCTTGTCTTGATGAAGAAAGCTTTGTTTAAATTCATACAAAGCTAAACACTCTTCATCGTGGGTTACTGATGATGCAGTGGATGTGATTATAAGTAACAATAAGTATACCAAAGAGATCGTTGTCATCTGCAAGTTGAAAGCCATGAATTTAAGAGATGTAATTTAATTTAATTGTTTTTGCATAACGTTAGTTCTTATAGGTAGAGTGCATATATGGATATATGTGTATGGTTAGTGTTTTGTTGATGCTCAATTAGTCAATTATAGTAACAAACAGATGATGGAGATAATGACAGGAACGTAGTGGTGGGCTGTTGAAAAAGTAAAACTCCCAATTAAGTAATAAATGTATATACATACATATAGATTTAACTAGTTGTCGAACCCTCTGGCTTCGCGTCGGGGGTTCGATTTTCAATGTATTTTATTGCGTTTAGTTTGTAAAATTATTTCGTGACTAACGACGATGTTGTTGAAGCGCAACTCGAGTCGAACTAAAAGGTATAACTCATCTAAGATTTAAATGTTATTTTAAATTAACAATATACGTGCATCTCCGCGTTTCGCTATGGAATTGTTGACTTTTAAAATTTTAACTCAATTAAGTCGTTATTTTGTGGAGAAAAATATAAAGGAAACTAAAAAAAAAATATTGTTATAACGGGTAGAGAAAAATATAAAGAAAAAAAAATTGCTACAGTACCATTGCTACAGTGATTCCGTTGCTACAGTGCTAAACTGGCTACAGTGATTCCGTTGCTACAGTAAAGTAGGTAAAAGACAAAACTACCCCTGATACTATTTATTATTTTTGTCTAATAGTTAATATGGTAATCAAGAGGGAGCACTTTTTTTTGGGGGAAATGGGGGAAGTAATTTTTTTTTGTTTTTTTTTTTAATTTGTTTTTTCATGCATCAAGATCACATGAAAATATGAACATTTAAAAAAGACACTTTGTGATGAATGTTATTATTTTGGCGGTAAAACTCTCGAAGAAAAAAAAATGAAAACATTCAATGCATTGAATGTTTTGATTCTGAGTTTTTTTTTAAGGGGTTAGAAATTAGGGTTTAGAAATTAGGGGGTTAAAAATTAGGGTTTAGCTATTAGGGTTTAGAAATTAGGGTTTTGGGTTTAGAAATTAGGGTTTGGGGTTTAGAAATTAGAGTTTGGATTGAATATTTTAACACGAACGGTTTAGGATTTAGGGTTTAGGGTTTAGGGACTAAACCCTAAAACCTAAGCTCTAAATAGGGCTAAATTTCGAAAAAAACACTTCACACATGTAAGACCCTAATATTTATTGTACATAGAGTATTTATGGTGTACATTAAGTGTGTGAAGCATGGAACAAATTACAAACTGGCAGGCTGTTCTGACCTTTGTGCGCGCCGCGCAGGGTTAGTGGTGCGCGCCGCGCACCTCACCTGCGACAGAATTTCTGTCTTTTTCCAATTAGATTTAAATGAGGGGCTTTTTGGTCTTTTCGGTCTTTTCACTTGAGGACGGATCTCGGGCCATATCAGCTGGTTTGGATCCAATTTTGGATCACTTTCACATCCATTCAACACTTTCATCCGTTCTTAGAGAGAGAGAGAGGGAGAGATTTCTAGAGAGATTTGGGGTTTTGGAGAAGAAGAAGCTTGAATCGATCAAAAGCTCGAGTGTTAAAGTTGTTCACCTCGTTCTTAGCTACGTTTTGGTTGTGGTGGTAAGTTCTAACTCCGAATTTCAATGTTTGATTTGATATTCAAAGTTAGGATTTGAACTTAAATTATAGAGAAACCCATTTAAACTCTTGAAGTGAGTTCATTGATGCTTGTAATCGGGTTTATTGTTGTTGTTGGTGGGTTTTGGGTTGGAAACTGACTTGGCCATGATTAGGACTTGTAATTGGGTTTAATCACTGGGCTTGGTGATTATGGAAGTGTTGGAACCCATTTTAGTGTATTTGAAAGACTAATTTTGAAATGAGTCAAAATTAGGGTTTATGGGTGATTTTGAGAATGATAAGTGTTTAACACTTATGATTGGGTTAAATACTTATGATTGGGTTAAATTGACATGTTAGGACCATTGTCACTAGTGTTAGTGATTATTGGTTAGTTTGGGCGAGGTTTGTGCTTGGAAGTGCAATTGGTCGAAATTTGCACTAAGTGTCGAATTGGGTTGGTTTGTAAATCCACCCTAATTGTGTTGGTTGTATTGTGATAATGGAATAGGTACTTTCCGTTGGTGACTTGCGGATTAATCGGTAGCACTATTCAAGACGACAGGTGAGTGTTAATATCTTATGTACATATGTATGTGTAGGATGGGTGCGGGTCGGGTGAAGTGGTTCTCGGTTACAGAGCTCACTTCACATATAGGTGGATTTGATGGACTTGTGTAATAGGTCCAATTGGCACGGTTGTACGTTTTGGTTGACCACCTTTGGTGAGGTGCACACTTTGTGTGTACGTTATCACATGTGTTTGTGATGTGGATTATATAACCCCAATGGCGAAGGGTTGATATTGAGTTGTGAATTAGATAACCCCGATGATGTGGATTTTATAAATCCCGGGACCGTGGGTTTTGATTTGGGAAGTGAATCACGTGTGGATGCGGATTCACGATGACGCGTGTAGTTCAGTCATCTTATTGAGGTAGTGATCTCGTGTGGTTGCGGATTTACTAAGGCTTGTGTAGTTCGGCTAACCTCGATGTTGTTTTGTTATTGAAGATAGTAGTCTCATGTGGATGCGGATGGCTCGTGTAGTTCGGCCAATCTTCATTTTGATATTTGGTAGTTGGTTTTGGTATTGGGTTAAAGGGTTAACCTTGGGAGATTTACGCTTTGTTATATATATAGATATATATATTGTCGTATTGTTGTGATGTAGCTAACCCTCTGGGTGTAGCTTGATGGCATTGTACATATCGTTGTTGGTGTACTTACATTGTTGATATTACTAGCTTGTTGTATAGCGATCGTACGGTATGCTTAGTTATGCTAGCCTTTATACTTGGATGCTCCGGTATGTGCTATTTGATTATTATTGTGTGGCGTGTCCATTTTATGTATATATATATGTATGTAGTATATTCTCACCCACTAAGCGTTAGCTTACCCTCTCGTTGTTTACATTTTTATAGATTCGCATGGAGGCGGTGGCTCGGGTAAGCGTGGGGACTTGTGGGCTTGTGTAGTTGCTTAGAAGACGTGCTTTTGGATTGATTAGGATTGGGTAGCGTATCCCTAATCGCCATGCTCGGTCTTTATTTTGTGTTAAAATCATGTGGTCGAAAATTGTATTTTGTGCGTAAATCGTAAAACGGGCCGATGTGGGCCCGGTGTCGTAAAACTTGTTTTATTATAAAAACGTGTTAGTTTTACTTATTATAATGTGTGGTGAAAAGCGTTTCGTCTAAAATTGTCGGGAAGTGGGAGATCTTTAAATGAAAATTGGAAAATTTAGACAGCAAGCTGTCAGGCCTTGTGCGCGCCGCGCAGGTGCGCACCCCTTCTGTATAAATTTTTTTTTTTTTTTTTTTTTTGCGTATTTGGTTGGATAACGGGTTGGGTCGTTACAAGTGGTATCAGAGCATGGTCTAAGGGATTTAGGTGACTTGAGATAGGTGCCTAGACTTAGACTTTTGTGTATGCTTAATTGTTGCGGGACTTGTAGGAGTACGGGTCGGAATGGGAATTTGGTTAGTGCCTTAATTTGTAGGTGGACTAACGTTTATATTAATATATGGATATTATTAATATATTATTGTGTTTATGTTCGTGTTTGCGAATATCATCGAGCAAGATGGTCGTGGTACTAACGAGTGGATGCGACGTGTTCGTGTATTAATGACTTATTACCATTAATATAGGTACAAATCGTGTCTAACGAGTGATGTAAGACGATTGTTGAGCAAGATTGGGCGATGTTGCGTGTGTGATTTTATACGTTCGTGGTCTAATTGTTTTGCATTCTTTAGAATGACGACGCGAAACGAGATTGAGACGAATGGCGATGAGTTTAACGCTAGAGTTGCGGCCGCCGTTGCGGAGCAAATGGGTGCGTTTCGAGAAGAAATGGATAGGAAGTATTCCGAATTTCAAAGTAGCAGTGAAATGGAGCATTGTAATAAGAGTTTCATGAGGACTACACCTCCGATGTATGATGGAAAACCAGATCCTTTGATAAGCACAACATGGATCTCGGATGTCGAAGGGTGTTTTCGCACTATTGAATGCCCTCCCGAGAAGAGGACAAGACTTGCTACTAGTTTGTTGCGGGGTAGGGCGAAGGATTGGTTGGATGGTAAAATTGATATTGTTGATAGTGAATCGTTTATGGGGTTATCATGGGACGATTTTAAGAAGGAATTCTTCGAGGAGTTCCGGACTCAAGCCGATTTGTCGAATTTGCGTGATGAGTTGCGAAATTTGCAACAAGGTTCTATGGATTTAAATACTCTTAAGACGACCTTTATGGCGAAGGCTCGTTTTTGCCCTGAGTATAAAGGACGAGATAGTTTGTTGATGGGGGATTTCTATCGAGCTTTGAATGACGACTTGCGGAGCAAGATTAGCCTTGGTCAAGTGAACTCGTTCGCGGAGTTACTCGCTGTGGCTAGGGGATTTGAGTCGCATTCGCAATCGATTGTTAGGGAACCTTCAAGTAAGAGAAGGGTTGTTTCGTATGATGTGAAATGTCCCGTTCTTATTGATTAAAAACGTTCCATATTAATTGATTTCGTTGCGAGGTTTTGACCTCTATATGAGACGTTTTTCAAAGACTGCATTCATTTTTAAAACAAACCATAACCTTTATTTCATAGATAAAGGTTTTAAAAAGCTTTACGTAGATTATCAAATAATGATAATCTAAAATATCCTGTTTACACACGACCATTACATAATGGTTTACAATACAAATATGTTACAACAAAATAAGTTTCTTGAATGCAGTTTTTACACAATATCATACAATCATGGACTCCAAATCTTGTCCTTATTTTAGTATGCAACAGCGGAAGCTCTTAGTATTCACCTGAGAATAAACATGCTTTAAACGTCAACAAAAATGTTGGTGAGTTATAGGTTTAACCTATATATATCAAATCGTAACAATAGACCACAAGATTTCATATTTCAATACACATCCCATACATAGAGATAAAAATCATTCATATGGTGAACACCTTGTAACCGACATTAACAAGATGCATATATATAAGAATATCCCCATCATTTCGGGACACCCTTCGGATATGATATAAATTTCGAAGTACTAAAGCATCCGGTACTTTGGATGGGGTTTGTTAGGCCCAATAGATCTATCTTTAGGATTCGCGTCAATTAGGGTGTCTGTTCCCTAATTCTTAGATTACCAGACTTAATAAAAAGGGGCATATTCAATTTCGATAATTCAACCATAGAATGTAGTTTCACGTACTTGTGTCTATTTTGTAAATCATTTATAAAACCTGCATGTATTCTCATCCCAAAAATATTAGAATTTAAAAGTGGGACTATAACTCACTTTCACAGATTTTTACTTCGTCGGGAAGTAAGACTTGGCCACTGGTTGATTCACGAACCTATAACAATATATACATATATATCAAAGTATGTTTAAAATATATTTACAACACTTTTAATATATTTTGATGTTTTAAGTTTATTAAGTCAGCTGTCCTCGTTAGTAACCTACAACTAGTTGTCCACAGTTAGATGTACAGAAATAAATGGATAAACATTATCTTGAATCAATCCACGACCCAGTGTATACGTATCAGTATTGATCACAACTCAAACTATATGTATTTTGGAATCAACCTCAACCCTGTATAGCTAACTCCAACATTCACATATAGAGTGTCTATGGTTGTTCCGAAATATATATAGATGTGTCGACATGATAGGTCGAAACATTGTATACGTGTCTATGGTATCTCAAGATTACATAATATACAATACAAGTTGATTAAGTTATGGTTGGAATAGATTTGTTACCAATTTTCACGTAGCTAAAATGAGAAAAATTATCCAATCTTGTTTTACCCATAACTTCTTCATTTTAAATCCGTTTTGAGTGAATCAAATTGCTATGGTTTCATATTGAACTCTATTTTATGAATCTAAACAGAAAAAGTATAGGTTTATAGTCAGAAAAATAAGTTACAAGTCGTTTTTGTAAAGGTAGTCATTTCAGTCGAAAGAACGACGTCTAGATGACCATTTTAGAAAACATACTTCCACTTTGAGTTTAACCATAATTTTTGGATATAGTTTCATGTTCATAATAAAAATCATTTTCTCTGAATAACAACTTTTAAATCAAAGTTTATCATAGTTTTTAATTAACTAACCCAAAACAGCCCGCGGTGTTACTACGACGGCGTAAATCCGGTTTTACGGTGTTTTTCGTGTTTCCAGGTTTTAAATCATTAAGTTAGCATATAATATAGATATAGAACATGTGTGTAGTTAATTTTAAAAGTCAAGTTAGAAGGATTAACTTTTGTTTGCGAACAAGTTTAGAATTAACTAAACTATGTTATAGTGATTACGAGTTTAAGCCTTCGAATAAGATAGTTTTATATATATGAATTGAATGATGTTATGAACATCATTACTACCTCAAGTTTAGTAGGTAAACCTACTGGAAGTGACAATAAATGATCTAGCTTCAAAGGATCTTGGATGGCTTGAAAGTTCTTGAAGTAGGATCATGACACAAAAACAAGTTCAAGTAAGATTTTTACTCGAATTAAGATAGTTTATAGTTATAGAAATTGAATCAAAGTTTGAATATGAATATTACCTTGAATAATAAAGATAACCTACTGTATATAACAAAGGTTTCTTGATCTTATATGATTACTTGGAATGGATTAGAAAGCTTGGAAGTAAATTAGTAAACTTGAAGGGATTTTTGAAGTGTTCTTGAAGTGTTCTTCCTATGATGATTATAGCTTGATTCTTGAAGTGATTTTTGATGAAGATAATGATTAACTACTGGAAAAATACGTTCATAATAGTGTGTGTGTGTGTTGAGAGAGAATTAGAAAGAGAATTGGAAGTGAAATGGAGTGAATGATGAGTGGTAATTGGTGAGTGGTGAGTGGGGTTAAAAGGAGTTCTAGTTAGTTGACTAGCTCATGGTAGAAGTTAAAATTGATTAGTCATACATGACATAATCAAGAGTGGAATCCCATGCTAGTTCCTATTGGTATATACCCATAGTAAGTACGTTTTGAAGCTGTGTATAATACGGGTAAGAATACGACTAGAATTCTTGATGAAAGAAAAGAATGGGAAAGTAACTGTAACCATTTTCGTTAAGTATGAGTGTTTTGATATATGTCTTGAAGTCTTCCAAAAGTATTTTAATACATCTAAATACACTACATGTATATACATTTTAACTGAGTCGTTAAGTCATCGTTAGTCGTTACATGTAAGTGTTGTTTTGAAACCTTTAAGTTAACGATCTCAATTAATGTTGTTAAACCATTGTTTATTATATCTAATGAGATGTTAAATTATTATATTATCATGATATTATGATATATTAATATATCTTAATATGATATATATACATTTAAATGTCGTTACAACGATAATCGTTACAAATATGTCTCGTTTCGAAATCCTTAAGTTAGTAGTCTTGTTTATATGTATATAACTCATTGTTAATATACTTATGGAGATACTTACTTATCATAATCTCATGTTAACCATATGTATATCCATATATATATCGTCATGTCATTTTTACAAGTTTTAACGTTCGTGAATCGCCGGTCAACTTGGGTGGTCAATTGTCTATATGAAACATATTTCAATTAATCAAGTCTTAACAAGTTTGATTGCTTAACATGTTGGAAACATTTAATCATGTAAATATCAATCTCAATTAATATATATAAACATGGAAAAGTTCGGGTCACTACAGTACCTACCCGTTAAATAAATTTCGTCCCGAAATTTTAAGCTGTTGAAGGTGTTGACGAATCTTCTGGAAATAGATGCGGGTATTTCTTCTTCATCTGATCTTCACGCTCCCAGGTGAACTCGGGTCCTCTACGAGCATTCCATCGAACCTTAACAATTGGTATCTTGTTTTGCTTAAGTCTTTTAACCTCACGATCCATTATTTTGACGGGTTCTTCGATGAATTGGAGTTTTTCGTTGATTTGGATTTCATTTAACGGAATAGTGAGTTCTTCTTTAGCAAAACATTTCTTCAAATTCGAGACGTGGAAAGTGTTATGTACAGCCGCGAGTTGTTGAGGTAACTCAAGTCGGTAAGCTACTGGTCCGACACGATCAATAATCTTGAATGGTCCAATATACCTTGGATTTAATTTCCCTCGTTTACCAAATCGAACAACGCCTTTCCAAGGTGCAACTTTAAGCATGACCATCTCTCCAATTTCAAATTCTATATCTTTTCTTTTAATGTCAGCGTAGCTCTTTTATCGACTTTGGGAGGTTTTCAACCGTTGTTGAATTTGGATGATCTTCTCGGTAGTTTCTTGTATAATCTCCGGACCCGTAATCTGTCTATCCCCCACTTCACTCCAACAAATCGGAGACCTGCACTTTCTACCATAAAGTGCTTCAAACGGCGCTATCTCAATGCTTGAATGGTAGCTGTTGTTGTAGGAAAATTCTGCTAACGGTAGATGTCGATCCCAACTGTTTCCGAAATCAATAACACACGCTCGTAGCATGTCTTCAAGCATTTGTATCGTCCTTTCGCTCTGCCCATCAGTTTGTGGATGATAGGCAGTACTCATGTCTAGACGAGTTCCTAATGCTTGCTGTAATGTCTGCCAGAATCTTGAAATAAATCTGCCATCCCTATCAGAGATAATAGAGATTGGTATTCCATGTCTGGAGACGACTTCCTTCAAATACAGTCGTGCTAACTTCTCCATCTTGTCATCTTCTCTTATTGGCAGGAAGTGTGCTGATTTGGTGAGATGATCAACTATTACCCAAATAGTATCAAAACCACTTGCAGTCCTTGGCAATTTAGTGATGAAATCCATGGTAATGTTTTCCCATTTCCATTCTGGGATTTCGGGTTGTTGAAGTAGACCTGATGGTTTCTGATGCTCAGCTTTGACCTTAGAACACGTCAAACATTCTCCTATGTATTTAGCAACATCGGCTTTCATACCCGGCCACCAAAAATATTTCCTGAGATCCTTGTACATCTTCCCCGTTCCAGGATGTATTGAGTATCTGGTTTTATGAGCTTCTCTAAGTACCATTTCTCTCATATCTCCAAATTTTGGTACCCAAATCCTTTCAGCCCTATACCGGGTTCCGTCTTCCCGAATATTAAGATGTTTCTCCGATCCTTTGGGTATTTCATCCTTTAAATTTCCCTCTTTTAAAACTCCTTGTTGCGCCTCCTTTATTTGAGTAGTAAGGTTATTATGAATCATTATATTCATAGATTTTGCTCGAATGGGTTCTCTGTCCTTCCTGCTCAAGGCATCGGCTACCACATTTGCCTTCCCCGGGTGGTAACGAATCTCAAAGTCGTAATCATTCAATAATTCAATCCACCTACACTGCCTCATATTCAGTTGTTTCTGATTAAATATGTGTTGAAGACTTTTGTGGTCGGTATATATAATACTTTTGACCCCATATAAGTAGTGCCTCCAAGTCTTTAATGCAAAAACAACCGCGCCTAATTCCAAATCATGCGTCGTATAATTTTGTTCGTGAATCTTCAATTGTCTAGACGCATAAGCAATCACCTTCGTTCGTTGCATTAATACACAACCGAGACCTTGATTTGATGCGTCACAATAAATCACAAAATCATCATTCCCTTCAGGCAATAACAATATAGGTGCCGTAGTTAGCTTTTTCTTCAATAACTGAAACGCTTTCTCTTGTTCATCATTCCATTCAAATTTCTTCCCTTTATGCGTTAATGCAGTCAAGGGTTTTGCTATTCTGGAAAAGTCTTGGATGAACCTTCTGTAGTAACCAGCTAGTCCTAAAAACTGGCATATGTGTTTCGGAGTTTTCGGAGTTTTCGGGGTTTTCCACTTTTCAACAGTTTCTATCTTTGCCGGATCCACCTTAATACCTTCTTTGTTCACTATGTGACCGAGGAATTGAACTTCTTCCAACCAAAATGCACACTTTGAAAACTTAGCGTACAATTCTTCCTTCCTCAATACTTCTAACACCTTTCTCAAATGTTCACCGTGTCCTTGGTCATTCTTTGAGTAAATAAGTATGTCATCAATGAAAACAATGACAAACTTGTCAAGGTATGGTCCACACACTCGGTTCATAAGGTCCATGAACACAGCTGGTGTATTAGTTAAACCAAACGGCATGACCATAAACTCGTAATGACCGTAACGTGTTCTGAAATCAGTCTTTGGAATATCATCTTCTTTCACCCGCATTTGATGATACCCGGAACGTAAGTCAATCTTTGAATAAACAGACGAGCCTTGTAGTTGATCAAATAAGTCATCGATTCTCGGTAGTGGGTAGCGGTTCTTGATGGTAAGTTTGTTCAACTCTCGATAGTCGATACACAACCTGAATGTACCATCTTTCTTCTTGACAAACAAAACAGGAGCTCCCCACGGTGATGTGCTTGGTCGAATGAAACCACGCTCTAAAAGTTCTTGTAATTGGCTTTGCAGTTCTTTCATCTCGCTGGGTGCGAGTCTGTAAGGAGCACGAGCTATTGGTGCAGCTCCTGGTACAAGATCTATTTGAAATTCAACGGATCGATGTGGGGGTAATCCCGGTAATTCTTTCGGAAATACATCGGGAAATTCTTTTGCGACGGGAACATCATTGATGCTCTTTTCTTCAGTTTGTACTTTCTCGACGTGTGCTAGAACAGCATAGCAACCTTTTCTTATTAGTTTTTGTGCCTTCAAATTACTAATAAGATGTAGCTTCGTGTTGCCCTTTTCTCCGTACACCATTAAGGGTTTTCCTTCTTCTCGTATAATGCGAATTGCATTTTTGTAAAAAACGATCTCTGCTTTCACTTCTTTCAACCAGTCCATACCGATTATCACATCAAAACTCCCTAACTCTACTGGTATCAAGTCAATCTTAAATGTTTCGCTAACCAGTTTAATTTCTCGATTCCGACATATATTATCTGCTGAAATTAATTTACCATTTGCTAATTCGAGTAAAAATTTACTATCCAAAGGCATCAATGGACAACTTAATTTAGCACAAAAATCTCTACTCATATAGCTTCTATCCGCACCCGAATCAAATAAAACGTAAGCAGATTTATTGTCAATAAGAAACGTACCCGTAGCAAGCTCCGGGTTTTCCTGTGCCTCTGCCGCATTAATATTGAAAACTCTTCCGCGGCCTTGTCCATTCGTGTTCTCCTGGTTCGGGCAATTTCTAATAATGTAGCCCGGTTTTCCATATTTATAACAAACTACATTGGCATAACTTACTCCGACACTACTTGCTCCGCCATTACTCGTTCCGACACCATTTATTCCTTATGTTCTATTAACCCCTGGTCCGTAGACCTCACACTTAGCCGCGCTATGACCATTTCTTTTACACTTGTTGCAAAATTTGGTGCAGAACCCCGAGTGATACTTTTCTCACCTTTGGCATAGCTGCTTCTGATTGTTGTTGTTGTTGCGGTTATTATTGTTGTTGGGATGATTGTTGTAGTTACTGTTGTTGTTGTTGTTGTTGTTGTTGGGCCGTTTGTTGTAGTTGCGATTGATGTTGCGATTGTTGGGATAATTATTGCGATTATTGTTGTAATTGCTGTTGTTGTTGTATTGGTGATTCTTATCACCGTTTTCCTCCCACTTTCTTTTGACTTGCTTCACATTGGCCTCTTCAGCAGTCTGTTCTTTAATTCTTTCTTCAATCTGGTTCACTATTTTGTAAGCCATTCTACATGCCTGTTGTATGGAGGCGGGCTCGTGTGAACTTATATCTTCTTGGATTCTTTCCGGTAATCCTTTCACAAACGCGTCGATCTTCTCTTCCTCATCTTCGAATGCTCCCGGACACAATAGGCACAATTCTGTGAATCGTCTTTCGTACGTGGTAATATCAAATCCTTGGGTTCGTAACCCTCTAAGTTCTGTCTTGAGCTTATTGACCTCGGTTCTGGGACGGTACTTCTCGTTCATCAAGTGCTTGAATGCTGACCACGGTAGTGCGTACGCATCGTCTTGTCCCACTTGCTCTAGATAGGTATTCCACCATGTTAACGCAGAACCTGTGAAGGTATGCGTAGCGTACTTCACTTTGTCCTCTTCAGTACACTTACTTATGGCAAACACCGATTCGACCTTCTCGGTCGACCGTTTCAATCCGATCGGTCCTTCGGTTCCATCAAATTCCAAAGGTTTGCAGGCAGTGAATTCTTTGTAGGTGCATCCTACACGATTTCCGGTACTGCTAGATCCAAGGTTATTGTTGGTATGTAGCGCAGCCTGTACTGCGGCTATGTTTGAAGCTAGAAAAGAACGGAATTCCTCTTCATTCATATTCACGGTGTGTCGAGTAGTCGGTGCCATTTCCTTCAAAATAGTCAAATGGAACAAGTTAATCATACAGAATATTAAGAGTAGTTGATAGTATTTTGTAGCATAATATGAACTCATTTATAAAAGCTTTTTCTTCATATTAGCGTTTTATAAGTTTAAATTCGGGTAGTACCTACCCGTTAAGTTCATACTTAGTAGCTAATATACAATTCAACTACTACAATTCTATATGAAAAACTGATTATAATAATATTTCGCGTTCAAACTTTTACACAATATTTTACAAACTTACAATACCGCTTATTTTACATATAGCATGAAATATAGCACACAATAAATTTGATACAAGATGGTTGTGAAGATAATTCTAGCTAGTACACAAGTCGTTCAGCAAAGGCAATAAAGACACGTAATTCATACGTCCAGAAACAAGTCATGCATTCTGGTTTTACTAGGACTACTTCCCATCCTTGGTCTTGTGGAACATAACCGTTATGGCCGTTGATAAGAAAGCGTGTTGTAACGTCGTCAAAGGGACGAGGGTTACGTAATGTCCAACAGTCCCGTAACAATCTAAAAACCTCATTTCTTACCCCAATTACCGACTCCGTCACTTGTGGAAACGTTTTGTTTAATAGTTGTAGCCCGATGTTCTTGTTCTCACTTTGGTGAGAAGCGAACATTACTAATCCGTAAGCATAACATGCTTCTTTATGTTGCATGTTAGCCGCTTTTTCTAAATCACGAAGTCCAATATTCGGATATATTGAGTCAAAATAATTTCTTAACCCATTGCGTAAAATAGCATTTGGGTTCCCCGCAATATATGCGTCAAAGTAAACACATCGTAACTTATGGATTTCCCAATGTGATATCCCCCATCTTTCGAACGAAAGCCTTTTATAAACCAAAGCATTCTTGGAACGTTCTTCGAATGTCTTACAAACTGATCTCGCCTTAAATAGTTGTGCCGAAGAATTCTGACCGACTCTAGACAAGATTTCATCAATCATGTCTCCGGGTAGGTCTCTTAAAATATTGTGTTGTCTATCCATTTTGTGTTTTTATACTGTAAAATAGACAAGAGTTAGATTCATAAAAAAAATACTTATTAATACAAGCAATTTTTACATATATCATAAAGCATAAGCACACTATATTACATATATTACACCACACGAATACAACTATCTTATTCCGACTCGCTCGTTTCTTCTTGTTCGGTTTTGGTTCGTTTTGCCAAGTTTCTAGGGATATATGATGTTCCCCTAATACGAGCCGTCGTTGTCCACATTGGTTTAGAAAAACCTGGTGGTTTAGAGGTTCCCGGGTCATTGTTACAACTTAAGGACTTCGGGGGTTGACGATACATATAAAGTTCATCGGGGTTGGAATTAGATTTCTCTATTTTTATGCCCTTTCCCTTATTATTTTCTTTTGCCTTTTTAAATTCAGTTGGGGTAATTTCTATAACATCATCGGAATTCTCGTCGGAATCCGATTCATCGGAGAATTGGTAATCCTCCCAATATTTTGCTTCCTTGGCGGAAGCACCATTGACCATAATTAACCTTGGTCGGTTGGTTGAGGATTCTCTTTTACTTAACCGTTTTATTATTTCCCCCACCGGTTCTATTTCTTCTTCCGGTTCCGATTCTTCTTCCGGTTCCGATTCTTCTTCCGGTTCCGACTCTTCTTCCGGTTCCTCTTCGGGAACTTGTGAATCAGTCCACGAATCATTCCAATTTACATTTGACTCTTCATTATTATTAGGTGAGTCAATGGGACTTGTTCTAGAGGTAGACATCTATCAAATAATATCAAACGCGTTAAGAGATTAATATATCACATAATATTCACATGTTAAAAATATATAGTTTCCAACAAAATTTGTTAAGCAATCATTTTTCAAGTAAACACGGTCGAAGTCCAGACTCACTAATGCATCCTAACAAACTCGATAAGACACACTAATGCAAAATTCTGGTTCTCTAAGACCAATGCTCTGATACCAACTGAAATGTCCCGTTCTTATTGATTAAAAACGTTCCATATTAATTGATTTCGTTGCTAGGTTTTGACCTCTATATGAGACGTTTTTCAAAGACTGCATTCATTTTTAAAACAAACCATAACCTTTATTTCATAGATAAAGGTTTTAAAAAGCTTTACGTAGATTATCAAATAATGATAATCTAAAATATCCTGTTTACACACGACCATTACATAATGGTTTACAATACAAATATGTTACAACAAAATAAGTTTCTTGAATGCAGTTTTTACACAATATCATACAATTATGGACTCCAAATCTTGTCCTTATTTTAGTATGCAACAGCGGAAGCTCTTAGTATTCACCTGAGAATAAACATGCTTTAAATGTCAACAAAAATATTGGTGAGTTATAGGTTTAACCTATATATATTAAATCGTAACAATAGACCACAAGATTTCATATTTCAATACACATCCCATACATAGAGATAAAAATCATTCATATGGTGAACACCTGGTAACCGACATTAACAAGATGCATATATATAAGAATATCCCCATCATTCCGGGACACCCTTCGGATATGATATAAATTTCGAAGTACTAAAGCATCCGGTACTTTGGATGGGGTTTGTTAGGCCCAATAGATCTATCTTTAGGATTCGCGTCAATTAGGGTGTATGTTCCCTAATTCTTAGATTACCAGACTTAATAAAAAAGGGCATATTCGATTTCGATAATTCAACCATAGAATGTAGTTTCACGTACTTGTGTCTATTTTGTAAATCATTTATAAAACCTGCATGTATTCTCATCCCAAAAATATTAGATTTTAAAAGTGGGACTATAACTCACTTTCACAGATTTTTACTTCGTCGGAAAGTAAGACTTGGCCACTGGTTGATTCACGAACCTATAACAATATATACATATATATCAAAGTATGTTTAAAATATATTTACAACACTTTTAATATATTTTGATGTTTTAAGTTTATTAAGTCAGTTGTCCTCGTTAGTAACCTACAACTAGTTGTCCACAGTTAGATGTACAGAAATAAATTGATAAATATTATCTTGAATCAATCCACGACCCAGTGTATATGTATCAGTATTGATCACAACTCAAATTATATATATTTTGGAATCAACCTCAACCCTGTATAGCTAACTCCAACATTCACATATAGAGTGTCTATGGTTGTTCCGAAATATATATAGATGTGTCGACATGATAGGTCGAAACATTGTATACGTGTCTATGGTATCTCAAGATTACATAATATAAAATACAAGTTGATTAAGTTATGGTTGGAATAGATTTGTTACCAATTTTCACGTAGCTAAAATGAGAAAAATTATCCAATCTTGTTTTACCCATAACTTCTTCATTTTAAATCCGTTTTGAGTGAATCAAATTGCTATGGTTTCATATTGAACTCTATTTTATGAATCTAAACAGAAAAAGTATAGGTTTATAGTCAGAAAAATAAGTTACAAGTCGTTTTTGTAAAGGTAGTCATTTCAGTCGAAAGAACGACGTCTAGATGACCATTTTAGAAAACATACTTCCACTTTGAGTTTAACCATAATTTTTGGATATAGTTTCATGTTCATAATAAAAATCATTTTCTCAGAATAACAACTTTTAAATCAAAGTTTATCATAGTTTTTAATTAACTAACCCAAAACAGCCCGCGGTGTTACTACGACGGCGTAAATCCGGTTTTACGGTGTTTTTCGTGTTTTCAGGTTTTAAATCATTAAGTTGGCATATCATATAGATATAGAACATGTGTGTAGTTAATTTTAAAAGTCAAGTTAGAAGGATTAATTTTTTTTTGCGAACAAGTTTAGAATTAACTAAACTATGTTCTAGTGATTACGAGTTTAAGCCTTCGAATAAGATAGTTTTATATATATGAATCGAATGATGTTATGAACATCATTACTACCTCAAGTTTAGTAGGTAAACCTATTGGAAGTGACAATAAATGATCTAGCTTCAAAGGATCTTGGATGGCTTGAAAGTTCTTGAAGTAGGATCATGACACAAAAACAAGTTCAAGTAAGATTTTTACTCGAATTAAAATAGTTTATAGTTATAGAAATTGAATCAAAGTTTGAATATGAATATTACCTTGAATAAGAAAGATAACCTACTGTATATAACAAAGGTTTCTTGATCTTAGATGATTACTTGGAATGGATTAGAAAGCTTGGAAGTAAATTAGTAAACTTGAAGGGATTTTTGAAGTGTTCTTGAAGTGTTCTTCCTATGATGATTATAGCTTGATTCTTGAAGTGATTTTTGATGAAGATGATGATTAACTACTGGAAAAATACGTTCATAATAGTGTGTGTGTGTTGAGAGAGAATTAGAAAGAGAATTGGAAGTGAAATGGAGTGAATGATGAGTGGTAATTGGTGAGTGGTGAGTGGGGTTAAAAGGAGTTCTAGTTAGTTGACTAGCTCATGGTAGAAGTTAAAATTGATTAGTCATACATGACATAATCAAGAGTGGAATCCCATGCTAGTTCCTATTGGTATATACCCATAGTAAGTACGTTTTGAAGCTGTGTATAATACGGGTAAGAATACGACTAGAATTCTTGATGAAAGAAAAGAATGGGAAAGTAACTGTAACCATTTTCGTTAAGTATGAGTGTTTTGATATATGTCTTGAAGTCTTCCAAAAGTATTTTAATACATCTAAATACACTACATGTATATACATTTTAACTGAGTCGTTAAGTCATCGTTAGTCGTTACATGTAAGTGTTGTTTTGAAACCTTTAAGTTAACGATCTCAATTAATGTTGTTAACCTATTGTTTATTATATCTAATGAGATGTTAAATTATTATATTATCATGATATTATGATATATTAATATATCTTAATATGATATATATACATTTAAATGTCGTTACAACGATAATCGTTACATGTATGTCTCGTTTCGAAATCCTTAAGTTAGTAGTCTTGTTTATATGTATATAACTCATTGTTAATATACTTATGGAGATACTTACTTATCATAATCTCATGTTAACCATATGTATATCCATATATATATCGTCATGTCGTTTTTACAAGTTTTAACGTTCGTGAATCACCGGTCAACTTGGGTGGTCAATTGTCTATATGAAACATATTTCAATTAATCAAGTCTTAACAAGTTTGATTGCTTAACATGTTGGAAACATTTAATCATATAAATATCAATCTCAATTAATATATATAAACATGGAAAAGTTTGGGTCACTACATGATGCTCCAAGTAAGAGGACTAGGGGTACAAGTGTGAGCACGGGTGCTATACGGACGAGTATATCTGATTCTAGTGCATCTAGGTGTTACAATTGTGGCGTGAGGGGTCACAAGTCTTGGGAATGTTCGGTGCCAACGGGTGATGGCACGGTGTGCTTTAATTGCCAAGAAGAAAGACATCGTAAGTCGGAGTGTCCCGAGTTAGCGGGGACGGGCGTGGCGAGAAGACGTTAAGGTACTTTTCGTTTTAATAAACATGTCCTTTGATTATTTATTATGTGCCGATTGAGTTCAGGTTTGATAAACCCGTTGTGTTGTGCATATTACCGTTATGGGCGACATTCTTAATGGAATTACCCTACGGTGGCATTTGGATTGACGGACGAAGGGCGTAAGACTTGGTGCAACCAAGCATTCCTTAGTGTTTGGGAAATGTTTCTACCAAGCCATGGGAATGGGCTTTGGTGTTCGGCTGTTAAGAGCGTGTTCGCTTTTGTGTTGAGGATGGTGAACCATAAGGTTCATCGGGTGGATGTAACCTTGAAGATCGAGTGTTTGATCTCGATGTGTGTTGGTAATGGAGTCTACGTGACGCGATGTTAGGTGCCTCTTTCATACCTACTAGCGTGGTATTCGACTCTGATGGTGTTGCGGTTACGTTTTACTTAGGGTACCGGAGAGAAACCCTTAGGTACATGAGTGACTAGGTGAAAATTTGACAAGCTAGAGCAATCGGAGGATTGCAAGATTTAAGTTTGTGTAATTGTGGCAAACTCTTCGTTCGAAGTGTTTAAGGATAGGTTAAAATCCTTCGTGTGCTCAAGGTTGGAGCATGGTATTATGATGTGTGTGGTTGTGAGATACTTTTATCTCGATGATGTGGTTACGGAACGGAGTTCTAAGTGGGGGAGTTTGAACTCTCGCACGAAGATGTTCTAGTGTACTGATATTGGACGATGCTCGCATGGATTCGGTGCTAGCGTGGAGACCTACGTTGGTCGATTGTGGTAAAAGTACGATTTGGAATAAATTGTACTTATGGTTTTAGATTTAAATTATCACCGAGGTGGTAATGTGGTGAATCTCATTTAGAGATAATGGACGTGTTTGACGAGCAAGGTGAGATCCCTCGGTTAAGGGATGTGTGTGTCGGATTCTCTTCTAGAGAATTATTGTTTTGTGCCTATGTCCGATATAGGTGGTTCTTGCTCGAGTGTGGTGGTGTTGTGTACACGTACGTGTGATGCGTGTGCAAGGATTTTCAAGTGAGTGGAATGCTCCTAAGTATGAGTATATACTTGTTGTTTGGGGTGGATGGTTAGTGTATTCCGTTAGGATTCACTATGGTGTAGCAGTGCGCGATGTTACACTACTCGTTGTATGAGGCCAAAAGAGCATGTGTTGATGGTTAGTGTATTCCGTTAGGATTCACTATGGTGTAGCAGTGCGCGATGTTACACTGCTCGTCGTTTGAGGCCAAAAGAGCGTGTGTGATGGGTGGGCTTAAAGTTCGGGCGTCGATACCACCCAAGGGACTAGTGATGCGTACTAGTGGCGTCTGCGTGGCTAACGGTTCATTCGTGAGAATTGTTCCCTTTGGATTTTGGTTATATGTTGGGAGTAGTGTTATATCGGCATGGTATAACATTATCGGGAAATGCGAGTACCGGTGGGAAATGAGAGTATCATTCCTGTGTTGAGATTTGGGAAGTGAGTCGCGTGTAGTTCGGATTCACAATTACACGTGTGGACGCGGTCATTCTATTGGGATAGTGACTCTCGTGTAGTTCGGATTCACTAGGGCGCGTGTAGTTCGGCCAATCCCGATTGTTGTTGCGGTGGAGGTGGCGAGTCGCGTGTGGTGCGGATTCACCAGGGCGCGTGTAGTTTCGGCCAGCCTTCATGTGGTTAGTATTGAGAACTATTGGTTGTTTTATACGCCAATGGTGGGGTCGTAAGGACCATGTTGTGTGATTAGTGATGCGATAGCCGTGTTTCGCTCACATGTTGTTACGAGTGTGACAATAGTCGATTTTGTACACCTTGGGATTAGCGTTGCCATAGTTGTTTTGGGCGCTATTGGTTTTAGCCATTTGCTTATGATGTTACGATAGTTGCGTATTGGTCGTATTGCGCACTTCAAGTGTGTGAAGCATGGAACAAATTACAAACTGGCAGGCTGTTCTGACCCTTGTGCGCGCCACGCAGGGTTAGTGGTGCGCGCTGCGCACCTCACCTGCGACAGAATTTCTGTCTTTTTCCAATTAGATTTAAATGAGGGGCTTTTTGGTCTTTTCACTTGAGGACGGATCTCATGCCATATCAGCTGGTTTGGATCCAATTTTGGATCACTTTCACATCCATTCAACACTCTCATCCATTCTTAGAGAGCGAGAGAGATTTCTAGAGAGAGATTTGGGGTTTTGAATAAGAAGAAACTTGAATCGATCAAAAGCTCGAGTGTTAAAGTTGTTCACCTCGTTCCTAGCTACGTTTTGGTTGTGGTGGTAAGTTCTAACTCCGAATTTCAATGTTTGATTTGATATTCAAAGTTAGGATTTGAACTTGAATTGTAGAGAAACCCATTTAAACTCTTGAAGTGAGTTCATTGATGCTTGTAATCGGGTTTATTGTTGTTGTTGTTGGTGGGTTTTGGGTTGGAAACCGACTTGGCCATGATTAGGACTTGTAATTGGGTTTAATCACTAGGCTTAGTGATTATGGAAGTGTTGGAACCCATTTTAGTGTATTTGAAAGACTAATTTTGAAATGAGTCAAAATTAGGGTTTATGGGTGATTTTAAGAATGATAAGTGTTTAACACTTATCATTGTGTTAAATTGGCATATTAGGACCATTGTCACTAGTGTTAGTGATTATTGGTTAGTTTGGGCGCGGTTTGTGCTTGGGAGTGCAATTGGTCAAAATTTGCACTAAGTGTCGAATTGGGTGGGTTTGTAAATCCACCCTAATTGTGTTGGTTGTATTGTGATAATGGAATAGGTACTTTTCATTGGCGAGTTGCGGATTATTCGGTAGCACTCTTCAAGACGACAAGGTGAGTGTTAATATCATATGTACATATGTATGTGTAGGATGGGTGCGGGTCGGGTGAAGTGGTTCTCGGTTATAGAGCTCACTTCACATATAGGTGGATTTGATGGACTTGTGTAATAGGTCCAATTGGCACGGTTGTGCGTTTTGGTTGACCACCTTTGGCGAGGTGCACACTTTGTGTGTACGTTATCACATGTGCTTGTGATGTGGATTATATAACCCCAATGGCGAAGGGTTGATATTGAGTTGTGAATTGGATAACCCCGATGATGTGGATTTTATAAATCCCGAGATCGTGGGTTTTGATTTGGGAAGTGAATCACGTGTGGATGCGGATTCACGATGACGCGTGTAGTTCGGTCATCTTATTGAGGTAGTGATCTCGTGTGGTTGCGGATTTACTAAGGCTCGTGTAGTTCGGCCAACCTCGATGTTGTTGTGTTATTGAAGATAGTAGTCTCGTGTGGATGCGGATTTACTAAGGCTCGTGTAGTTCGGCCAATCTTCATTTTGGTATTTGGTAGTTTGTTTCGGTATTGGGTTAAAGGGTTAACCTTGGGCGGTTTATGCTTTGTTATATATATAGATATATATATTGTCGTATTGTTTTGATGTAGCTAACCCTCCGGGTGTAGCTTGATGGCGTTGTACATATCGTTGTTGGTGTACTTACATTGTTGATATTACTAGCTTGTTGTATAGCGATCGTACGGTATACTTAGTTATACTAACCTTTATACTTGGATGCTCCGGTATGTGCTATTTGATTATTATTGTGTGGCGTGTCCATTTTATGTATATATATGTATGTAGTATATTCTCACTCACTAAGCGTTAGCTTACCCTCTCGTTGTTTACATTTTTATAGATTCGCATGTTGGCGGTGTCTCGGGTAAGCGTGGGGACTAGTGGGCTTGCGTAGTTGCTTAGAAGACGTGTTTTTGGATTGATTAGGATTGGGTAGCGTATCCCCAATCACTATGCTCGGTCTTTATTTTGTGTTAAAATCATGTGGTCGAAAATTGTATTTTGTACGTAATTCGTAAAACGGGCTGATGTGGGCCCGGTGTCGTAAATCTTGTTTTATTATAAAAATGTGTTAGTTTTACTTATTATAATGTGTGGTGAAAAACGTTTCGTCTAAAAGTGTCGGGAAGTGGGAGATCTTTAAATGAAAATTAGAAAATTTGGACAGCAAACTGTCAGGCCTTGTGCGCGCCGCACACATATGGGGTTGTGCGCCGCGCACCCTTTCTGTATAAAAAAAAAATAAAAAAAATTGCGTATTCGGTTGAATAACGGTTTGGGTCGTTACAACACAAGATGAAAACAAAACGATGCAAGTAAACTCAGAATCAAAACATTCAATCCATTGAATGTTTTAATTTTTTTCTTCGAGCGTTTTACCGCCAAAATTATAGCATTCATCACAAAGTGTCTTTTTTAAATGTTCATATTTTCACCTAAACTTGATGCCCGAAAAAAAAATTCGAAAAAGTTGAAAAAAATTTACCTCCCCCATTTCTCCCAGAAAAGTGCTTCCCTCTTGATTATGACCCTACATACCCCTACGTTTTTCATATAAACTATACATTATGTTACAATCTGTTTCGTCTCACTAGATGTTCCTTCTGATGAATCTGTACTTTTTATTTGAGATACATGAAATTAGGAAGTTCATTATTACATGGTATATGATTTAGATGTCCTTGTATCCTAGTGTAAATCCTAAGAAGATTGGAGTGAATAAGTGGTTTTAATTCTGTGAAGAACGTGACTAACCCGAGATCGATTGAGGGATACGATTAGGGTGGTTAGAGAAAAATTGCCGACCGATTTGGCGGGGTTGATCACAGAGGCGTAACTAGATTTTTTTTTTCCACCGAGGGTGGAAAATTTTTTAAAAGCGTAGCAACGGTTTTTTGGGAAAAATATGGAAGTTTTTGAACAAAATATGAAGGTTTTTTAGCGAAATAAGGAAGTTTTTTGGGCAAAATATGGAGTCTTTTAGACAAAATATGGAGGCTTTTAGACAAAATATAGAGACTATCACTTTTAGGCAAGAAAAATATTCACCGGGGGTAAAATATGAAAAAATCCAAAATTTTTGCATTAAAAATTACAAATTCACTAGATGCAGGTGTTGTTTCGCCCCCAGTGGGTTGTTCGCCCATAAAGCGGTACGTGACGTGAGCTGGGTATAGGCTAGTGGGGTCACCTCACTATAAAATCAATATATATATATATATATATATATATATATATATATATATATATATATATATATATATATATATATATATATATATACTGGTAGGATCATGGGGGAAGTAACCAATTGGGGGAAAGCGGGGAGAAGCAAATTTTTTTTTTTCATTTTTTGAAAAAACTTTGTTCACGAACATTATAGATTGAATGAAAATATGAACATTTAATAAAGACACTTTGTGATTGAGGTTTTTATTTTGGCGGGAAAACGCTCGAAAAATTAATATATAACAATTATTGTCTCTTTCGAGCGTATTTTGATGTTTTAGATATTAGGGTTTAGAAATTTAGGGTTTAGGGTTCAGGTTTAGGATTTAGATTGAGTTTTTTAACACGAACGGTTTGGAGTTTAGTCCCTAAACTCAAAACCCTAAACCCTAAACTCTAAATCTGGCTAAATTTTGACAAAAAGTACTTCACAAAACATGGAAAAAAAAAAGCGTTAACATTTTTCACGATCAATATTATCTTGAACGTTATTTTTGTCGATCGTTTTCCCGTCTAAATAATAACATTCATGACGAAGTGTCTTTTTTAAATGTTCATATTTTCGTGTGATCTCGATGCCTGAAAAAACAAATTCCAAAAAAACGAAGAAAAAAAATTGTTTTCCCCCGATTGGTTACTTCCCCATTGATCCTACCCCGACATATATATATATATATATATATATATATATATATATATATATATATATATATATATATATATATATATATATATATAAAAGCTATGAATTCATTTTTTTCTAAAGATCAACAGATTTTATTAAGAGAATATATTTTTTTTACATACAGATGAGAGCCCTATGATACATGGTGTATAACCGAAGGAGGAAACAACTACAAAATATATAAAAGAACACGAAAAAAATTGCACGGGCAGGAAAATGCTCTTGTCACTCATAAGCCACAAGGTAGAGATTGACTTGAAATCTCTAAGCTGGAGAGGAAGGGAAATGCAGTGTTGAATTAACAGCTACAAAGCAGTTCGAACCACCCTAATTAATGTCTTGCCTAAGCGAGCCTGTGAGGGAAGGAGCAAAAAAACCCTCTACTAACCGATTCCTTCTTTGGATCTAGGATTTGCATCATAGATCTTAGGGTTGGGTAACCATAGTTGCCATTCTAGATTAACCTTTTTAGCACGATAATTAATCCTCTCGAAGCTTTTTGTTTGGATGTTAGATACAATCTTTTCACAGCTTAATTTACTTTTCCCTATAACGTACTCGTTACGATTTTTTCAAATAAAATAACTCGAAACCCTCATTATTTCCTGCCAGATGGACACGCCTTCCACCAATTAGCAAGATGTTTAAGTGATCAAGCTTCCACCAATTAGCAATTATGTTCCAAATATATACTACTATTTTGCAATTTAGGAGTGTGTTTAAGTGTTTCAATTCCATCGTCGCACACCGGACACCTGGTTGAATGTAGGTCAATACCCCGAATATCGAGTTCGGATCTTACAGGGAGTTTATTTTGTTTCGCTCGCCATATATAAATACCAACCTTTTGAGGTAGCATAGGGTTGACCAACGTTGGATCTGGTAAAGGAGGGTTCACCAGGGATAATTCATAATTCATTGAGGATATTCACGAGAGATTTAGTGGAGAAAGCACCATAAATATTGTGCATTAAAAAATGAGCAGGGGTTACACTCATATTCCTAAAGAGTAAGTGGGTTGTAACACTAAAATTTAAATGGGCTTATCAAATAAAGGATTCATTCGTTCATGTATGTGTGTGTGAATACTGTATAAAGTTTACATAAAAAAATTATGATTCATTCATTTTTTAATAACCATTCATATTCACCGAGAGTTAATATAAGGGACTAAGGACAACCGAACTTTTTATCATCACCAAATTTTAAATCTTGACATTTGGAGTTCACTCAAGGAAATTATCTATAAGTTTCTTATGTATCAACGAAAGAAATAGCGTAAGAGACATTTGTGTTAGAATGTAACTTGATTGTGTTATAGTTTTTAAGCAAATTTTTGTGACCCGATATATTTTTGGTAATTTTTTTTTTTTTTTTTTTTTTTTTGCATCATCAGCAATTCTGACTTTGCCCTTGACCAAGCTAAGTGAAAATTCGATAGATATGTGTGTCACTAATTCCTCAAATTCAATATGACATGTTCATGTATGTAACATAAATTTTTAATAATCGCTAAGTGACTAATTTGAATGATTAAAAGGTTCTTAATGAATTTGGTTGTAAATGACAATATTTTGTTTGATTAATATTTATTTAGAATGAATAACATAAAATTAGATAAAATTACTTTATTAACGTTTTACATGAATAAAAATTCAATATAGTTGTTTGATAAGTATTATTAATATAATTTAAAGATGATATTTCAGAAACTTTACGGTTTTAGTTATTGAGTCGACATCAAGCGTCGATTTATTGGCGACTTGACTGACTCTTAAATTTCAGGCATGATTTAAAACACATGAAAATTTGATTTTACCATTTTCATAGCGTCTCAATTTCACTTTTAATTTAATTTAATTTTTTAAAATTTACTTCCTACTTATTGGCCGGAAGTCCACTCGTAAGCAATCTCTCTATCCGTCGAATAGAGAGAGGGATGAATTTTTCTACTTTTGAGAGTGCTTTCACTCTATGTGGAGAAATGACTTGTCTTTATTCTCGGATAGAGGAAGAATTGTCTACATCTCACCTCTCTCATACATCACTTATGTGGTATTTGATTTTGTTGTTGTTGTATATTTCAGAAACTTTATGTGCTTAACTTAAGCATCATATTTTATTCATATGTTAAAAATAAACGTGTTGAATGTTGAATGTTGAATGTTGAATGGTTTAACATTAACACAAACACACTCTAACTATAGGTCAACATAAATATTCAAAAGCTTGTTGCTTCATATTTTAAACGAGTAATATATAACTAACAATATAAAAACTAATCGAAAGGAACATTTCCATACATACTAACCACCGCATGGGATTTGGTCGTTCCACCCCACCCCCGCCTAAAAAATACCCGAAACGACATGCGAACAAACTTCCACCAAAAATATCCAAAAAAACCCCTTCACTATAACTCTACATACTAACCACCGCATGGGATTTGGTCGTTCCACCCCACCCCCGCCCAAAAAATACCCAAAACGACATGCGAACAAACTTCCACCAAAAATATCCAAAAAACCCCCTTCACTATAACTAACTTAAAAAAAATACCCTCAAATCCAGGGGGGTAAAACGCCGCTTTCCTAAATTAAAAAAAAAGCTCCACCCAAACATTTCGACAGTCCGTATCTTCCTCCTCGCCCCGAGTTAAATTTCACCGACCGCACCGTTAAACTCGAAATATTTCTGTGAACAAAACGAAACTAACTACGTTCAAAACGGACACTTTTTAAAAAACGCTAAATACACAACAGCCCGTATCTTCCCGCTCGCCGCGAGTTAAATTTTCCCGAAAGCAGCGTCGTACTCGAAATAATTTTATGAACAAAACGATAAAAGGTACGTTCGAAACGGACACCTTTTAAAAAACGCTAAAGACAACGACAGCCCGTATCTTCCTGCTCGCCGCGAATTAAATTTTTCCGCCAGCACCGTTAAACTCGAAATATTTTTGTGAACAAAACGAAACTAACTACATTCGAAACGGACACTTTTTAAAAAACGCTAATCACAACGACAACCCGTATCTTCTCGCTCGCCGCGAGTTAAAATTTTTCGACAGTAGCGTCTTACTCGAAATAATTTTATGAACAAAACGATAAAAACTACGTTCGAAACGGACACTTTTTAAAAAACGCTAAACACAAAGGCAGCCCGTATCTTCCTCTAGGACCGTTAAGCTCGAAATAATTTTATCAACAAAACGAATAAACACAAACACAAACAGAGCACCCACAATATGACCAGAACGCCACCGCCGCAACGCGCGGTCGATACCTTTCTAGTTTGGAATCAAAACGTAGATTTATTAGGAAATTGCGTCAGCCAAAGAGTTCACAATCAAAGAAAATACTTTAATCTATTTTTCATGTAACGTGAAATGTATCTTGTTTAATTTAAGACCGAGTATAAGAATTAGTAGAACGTTCATGTCACGAATTTATAAAAAAGAACAAAAAGACAATAGTTAGAGAAGACTAATAGTCACAAAAAGCTACGGAAGACTTCAAAGTCTCCTGATAGGCTTTTATTTATATGAATATTTTCTTTTAAAAAACAAAACAATATTATTTATAATGAATATTTTTATTTTTATTTATATGAATAGTTAGTCAAGAACGGTAACAACGTACATTATTTCACTTAATCATAACATAGACTTGAGAGTTGAGAGGCTTCTAATTGTCTTGTAATATATAGCACTACTAGTAGGTTTTTGAGCTCGTGCGTTGCACGGGTATGTAAAAACACAGCAAAAATTTAATTTGTAGTTCATATTGATATGTAAATAGCGATACTAAAAAAAATAAGAAAACGATAAGAATAATTTAAGAGCCCTTGGTGTTGACAAATTTTAAAAATTCTTTTGAGTTTAAAAACCCCAGGTGTTGACAAATTTCAGAATTCCTTTTGAGTTTAAAAGTCTGTGGTGTTGACAAATTTTAAAAGTTCTTTTGACTTTAAGAGCCCATGGTCTTGACAAATTTTAAAAGTAGTTTTGAGTGGTGTTAATAACTTAATGTCTACAATTTTTTTCCTCACCATTAATATCTTTTTAATAAATAAATTATATACTACGTAATATTTAGAACCAGTAAATGAGCCCCCGCGCTTCGTAGCGGAAGGCCAGAATGGATACTAAGGGAAAACATAATATTAAAAAAAACAATGTGTATGAATAATAGGTCGAGATATTTAGCGTTTTTTTGAAAAACGTCCATTTTGCGTATAGGTAGTTGCATTGTGTTCGTAAAATTATTTTGAGTTGAACCGTGGTTTCGGGAAAATTTAACGCGTGGCGAGCGAGAAGATGTGGTCCGTTGAAGATTTGAGTGAGTTATTTAAGTTTTTTTATTTAGAAATATGTAAGTTTTACTATAGCTCTTGAAGTTTGGGGTGTTTAACATTTGTTAGTAAATGGTGCTAGTGGGTACGACGATTTAAGCGGAACATACAACTCCTCTAAGCATGGAAGTGGGCTACTATTCATCAATAGTAACCCACTTTTGCTCAAATGTAATAGTAACAAGGTGGTGGTCAGCCGCGCGTTGCGGCGACGGCCACCACTCTGACGCGTACAAAAAGCCTTTTGTAGTCGCAACCATTATCGCGCTGCTTCGAGCACACTATTACATACAATTAACGTGTAAACTAAACACTTATTATAATTACCAACGCTATCTAATATTTTAAATTACTAAAGTATAAATGCAAGGAGTGAAACAAAGTATCGCTTCAGGAAACATGTGTATTGAAAATCTTAAAAAGTTGTAGGTTCCCAATTTTAAGAGAAATTTTCTACGTTCAGTCAATCTACGCAGAGTGAATCGGTTCCTAAGGAACCCGCGAAAGGGATGCCGTCCGATGGGTACATGAAAGTGCCGAAGTTGCTTTGACTACGGAAACATGCAAGTCTGTTGGAGCGAATTGGATGATCGTTAATTTAACGTATAAAAAATGGCTATCTGCCCGTTAATTGAACATGTGAAAAAAGAAAGTGAAAGAAAGTTGTAAAAAAAAAAATTTACTGCAAGATGGTTTGATCGGTTAATTTTTTGTTAATTCAGCGTTTAAAAAAAGATTGATGGTCACGAAATTCTATATGTTTATTTATTAAATGTGTAAATAATATATATTAACCTGCACCATTTGTCCATGTGGAAGTGATAATCAAAATAAGTTGATTAATATATGTAAAAGTTTATCATTTGTAAGTGGTAATTAGTTAGGAAAAATAATATGATCGAATATCACCTATTACCTCTCACCTATATATATATATATATATATATATATATATATATATATATATATATATATATATATATATATTTGTTAACCCTTTAACATTTAAGAAAATAAAATTAAATAAGTTGTTTGAAGTAATCTTGGGACCACAAAAACAACTACACCGTTAAAAATACGGAGCAAACATATTTCACCAATGTAGTTTCATCATTGAACCATGTGCCATTTCATGTCCATCATGCCTCTTCTTCTGCAAAATTTTCTCCCAAAATATGAAGCAACACCTTCATTACTATCATATCTATATCTATTCCCCTAAAAAAGCAATTTCATTTTTCCTCCCAACCATGGACTCTGAGACGACCCGTCCAAATCCATAAGGACGAATACAATAACATATGATTACAATGCGAGATATATGACCTCTATATGATATATTTTACAAACATTGCGTTCGTTTTAAAAGACAAACTTTCATTTCATCGAAAGTTGACAAGCATGCATACCATTTCATAATATCCAACTATAAATGACCCAATCTGTCATTTACTTAATCATAATCTTTATTTAACTCAACGACTTGAATGCAACGTCTTTTGAAATATGTCATTAATGACTCCAAGTAATATCTTTAAAATGAGCAAATGCACAGCGGAAGATTTCTTTCAATCCTGAGAATAAACATGCTTTAAAGTGTCAACCAAAATGTTGGTGAGTTCATTAGTTTATCAACAATATTCATTTCCATCATTTTTAATAGACCACAAGATTTTCATTTTCATTTCTCATAAATATACATCCCATACATAGAGATAAAAATCATTCATATGGTGAACACCTGGTAATCGACCTTAACAAGATGCATATAGAATATCCCCATCATTCCGGGACTCCTTTCGGACATGATAGATTCGAAGTACTAAAGCATCCGGTACTTTGGATGTGGCTTGTTGGACCCGATAGATCTATCTTTAGGATTCGCGTCAATTATGGGCCGGTTCCCTAATTCTTAGATTACCAGACTAAAAGGGGCATATTCGATTTCGATCATTCAACCATAGAATGTAGTTTCGATTACTTGTGTCTATTTCGTCAAACATTTATAAAAGCGCATGTATTCTCAGTCCCAAAAATATATATTGCAAAAGCATTTAAAAAGGGAGCAAATGAAACTCACAATACTGTATTTTGTAGTAAAAATACATATGACGACATTGAACAATGCAAGGTTGGCCTTGGATTCACGAACCTATATTAAGTATATATATTTATATAATGGTCAATATTTGTCTAACAATTAAGGTCAAGTCATAGTGTATCACAATCCTAATGCTCGAGATTATCATGCAAAAGTCAACAAAAGTCAATTTGACCCTAAAATGTCTTCCAAAATTTATACACGTTTATTATATAATTTAAATAGTCATTTTATATATATAAATATATTTATTAGATTTTATTAGAGTACAAGTCATTTATTAATAATAGTTTATATTAAAATTTATATAAAAAAATATACTTTGTGTTAATATCTTAAGTAATATAATTTATAAAGTTCATTTAATATCATAAAAAAAATATAGTAGTATGTATTATTAATGTAATTATATTGCGTGTGGTAAAAATATCTTTGTATCACGTATTTATTTGATAAAATAATATTGATAATAATAATAATAAGTAAAAGTTGTATTATTTTGTAATAATAATAATTATTATTATTATTATTCTACTAACAGTAATAATATTATATATAAAAATAATAATTCTATTCAAAATAATAATTTTTAATAATAATAATACTAAAATGATAATAATAATGATATTTTATAATGACAATGATATTTCTATTAAAATGATAATTTTTAATAAAAATGATAATTTTAATATTAACGATACATTAATAATAATGATAATGATAATTTTCAATAATATAATTTATCTTAATAATATTTATTATATATATAATTATTATAATAAGAATAGTAATAATAATATTTTATAAAAATAAACCTATCAAAAATGATAATTTTTAATAATAACCCTATAATGATAATGAAAATGATAATTTTATTAGAAATGATAATTTTAACAAAAGTGATAATTTTAATATTAATGATACTTTTAATCGTAACAATAATGATAAAAATAATAATTTAATAGTTTTTATAAAAATGTTAACTTTTAATAATAACTATAGTAATAATAATAACAATAACAATTTTAATGGTAATACCTATATTGATAACGATAATAATAATAATAATAATAATAATAATAATCACGACGATAATAACGACGATAGTAATAATAATAACCATTTTTAATAACAATACAAAAATTAATGATAATTCAGTTGGTCATATCTTTTAGTCCGTTCATCGAAACCACACGACTTCTAAAGGAAAAGTTATTAATTTTTCGACAGCTTTTCAACGACATGCATATCATATACCTTATCTCAGCAGCATATGTATTAAATTCATGATTTATCATAACTTATATAACGACGAAAATAAACATTCAAGCATGCATAATCATATATACTCAAGCACTAGTCAGTGATACACTATTAATATATAAAAGATAAGATATGAATGCTCACGTATCAATATTGAGATTCAATATTGCAGAAAAGTACGTAGACGCAACGGAGATGATAAACACTAGTTTGACCTCACGAACAATACCCCCGAATAATACTCATCACCTCCATAGCTATAACTCATAATTTCCTTAGCTCTATCCCGCTCAAAAAACCCGTTTGAAATAACTCGCTCATGACCTCGTCGTAGTATTTTATGTATAATAATACTAATAGTAATACTCATACTTCTAATAATAATAATAATAATAAGATTAATAATAATAATATTAATTATAATTATAATAAATATAAATATATATAGAGAGAACTCGAGACAGACATATGAATGAATGAAGTTGAAACTGAAATTGCTCGTTTTAAAGGGATGTGGCTGCCATCAACCCCCCATGCGATCGCATGGGGGTTGTGCCTTAGAGCCATGCGATCGCATGAGCTCTCAGGCCAGCTCACATTCGATCAATCATATTTGCCGACAATTTTATTTATATTATATATATATTTAATTAAATTATATAATTATATATATATTATATTATATTTACGAGCATAGGTGACTTGTAACTTTGATTCGGAAAACTTGTACGTTAACGTTCGACTTATGTCTCGGTTCCGGTTTTTCGAACGACGTTTCGTACGCTTAGAAAACTAGCTCTTAACGTTTCGCTATGTGTACCATTATCAAAAAATTAGACTTAATCATCGATGAATCATATTATAAGAAATGTAACTTATAAATTTGAGGGTTGTGGTCATTCGCTTCTTTAATTCATCGTTTGGTTATTCAATAACATGATAATATTAATTAAAATCCAAAACGTTTTTGTATCCATTTAAAATCTTATTACATTGTAAAATATATATATATTTTAAAATAAAATTTGTACATTTATATATAGTTGAAATATTTATATAATATTTAGTTTTTCAAAAACAATTATATTTCAAAGTGTCATTTAGATCGTTTACGTAATAGAAAATATTATATCATATAACGTTTTCATTTTAAAACTTAAATAGATATAGTTCATTTATGTACTAGTGTTTATTTTAATTTCTCAAACGTACAAATTAACATATATAAATATCAATCGCATCACTAAGCGAGTGTTACTATCGTTTACTTAACTAATTTGAAAACATATATATTTAATATACATGAACACGTTTTAAATACATGTTGCAAGTTATTTATATATTTAGTTCTAATAATAGATCTTCCAACATATTGTATATATTCAAATTATGTTATTTAAACAAAGCATTTTAATAATTAAATTCTATTGAATCGAAAAACGTTTCCGCACGTTTGAAACTAAATCAATTAAATATAATGAACTTTAGTTTTCCACTAACTTTTGTCTAACTATCGTTATCTGACATTTTGTTCTCACTTGTAAATCACTTTACCATTTTCCGAATATCGTTAAAAAGAATGATTTCTCAAATCAACGTGGACCTCGTAACAGAGACCCGTAACAACTCATCATGTATCTGATAATTCAATCATTTGATATTATCTTTAATCCCGTCGATAAATATATTAAACATATAATGAAACAAATATATTCATGTAAAGTATTATACATCTAATACTTTGTTAACGTTTTCAATTAATATGCCTATATCTTATATATATACATGTCTATACACATAAATGTTTGTGAATCGTCAAGCACAGTCCAAGGGTAATTGATTACATGAACTCAGTTCAAAGTTTTTGAGATTTCAACAATACAACATTTGCTTATCGTGTCAGAACATATGAAGATTAAGTTTAAATTCAGTCGGAAATTTCCGGGTTGTCACAGACTCCGGCCATTTTTCAGATCTATTCCTACCTTCTTTTTCAGATCTACTCCAATTTACAAAAAAAATCATCAGACACCGCCTCCACGCTCCACCACTCTCTGCGCCGGAGTTTTTTCCTTAGATTTTTTCAGATATGAGGTTTTTATGTTTCTTTATCGCTTTTTTTTCCTCTCACACTGAAGGTTTTAAAGTGGCCAATCGACTTTTTCTCGTTTTTTAAAGTCGCAGCTGAAGGTGGTGGCCGATGGAGGTGGCCGACGATGGTCGTTGGTGGCCGACGGTGGTTGTCGATTGCTTGTCTATAGTTTTTGTGAGGTAACTTGCTTATTTAAAAGTAACAGAATTAGTGATGGTTAGAAGTGGTGGTAAACGTTATGTGACCGTGGCAGTGACAGGTGAGTGAGGGTGGTGGTGACAAGTGTTTGGTGGCGGTGGAGTGGTGGTGTTGGTGGCAGGAGGTGTGGTGGTTGTGGTGGCAAGAGGTGTTGTGTGGTTATAATAGTAATTAATAGAGGTTGGGAGTGAATAGATGAAAATGTCCTCCTATGAGTTACTATTCATGAATAGTACTCAAAATTTGCTCTATTGTAATATTATTAATAAAATAATACATTGAAAATTTTTAGGTACGTAATATTAGTAAAGTATAAATTATATTATTTTAGAATTATTATATACAATTATTTTTTGAATAAAAGTGTAACCCGCGAGTTTAATTTTAGAAAAGTTGTAAGTCATTTCAGCAAAATAATGGTACTTGCGGAATCGACATGTATAATTAATATTATAATAGTTATATTTGTATTTTCATAAATATTTTAAGGACTTAAACTGTAAATTCAAATCACATTCATATTTATTGTTAAAAAGAAATGCTTCGTTAATAGTGTATCAAAGCTCCGTTTCGAATTCAGTTTATTGCATTTTGTTCCTAAAATTATTTCGAGTTGAACGATGATGGCGGTGGAACCTAACTCGCGGCGAACAGAAAGATAAATCCGTCAAAAAATTTTGGTGGGTTTTATTTGGTAGGTTTATATTAAGTAATCCAATCTTGATAATATTTAATGTATTATTTTAATATTAAATGACATGTAGGACAATTTAAATTTGATTAATTGAGAAGATGACACGTAAGTATTATAGCACGTGCTTTATAATAATGTATGTATAGAATAGAATAGAATAGATATAGATAGATAGATATTTTTTGTAGTGAAATCACTATTTGTCTTTTTTAATATGTCTAACTATTATTATTAATTAAATTTTACTCGATAGAAAAAAATAACCTATAACATGTGTAGTAATTATTAAACGTAATTACAACGGAATAAAACATACACATAAATGTTAAGTAGAAACTAAAAGATATTTAAAAATGAGGGACGACGTAAAGAAACGATCAAAAATGAAACACATAAATGCAAGATGGAAGTAAACAAATTTGTATCAAGTTCACCAATTCGTGTTTTTTCTAAGGGCCAAAATTTTATAAACAACCGACTCTCTAAAAAAATTGTAGAGCAGCCGCAAAGCAACCAATTACAACAGATTAATGAGCCAAGATGCCCAAAATACATTACATTTTCCTCTATATCTAATTCAATAAAAAGAAAAAATACAAATAGAATCAAACAACTCGGACTTCTTCACCATTTGATTATTGAAAACGATCTCATTCATATGCCTCCAAATGAACCCAAAAAATCCAGCAGTGATCACGTAAACCTTAGTCTTGACTTCCTCTGAACAGCTCTAATGCTCGAACCAAAGCACCCAATCTGACCAAGAGGTAAAAACCGGCATGTTGCAGTCGAGCCATCTTCTAACTTTAACCCATTTTTGAAACGCCACTTCACAATCAAATAATAAGTGATCTCTTGATTCCACACTATGGGAACATATAGGACAAGCTATAGAAATGATCTCTAATCCACGAACTAATAGATTTAACCGCATAGGTAACCTATCAACACCTACCCGCCATAAGAACACGTTAACTTAAGGCACACCAATTCGTGTGCCTTAAATTAAGATATAAATAAACAAACTTATCTTGTAATAATAATACGGAGTATAAGACGGTTATTAGCAGAGCGTGATGGATATATTTTTATACCATCACGCCACCCTTAAACCAACTAGTGCGGCGTGATGCAAACAAAATATCTTCGCGTGAGTGATGCTGTCACGGGCAGAAAATTAGCATAAAGGAAATATTAACGAATCACATTTAACCATTTTAATAACAAAATAAAAATAATAATATACATATCCTCATTTACACTACAAATGGTGGGACCTACTCTGTATCACACAACTATCGCCACATACCATTACAAACTTCATCACGTTGTCACACCACACACTCTTGTCACATAAGCACTATACTCCACACACAAAAAAAAAAAAAAAAAAAACGATATCAGACTCTATCACGCCATCACCATTAATAAGTGTCTAAATAAACTTGATTAGACATACCAATTATGCGAGGTGAGAGAATAATTAAATGTCACATGGCATAATCTTATATGATTATGAGGATTATTAGGATATTGTTTGCGAGAAATATATTATTCTACAGATAACTAAACTCTCAATACTTTTTGAGTGACTTAAAGGTTGAAATTAAGTTACCTATTGACTTGTATTGCAATAACAAATCAACAATGTTGAAGGTTGAAACTCTTTTCTACATAAAAGATCAAAACATTTGAAATTGATTATCAATATATCGAAGAAAGAATAGCTTTTGGGTATATTTTAAAGTGCAAAGTAAACACCAAGATATTTCTCAATATTGTTTACATTTTTGGGGTTGTTAAAACTATGAAGTTATATATATATATATATATAAATATATATATATATATATATATATATATATATATATATATATATATATATATATATATATATATATATATATATATATATATATATATATATATATATATATATATATATATATATATATATATATATATATATCTCCAAATTTAGTAAATTGAAGTTTGTGCTCATTTGTTATTGTAAGTATGTTTCAGGGGTAGAAGTTGTTATTGTGGTTTCCTGAAGGGTTGCTGTGTTGATTTAGTGAATCTTTTGTGGTTAAAGTCTAAAGGGTCAAAAGGATTGATGGCATATTGTTGAAGAAAGAAAGTTACTGCTGACCAATTGTATTGTATACCCATTCAAATTAAGCATCTTTGATTTAGGGTTTGCATTCGATCGTCTAATATCTTTTTTTTTTCCGAAAAGCCAAATATATTACTCGAAAACAAGGGCAGCACTCAGTACAACACGAAGGCCCCAATCAGTTTGGGCCAGGAAGCTACAACATTAAGCAACTAGTTGCGGAGAAAGCAACTAGTTGCAGAGAAAGTAACTTATACACCTATATAACTCGAAAACAATCACAACAGAATGAACAAATGGACTACGCATCTACACGACTCGACATACAATTGCAAGTAAACAGGAACGAACACAGTGAGGATCACATGGCATATACCAACGGGTCAGAGATCCATTGCATCCAATCGATCTTCGATTTCTTCCAACACGAAGCGATCCATTCGAAAGACTTGAGCTGAATTTCCATTAACGCAGTAGGACCACTCCAACTTTTATTTGCGAAGACTTTGAGATTTCGGTTCTTCCATATTAAATACAAACACACCCATTCCAATGCTTGCCAAAGGAGACAACCGTTACGAGACATAGGTGAATTGCTATTTCCCCGGCACGCTTCGTTGATGCTTAGATTTGACACCGGACCCAACCCCCACCATTTGTACACCCTTTCCCATACCTCGATCGTCTAATATCTTCCTTCTTTAAGATACTGGAAATCATGCCTATAAAAGCTGCTATCCGCTCACGTTGAATGTTATACAATCAGTAGACAAAAATTGGTTTTATTCTCTTAAATTGATCTTATGCAAAACATTCTGTCACGTGGACTGAATGATTCTGAAGTGTTTAATTGTTCTTATTTCAGTCATTATATAAAATTCAGCTTGTAAGCATTTGATTATAAATTGTTCTGGGCATTTTTGCATTATGTTCGTTGAATGAATCTGCTCCTGTTCGATTGATCAACTCTGCTTGTGTTGAGAATTATTTGGTTGCTTGTCATTTGCCATAATTATATCAGTTTTAGCCTTTGTTAATTGAGCTTTTATAAATAGAACACTCATACTGCTTAGTACATAATACAGTACTATTAAACATCAGCTATCAAGCAACATGAGTTCACATGTAATTTTCTTACATGATTTAAAACTGAAAATTACATAGAAGCAAGATATGCTATTATTCATTTCATAAACACCAATCATCAATAGACTTAGTTTCTCCTTTGGTGACCTAGTGGCCTTACCCATGTGTCCTTCCTCATCCCAAATCGCTCAATGAACCAATCGTGATACCTTCCATATAGAAAGTTCCCCAAAAGAATCCCTATTACCAACCCACTTCCACAGCCTGAGAATACGACGACCCAATCGATTATGTCACTTGGGAGAAGAGACTCGTACTCATCGATTGTATTCAAATGTGTTGATGTGGTTGAACCTAGACAATCATTGGATAATGGTTTTCCACACAGTAGAGGATTACCCACGTAAGAGTTGTTCTCAAATGTATTGAATTGTTCTTTAGTTGGTATGCGCCCTTTAAGATGGTTGAACGACACATTGAACATGGAAAGGAAGCCAAGTTGTAACAATTCTTGAGGAATTTCCCCTGATAGGTTGTTACGGGAGAGATCCAAAGATTCAAGATTCTTTAGGTTACCCAATGATGATAACACATAACCCGTAAGATGGTTGTTGGAAAGATTAAGTGATTGAAGGCCTTGAAGATCTGTGAGTGATTGTGGGATATCTCCTTCAAAACTGTTACACGAGAGGTCAATTGCAGTAAATATGTTTAAAATCTTTGGGTACTCTGTTTTGACACCTTTGTTGGTTAACGTCATCGAGTATGGAACCTCACTGGGTAAAAATGTATAAAAGGAAATCTCGAATCCCATAGTAGACGAATTGCTGGAATAAACAGATTTCATTGCCTTCCAAATCTTGAAGTACTTGTCAGGTAGTCGACCACTGAAGCCATTATTTGAAAGGTCCAAGATGCGTAACTTGGGGAACTCCGCGCTAAAAGTAGACAGATCTTGAATTGCACTGGCAAATTTGTTGGCCCTTAAGATTAATACTTGAAGCTCAGTAAGAGTTCCTAACCAAAATGGGAAGACACCATCAAAAGAGTTATCTCCAATGCTGAGAACCTCCAAGTTATTACAATTAGCTAATGATTTTGGTAACGGGCCCGAAAATTGATTTTCACTTAAATCAATCATCTTCAACTGGCTTTTATCTGTAAAGGTATTTGGAAATTTTCCATGAAACTTATTTCGTTTAAGATTCAAGGACAGCAGTGGGTTGCTAAAGTTGACTAAACAAGTAGGAATGGTTCCGTTCAAGCTGTTAGAAGATAAATCTAGCAATCGAAGGGATTCTGCTTGACATATTAATGGTGGTATCTCTCCGATCATCTTATTCCCTGAGACATCATAATAAAGTGTGGTCTTTGGAGGAATTGGGAGTTTCCCTCGTAGCTGATTATCAACAATAAAAAATGATTCCAAATGAACCCAAGGCAGAAAAAGAGGAAATCCAGAGATAAGGTTGTATGAAAGATCAATATACAACATTGTTTCATGATTGTTGTTTAAAATCCACGAAGGTATGACACCGCCAATTTCGTTGTTGTCAAGATCAAAACCGATCATTTTGTTTTGAAAGCGTAGGAAGGCAGGGAACTCCTTCAACTCACATGATGATAGTTGCAATTGTTTCAGTGCAGGTAGGGTGCCATCAGTGTAGTTGTCAGTGGTGACAACTGATATTCCTGATAAATGCAATTCTTCAAGATTTTTGAGTCCCATGAACGTGTCTAGGTCTACACTGCCGATAAAGTTGTTATCAGCTAGAGCAAGTTTGTTTAGCGTTTTGAAGTTGGAAAACGCACTGGGAATTGGACCGTTCAATGTATTGTTGTGAAGGTCTATACGTGTTAGTTGAGTGAGGTTCATAAATGAAGATGGAATACGACCTGGAATAAAATTTCCGACTACTGAGACCACTTGAAGTTTGGTTAAGTTTGCAAGAGAGGGTAGTATTTCGTGGTATATGTTGTTACGATTAAGATACAACTCATCAAGGTTTGTAAGTTTTCCAATCCATTCGTACTTACATCCCTTCTCAAAATTGTTATGACTAAACTCCAAAACAGTGAGTTTCGATAGACTTGCTAATGAAGGAACTGGGCCCGTGAAATTGTTTTTTCGAAGACTCAAGAATGTGAGTTGTGTCAAATTAGAAAGTGAACCTGGAATGCTACCCGAGAAGAAGGAATCTACAAGTGCCAAGAATTCCAAGTGATTTAGCTTACTTATGGATTCTGGTATTATCCCAAAAAAACTCGTTGTATACAAATTCAAATACTCGAGTAATGAGTTGTTGTGAAACTCGGGCAAGGAACCAGAGAGGTCAGGATTCAGTTTCAAGTTAAGATACTTCAGATTCGGTAAGTGAAGTATTGCAGCTGGAAATTTTCCTTGAAGGTGACAATCTTGGAAATTTATTGACGTCAAGGAAGAAAAATTGGCCAAGAAACGCGGTACGGAAGAACTGATGTTCACCTGTGAGAGATGGAGTTTGTCGAGCCTGGTCAAGTTTTGCAATAAGCTAGGAGTTTGAAGCTTTAGTGAATTCAATGACAAATCTAACAAAGACAACCATATTAAATGCGAGATTTTGTTTGGAACTTTGCCACTGAATCCTGAATCAGAAAGATCAAGGCTTCTTAGCTTCTTTAGTCGAGCAATTTCAGGTGGGATTTGAGAATCAGCGAAATTGTTTTTGGAGAGGTTGAGTTTAAGAAGATGAACAAGGTTAAATAGAGTACTGTTAGACGTGAGAGGTCCATGGATCGCGCTTTGGCTCAAATCAAGTTCGATCACATGACCCTCATTTCTGCTACACACCACACCATCCCACAAACAACAATCAGAACCATTATCTGACATGTTGCTAATTGTGGGTCTTCTACAAGAATCTAGCTTTTGAAAGCCATTAAAAGATGTAGTAATGTAATCTTGATGAAGAGTTGTTTGCTTAAACTGAAACAAAGCTAAACACTCTTCATCATGGCTTATTAATAATGATGATGATGATGATGATGATGATGCAGCAGTGGATGTGATGAGGACTAATAAGTATACATAGGAAATCATAGGCATTGAGTTTAAAGCCATGGAGAGATGATGTAATTTAATTTACTTTAATTCTTTTTGCAGCTATACGATGTTCCGTATAGATAGATAGCATACGTATGCATAACATGCAAGTGCACAACCACAAAAGAAATGCACGGTGGTGGGCTAATGAAAAAGCTTATGGTCCCAATTATAGATAGAAATGGATAAGATATTGATAGGATTTTTTTTCCCTTTTTTGAACGTCAGTTTGGGATCACATGGTTGAATCATATTAAAGTGTTGGCTTATGAATCATATTTGATTACTTGGTTGAATCACACGATTGCCTTATTTATCATCATAAAGTTATAGTGATTTACAATCACATGTGATTGGAATCACTACAAGAAAAATGAGCTTTAGTGACGAAGACTATTGGTCACTAATAACACTAAAATGGTCACTGAATCAAGTTAGTGACCAAAATAGGTTGGTCACTTCTCGTCACTATAGATCCGTCACAAAATAATTTTAGAGACCAAAATACTAAAATTGGTCACTATAGTGACCATTTGTTTGGTCACTAATATCGTTTAGTGACCAAAATTTAGTGACCACTTTTTTAATGGTAACTAAATAGCATTATTAGTGACCAAATATTGAGTCGTCATTAAAAGTTAGTCACAAATGAGCAATTTTCTTGTAGTGGAATGCAGAATCACATGTGATTGGTATGTACTATCATGTGATTGGCATGTAGAATCACAAGTAACTGGCATGTAAAATCACAAGTAATAAGCATTTAGAATTACAAGTGATTGGCATGCAAAATCACAAGTGACTGGCCTGCAGAATCACAAGCGATGGATAAGTTAAATCACAAGTGATTGTGATGTAAAATCACATGTGATTGGTATGCACTATTACATATGATTGGCTTGCAAAATAATTTGTAGCTGTTTAATAAATTTAATCAACCATCAACAATCAAACCATCAACCATAGTAGAAAAAAAGAATACATAAATTAACATCTAAACCATTAGCATGTCATTTATCATCCAACAAAACATATATATATGTTAAATATCATGTACCAAATGACATATATGTTAAAACATAAGACGTAACTTCAACTAAATAAAATATGGAGTTTTTTGCATAAAACACTTCACTTTTTTTGTGCTAAGGACTCTTTTGATTTTTCAACACGGGCGTATCTCGATTTTTGTGCAGAAACAACAACCTTCCTATAGTCTTCCTTCTCATGAAATCTGTTGAATAGTCTTCTATTTCGTACCATCTTGTCGGCATGTTTGTTTAGAGGATGCGTTAAAATCTTCAATGCATACCGGACTCTCAACTTCCGAAGCTGATTTTTTTGTGCTGAACATTCAGCTGCCAATTCCTTAGCCCAGTCACTTTCGGGTGTGGCTTTACACATGTCCATGTGGTACATCGCAAAAACACCACAATCAACGATATTATCCCTTGTTCTCCATGGCATCTTCATTTGAACAGGCTTCAGTTTTTCAATCATGTATGCCAAAGGATGCTTATGGAGTTTGAGATGCTCCGCAAAGACATATTGCTGGAAAAACAATTCAGAAAAATAAACATGAGCTTGGTTTTCAAAATCACATGTGCTAACCTAACATAACCTCATTTTAGTTCAATACATGTGATTGAATGATATAATCACATGTGATTGAATAGTCTACTGACATATAAACATTTAATTGAATGGTATAATCACATATGATTGGCTTGTTACTGAAATATAAAGTGCTAATACGTATAAGCAATGATATTATGGGGGCAACAATCGGTGGAAAACTTATTTAATATACAATAAGTAACATTTTTTAAAAGGAAAACTAACCACAAGGTTGCAAACTTTCGCGTATTTTGATTGAAAGCTGTAACTATTGCAGAGTTGTCGATTATATGAAGCTTGGGAATAGTCAAGTCAAACATCAGGACAAAGAATTGATTGTGTCTGCATATGGTGAAAATACTTGTTGCAACGAATTAAAAAAGAATGAAATTTTCAGAACATAAATAATTGATTCTGATATTATAGAAAAAGGACATAAAAATGTAAACTAAAAAAACATACAAGATCAACTTTGCGGAAGGAGACAAGCTTAGGGTAAAATTTAAACAAAACTTCAACATTTTCTTGAAATATCTGCAGCTTCATTTTTTTCTGTAAAGACTTGTTGTCATACAAGTAAGACCACTGTAAATAAAAGAAAAAGTGTTAAAAACTGTAACAAATAAATGCAAAACAGATAACTTATTAGTACATAAAAATTTAAAAGTTAAAACTTATAATGACTGAGGTTGAGATGAAAAACTTTGATGAGCTAGCTGGATCTCTATACTGTTTTTCTTGATTGAGTATATAGCTCCAGACATCAATCACACTAGCATCAACGTATAATTCTGGACAAAGTGATTCCAAGCTAATGCGGTGAACGATGCAAGCACTCTTTTTATCTTCAAAAATAATTTCACTAAAAAAATACAATAAAAACAGAATTACTATATGTCGAAAGTGATTCTATGTTTAGTTTAATCACGTGTGATTGAATGACATAATCACGTGTGATTGAATGACATAATCACGTGGGATTGACTGATATAATCACATGTGATTGAGCAGTCTAATGAAATGAACATTTAATTAAATGGTATAATCACATATGATTGGCTGTTCTGCATCATGTTGTTTTTACTTAAATATAAAGTGCTAATTATGTTAAGAAAAGGTTTAGAAAACTCACTTTGGGTTATTCTTCATTGAAAACAACTCCATAGCCAAAGAAGTTTTGGAGTCAGTCAAAATGTCAGACACAATAGTCAATATGTTGACATATGGAGATTTAAGAACGGTTGTTAATTATCTTTTTATAACTTCTTTATAAAACTTCTTTGGCCGAGATCTCTGTGGGCTGGCTGCCAAATTTTCAACTTCATCATACTCCTTCTTCTCATTATTCTCTAACATTTTAACAGCTTCATCATACTCCTTCTTCTCATTATTCTCTAACATTTTAACAGCTTCATCATACTCCTTCTTCTCCTCAATAACCTCCTGAGATAAGAGATAAAAAGTTGGAGGGGTTAAACTCTTAAATGTTGGTGTATTATGAAGAGATAACACTGGAAGGCTTTGTGATACTGTGGGTACATAAAGTAAAGAAAGAATTTCACAACATTCAACAACCTCATTAACGTTGATATCAAACCATTGTGTCAAAGAAGCATTCTCTTCTACATTTACATCTACTTCAACATCTTCATTAGCAGCATCTTCACCTTTACCAACTTCTTTAGTTTCAACTAGATCAACTGCATCGACGGAACCAAGACAGATTTCTTAATCATCAGACTTAGCTTTATTCTCAACTTCATCACCCTTAACCTCATCATCTTGATCATTTTTATCAGACTCGATCGTTTCTTATTCATCATCATCATCATCAGACTTAGCTTTACCCTCAGCTATTTTATCAGAATCGACAATAAAATCAAAATCATCATCCTCAACATTTTCCTCCGACTCAGCCTGTTTATCATCATCATCAACATCAAAATCATCATCATTAGCTTGCTTCTCACACTCAACCTTCTTCTCGTCATCGTTACCCTTCATCTTGTCATCCACACCCTTCATCTCGTCATCCTCATACTTCTTGTCAAACTCCTCATCACCCTCATCGATTCTAAAAAATTCCTTCATTTTCCTTTGATAAGATATCAAAGTCTTCCCATTTGGATATTTTGATAACCCTTCATTTATTGTCCGTGACAAAAAGTGCTTCAAGTCATCAACCATTTTGAACTTCTCGTCAATAACTTGACAATAGCCCTGCATATAATGTGCAAAAGGTTAGAATAAGTATGAAAAATCATGTGATTCTGTAAATTCAATCAAACGTGATTGTAAACATAAATCATACTTGCACATTATGATTAAATTAGTGAAAACACATGTTTAAATTATAAAAATTGAAAAAAATACCTCAACTAAAGCAACATTATCCTTTTTATCTTCAACTCTTAAAAACCCCTCTCCATCTTCTGCTTCTTGATCATATTCCGGTGCAAGTTCCAAAGTACCAAATGATTCAAGGGAAGCCTCTTTCCTTGCAAGAATAGGAATGACTCCTTTCCAGTTTTTAAAAACTGGACGTCCGCGAACAACAGGAATGACATCGAACTTGGTCCGGTCCAGATAGAGCAGCTAAGATAGAAACACAAACAGGAAAAAAATCACAAGTGTTGTAGAACCATTTTGTTAGAATTATCTTTGTTATTTTTTTTTAACGGCGAATTTGCATCAGCGGATCATTTATTTCAACGACCCTCATCATTTGCACCCACACACGCTAGAAGGAAACTCATACCCGGGTTGCTTGGCAACTAATCGCGGGACCTGGGTTGCTTGGCAACTAATCGCAGAAAATTGGAGAGAAAACCTTCCGCCCCCAGGAATTGAACCCGGGTTGCTTGGCAACTAATCGCGGGCCCTTCCACACTGAGGCTTGATACCGTTGAAGCAAACGTTCATTGGTTTATCTTTGTTATTAATGCTTATATCACATGTGTTGGCTTATGAATCATATTTGATTGCTTGGTAGAATCACATGATTGCCTTGTTATATCATCATAAATTTATGGTGATTTATAATCACATGTGATTGAAATGCAGAATCACATATCATTGGTATGTACTATCACATGTGATTGACATGCAGAATTACAAGTACTTGGCATGTAGAATTGCAAGATGAACATTGAGTTGTAATCACAACTTAATGTGAAAAAAAACAAAGTTATCAACCAATTTGTCAAAAAAGATATAAAAAGCATAAAAATAATGAAAAAGATAACTCACAGTAAGAAAAGTAGCAGGACCATTGTAGTAAGACTCCGGATTGCTTCTGTCCCAAATTGTTTTTGCTATATTTCAAGCTTGTAAGAACAAACTGACACCAATTGACACTTGATATAGCAACACTATCACCCAACCTTGTCAAGACAAACAGACTCACCTTCCCGTTTCTTTCACATGAAACCATCATGTTTGCAAACAACATTATGAAATTCATCTCAAACATACTATCAGCTTCAGATGATCTCAAAATCAACTCACTAACTGCCGATGCACAAGTAAGCTTATCTCTTGGAAACTAATCAGCCCAACTTTGAACAAATGCACTATAACTCTTAAGTTCTAAAGTATCTATATCAACACCAGCATCTTCTATGCCAAAAACATCTTGGACTGCTTGAGAATCAACTTTAATATCCCCCTTCCGAGTAATTATAACCATATCAGTACCATCAAAATTATCTACAACATAGTATGCAAGATTACCCGACAATTGTTCTATGTTGACATCTAACAAAGAACGTAAGCCAAGCCTGTTCACACATTCTCTTTGTGCAGGTGTAAGAGAAGACATGACACTTGCAAACTGCTTAAGTGTGGTCCTAAGCCTGAGGGAAGGAAACGTATTAACTACTTCTACAACATCATCTTTCTCGACACGTACAACCTTCCATTTTAGTTTCGGTTTAACATCATCATTGCTAACAGCAGGTTGTTTTCTTTTAACTGTAAACATACATTTTACAAAAGTAAATCACTAACATTAAATCAATAAATCATAGGTGATGGCATTTGTTAACATCTAAATGTGACTTCTAAGTAATTTCATTGTATGATCACAGAGGATTGAAAAACAAATCACATACTTGAATACATACTGATTTTTTTAACAAACAAATATGCATATACTCATAACACAAATAAAACAATCACAACAAAAAACATGTGATTAGAGAAGCCAAAAACACATATAACAATATTGTATACGTACAAACAACAAATCACATGTGATTATACAACAAATGCAAATACTCATAAAACAAATAGAAAAAAATCAGAACAAAAAACATGTGATTAGAGAAGCCAAACACATATACCAATATTGTATACTTACAGCACATGTGATTATACAGAAAATACAAAGAAGAACTATATCACGAAACCCTAAAAATTAAAAAAAAATGTACACAAACACACTTGATCGATTATAAACAATCAACAATAAAACATGTTAAAATCACCAGAAGATTTGGCCGGAAGACGTTTTTTGACCGGTAGTTGTTTTTTAGCCGAAGGTACCACCGGAGGTACTTTTGTGACCAGAGAATCGTTTGAGATAGCCATAGGTTACATGTTGATCGATTAATGTTGATTGTTGTTGATGATTGTTTGATCTCTGGGGAATCATATGTTAGAAGGTGAAGAGCGAATAAGGTTAGAAGGTGAAGAACGAAGGTGAAGAACGAGATGTAAGAATGAAACCCTAATTTGGTAGAATGTTAGTGTATTGTGTATGATATAATTGTGACTGAATGGATAAAAATACCCGCCCTTTATTATTTTGTGTTTTAATCTTGGCCATTGATGAGATATGATCTAAGGGTTGATAATAATCCCCTTATGAAAGGACCCGTTCATATACATTATAAACGATTCACAATAGTTGATTACATCGCGAGGTATTTGACCTCTATATGATACATTTTACAAACATTGCATTCGTTTTTAAAAGACAAACTTTCTTTACATCGAAAGTTGACGGCATGCATACCATTTCATAATACATCTAACTATAATTGACTTAATAATAATCTTGATGAACTCAATGACTTGAATGGAACGTCTTTCAAAATATGCCATGAATGACTCCAAGTAATATCCTTAAAATGAGCTAATTCACAGCGAAAGATTTCTTTAATACCTGAGAATAAACATGCTTTAAACTGTCAACCAAAAGGTTGGTGAGTTCATTAGTTTATCATAAATAATCATTTTTAATATTTTAATAGTCCACAAGATACTCATATTTAGAAAACAATCTGTGCAGGTTTACTCCTGCTGTAAAATCATTCATATGAAGAACACCGGAACCTTTCAAAACAACTCACCAACGGTAGCTAGTGCGTCGTGCAATGCAAAATCATCTCACCGTGGTAGTTAATACAATATAATTTTACAACGGTAGCTAATGCGTAGTGCAATGCAAAATCATCTCACCGAGGGTAGCTAAAACGGTAGCTAATGCGTGCGTGCAATGTAAAATCATCTCACCGTTACTAACTACTAAATCGAATACAATACAATACAATACAACGGTAGCTAATGCGTCGTGCAATGCAAAATCATCTCACCGAGGGTAGCTAAAACGGTAGCTAATGCGTAGTGCAATGCAAAATCATCTCACCGTTACTAACTAGTAAATCGAACCATTTCGGTAGCTAATGCGTGCGTGCAATGCAAAATCATCTCACCGATGAGCGATAATACAATCTTTATAGAAATCGAACCTCTGAATCCAAATAATTCTATCATAGAATGTAGTTTTGAATCTTGTATCTATTTCGTCAATCATTAATAAAAAAACAGTTCATGTATTCTCAGTTCAAAAATATATCTCAAAAGCATTTAATAAAACAGTTATAAAAACAGCGCATGTATTCTCAGTCCCAAAAATGTAAGGAGTAAAAGGGAATCAAATGAACTCACTATACGATATTTTGTAGTAAAAATATGCATACGACTGAACTGAACAATGCAAGGTTGACCTCGGATTCACGAACCTATATCATTTGTATATATATTAAAACATATACTTATAATCAGACAGTTATATACATTATTATTAGTGTTATAATTTTTATATTAATAAACTATATATCTTATTAAGTATATTCATTTTATATATTTTAATAAATAAGATATTAATATAGTTTTATGATGTGTATTAAGTATATTGTTATATGAATATCATTTGTTAGTTAACTTTAATAAAATATTAAAATAAGGGTAACAATACTATTAGATTTGATAATAATAATAATTATGAAAATTTTATATAAATTGATAATTTTAATGATACTTATAATGTTAATAATAATGATAATTCTAGTATTAATGATAACGGTAATAATACTGATATTAATAATAACTATAAAAATAACCATTTTATTACTAAAGATAATAATTTTAGTAGTAGTTCGTTAAATGATAATTATGTTATTAATAATAATTCTAATATTTATAAAATAACACCAATACTAATATTTATGAAAATAATAATAACTTTCATTATCTTTATAAAAATTAAGATGATAATAATCATAATCATATTAATAATAATAATAATAATAATAATAATAATAATAATAATAATAATAATAATAATAATAATAATAATAATAATAATAATAATCATAATATTCGTAATACTTAGTAATAATAATACTAACAATAATAATACTAATACTTAATAATAACAATACTAATAACAATAATAAGATAATAATAATAATAATAATAATAATAATAATAATAATAATAATAATAATAATAATAATAATAATAATAATAATAATAATAATAATAATGATTATGATATAAAAATACAACCTTTGAAGAAAACAAGTTCCAAAAAAAGTACGCCACTGCCCGGGCTCGAACCCGAGACCTCTTGCCCATCCATCAACACTCTCAACCATCTCTCTGAATCGTCATATCTAATTAAAACCCCGTCCCATATTTTTTTAACTTAGTATTTCTGTTTCATCTTTTTCTTCTCTAACCCAAAAACTGAATCGACCAGGGAACCACTTAATTATACAGAAGTATCGTTTATTTGTTTTGAGCTGTGAAAATTATACATAAACGATTTATAATCGTGTTTTTAAATCAACAGTCGCGTAAAAAAATACAGAACAGCAATAGCTGTTCGTTTAAAAAAAATAAGAAACCCAAACTTTATTTCCAAGATTTAGACGTTTTTAGACTAAAATTTCTTCATGAAATAGATAGTAAATCGTTCCTGGAAACTTTATGAATCATCAATTTCAACAGAAACATCATCACTGATTCGAATTTCTCCAAGAACCATTCGTTTGACTTTTTTAAATTTAATCTTTGACTCGAAAATTCGAACTTGATATAATGAATTGGATTTTGAAACTTAGCAGATAGTTTTCAATAAAGATTCCTAACAACTCTGCAATTCTAGATTTTAACAAACACTTCGATTTCAAGTTTTGATAAAAATAAAAATGAAACAGAGGTATCGAGCTGAAAGACAAAAAGAAAAAAAATAAGTAATTCTATTTAATTTCAATTGAATTGACATTGTTTCTGTAATTGCAAAGTAATATAAATGTGGAAGAGTTGTATGGTTTATGATCAATGAAATAATCGGATATAAAAAGATTCAAGAAGTCGACAGGTTAAATTAACCAGTACAGAAATATAGAAAAATAATAAAAAATTGAAATTGACTCTAAACAGATTTTGTTTTGTTCTTGATAAAGGATTCGATTAGCAGACAACACTAATAGTACAGATAACGATTTAAAACTGATTAAATTCCTAAATTTGTGGATTAATTAAAAATAGATATTAATAAAAAGAATTCTATTAATTTTAATAATAATATTTAATAATAATAATATTAATAATTATTAATAATAATAATGTTAATAATAATATTATTAATAATAATATTTATAAAGAATATAATGTTATGCTAATAATAAAATTCTTTTAATTTCATAATATCACTAAAAATAAAGGTACTAATAATAATAGAAATAATGATAAAAATAATAAATATAATGATAATAAGAATCTTACATGAAAATGATAACTTTTAGTAATAACAATAAAAATCATAGAAATGATTATAATTTACTACTAATTATAACGATATTAATAATGATAACAGTTGTATTATTTTCTAATATATAATAATAATAACACTAGTATAACAAATCACATGTATTAAATTTTATTTCTACATATAATATTCATAATAGATTCTAATATTAATATTAGTATTTATTTTGATGAAAGTAATACTAACATTTTTAATATAATAATTATGTTTTAACTTGTAATTACATTTACAATTTATTAATTATGTAATATTTAATAGTTATATAACATGTATATAATAACATATATTTAATATTTAATAATTTTACATTACAATATATATATATATATATATATATATATATATATATATACTAGTAATAATAACAATCTATTTAATAACATTATTAATAATATTACTTACCAAAAATACTAGTAATGATGATAATATTAATATAACAATTATATTCAAACTTGTAATTAAATTTATTATATTACCATTTATTATATAATATCTATAATTTATTAAATCTTTAATATTTATTAATTATATATATATTTATATTACAATATTACTTATGTATAGAATTTATATATATTTATATATTTATTTACGCACAATTTGTTCGTGAATCGTCTGGAATAGTCAAAGGTAATTGAATATATGAGCATAGTTTCAAAATTTTCGAGACTCAACATTACAGACTTTGCTTATCGTATCGAAATCAAATAAAGATCAAGTTTAAATTTGGTCAGAAATTTTCGGGTTGTCACAGTACCTACCCGTTAAAGAAATTTCGTCCCGAAATTTGATTGGGATCGTCATGGCTAACAATAAAAATGTTTTCATGACGAATATGAGTTGATAAATAGAGTTTCATCATTATTGATAAAATGATTCGATTATGTGAAGCGTACGAGTGAAGCTGTCACAAAAGAGTGAAATTAGGAATCAAAGATTTGTCTTAACTTTTGACGTGGTAACGGTTGAATTCCGGAATTCAAGGGATTTAGAGAAAATTTTCGTAATAAGATTTGGTTCTTCGGTAATTAATGAAATTAGAATCCTCTTTGGTTAAATGAAATGATCTGGTTCGATTACTCTGTCGAATGTTTCACTATAAATCCACTCCCTTCATTTCCTTTATATTTTTGGAGTTCCATACTTTTGTTTTTCTCTTCCCGACTTTATATCAAGCGAATAATGGTCTAGAATTCGTAGGTATGAAGTTTTGAATGAACATGACTAATGTTCTAAGAGAGATTGTAATAGCGCGATTTTGATTGGTTAAATTACCAGAATTCACAAGAAACGATAGAACTATCAAGAAGATATGTTCTCGATATGTTTGGAGATTAGGTAGAATGTAAGAGTCATGTAACATGGCACATGATGACAGTATGGTCTGTGAATCATCACGTTTCATTAGAAACTCAGCATGACTTACTGTAATATAATCACGTTGATCAAGTGTCATTATATTATACTAACTCATGCATCAGTTCCCAACACTTCTTCAAAAGCATTCATATTTTAAATTCGAATCTTTCAGAGTTTAGAAACTAAAAACAGTTTCCTTTCTGATGTAACACTGATATCGTGAAAAGATAAATGATTTCAGATAATAATAGTTATGAAAATATCTTCAGAAATATCGAGGATATTTACGATGATATCTTAGAATTTCTAATATCGATGGATGATGAATAAGATTTGTTCGTAAAGGTTTAGAGTCAGAAGGAAGGTATTCATTAATAACTTTAGCAGATACTGAATCATTTGGATTCTTTGAAGGCAGGTTTAGTTTTTGTGAGTTGTCCACAGTCTCCCTCATGGTTTGCTCAATCCGTTTTCCAGTACCAAATTTTCTTTTGAGCTTTTCCAACGTATCCTTCTTTATCATCAAACTTTTGACTGTTAAAGTCATCTATAGTTTTTGCTGCTTCATTCAGTTTTTTTTTTCTTCAAAATTTAGAGTATTGATTCGTAGGCTAGGTGCTTTTCAGAATTTCAGAATCGGAAATCATAATTCTAAGAGATAAATGTTATATGTATACATATAACTGTTGATGTAGAAACGCTGCGAGATTCAAAATATTGTTTTGCTAATTCCAGTAATTGGTATGACATTTCTCGTTACAAGATGCGGCTGGGTAGATGATAGGGTTTCAATAAATAATATAATGACTTTTCGGAGAGGCTAAAGTCAAAGAGTAATGAAGTTGCTGGTACATATGCTGATAATGTGGTGGAATGTAAAAGGTTCCCCGGTAACGATGGCGAAAAGACAACGTGTATATCAAGGTTATAATAAGGTTGTTTCGAACGAAAAGTCGAAGTTGACTTGCTGGAGCTGTGACAAAACTGGCTATCTCGAACAGGAGTTGCAAATTTATTTTCGGTAATAATAACGCTAAAGGAATTAGCACAGCTACGTGTTAAACGTTCACTCAGTTTCCGAGTGTTTTCAGGTGCATAACTATATGCATCAATCTTTTCTTCCGTAGATGAAGTGCGGTTGGTTCATCCTCTAGATTGAGGTGTTTTCAAGAATCATAAAAGGTTTGAACGCAGATTGTAATTGTTAAGATACAAATGAGGTTTAAGATGAAATCAAGTGGCAAACTTGAAGAAATGTTTAGTTTCATATGTTATAATCAATATTTTAATTCATTTTAATTGTCCAATGTTATTAGTCCACAGTTAGTAGTCCACAATTAGTAGTTCAACAATTCCTATATAGTTTAATATATAATATTTGAATTAATTAATACATGTCGTGACCCATTGTATACATGTCTCAGACTCGATCACAACTCAAAGTATATATATTATTTAGAATCAACCTCAACCCTGTATAGCTAACTCGAGCATTACCGAATATAGAGTGTCTATGGTTATTCCAAATAATATATATAGATGACGTCAATATGATATGTTAAAACATTGTATACGTGTCCCGATATTTAAAGTGCGTAAAATAAATAACAGAAATTAAATGACGATAAATAAAATTGCAAGAATTAAAATTGCGATAAATAAATTGCGATAAATAAATGTAATAAGGAATTAGCAGTTAGCTAGGATTTGTTAGCATGGATTCTTAACAAAATTTCTCATTGTTAATTTGTTTGTTTCTAATAATTTTTATTTTGTCAAATGTTTTCTTCATTATGCCACTTGTTGGATTCTGATATGTCAAAATTCAAATATAAAATTGAATGAAAATGGTTATTCTGCAGTGAACGGATACGTATATCTGTGGATGTAAGTAGGATAGTAAATGACTTGTTGAATCAGGTTCGAAGAATGTACAGTGTAACTTATTAATGTGAAATCTAAATATTCCTCGGGTATTACCTACCCGTTAAAATATTTTCACCATTAACAGTTTGTACAGAAGAATTTTTAATTACAATCTTTATGAAAACATATATACATATATATTTTCTTCAGATGTAATCATGGATTTAATGAGTTAATATGATATTAATCTCATTTGATTTACTGTTAGAACTAGAATACATAATCTCTAAAACATTAGCGATTACATAATCGCCATGAAGAACGAAGATAATTGATGTAGAACGATACTTAGAACGATGATTATACTCAAGGTACAGAAAGAGATGTTGAGGCATGGATTGTTGATGATACTGGTGCTGTTATTGATGGTACTGTTGGTGCCGGTGATGTTGCTGAAGCTGGTAAATTTTTACACCATATTCTCCAAATTGATTACTCGAGGGCGAAGTTCGTTGACTTCTTCTATTATTCCGGGATGGTTGTCGGTCGGAACGAACGGGTGAATAAGATCCAGAATTTGAGATAGTATATAATCATGACGAGATACTCTGGAAATGAGAGAGAAAATGGTATTATGAACAGGTTCGCCGGTAAGTGCTTCAGGTTCTTCGCCAAGAGTGCAGTATGGTGGGTGGAAAGGATTACCTTCTTCTCGTCTTCATTGGTTTATTCGGCTACGAACCCATTCCCAATTCATCCAGAATTGATGATGACTGATTGGTTGATCCATTCCGGTTACACTGCTTTCGGAGCTTGAGTGGAATTCCATATCTGAATAGCTGTCGGAATCCGAGGGACTTGAATTGTGGCGAGTTCCATTTCGTACGATTGAATAAAGAGTTTTTCGATATTAAATGATTTTCGACTATCGAATAATATTCTAACTACATAGAATATTTATATATATAGAACAAAAGATTTCGTAGATTACGGAGGAATTTACGGAATATGTCAGACAAAGTTTACAGTAACAGATACGCTAAGATATGAATTTTGTCTATATACTATCATGCAATCAATGCAGTAAGATGTGTCTAGACTAGGAATGATAAACAAGTGATTCACTAAGAATGATAAGTAGGTAATTTTCGACACGAAATGATAAGCAAAAATTTTGACATGCAGACACGGTCGAAGTCCAGACTCACTAATGCATCCAAGCAACTATCAGTTAGACACACTATTGCAAGACCTGGTTCGCTAAGACCACCGCTCTGATACCAACTGAAAGGACCCGTTCATATACATTATAAACGATTCACAATAGTTGATTACATCGCGAGGTATTTGACCTCTATATGATACATTTTACAAACATTGCATTCGTTTTTAAAAGACAAACTTTCTTTACATCGAAAGTTGACGGCATGCATACCATTTCATAATACATCCAACTATAATTGACTTAATAATAATCTTGATGAACTCAACGATTCGAATGCAACGTCTTTCAAAATATGCCATGAATGACTCTAAATAATATCCTTAAAATGAGCTAATGCACAGCGGAAGATTTCTTTAATACCTGAGAATAAACATGCTTTAAACTGTCAACCAAAAGGTTGGTGAGTTCATTAGTTTATCATAAATAATCATTTTTAATATTTTAATAGTCCACAAGATACTCATATTTAGAAAACAATCTGTGCAGGTTTACTCCTGCTGTAAAATTATTCATATGAAGAACACCAGAACCTTTCAAAAAAACTCACCAACGGTAGCTAGTGCATCGTGCAATGCAAAATCAACTCACCGTGGTAGTTAATACAATATAATTTTACAACGGTAGCTAATGCGTAGTGCAATGCAAAATCATCTCACCGAGGGTAGCTAAAACGGTAGCTAATGCGTGCGTGCAATGCAAAATCATCTCACCATTACTAACTACTAAATCGAATACAATGCAATACAATACAACAGTAGCTAATGCGTCGTGCAATGCAAAATCATCTCACCGAGGGTAGCTAAAACGGTAGCTAATGCGTCGTGCAATGCAAAATCATCTCACCGTTACTAACTACTAAATCGAACCATTTCGCTTGCTAATGCGTGCGTGCAATGCAAAATCATATCACCGATGGTCGATAATACAGTTTTTATAGAAATCGAACCTCTGAATCCAAATAATTCTATCATAGAATGTAGTTTTGAATACTTGTGTCTATTTCGTCAATCATTTATAAAAAAAACAGTTCATGTATTCTCAGTTCAAAAATATATCTCAAAAGCATTTAATATAACAGTTATAAAAACAGCGCATGTATTCTCAGTCCCAAAAATGTAAGGAGTAAAAGGGAATCAAATGAACTCACTATACGATATTTTATAGTAAAAATATGCATACGACTGAACTGAACAATACAAGGTTGACCTCGGATTCACGAACCTATATCATTTGTATATATATTAAAACATATACTTATAATCAGACAATTATATACATTATTATTAGTGATATAATTTTTATATTAATAAACTATATATCTTATTAAGTATATTCATTTTATATATTTTAATAAATAAGATATTAATATAGTTTTATGATGTGTATTAAGTATATTGTTATATGAATTTCATTTGTTAGTTAACTTTATGAAAATATTAAAATAAGGGTAATAATACTATTAGATTTGATAATAATAATAATTATGAAAATTTTATATAAATTGATAATTTTAATGATACTTATAATGTTAATAATAATGATAATTCTAGTATTAATGATATCGGTAATAATACTGATATTAATAATAACTATAAAATAACCATAAAAATAACCATTTTATTACTAAAGATAATAATTTTAGTAGTAGTTCGTTAAATGATACTTATGTTATTAATAATAATTCTAATATTTATAAAATGACACCAATACTAATATTTATGAAAATAATAATAACTTTCATTATCTTTATAAAAATTAAGATGATAATAATCATAATCATATTAATAATAATAATAATATTAATCATAATATTCGTAATACTTAGTAATAATAATACTAACAATAATAATACTAATACTTAATAATAACAATACTAATAACAATAATAATATAATAATAATAATAATAATAACAATAATAATAATTATGATATAAAAATGCAACCTTTGAAGAAAACAAGTTCCAAAAAAAGTACGCCACTGCCCGGGCTCGAACCCGAGACCTCTTGCCCATCCATCAACACTCTTAACCATCTCTCTGACTCGTCATATCTGATTAAAACCCCGTCCCATATTTTTTTAACTTAGTATTTCTGTTTCATATTTTTCTTCTCTAACCCAAAAGCTGAATCGACCAGGGAACCACTTAATTACACAGAAGTATCGTTTATTTGTTTTGAGCTGTGAAAATTATACATAAATGATTTATAATCTTGTTTTTAAATCAACAGTCGCTTAAAAAAAATACAGAACAGCAATAGCTGTTCGTTTAAAAAAAAAAAAGAAACCCAAACTTTATTTCCAAGATTTAGACGTTTTTAGACTAAAATTTCTTCATGAAATAGATAGTAAATCGTTCCTGGAAACTTTATGAATCATCAATTTTAACAGAAACATCATCACTGATTCGAATTTCTCCAAGAACCATTCGTTTGACTTTTTTAAATTTAATCTTTGACTCGAAAATTCGAACTTGATATAATGAATTGGATTTTGAAACTTAGCAGATAGTTTTCAATAAAGATTCCTAACAACTCTGCAATTCTAGATTTTAACAAACACTTCGATTTCGAGTTTTGATAAAAATAATAATGAAACAGAGGTATCGAGCTGAAAGAGAAAAAGAAAAAAAATAAGTAATTCTGTTTAATTTCAATTGAATTGACATTGTTTATGTAATTGCAAAGTAATATAAATGTGGAAGAGTTGTATGGTTTATGATCAATGAAATAATCGGATATAAAAAGATTCAAGAAGTCGACAGGTTAAATCAACCAGTACAGAAATATAGAAAAATAATAAAAAGTTGAAATTGACTCTAAACAGATTTTGTTTTGTTCTTGATAAAGGATTCGATTAGCAGACAACACCAATAGTACAGATAACGATTTAAAACTGATTAAATTCCTAAATTTGTGGATTAATTATAAATAGATATTAATAAAAAGAATTCTATTAATTTTAATAATAATATTTAATAATAATAATATTAATAATTATTAATAACAAAAATGTTAGTAATAATATTATTAATAATAATATTTATAAAGAATATAATGTTATGCTAATAATAATATTCTTTTAATTTCATAATATCACTAAAAATAAAGGTACTAATAATAATAGAAATAATGATAAAAATAATAAATATAATGATAATAAGAATCTTACATGAAAATGATAACTTTTAGTAATAACAATAAAAATCATAGAAATGATTATAATTTACTACTAATTATAACGATATTAATAATGATAACAGTTGTATTATTTTCTAATAATAATAATAATAACACTAGTATAGCAAATCACATGTATTAAATTTTATTTCTACATATAATATTCATAATAGATTCTAATATTAATATTAGTATTTATTTTGATGAAAGTAATACTAACATTTTTAATATAATAATTATGTTTTAACTTGTAATTACATTTACAATTTATTAATTATGTAATATTTAATAGTTATATAACATGTATATAATAACATATATTTAATATTTAATAATTTTACATTACAATATATATATATATATATATATATATATATATATATATATATATATATATATATATATATATATATATACTAGTAATAATAACAATCTATTAAATAACATTATTAATAATACTACTTACCAAAAATGCTAGTAATGATGATAATATTAATATAACAATTATATTCAAACTTGTAATTAAATTTATTATATTACCATTTATTATATAATATCTATAATTTATTAAATCTTTAATATTTATTAATTATATATATATTTATATTACAATATTACTTATGTATAGAATTCATATATATTTATATATTTATTTACGCACAATTTGTTCGTGAATCGTCTGGAATAGTCAAAGGTAATTGAATATATGAGCATAGTTTCAAAATTTTCGAGACTCAACATTACAGACTTTGCTTATCGTATTGAAATCAAATAAAGATTAAGTTTAAATTTGGTCGGAAATTTCCGGGTTGTCACACCTTAATCTCAACTTAAAAGTTGGATTCATTTGAATATTTCACTAAAGTTATATATTAAAATTTATTAAATTGAAGTTTGTGCTCATTTGTTATTGCAAGTATGTTTCAAGGGTTGAAGTTATTATTGTAGTTTCCTGAAGGGTTGCTGTGCTGATTTAGTGAATCTCATGTGGCTAAAGTCTAAATGCTGAAAACGATTGATGTCATCATATTTTTGAAGAAAGAAAGTTACTCCTAACCAATTGTATTGTATTGTATACCCATTCAAATTAGGCATCTTTTCTCATCTTTGATTTAGGGATTTAGGGATTGCACTTTTCATTTCAAGATTACATATGCTCCATTCTCCCGTTAGCCGATCGTTTAATATCTTCCTTCTTTAAGATACTGGAAATCATACTTATAAAAGCTGCTATCCTCTCACGTTGAAGGTTATACAGTCAGTACAAGAAACTTGGTTTTTATTCTCTTCAATTGTTCTTATGCAAATCATTCAGTCACGTAGAATGAATGATTCTGTAACTGTTTAATTGTTCTTATTTCAATCATTATTAAAGATTTAGCTTGTAAGCATTTGATTAAAAATTGTTTGAGTATTTTGCATTCTGTTTGTTAAATAAATTAATCTGCTTCTGTTCGATTGATCAAATCTACTGGTGTTGAGAATTATTTGGCTGGTTGTCATTTGCCAAAATTATAACAGTTTCAGTATTTGTTAATTGAGTTTTTATAGATAGAACACTCATATTGCTTAATATTAAACATCAGTTATCAAGCAACATCACTTATCAAGCAACATGAGTTCACATGTACTTAAATTACGTGATTTAAAACTGAAAATTACATAGAAGCAAGATATGCTATTATTCATTTCGTCAACATTAATAATCAATAGACTTACTTTCTCCTTTGGTAATCGAGTGACCTTACCCATGTGTCCTTCCTCATCCCAAATCGCTCAAAGAACCAATCGTGATACCTTCCATATAGAAAGTTCCCCAAAAGAATCCCTATTACCAACCCACTTCCAAAGCCTGAGAATATGACAACCCAATCGATTATGTCACTTGGGAGGAGAGACTCAGACTCATCGATTATATGTGGATGTGTTGATGTGGTTGAACCTTGACAATCATTGGACAATGGTCTTCCACACAATAGAGGATTACCCACGTAAGAGTTGTTCTCAAATGTATTGAATTGTTCTCTTGTTGGTATGCGCCCTTCAAGATGGTTGAATGAAACATTGAACATGGCAAGGAAGCCAAGTTGTAACAATTCTTGAGGAATTTTTCCTGATAGCTCATTATGTGACAGATCTAAAGATTCAAGATTCTTTAGGTTCCCCAATGATGGTAGCACATAATCGGTAACATGGTTGTGGGAAAGATTAAGTGATTGAAGGCCTTGAAGATCTGTGAGTGATTGTGGGATCTCTCCTTCAAAACTGTTACAAGAGAGGTCAATTGCAGTAAATATGTTCAAAATCTTTGGGTACTCTGTTTTGACACCTTTGTTTGTCAGTGTCATCGAGTATGGAATCTCACTGGGTAAAAAAGATGTTAAGGAAATCTCAAATCCCATAGTAGACGATTTGCCGACATAAACCGAGTTCATCGCCTTCCAAATCTTAAAGTAATTCTCGGGCAATTGACCAGTGAAGCCATTATTTGAAATGTCTAAAATTCGTAACTTTGGGAACTCCGAGCTAAAAATAGATAAATCTTGAATTGCGCCAGAAAATCTGTTAGACTTTAAGATAAGTACTTGAAGCTCAGTAAGAGTTCCTAACCAAAACGGGAAGAAACCATCAAATGAGTTAGCTCCAATGTTGAAAACCTCCAAGTTAGTGCAATTAGCTAAAGATTTCGGTAATGGACCCGTAAATCTATTCACTTAAATCAATCATCTTTAACCGGCTTTCATGTGTAAACATATTCGTCATCGTTCCATGAAATTTATTTTATTTGAGATTCAAAACAATTAATGATTTACTTAGGTTGCCTAAACATGTCGGAAGGGTTCCATTCAAGTTGTTAGAAGACAAATCAATATACTGAAGGGATTCCAGCTGACATATCAACGGTGGTATCTCTCCTATGAAGTTATTGTTCGAAACAGAATAATAAAGTGTGGTATTTGGAGGAATTGGGAGTCACCCTCTTAACTGATTATTATCGATAAGAAATGCTTCCAGACGAACCCAAGGGAGAAAACGAGGATGTTGATGAAATCCAGTAATAAAGTTTTTTGAAAGATCAATGAGCACCATTTGTTCTTGACTATTGTTAAGAAACCACTCAGGTACGAGACCACCAATTTTGTTGTTGCTAAGATACAAGACAGTTATGTTCTTTTGGAAGCGAAGGAAGGAAGGGAATTCCTTCAAGTTGCAAGATTACAGTTGTAATTGTTTCAATTCAGGTAGGGTGCGATTGGTGTAGTTGTTATTGGTGACAACTGATATTCCTTCTAGGAACAAATATTCAAGTTTGTTGAGTCCTAAAAACGTGTCTAGGTCCACCCTGCCGTTAAACTTGTTTGCACTTAAGCCAATAACATTTAGCGTTTTGAAGTTGGAAAATTCACTGGGAATGGGTCCGTGCAATTGATTGTCGCCAAGCACTACATATGTTAGTTGGGTGAGGTTCATAAATGAAGATTTGATACCGAAAATAAAATTGTCATACATTGAGGCAACACTAAGTTTGGTTAAGTTTGCAAGAGAGGGTAGAAATTCTTGGTGTAGGTTGATACGGTTAAGATACAACTCTTCAAGGTTGGTCAGTTTGCCAATCCATCCGTACTCACCCCTTTTCGAAAAGTTTTCACTAAGCTCTAAGGTCGTGAGTTTTGATAGACTTGACAATGAAGGAACTGGGCCTACAAAATTGTTTTGAGGAAGACTTAAAAACGTGAGTTGTGCCAAGTTAGAAAGTGAACCTAGAACGCTCCCCGTGAAGAAGGAAGAAGCAAACGTCAAGATTACTAATTCATTTAGGTTGCTTATCGATTTTGGTATCAACCCAAAAAAACCTGTTGTTTCCAGATTCAGATACTTGAGTAAGGTGTTGTTATGAAACTCGGGCAAGGAACCAGTGAGGTCGGGATTCAGTGCCAAGCTGATATATTTCAATTTCGGTAAGTGAAGTATTGCTGATGGAAATTTTCCTTGAAGCTGACAATCTTGGAAATTGATTGATGTCAAGGAAGAAAAATTGGCCAAAAAACGTGGTACCGAAGAACTGATGTTCACCTTTTCGAGATTCAGTTCTTCAAGTCTGGTTAAGTTTTGCAACAAGCTAGGTGTTTGAAGCTTTAGTGAATTGAATGACAAATCCAACAAAGAAAGTTGGTTTAAACGTGAGATTTCATTTGGGATTTCACCACTGAATCCGGAACCGGAAAGATCGAGGCTTCTTAATTGCTTACGACCAATTTCAGATGGGATTTGAGATTCTGCGAAGTCGTTTTTCGAAAAGTTGAGCTTTTGAAGATGAACAAGGTTAAAGAGAGTACTATTAAACTTGATGGGTCCACGGATTGAACTTTGGCTCAAGTCAAGATCGATCACATGACCCTCATCTCTGCTACACACCACACCATCCCACAAACAACAATCAGAACCTATTCTGTTATCTGAAATATTTTTTAATTGTGGATTTTCTGCAAGAATCTAAGTTTTGAAGGCCACCATTAAAAGATGTAGCGGTGGAATCTTGATTAAGAATGGTTTGCTTAAATTGAAACAAAGCTAAACACTCTTGTTCATGGCTTATAAGCAATGATGATGATGATGATGATGCAGGGAATGTGATCAGGACTAGTAAGTATACAAAGGAAATCATAGGAATTGAGTTTGAAAGGACCGGTTATAGCCCAACAAGCACCAAACATATAAGCCATGAGCTCTCAAATTACTCTAAAACCAATTGGTAGTAGAGAGAGACACTCATGAGCTTATATGTTGATCTTGACATTTATCCCCAACCAATGTGGGATTGGGTTTGCACCCAACAATCCTCCCCTCAAACCGAAGACCACATCACCAGGCCTCCCCTTCAACGATATTCCGCACAGGATCCATTCATCTTATATCGCCGGCCATTACCCGCAACTCTCAACCTGACCAAGGCCAAATCAGGGAGATCTTTTGATATAAGGCACACACAATGATCCATTATCGTTGGCGAACTAGGGCGATTAATCCACATCATAATTTTGGGCTAACCCGCTCTGATACCACTGAAAGGACCGGTTATAGCCCAACAAGCACCAAACATATAAGCCATGAGCTCTCAAATTACTCTAAAACCAATTGGTAGTAGAGAGAGACACTCATGAGCTTATATGTTGATCTTGACATTTATCCCCAACCAATGTGGGATTGGGTTTGCACCCAACAATCACTCGTAAGCCACTTAATGTTCACTATCATCAACAAGGAGAGCAATACAATAATCCTTCTCTAGATCAACTAGAGGTATACAACATCATCATACTCTTGAACAACAATAATCAACAAGTATATGAAGAAATTAAAGACAAAAGATGAATGATTCACCCAACAATCTGCCCTCTGTTCCAGCAGCGAGAACACGAGCTACAGGCCTCTTTAGACGAATTCAACGGTTGAAAACCTTGGCACTGATGTCAGGAAGACACAGCCCAAATTTGATGAAGATCCAACGGTTAGATCTCCGGGGATCGTCTCTGTTATGACCTGCTATTTTCAAATCCGGGAATGGAATATCTCACACTTTTTCTTGATCTCTCTGATCTCTCTTATGACCAAAAATAGATGCACACTTGAAGTTTAAAATGCCCTAGAATGATTGACTAAGTCAACTAGCATCTTGGGCCTATTTTGTTGGGCTTGGGCCTTTCTCATTAATTGGAAACCAATAACCCAACAAATCTCCCCCTTTCCAATTATGAGGAAGGAATCGCCATCCCGGCGATCGAGCAACATACCTTGAGCTTCTCACTTGCTAAAGCCTTTGTGAACATGTCGGAACCATTATCATCGGTGTAAACTTTATCAAGTTCAAACGAACCATCTTCAAGACGTTCTCTAATCCAATGATACCGCACATCTATATGTTTTGTCCGCTTATGATACATAGAATTTCTAGCCAAATGAATCGCACTCTCATTATCACAAAGAACCACATATCGTGATTGCTTAAACCCAAGGTCTTGTAGAAACCTTTTCATCCACAATAGTTCTTTACACGCTTCTGTTGCTGCCATATACTCAGCCTCGGTTGTAGACAATGCAACACACTTTTGTAACCTTGATTGCCATGAAACTGCTCCCCCTGCGAAAGTCATCAAATATCCAGAAGTGGATTTCATGTTATCTTTGTTTTCTGCCATATCTGAGTCTGTATAACCAACAAGCACCGGCTCTCCATTTCCGAATGTGATACCTAACTTTGAAGTACCTCGTAAGTATCTCATAATCCATTTAACCGCTTCCCAATGCTTCTTACCCGGATTTAACATAAACCGACTAACAACACTTACCGCATGAGCTATATCTGGCCTAGTACACACCATAGCATACATCAAGCTACCAACTGCTGACGCATATGGAACTATATCCATCTCCTCAACATCCTCCTTTGAAGTAGGACAATCTCTTTCTGTTAGCTTAAAGTTGTTTGTAAGAGGGGAACTAACCACTTTAGCATTCTTCATGTTGAATCTACTTAGCACCTTTTCAATGTATTGCTCTTGTGATATATGTAACGTCTTAGCACCTCTATCTCTAGAAATTCGAATGCCAAGAATCTGTTTTGCTGGTCCCAAGTCTTTCATAGCAAAAGACTTGCTCAATTCTCGCTTCAACTGCGCAATTCTTTTAATATTTTTACCAACAATCAACATATCATCAACGTATAACAACAATATGATGAAATCATCATCACCAAACCTCTGAAAGAAAACACAATGATCTGAAGTTGTCTTTCGGTAGCCTTGCTTTCCTATAACCGACTCAAACTTCTTATACCACTGTCTCGGTGCTTGCTTCAACCCATATAAACTTTTCTGAAGTCTACAAACATAATTTTCTTTACCCTTAAACCGAAAACCTTCAGGTTGCATCATGTAGATTTCCTTATCCAAATCACCGTGAAGAAAAGCGGTCTTGACATCCATCTGTTCAACCTCAAGATCAAGACTAGCAGCTAATCCAAGAACCACTCGAATAGATCCCATCTTCACAACCGGTGAGAAAATCTCATCAAAATCAATACCCTTTTTCTGGCTGAATCCTTTAACGACTAACCTAGCTTTGTACCTTGGTTGTGAAGTAAGCTCATATGTCTTCACTTTGAATACCCATTTGTTTCTCAAAGCTCTCTTGCCTTTAGGTAACTTCACCAGCTCATAAGTATTGTTCTCATGCAAGGAATTCATCTCATCTTGCATAGCTTCACCCTACTCTTTCTTATGCTCATCTTTCATTGCTTCTGAATAACATTCTGGCTCTCCCCCATCAGTAACTAATACATACTCATCAGCAGAATATCTAACAGAAGGATGACGGTCTCGGGTAGACCGCCTAAGTGGGACAAATGGGGGCACATCTGGTACTGGAATCTCTACCTGCTCCGGAGCATAATCATCATCAGTACCATGTTCATTATTATGAACATCATCTCCAACATGTTGTGGAGTAACTGGATCCAAATCAACAAGATCAGCACTAGGTTGAGGAACTGAATCTGTCTTATCAGCATCTTTTAACATCTGATCTTCTGTAAATACAACATCTCGGCTTCGTACGAGTTTCTTCTGAACTGGATCATATAACCTGTACCCAAAATCATCTTCACCATAGCCGAGGAATACACATGGCTTAGTCTTCATATCAAGCTTTGACCTCTCATCTTTGGGAACATGAACAAAAGCTTTACATCCAAAAACTCGTAAATGACGGTAAGAAACATCTTTGCCGCTCCAAACCCTGTTAGGAACATCAAAATGCAAAGGAACACAAGGGGTTAGATTAATAATATGAACTGCCGTATTTAAAGCCTCACCCCAAAAGGAATCGGACAACCCTGCATGTGAAAGCAAACATCTAACTCTCTCAACCAAAGTTCTGTTCATCCTCTCTGCTAAGCCATTCAACTGAGGTGTCTTTGGTGGAGTCTTTTGATGCCGAATACCATTCTCCTTACAATAAGCATCAAATCTGCCAATGTATTCACCGCCATTATCAGTCCGAATACACTTGAGTTTCTTCCCCGTTTGCCTTTCAACTAGTGTATGAAATTCCTTAAACTTTTCAAATACTTGATCCTTTGACTTTAAGGTATAAACTCACACCTTCCTGGAATGATCATCGATGAATGTAACAAAGTAGGAACATCCACCAAGTGTCCTAGTCTTCATAGGCCCACAAACATCCGAATGAACTAGATCAAGTATGTTCTCCATTCGAAAAGGAGAATGACTCTTAAACGCAACTCTGGTCTGTTTCCCTGCCAAACAGTGAGAACACTTACTCAAATCAATACCACTAACACCCGACAACACATTCTTCTTGAACAAGATAGACACACCCTTTTCACTCATGTGGCCAAGTCTTTTATGCCACAACTCAGTAGAATCAACATTGTCCACTGCGTTAACAATGTTCTGGATAATCTTCGGACGCGTGATGTATAATCTTGAGTCTTTCTTGCCTCTTCCCACTATCATAGAACCAAGAGTTAGTTTCCAAATACCATTACCAAAACCGTTATAATAACCATCATCATCAAGAATGCCTGTTGAAATAACATTAAGTCTCATATCCGGAACATGTTTTACATTATGCAAAACTAACTCCATTCCCGTGTCAAATTTCAAACAAACATCTCCAATACCAACGATCTTTGATAACCCGGCATTACCCATCCTAGCAAATCCATAGTCACCTGGAGTGTAAGATGAGAAGTGATCTCTACAAATTGCAACATGACATGTAGCACCACTATCAACAATCCAACTCGTGTCATCATGAGTAAGATTGATCATATCATAATCAATACAAACAAAGAACGCATCTGTGATAGCGTTAACTTCAACCTTATCATCATCACCACCATCTCTTTTCTTTTGTTTATTCTTGTCATATGCCTTTTTCTTCTCATTCTTCAACTTTGGACAATACCACTTTGTGTGCCCCTTTTCATGACAATTATAACACTCAACGTTAGCAAATTTGCCTTTGCGTGAGCTGCTACGATGATTGCCTCTTTTACCCTGACCTCTACTATGACTTCTCCCCCGCGTTTCTGTGACCAAGATATCTAACTGTGAAGAGGAACCTTGTGACTTTCTTCTCATCTCTTCATTCAAAATACTACCCTTAGCCAATTCCATGGTGATAGTACCATTCGGTGCAGAGTTGGACAAAGATGTCCTAAAAGTCTCCCAAGAGTCCGGTAATGTACCAAGTAACCAGAGACCCTGAATCTCATCCTCAAACTTGATACCCATACCTGCAAGCTGATTTATAATACCCTGATATGCATTTAGGTGATGTGTAATAGGAGTCCCATCATGGTACTTCAAAGCCATCATCTGCTTAATTAAGAACAACTTGTTATTCCCAGTCTTTCATTCATATAACTGCTCAAGCTTTTTCCATAAGGCTTTAGCATCAGTCTCCCCAGTAATATGGTTCACTACATTATCATCAACCCACTGCCGAATATACCCACATACTTGTCTATGCAAAATTTTCCATTGAGCATCAGATTTTTCCTCAGGTTTATCCTCAGTAAAAACAGGCAAATAATAATCTTTTACATAAAGAAGATCCTCCATCTTGCCTTTCCAAACATGATAATTTGAACCATTTAAACTAATCATCTTACTTGTATTAGCTTCCATCTTTCACACAAGTCAAATCAAATAACCTAGCTCTAGATACCAATTTGATGGGAAAATGGTCACAACGGGCAAACTACAAAGCGGAAACAAACCCGTTTGACAAGCATTTCCCGACCCGTATGAACCCGTGAGGAAACTAACAAATAAGGTATACCACAATCACCACAAATCAGCCCCAATTCTGTCCCAAATCAGCAAATACGAAATAACAAAGCACACACAATACACACGAGACTTTTTACGTGGAAAACCCCTCAAAATCGAGAGTAAAAACCACGGGACTCGTAAGCCACTTAAATTCCACTATCATCAACAAGGAGAGCAATACAATAATCCTTCTCTAGATCAACTAGAGGTATACAACATCATCATACTCTTGAACAACAATAATCAACAAGTATATGAAGAAATTAAAGACAAAAGATGAATGATTCACCCAACATGAAGAATGCTAAAGTGGTTAGTTCCCCTCTTACAAACAACTTTAAGCTAACAGAAAGAGATTGTCCTACTTCAAAGGAGGATGTTGAGGAGATGGATATAGTTCCATATGCGTCAGCAGTTGGTAGCTTGATGTATGCAATGGTGTGTACTAGGCCAGATATAGCTCATGCGGTAAGTGTTGTTAGTCGGTTTATGTCAAATCCGGGTAAGAAGCATTGGGAAGCGGTTAAATGGATTATGAGATACTTACGAGGTACTTCAAAGTTAGGTATCACATTCGGAAATGGAGAGCCGGTGCTTGTTGGTTATACAGACTCAGATATGGCAGGAAACAAAGATAACATGAAATCCACTTCTGGATATTTGATGACTTTCGCAGGGGGAGCAGTTTCATGGCAATCAAGGTTACAAAAGTGTGTTGCATTGTCTACAACCGAGGCTGAGTATATGGCAGCAACAGAAGCGTGCAAAGAACTATTGTGGATGAAAAGGTTTCTACAAGACCTTGGGTTTAAGCAATCACGATATGTGGTTCTTTGTGATAATGAGAGTGCGATTCATTTGGCTAGAAATTCTATGTATCATAAGCGGACAAAACATATAGATGTGCGGTATCATTGGATTAGAGAACGTCTTGAAGATGGTTCGTTTGAACTTGATAAAGTTCACACCGATGATAATGGTTCCGACATGTTCACAAAGGCTTTAGCAAGTGAGAAGCTCAAGGTATGTTGCTCGATCGCCGGGATGGCGATTCCTTCCTCATAATTGGAAAGGGGGAGATTTGTTGGGTTATTGGTTTCCAATTAATGAGAAAGGCCCAAGCCCAACAAAATAGGCCCAAGATGCTAGTTGACTTAGTCAATCATTCTAGGACATTTTAAACTTCAAGTGTGCAGCTATTTTTGGTCATAAGAGAGATCAGAGAGATCAAGAAAAAGTGTGAGATATTCCATTCCCGGTTTTAAAAACAGCAGGTCATAACAGAGACGATCCCCGGAGATCTAACCGTTGGATCTTCATCAAATTTGGGCTGTGTCTTCCTGACATCAGTGCCAAGGTTTTCAACCGTTGAATTCATCTAAAGAGGCCTGTAGCTCGTGTTCTCGCTGCTGGAACAGAGGGCAGTTTATTGGGTGAATCATTCATCTTTTGTCTTTAATTTCTTCATATACTTGTTGATTATTGTTGTTCAAGAGTATGATGATGTTGTATACCTCTAGTTGATCTAGAGAAGGATTATTGTATTGCTCTCCTTGTTGATGATAGTGGAATTTAAGTGGCTTACGAGTCCCGTGATTTTTACTCTCGATTTTGAGGGGTTTTCCACGTAAAAAGTCTCGTGTGTATTGTGTGTGCTTTGTTATTTCGTATTTGCTGATTTGGGACAGAATTGGGGCTGATTTGTGGTGATTGTGGTATACCTTATTTGTTAGTTTCCTCACGGGTTCATACGGGTCGGGAAATGCTTGTCAAACGGGTTTGTTTCCGCTTTGTAGTTTGCCCGTTGTGACCATTTTCCCATCAGAGTTTACAGCTATGAATAGATGATATTTTGTATTTGTTTGATTAGAAATATACAATGTTCCTTATATACAAAAAGAGAGTGCATGCGCATGCTTGAAGTTCAATTATAACCAAATAAGAAATGAATAGTGGAGAAAGGAATCGTAATTCTTTATCAGAGATGTGCTTTTTCTTTGACAAAAGTCAATACATAGGAGCCATAATGGAAGGACACACCACTTCAGAACTTTACCCGGCCGCCACTTCCAAACTATCAATATGGAGAAATGTATATTAAAGTAAGTGTGAATTTCTAAATTTTATTAACAAAAAATATAATTTTTGTTTAAAATTCGTACTCAAACTAGCTAGACACATAATAGCCAAATATTCCAATTCCACATATTTAAAATTCAAAATACGAAGTAAAAGACAATGGTATTTGGATACGTATATTAAAATTATCAGATTCTAGTAACGGTACGTAAGTATTGAGGTGCAAGTATTGTGTGCTGAAGACCAAGTCATAATGATCCACATGTGTATGTCTTGAGGTGCAAGGTCTATCCAAACTAAGAAAGTAACGAAGAAATTAATAGAGAAAAAAGACACCATGGGCCATCGGTGCACTATATATCGATCATGGAAGAATAAACAAAGATCTCAAAATAGAATTAATAGTCGGTTAAACAATGGACAACAATGTCAAAGGTGACGGGCGGAAAAAAAAAACCACTACTTATAATCTTTTAGGTGGTCTTATCATGGTAGTGGAGCTAGGGTGTTTATCTTAATTTATAGGAAGTGATTTAATATTTGCACTTTCATTTTTTATAAATCCACTATAATTTTTATTTAACTTCTTAAAATACCCCTGTGTCGGTATTGTTAACATAGATTACATTTTGAGAAATTTATGCACAAACAATGTCAGAAACTATATACTCCTCCCTTTCTAGACCACTCAACCGCGGGAATACAAAACTAACTGGCGACCTGGCGTGACATTTAAATCGAAACACATTTCTCGAAGGATTTTACACACATCTTTTTATTTTGTTTCTCCACCTTTTTTACTGAAGTGTGATGTGTTTTACACATCTGCGTAGTCTTGTAGGTTTGCAAAGGTTGTTTCCGGATTTCAGTTCTATTTACCGGAGCAAATACGGTCTTGTTACCGGTGTGTTGAAAATGAAACATACGTCCGAAGATTAAAGAATCGGGCACGTGTTGGTAGTCGGCCCACAATGCCTCTGTTCTATACTAAAATACTATTTCGGATGAATGGGGAATTCAGTCGCTCTTCGTGGTTGGCTTAAAACACATTTCTATGAGAGGTTGATTTTGCAAAAACAAAACTAATTGTGCATATCCCCGATTTACAAAATTTTCGGGTATATCAATGCAAGCAACCCGATTGTTTGCAGGCACTTTAACATCTTTATCCCCTTTAATAGGTTTAGCCCTGTTCATGTTCATTTTTACAGTAGGGATAAGAACATATGGAATATATTTCACCATGTTTACTTAAAATCAAGAACGTTTAAAGAATTAAAAGAAGAAAGTATACAGACACAATACTACACAGAGAGCAATAGCAAAATCAGAGAACTTGAGAATGAATTAAGATGATTAAGTATGCGAAATGATGAAATATGTGTCCCAATCAAGGTTGAAAAAGACGTGAGACGGGGCCGAAACGTTAGCGATCTCAAAACGTCGCAACGGAAAAAACGGGGTCGAAACGGATGTTGACTAACGTTGACTTATATATATATATATATATATATATATATATATATATATATATATATATATATATATATATATATATATATATATATATAAAGTTGACCGTTTTTTTCCGTCTTTGACCGTTTTTTTCCGTCTTTGACCTTTTTTCCGTCTTTTACCGTTTTTTAGCGTTGTTGACCGTTTTTTAAGCGTTGACCGTCTTTTTGCCGTTTCAAGGTCCGTTGCAACGATAGTAAGACAAATCCGTTGCGGCGTCCGTTGCGGCGCCCGTTTCAGCCGTCTTTTACAACACTGGTCCCAATGGTACAAAGAAATTATTTATACGTGTTAATTTTAACCCTAAACCGCCAATTTCGTAGATTGGCCTAAAAAGGTAGCGTTTGAACTGATTTTACCGTTTTACAAAACGTTCTAAAATTAATAATCATAATCATTATAGACACACATAATCTACTATGAGAAATTACAAAATTCTTTTGGCATAGTTCCTACATAAGTAATGTGGACTTGATAGCCAGGAGGAGCATTTTCTGCCGGTGATCCAAAACTTGAGCTTGCTGGCCTCACATCAGGAAACGGTGTGAAGCTATCTTCACTTTTAGTAGTATGAGGCAAGCTTTTGTCGGGTCCGTAGTCCCAGTAACTTTGTGTTCATGTATTAGATGGTTTAGTCGATATTTGTCGAGTATTGACTGACCCAGATACAATCATAGTACTTGCTGGAGGCTTCGTCGTACCCTTACCCGGTGCAACAGGTGTTTGTGGGGTTTTCGACGTGCCTACGGGTGTATGAGATCTTGATCCTGTTGACGAATCTTTAGCAGTTTGCGGCAATTTTGAGCCCTTATTACCTCCAGCCATTGATGATAATCAAAGATTTTTCGTTAAAAACCTAAAAGTAACCGATTAATTAAACAAAAAAATTTATGGAAATAACGTCATATAAAACACATAAACGTAAATTCCAAGTGTATTTGTTCTATAATCGGTCCCACGGATGGCGCCAAATGATCAAGCATATTTTCACGAGATTAGGGTGAACCTACGCTTGAGTGCTATAAATAAGGTTTAAGGACAAACTACATTCAAACCTCCGACGATAGTCGTGGATAACCCACATCGGAGCCAGTATGATTCCGGTAGGGTACTCGATCGTAAGTTCACCAACAACCTAGCATACAAGGTTGAGTGGCCCCAAGACATGAAGGATTCATAGTTCGATGAACTTAACTGAAAGTCTTGAACAATGATGAAGATTGTACGAATGTAATTCGTACGTGAGAGTATGCTATGTGTTACGTAGAATGTAACGTCGTACCTTTTAGGGTTTTAGAGTCATGCATTTTTAGGCTAATGATTAGGGTTTGAATAGGATTCTATCCCCATATAATCGTTATATCCTTTCCTAACTAACATGAGTTATTTAAAGAAACCGAATAAGGTTGGTCTTATCATTTAGCTTAGCGTGCAAGGTAAACAGCTTGACCAAGTCATTAAAGACCGCATCCATTGGTATAGGCGCATAGTGACCGCGGCTATACCCTTAGTTTTATTCATTGCGTACGTGGATGGTGGCATCTAGTATGCAGGTTAGTACTTGGATGCATATTCCGCATAAGCATGAGGATATGCGTATCATTAGCATGTTTAGCAACCTAACAACAGATTCGGAATGGGCATAAAATGTTATTTTCGTGTAGGGTGTGTTGTGTGCCAGGAGGGGCGGTCTTAAATTTGTTAGCCGATATTATTATCATTATTATTATGTTTATGTTTTGTAAGCCCATCTCTATAAGGGCCCAGTTTCTTGTGTTAGCCCATTAAGTTAAGTTGTCATCTATTTATATGTGGTATTGATCATTCATGTGGACACAATCAAATTATCAATAATATTCCAAATTAACATGGTATCAGTCGCTAGGTTTTTCCAATTAAAATCCAAAATATTTACATTTTTTTTGATCCGGCAACGGTGCCCACCTTTGAAGATTATCTGCATCTCATCACAAAAAAAAAAAAAAAAAAATCATCGTGTTCATCTTTCTTTAATCTTTGAAGATTATCTGCATCTCATCACAAAAAAAAAAAAAGCATCATCAACACTAATTATCATTCTCTACCTATTTTATTACGGAGTATTATTATTGCTTATTTATTTTTGGATCTCGTGCATCTTTGTGCACATGTAATCGGTCGGCAAACATATTTGTTATTAGCAAACCTCTACAAATTTCTAACATTCAAGGTTGAAAAAAAAAATCATTCTTCTCACTTTCAATTGGTCAACAACTACGGCTGTTGTTAATTATTTATTTTACAGAAGGATATCATTAGACTTCAAATTTTCTCAATGTTGAACGTCGCTCAAGATTTCCAGTCGCAACAACTCTTGAATATTATTGAGGCCAACCAAAGATTACTAGCCCAATTTGAAACAAGACGTGCCCAGTCACAAGCCCAAGAAAATTATAATACTCCAGGTTACATCAATCATTCAAATGGGTCTACTAATTCTAGGCAACACGATCTTGGAACTGGTGAGTGGAACATGAATACAAGAAACAATTACTGGGCCTCACATTCTCAACCCAATTGGATGTACATTAGTGGGCCAGAATTGAATGCATCTAATATGCCAATATTACAAACCAATTATTGGCCTCCACGTCTGAAGCTGGTAATTCTCTGAATAGGCAAGCTACAACAACTCTACCACATGCGTTAAACACATTGACTGTACAAGATATTGGTAAAGCGGGTTGGAACATGGATACAGGTGCAATTTCCCACCTTACATATAGCATTAATAATCTTAGTACTGTCTTTAATCATTGCATATATCCTTCTGTTGTTGTTGGCGATGGGAATGCTATTCCTGTCACTAACACAGGTCATAGTGTGTTGCCTAACATCCATCGACCTCTTCACCTTAATAATGTACTTGTTACCCCAAATATTGTCAAAAACCTCATATCCGTACGAAAATTTACCCGTGACAATAAAGTTTCTGTTAACTTTGACGAGTTTGATTTTTCTGTGGTTGATTATTTTACTCGTCAATTACTCCTCCGATGTGATAGCACCGGAGATCTCTACCCATTCACAACTCCAGTATCGCAACATATTCAACATGCGCTCCTCACTACCTCCACTACCTGGCATCAACGTCTCGGACATCCTAGCGTTGAATCATTTCGCCGTCTTGTTTCTAATAACTACATAGCTTATAATAAAACGAAGCCTCCCGAGTTCTGCCATGCATGCCAACTTGGAAAACACGTGAGACTTCTGTTCAATAGTTCTAGTTCGCATGTTAATTCTGCATTTGATATTATTCATTCTGATTTATGGACTTCTCCAGTTTTAAGTCTTAGTGGTTTTAAATACTATGTTATCTTCTTGGATCATTATTCGCATTACTTATGGGTGTTTCTGTTACGCAATAAATCTGAAGTATTCAATATATTTGTACAATTTCGCACATTCGTTAAAACCCAATTCAACACTGAAATTAAAGCTTTTCAATGTGATCAAGGGGGGAATTCGATAACACCCATTTTCACCAGCTCTTCCAATCAAATGGCATTCAACTTCATCTATCTTGCACCCAAACTTCCCAACAAAACGGAAAATCTGAAAGAAAGATCCGCACCATAAATAACATAATCCGCACCCTCCTATTTCAAGCAAACCTACCTCCAACTTTCTGGACAGAGGCACTACACATGGCCGCCTACCTTCTAAATCTTCTTCCATCTTCCGCCATTAACTACGATATTCCTCACACATGACTCTACAAAAATCCACCAAACTATTTCACACTACGTGTCTTTGGTTGCCTCTGTTACCCTCATCTAAACACAACCAACAAACTCGCTCCCCGTTCTACTTCATGCATCTTCCTCGGATACCCATCCAATCATCGAGGCTATCGATGCCTTGATCTCTCCACCAACAAAGTCATATTATCACGCCATGTTACCTTCTATGAAAATTCGTTTCCATACGGTTCCTCTCTTCCCTTGCCTGCTCCTACCACCACTACCACTGCCTACGACTTTCTAGATCCACCACCTAACTCGTTCTCTCGTAGCTTCGCCGAAAATAACACCCCCTCATCACTACCTACCTCCAATCACACAACACCACCCTCACCCGAAAATGCCACACCTCCTTCACCACCACTACAACCACCCGAGATCCCAGCAAATACACCAAATCCAATCACTACTAACACTTCCTCCACTCATCCTATGGTCACCCGTCACCGCCTTGGCATCACTAAACCCGTAGACCGTCTGAATCTTCACGTATCCACCACCTCTCCCATTCCTACCTCTTACTCTCACGCGTTTAAGGACCCTAACTGGCAACACGCTATGATCGAAGAGTATAATGCTTTAATTAAAAATAATACTTGGACCCTTGTGCCCCGCCCTTCTGTAGCGACCCGTCCAAATCGTCATTGACGGCGCCGTCTACTTAGGTCCCGTTACGTGGTCATAAGTCTTTAAAACAACGTTTGACCAAAAGATATGTCGCCTTCATTTCAAAATAAAGATTGTTCCCAAAGTTTACAAGAATTGTTCAACCAATAGTTAAGTTACAACGTTATAATACGAATGAAATCTAGGCGACACGGTTTAAAGTAAGGTCAAAAGACGCTCCATGAAATGCACATATACTCGACATCCAATGCAAGTATCAAATAATGAGCGGAAGCATGTATCATGTATCGTTCAAGGACCTGAGAAAAACATAGAAATCTGTCAACGAAAACGTTGGTGAAATCATAGGTTTAAGTAAGTAAGTACAAGTGAACCACAAGATTTGCATCAATGAAATAATAGTAATACATTCCAAAAGTTTGTTTCACGAGCACCCAATTATCAATGCTTAACGTTTCCTTCCATTGAACCCCATCACTTAGTGCTAGAACATACACTGTTTCTCGAAAATATATTTCATTCGTAAACGGTAGCGAACCGTTTGAATGAGGGTTTGTCAAACCCATATGGATCCATACAACATAAGTTCTCGCTTACACCCGGCAAGTGTAACTAATGATAATCGAATTGAGGATTTTGTTCTAAACTCGTATGTAGAATGTTTGTTTTTCCTGTACTTGTGTTCACTTAGTAAAGAAATGTTTATGTTTTCTCATCCCAAATGTAAGTTCAAAAAGAGTAAAAGTGGGACTATGATCTCACCTTGAGTGCAAGAGTAGTAAAGTACTTCAACAAGTAAACGTGTGCAAAGAACAATGCTAGTCTTGACCTAAACAATAAGTTGTATCAATAACGGTAAACACGATAGGTCAAAGATGTTCAATTAGTCCTATGGCTCGTTACGACTCGATTATTTAGCATGTGAAATCAAATTGCCAAGTTTCATGCAAGATACAAGTATACAAATAAGTTAGGAAGGTTGCATAATCATTTGGTTAAGTTTGACAAAAAGTCAAACTTTGGTCGGTCAAAGTCAACGAAAGTCAACACGTTCGGGTCGGGTTCCGAACTATTTTTCTAATCTTAGAAATCATATATGAGCATGTTGGCCAAGTTACATGTTAATCGGAGGTGCGTAGCATGCCAAACATTATTCGAAATTTGACCAATTTGGACAGAATTCTGGCCAGGCCATTGGCGCGCCGCGCGGGGTAGGGGCGCGCCGCGCCACCCTGCTGCTTCAGCTATTTTTCTGCTTTTTAAATGTGCACGAACCAAAACCAATTCTAACACAATTCTTGACCCGCAAACGCTTATAACGCCTATCATACATCGTTGGAAAGGTATTTTGACAAGGAATGCAACTAAACACATATCATCAATCAAGCTTGCACTTATGACAAACAAAAACCGTAATTAAACGTTCATAATCAAAGTTCAAGTTCCAAAAACGCATTTTATGATTCGGGCAACCAATTTACATGAATGATATGCCGTTTCGAAGGTAATCAAGCATACAATCCAACTAAACACTTATCAATAATAATCCATGGCATTCAATGCATCAAAAGTTCATTTCAAGTTCATCAAACCCTAACCCAAATTCACCAAAATCAATAATCAAGTTCATGAAGTTTTTCTAAGGCAACCTACACATCAAATTGAAGCTAGTGATGCTAGTAACACAATTAAAACATCAACTTTTAACATCTAACAACATATGATCATCCAAAATTCAAGAATAACACACCAAAATTCAAGTTCATGCTAGTTACACTAAAACAACGAGATCGAGCATATAAATCATATATTCATGTTAGACTTGAGCCATAGACACTAATTAACACTTTTATAAATTAAAAACCTCAAGAACACAAGAATTAGTGATTTTAGAAAGTTACCCAAAATTGATGAAATCGGTATGGAAACGAAGAGGAGATCACGAGGAGTTCAAATATGTATTTTGTTTGGCAAGAAGATCACTAGCTCGGTTTTGGATGATGAATCCTTGTTCTTGAAGTTGAGAGGAAAAGTTGAAGTATTAAGAAATTGGAAGAGATGAATGAATGGATAGAATGAGAGTTTGACTCTTGACCTAGTCACAAGTTTCAACATTTGGCAAGATTGGTCCCTCAACTTAAATCGGGTGCGGGAATTACCTAACAAGATAATTCAAACGCGTATTAACGAGATGTGTTGTAAACATATAACGGAACTCAAATAGTTAAACGGAAAAGTAAATGGAAAAAGGCGGGATGTTACATTACCTACACCTTAAAAGAAATTTCGTCCCGAAATTTAAGTAGGCGTAGTAGTCGTTGGTTCTTCCTCGAGATCTTGCGTTTCCGAATTCACGAATAGATGAGGATACTTCCTTTGCATTTGATCTTGTCTTTCCCAAGTAAACTCGGGTCCTCTTTTGGCATTCCAACGAACCTTGACAATCGGGATTCGGCTTTGTTTCAATGTCTTGACGGAGGTGTCCACAATTTCAACCGGTTCCTCCACAAAATGAAGTTTGTCATCAATGGTAAGCTCCTCGAGAGGAATGACGATATCGGGTTCGGCAAGACACTTTTTCAAGTTGGATACATGGAAAGTAGGATGAACGGAGCTCAATTGAGGCGGAAGATCCAAACGATAAGCAACGGTTCCAATACGCTCCAAGATTTCGAAAGGACCAATATACCGCGGATTTAGCTTCCCGCGTTTCCCAAAACGGATTACACCCTTCCAAGGTGCGACTTTTAACATTACTCGGTCCCCGACTTGGAATTCAAGATCGTTGCGTCGTTTGTCGGTATAGCTCTTTTGACGACTTCGGGCCGTCCTAAGCCTATCTCGGATTTGAACGATTTTCTCGGTGGTTTCGTGAATGAGTTCGGGTCCGGTGATTTGCACGTCGCCTACCTCGGCCCAACAAAGAGGTGAACGACATTTACGGCCATATAGCGCTTCAAAGGGTGCGGCTTTAATACTCGCGTGATAACTATTGTTGTAAGAGAACTCGGCGAGAGGTAAGTGCTTGTCCCAAGCTTTTCCGAAATCAACCACGCAAGCTCGTAACATGTCCTCTAAGGTTTGAATTGTACGTTCGCTTTGTCCATCGGTTTGAGGATGATATGCGGTGCTCATGTCTAAACGCGTTCCCAACGCTTCTTGCAATGTACGCCAAAATCTAGAAACGAAACGGCCATCTCGGTCGGAGATGATCGATAAAGGTACACCGTGTCGGGCTACGATCTCCTTAATGTAAAGTTGTGCAAGTCTCTCCATTTTGTCCGTTTCTTTCATGGCAAGGAAGTGTGCGGATTTGGTGAGACGGTCAACAATAACCCAAATGGTATCATAACCGCCCGTCGTTTTTGGTAGCTTGGTGATAAAATCCATCGTTATCCTTTCCCACTTCCATTGCGGGATCTCGGGTTGTTGAAGTAGTCCGGACGGTCTTTGGTGTTCGGCTTTGACTTTGGAACATGTCAAACACTTGGAAACATAAGTAGCTACGTCCCTTTTGATGTTCGGCCACCAATATAGCTGTTTAAGGTCGTGGTACATCTTATTGGCACCGGGGTGAATCGAGTATCGTGATTTATGGGCTTCATCTAAAATAAGGCTTCGTAGGTCCCCATAACTAGGCACCCAAATTCTTCCGGCGAAATATCGGAGTCCGGTCTCCCTAATTTCGAATCGAGAGACGAGAATGTTCAAGAGCTCGTGTGAAAGGTTTTCATCCTTGAGAGCCTCATCTTGGGCTACCCGAATTTGGCTATTAAGGTTTGTGTGGATAGTGATGTTTAAGGCTCGGACACGAAGAGGCACCGCTCTTTCTTTTCGACTTAAAGCATCGGCTACTACATTTGCCTTCCCGGGATGGTAACGAAGCTCGCAATCGTAATCGTTTAAGGTTTCAATCCACCTTCGTTGTCTCATGTTTAGTTGCTTTTGATCGAAAATGTGTTGGAGGCTTTTGTGGTCGGTAAAGATAGTACTCTTGGTTCCATAAAGATAGTGTCTCCACATTTTAAGTGCAAAGACAACGGCTCCGAGTTCGAGATCATGTGTCGTATAGTTTCGTTCATGAATTTTGAGTTGTCGAGAAGCATAAGCAATGACTTTCGTTCGTTGCATCAATACACACCCAAAACCATGTTTTGAGGCATCGCAATATACAACAAAGTCATCATTGCCTTCGGGAAGTGACAAGATAGGAGCGGTGGTTAGCTTCGTTTTCAAGATTTGGAATGCGGATTCATGTTCGGTCGCCCAAATGAATTTCTTTCCCTTGTGAGTCAATGCGGTTAGAGGACGTGCAACCAAAGAGAAGTTTTCGATGAATCTACGATAGTACCCGGCGAGACCCAAAAATTGACGAATGTGAGTAGGAGTAGTAGGAGTCTCCCATTTGCTAATGGCTTCGATTTTCGATGGATCGACTTTAATACCTTGGTCACTTACAACATGACCAAGAAATTGAACTTCCTTTAACCAAAATTCACACTTGGAGAATTTGGCATAGAGTTGTTCTTGTCTTAAAAGTTCAAGCACAAGTCGGAGATGTTGTTCGTGCTCTTCTTCATTTTTAGAATAGATCAATATGTCATCGATGAACACAATAACGAATTTATCGAGATACGGTTTGCACACGCGGTTCATAAGATCCATGAATACCGCCGGTGCGTTAGTGAGACCAAATGGCATGACAAGGAATTCATAACTACCATAACGAGTTCGGAAAGCGGTTTTGGAGACATCTTCCCCCTTAACCCTCAATTGATGATAACCCGAGCGGAGATCGATTTTCGAATATACACAAGACCCTTGTAGTTGATCAAAGAGGTCATCGATGCGAGGAAGAGGATATCGGTTCTTAACCGTCAATTTATTTAGTTCGCGATAATCAATGCACATTCGTAGGGATCCGTCTTTCTTTTTAACAAACAAAATCGGAGCGCCCCAAGGTGAATGGCTAGGTTGGATAAAACCACGATCAAGTAGTTCTTGGATTTGACTTTGCAATTCTTGCATTTCAGATGGAGCGAGTCTATATGGTGCACGCGCTACGGGTGCGGCTCCCGGAATAAGATCGATTTGGAATTCAACCGGTCGATGAGGCGGAAGACCCGGCAATTCATCGGGAAATACATCGGAATAGTCACTAACAATTGGCACATCATCGATGTGCTTCTCATCGGACTCGACTTTCTTAACGTGGGCAAGGATCGCAAAACAACCCTTACGAAGTAGTTTTCTAACTTTAAGGCACGAAACGAGGTTGAGTCTGGTGCAACTCTTATCGCCATAAACAATCAAAGGTTCACCATTCTCGATAGGAATTCGGATTGCGTTAAGATCACAAAGAATGTGAGATTTCGTTTTGACTAACCAATTCATACCGATTATTACATCAAAGCTTCCTAGTTCCATGGGTATCAAATCAATTTCAAATTCCTTACCCAAAATGTTTATCGTACACCCCCGGTAATATGTGTCGGCACTTAATAGTTTTCCGTTAGCCACTTCAATGGTATAAGTGGTATCTAATGGAAGAGGTGGAGTGCTAAAAGAATGAGTCAAAGTCTTGGATACAAAGCATTTATCGGCACCTGAATCGAATAAGCAAGAGACATAAGAATTGTTGAGAAGAAACGTACCCGTGACTAGTTCAGTGTCATCCCGGGCTTCCTCGGTGTTTATGTTGAAAGCTCGGCCGCGCGTATTGGGGTTATCTTTCTTCTTTGGGCATGCATTTCTATAATGACCCGTTTGGCCACATTCGTAACAAGTGCCCGTCTTTGGTGCATTGGGCCACTTTCGAGCGACGGGAGTGGCACTTTTACAATCGTTGGCCTTATGACCAACTCCTTGGCACCGGTGGCAAATTATCTTACTACATTCGCCAAAGTGATGTTTGTTGCATTTGTTGCAAAGAGGTAGGTTCCCGGCATAACCTTTCTTGCCGTCGGAGGTGTAAGGCTTCTTAGCAAAGTTGTTGTTGCTTGATTGGGAGGGTTCCCACTTTCTTTTGTTGCCGCCCGATTTATCCTCGGCTTTAGGTGCCGAAACTACGATTTCGTCAACCGTTTCAATTAGTTGGCGAGCCATGTTCATAGCGGCTTGATGAGTAGTGGGTTTGGATGACATCACCCCTTGTTTGATGCTTTTTGGAAGACCGAGCATGTAGAGCTCAATCCTTTGAGATTCGGGGTTAACAAGATTAGGACACATCAAGGATAGTTCGGCGAAGCGTTGATTATAAGCTTTAAGGTCGTTTCCGACCGCTTTCAAAGCTCTTAGTTCTTCCTCAAGCTTTCGGGTTTCTTCGCGCGGAAAATATTCAACAATCATCTTTTCCTTTAGGTCGGCCCAAGAGAGGGCATGAGCTTCATCGGTACCCACCGATTGAACATAGGTGTTCCACCATGTTAGAGCAATTCCGGAGAAAGTGTGAGTGGAGTATTTGACCTTGTCTTGGTCCCGACAACCGCTTATGCTAAAGACGGCTTCCGTTTGCTCAAACCATCGGGTGAGCACGACCGGTCCCCCGGTTCCATCAAAAGTGTGAGGTTTGCACCCCATGAAAGCTTTATAGGAGCATCCCTCGTTTGAGTTTCCGGCTCCATTGTTGTTGTTGTTGTTGTTGTTGTTGTTGTTGTGGTTGTTATTATTATTGTTGTTGGATGAGTGACCGGCCATGGCCGCATCTACGGCGGTAGCTATCATCCGTTCGAGAGCTTGTTCGGGAGTTTCATTGCGGCGTACACGACGAGGAGCCATTGTTCCTTCAAGACACAAGAATATCATTGATTAGTATTCTCAATAATACTAACCGTGATATAGAATAAAGATAAAGAGAAGTTTTTTTTTTTTTTTTTTTTTTTTTTTTTTTTTTTTTTTTTTTTTTTTTTCGACTCGCCTTAAATTCTTTATGTCATAATGTCGGAACGTTCATACGAGTCACCGTAATATAATCCCGGAAATTATATTACCCTAATTCATATGTGCATTCGACATCATTTCATATAGTCAAGGTGGCGTGTCAATCAAATTAAACAACGTGAGATTAAGATGAACTAAGAGTAGATATGAGTAGAAACGTTCGAGTATAAATGCACAAGTAGTCAAGTAATTCCTACTTCAAGTCTATATGCCGGTTGTAGTCTAGACTCACCAATGTACCCTATGACTCGGGGTTGACACTAATGAACTCTAAATCCCTACAACCAACGCTCTGATACCATCTGTAGCGACCCGTCCAAATCGTCATTGACGGCGCCGTCTACTTAGGTCCCGTTACGTGGTCATAAGTCTTTAAAACAACGTTTGACCAAAAGATATGTCGCCTTCATTTCAAAATAAAGATTGTTCCCAAAGTTTACAAGAATTGTTCAACCAATAGTTAAGTTACAACGTTATAATACGAATGAAATCTAGGCGACACGGTTTAAAGTAAGGTCAAAAGACGCTCCATGAAATGCACATATACTCGACATCCAATGCAAGTATCAAATAATGAGCGGAAGCATGTATCATGTATCGTTCAAGGACCTGAGAAAAACATAGAAATCTGTCAACGAAAACGTTGGTGAAATCATAGGTTTAAGTAAGTAAGTACAAGTGAACCACAAGATTTGCATCAATGAAATAATAGTAATACATTCCAAAAGTTTGTTTCACGAGCACCCAATTATCAATGCTTAACGTTTCCTTCCATTGAACCCCATCACTTAGTGCTAGAACATACACTGTTTCTCGAAAATATATTTCATTCGTAAACGGTAGCGAACCGTTTGAATGAGGGTTTGTCAAACCCATATGGATCCATACAACATAAGTTCTCGCTTACACCCGGCAAGTGTAACTAATGATAATCGAATTGAGGATTTTGTTCTAAACTCGTATGTAGAATGTTTGTTTTTCCTGTACTTGTGTTCACTTAGTAAAGAAATGTTTATGTTTTCTCATCCCAAATGTAAGTTCAAAAAGAGTAAAAGTGGGACTATGATCTCACCTTGAGTGCAAGAGTAGTAAAGTACTTCAACAAGTAAACGTGTGCAAAGAACAATGCTAGTCTTGACCTAAACAATAAGTTGTATCAATAACGGTAAACACGATAGGTCAAAGATGTTCAATTAGTCCTATGGCTCGTTACGACTCGATTATTTAGCATGTGAAATCAAATTGCCAAGTTTCATGCAAGATACAAGTATACAAATAAGTTAGGAAGGTTGCATAATCATTTGGTTAAGTTTGACAAAAAGTCAAACTTTGGTCGGTCAAAGTCAACGAAAGTCAACACGTTCGGGTCGGGTTCCGAACTATTTTTCTAATCTTAGAAATCATATATGAGCATGTTGGCCAAGTTACATGTTAATCGGAGGTGCGTAGCATGCCAAACATTATTCGAAATTTGACCAATTTGGACAGAATTCTGGCCAGGCCATTGGCGCGCCGCGCGGGGTAGGGGCGCGCCGCGCCACCCTGCTGCTTCAGCTATTTTTCTGCTTTTTAAATGTGCACGAACCAAAACCAATTCTAACACAATTCTTGACCCGCAAACGCTTATAACGCCTATCATACATCGTTGGAAAGGTATTTTGACAAGGAATGCAACTAAACACATATCATCAATCAAGCTTGCACTTATGACAAACAAAAACCGTAATTAAACGTTCATAATCAAAGTTCAAGTTCCAAAAACGCATTTTATGATTCGGGCAACCAATTTACATGAATGATATGCCGTTTCGAAGGTAATCAAGCATACAATCCAACTAAACACTTATCAATAATAATCCATGGCATTCAATGCATCAAAAGTTCATTTCAAGTTCATCAAACCCTAACCCAAATTCACCAAAATCAATAATCAAGTTCATGAAGTTTTTCTAAGGCAACCTACACATCAAATTGAAGCTAGTGATGCTAGTAACACAATTAAAACATCAACTTTTAACATCTAACAACATATGATCATCCAAAATTCAAGAATAACACACCAAAATTCAAGTTCATGCTAGTTACACTAAAACAACGAGATCGAGCATATAAATCATATATTCATGTTAGACTTGAGCCATAGACACTAATTAACACTTTTATAAATTAAAAACCTCAAGAACACAAGAATTAGTGATTTTAGAAAGTTACCCAAAATTGATGAAATCGGTATGGAAACGAAGAGGAGATCACGAGGAGTTCAAATATGTATTTTGTTTGGCAAGAAGATCACTAGCTCGGTTTTGGATGATGAATCCTTGTTCTTGAAGTTGAGAGGAAAAGTTGAAGTATTAAGAAATTGGAAGAGATGAATGAATGGATAGAATGAGAGTTTGACTCTTGACCTAGTCACAAGTTTCAACATTTGGCAAGATTGGTCCCTCAACTTAAATCGGGTGCGGGAATTACCTAACAAGATAATTCAAACGCGTATTAACG